>NC_139809.1:23795500-24535249 GCF_963457635.1 Microchirus variegatus
CGCGGGACGCTGCCGCTGTTAGGGGATGCGCCTGCGACACAATTCTCTTCTTTTTGGCTCTATACACCACTACAATGGATTTTGAAATGAAACAAACAAGATGTGCTTTCACTGCACACAGTTGTGTAGGAATTACAACACTTTCTACATGTGCCTCCACTTTTTAGGGGACCAAAAGTAATGGGACAATTGACTGAAAAGCTATTTCATGGACAGGTGTGGGCCATTCCCTCGTTATGTCATCTTCAATTAAACAGGTAAAAGTTATGGAGTTGATTCTAGCAGTGACATTTGCATTTGGAATCTGTTGCTGTTAACTCTCAATATAAGATCCAAGGAACTGTCACTGTCAGTGAAGCAAGCCATCATTAGGCTGAAAAATCTAAACAAACCCATCAGAGAAATAGCAAAAACATTAGGTGTGGCCAAATCAACTGTTTGGGACATTCTTACCACAGACCACATAAAACGAAGAAGAAGAATTTCCCTCGTGAAGAAAAACCCCTTCACTACAGTTGGCCAGATCAAAAACACTCTCCAGGAGGTGGAGTTAAGTGTATGTGTTTCAAAGTCAACAATCAAAAGAAGACTTCACCAGAGTGAATACAGAGGGTTCACCACAAGATGTAAACCATTGGTGAGCCTCAAAAACAGGATGACAAGATTAGAATTTGCCAAACAACACCTAAAAAAAGCTTACGGACAGATGAGACCAAGATGTACCACAGTGATGGGAAGAGGCGAGTGTGGAGAAGGAAAGGAACTGCTCATGATCCAAAACATAACATCTCATCTGTGAAGCATGGTGGTGGTAGTGTCATGGTGTGGGCATGTGTGGCTGCCAATGGAACTGGTTCCCTTGTATTTGTTGATGATGCAACTGCTGACAAAAGCAGCAGGGTTCTGTAGTGTTTCGAGCAATATTATCAGCTCATATTCAGCCAAAGGCTTTCAGAACTCATTGGACGGCGCTTCACAGTGCAGATGGACAATGACCCAAAGCATACTGCAAAAGCAACCAAAAAAGAGTTTATGACACACATAAGTGGAATGTTTTGCAATGGCCAAGTCAATCACCTAATCTGAATCCAATTGAGCATGCATTTCACTTTCTGAAGACCAAACTGAACTGACTGTTGCAGCAGAGGCCAGGCAGAGCATCACCCAGCATCTAGTGATGTATATGCCTTCCAGACTTCAGGCTGTAATTGTCTGCAAAGGATTTGCAACCAAGTATTAAATAATGAATGTTTGATTTATGATTGTTTAGTTTGTCCCATTACTTTTGGTCCCCTCAAAAGTGGGAGGCACATATAGAAAGTGTTGAAATTCCTACACCGTTCACTTGATCAAATTAAAGCTGAAAGCGTGCAGTTAAAGCACATCTTGCTCGTTTCATTTCAAATCAACTGTAGTGGTGTATAGAGCCAAAAAGAAGAGAATTGTGTTGATGTCCCAATATTTTTGGACCTGACTGTATGTCTTCGTCTAATATATATTACACTGCTGTAATATGTCTATTTTTTACATGGTACTGTATATTTAATAAAATAAATTAATAAATTAGGTTAAATATTTAAATGTGAAAATAATAACAATATATGCTTTTATCAAAAGTGTTTATGTTCATTTATCAACACTGTATGTGGCGGTAATGAGGCTTCAGCACTCGGTGCCACTCGCCATTCAAATCGTAAAACAAGGAAGTTCAAGTACGCTGCTGTTCCAATTGAAGAGATCATACTCGTGTACTATGCCAGTATGTACACCATACCAATGATTAAAAACCTCATATTAACCTACATGAATTACTATTCAAACTACTAGGGCTGTAATCAACCAAAGAAATTCTTGGTCGACTAAAGCCCTGAAATTTCTACCAAAAATCGACTAATCAACGGGGGTACGTTGTGGGTGCAGCTATTTTATTTTGAAAAAATAAAATAACAGAAACTAGGGACAAGTGTTGTGAATTAGCTTTAGCTAAAAACATTATGATGCATGCATCAGATGACTGTTCGAAATTGTCTATGTTTTTGTATCTGTCCCTATCTAAATAAACCTTAATAATAATAATAATAATAATAATAATAATAATAATAATAATAATAATAATCATAATAATAATAATAAAAGACCCGCACCCGCAAAGTACCTGTGCGGCTGCGGCTCTTTTATTTTGAAAAGACCCGCAGCCGCGGCTGGAGTTCAACAGAGTCTGACGGCTCTGACAGCGTTTTGCATTACGTGCATCTGCGCAATATGTCATGTTTGTAGTAGCGCTGTGAAAAGCAAACTGTTGCTTGGAAAGTTTGCATTTCACTTTTTTCTACTTTTGAAAAATGCTGCCACACTGCTGATGTCTTTGACATGGATGTGACAGGACTGACATACATACTGCCCAACATAAAAAGCTCAAAATTCACATCTAATTAATGGCAACGCTAATCTGTCTGACTGTCCTCATGAGCCACGGAGCGACAACAATTCACTGGGCTGGACTAAACCAAAATAATGGCAAACAAGGGGGGTGTTCTCTGAAGACAGGCTGTTACCTGTGAAGAACGGGTGCTGTAAAACACCCCTATTGGCATGTGGTACTTTCCTCCTAATGAAAATCACCATAAAAAAAAAAAAAAAAATTTTTTAAAAATGTAGTCGACCAATCACAATTTTGGTCGAGCCAGAGCGTGTCGACCAATTAGTCGACCAGTCGACTTTGACTTTACAGCCCTACAAACTACCTGGACAGGTGTACAAAAGAAATGTACCATAAAAGGTACGCCTGTGTGGCTTATCAGGCACAACGAGGAGAACGATGCCCTTTAGAAAATCATCCTGTGAGTGGCATCACAGGAGTCGCAGGACGCTTGATGCTCAGCAGGTCCACTACCAGGCTAGATAAGATTTTCCACTCCAAATATGGCCATGGTGTTTTGGATTTGGTCTATTAATTGCAACAAAGCTGCAGCAAATGATCATTAGTTACTGATAAGTGATTCTTGGAAAAGAGCCATTGCCTGTTCTGAAAATTAATGTTCACAGTGGTAGTAGCCTAAGGCTGTTTGCCTTTGAGACACTTTGAGGAACATTTCAGAGAACTTTGGTAAGCTCTGTACCATGAGTCCTAGATGCACCACGTTTTCAAATATTTTCTTTGTAACATCACTATATACACATCACGATATACACTTAGTATGAATACTAATACTACAAGTTAAAGACCAATTGAAATAATTGATATTGGTCATTGTTGTGATACTTTCCATACGTGGCAGTTGATCAGTGTCAGAGAATATTTTCTCACAACAATAAATGAGCTTCAGCAAAGTGCAGAGCAGCTGCACTTTGTCGGAAATCAGACAGGTTGCTTGTGTCAAATTCAAGCTACGTGTTATTGAGTCCAAAGCACAGGAGTTACAGGAAGCTAAACCCACGGATAAGACAAACATGAATATTAGCCAGAGCAGTGAGGTTTGTGTGGTGTTGAACTCACCAGATAAGCTCCAACAGTGCCCTGAGCCAACATGAGGGCGCATTCCGATATCAAGAATATCTTGATATTTGAGAAGCATGAGGGTTTTTTTCGTAGTCTGTCCCCGCTGCTGCGCTCAGACTGCCGCTGCTTCTTCACCTGCATTTTCGCTCCTTCTTCAGCCCCACAGCTCAGAGAAAGAAAAAACACACAAGGAGGCTGCTCCCCCGCCTCAGCGCCACATTCACTTACCGCGGCTAAGTTTTCTGGTTCTATGGTATGTCTTCTCCCATGTGACAGTTCACTATACACACTTACAAACTCCGCGGGGCTGTGCGCTTCGTCTGCGTCTAAACATGAGTTCCTCGTCGACGCGCACATACATATAAACTCCCTGAAGCTAAAAGCACGAGGGAAATACGTTCTTTGACACGTCGCATGGTTCCGTCGTGCTTTTCTGAGGCATCGAGCAGGCTAAGTTTTAGGTACTAGCTCTTCCTGCTGCTAGAGCTCCGGACAATCTCTCTCTCTCTCTCTCTCTCTCTCTCTCCCTCTTTCTTTCTTTCTCTCTCTCTCTCTCTCGCTCTGTGTGTGTGCGTGCGTGCGTGTGTGTGTCTCTCTCTCTCTCTCTCTCTCTCTGTGTGTGCGTGCGTGCGTGTGTGTGTGTGTCTCTCTCTCTCTCTCTCTCTCTCTATGAGTGAGTGTGCACTTGCACGGCTCTAGAGGCGCTGTAAAGCCGTATCAGCATCTAATATTTTAGAAAGTTTACTAGTAGATTGCTACATACTTCACCACAGAAAGTAAACATAAGATTATATATATATACATATATTCACTAGGGATGCAATGATACAGTTTCTCCACGGTTTGGCATGTATTGCTGTTTTGGGGCCACGGTATCGGTACGGTTTTCGATATCTTAATATAAAACTACTCCGACTAGCAAAGGCAATATTACATTGTAAAAATAATTAAAAGCACAGATATAATCAAACCACAAACTTTATTTAAACAATAGTGCACAATCAGATCAAATGAAACAGCAAACATGAAACCACACAAATTAAAAATAAATAAAATTTAGTGCTATCCAACAAAAATAAACACAATTTTAACCCACTCACAGAAACTGCAAATACACCATGCTGCTCCAAGTGAAAGAGACGGGGTCTGTGTGAGTCTGGGTGGCGCTGTAGAGCGAGTGTCTGTCCAATATCCAACTTCAAACCAACTTCACTGCGCTGCATAACAGATGCACACAATTGGTTTGTTTGTTGGCATTCATTTTCTCATTCTCATCGTAGTCTGAGGATCATTTAGGATTCTCATGCTGAATTCTTAATGATCTCACACAGCGGACTTATTCGAAGTCACACACACACACACACACACACACACACATACAAACACACACACACATACAAACACACGCACACAAACACACACACACACTAATCAATGGGGTACAGGCGCAGCACAAACACGCACGCGGGGATTGGAACAGAATGGCTACTTGTGAACTTATTAAATGTTTTTTTAACTTAGAAAATATATACATTTATATATTCTATATTTTATAAAATATAAAATAAAATGCTTGAGGGGCTTAACTGGGGCTACACAGATTTTTGACGGGGCTATAGCAACCCCTATCCCCGGTGTAGCAGGAATCAGCGCCACAGGCAGAAGTAGTAGACCCAAATAGAGCACACTCCTGTAACCAATCATGCTGTCTGACTGAGGTTAGGACCTCCTACCTCATTAACATACGAACACAGAAATAAATAAATGTATAAATGTAGGTGAACAGAAATGTAGAAATAAATAAATGTAGGTGAACAGAAATAAATAAATAAATAAATGTAGGTGAACAGAAATGTAGAAATAAATATAAAGCATTTGTTTATTTATTTATGCATTTCTATATTTATTTATTTATTTATGCATTTCTATATTTATTTATTTATTTATGCATTTATTGGTGCATTTATTTATTTATTCCTGTATTTATTTATTTATGCATTTATTTATTTATGAATTTATTTATTTATTTATTGATATGTCAGGTATGGTCCTCCATATAATCACGGTTAATTACCATTCGTAAATATGCCAGAAAAAAACACTAAACCCACAGCAGGACATTCCTCATCAGCACCTTTGAAGCACTGCTTCTACTAGTAGCTTTAGCGTCAGCTAGCATTCTGACGCTAATGTTAGCTGCTGTTCAAGTCTGTGTCCCCGTTAGTTAGAAAAAGTAACTGTTCAGTAAGAGCAGCCATTTACTGTTAATGTTATGATTATATCATTATCTGCGCCAGTAGCGCCACTTACAACTGTGTGTCATTCTTTCTTTTTTCTTCATCCTCTTTTTTTTCTTCCTCTTCTAACGACCTGATTGATAACTCCTCTTCATTTTCCTACAGCTTCATTTACAACTTGCAGAACGATAACTTCACACAGATTAACGTGAGGTGACGTGGGGCCCCTTTAGCGAGATTTCCTACTGAGATGTCATTGCAAATCAACCATTGTTGTTTAAGGGGGACGGGGATGCAGCTGGTCACTGATGCATTTAGGCAACAGCCCTCACCCTGGATTTCCACTGGACGCGTTACAGCCGCGGAACGTCAGCGGTGCGGTCGCTGTTGCAAATCGCTTCTATTCTAATCAATGAGAGCATTTCCACCAGACGCGCTGCGGCGCGTCTCGGCAGCGTCCCAGAAGCGGCTTGCCGCGCCGCATCGATATCGATAGGTGGCAGTTCTATTTTTGCCGTTGCCGCTGCTGAACCACATAAATTCCAACAGAGCAGTTCGCACAAGACAGGAAAAGCGACACAGAATCAAAGTAAAACATTTCCGCCCCCCTTTCCAACTAAAACACAATATGCAGGTCATATAGCCTGTCACAACTTCACATCAACATTACGTCGTGACCGGTGCTACCAGGTCAACAGTCAATTAATCAGAGCGTCTCGAAGAGTCATAATGTACGACGAGAGACTGATTGGTGATGGAGAAACATAAAATCATTTATGGCACCAGATCAACAGTTCTTCCACGTCGGAGAATGAAAAGAAGCTGTGTTGTTGTTTCCTTTATACACACAGTCTATCGCTGGATCTCACAAACTCGCGTCCGTTCAAGATTATCGTGCGATCTCCCGTGACTACCGCTGGCTCCCAAGGCACTGCGCCGCTGCCGTAACGCGCCCGGGTGGGGATTGACGCTGGGCAGAGGACGAAGCAGAACCACGCCGCTGACGTTCCGCGGCTGTAACGTGTCCAGTGGAAATCCGGGGTCAGGCTCCGAGTGTCGGGTGCCCCCTATCGGCTCGGGGCCCCAAGCAGTTGCCTGCCTTGCCTGTTCATAAACTTCACGTCTACCCGTAGCGCAATGAAAGTGAGAAAGTTAATTCCA
Organism: Microchirus variegatus; assembly: GCF_963457635.1. Lineage (NCBI taxonomy): Eukaryota > Metazoa > Chordata > Actinopteri > Pleuronectiformes > Soleidae > Microchirus > Microchirus variegatus. The sequence continues at coordinate 23,802,398 of NC_139809.1, forward strand.
AAAATTAATCATCCTGCGTTAATTTTTGACAGCCCTACTAAAAACCTAAGAAATGTGTTTAAGCTTTAAAAGTAAAGTAGTAAGTCGTTTTTCTTCACAGTCAAGAACTCACTATTGTAGGATCATGTTTGTTCTTGTGCTGGAAATATTCTTCAGGCAGGAGGACACAGGCAGATTTCAGGCTGAGCAGAGAAGCCCTGGTAGAACATTTATATTCTATTTAATACAAATGTTGTTAATATCCTGTTAATAGTGCTTGTTTTGTGTTTTACATTTTTATACACACACACATATATATGTAAATAAATAAATATAATAATAGTGTCCGAGAATGGGTGTTGGTGTGAAGGAGGTCAGAGAGGTATGGGGGAGGTTATGGATTGCATTGAAGGTGAGAAGCAGAATTTAGAAATCGATGCGGAATTTAACCGGAAGCCAGTGAAGCTGTTGCAGAACAGGTGTGATTGATAGAAGGGATCCTGGTGATGATCTGGGCAGCAGAGTTCTGAACCAATTGGAGTTTATAAATGGACTTGTGGGGAAGACCAATAAGAAGGGAGTTACAATAGTCCATGCAGGATGTGACCAGGGAGTGGACCAGGATAGCAGTGGAGTTGGGAGTAAGGCATGGGCAGAGGGACGGTTGATGCTGCGTAGGTGGTAATAGGCTGACCGAGTGGTGTTATTGATGTGGGTCTGGAATGAGAGAGTGCCGTCAAGGACGACGCCCAGACTCTTAACCTGTAGGGAGGGGGAAACAAAGGAGTGATGAACTGGGTACGGCCAGAGAGATAATATTTAAACCACTCCAGGGGTGTGTCGGAGATGCCAATAGATTCTAGTCTGTCGAGGAGGGTGGTATGGGAGATTGTGTCAAAGGCTGCACTCAGATCAAGGAGGATAAGGATGGATAATAGGCCGTAGTCAGCTGCCAACAGTAGGTCACCCGGCCTGGGCTGTCTCCGAGCGGTGGGTGGGGCGGGGGCCTGGACTGTCATGGCGGATGCTGTGCTGACCTGGCTATGGGTCCTGCTGGCGTCCGGGGTGCGGCGCTCACTGTTGGCTTCCCCCCCCGGGGGAGCGGGGGCAGCCCTGGCCCTGCCGCACCGGTGGTGCCTGTGGAGAGCTGCGGCGTCGCCCCGGTCTGAGCGGACTGGCCTCTGCTGGGCTGGGGGGCTGGGTGGGCGGGGATACACGGTCTGCTGGTTAGGAAGCTAGCAGCCGGCCCGGGTGGCCAACCTTGCCTGCCCTCCGTGCTCCCCCACCAGATCTGGTATATCACTCTCACACACACAACTAGGGTATTGGGGAAGATACAGGAAGACCATTGGGGGGGTTGGGGGGCGGGCCCACCAAGTAGTGGGCCTATCCCCCATCTTCCCCTCCAGGGGTCTCCGCTCTCCCCCAATATTTTATGGCATATTAGACACTAGGGCCTGGGGGTGGGGTGGGGCATATCGACTACCCCGCTGTCAGCAAGCAGCGGGGTGTTGTCACCTCATCCTCCCCCCCACATTTTTAATGCATACTAGATACCAACATCCCCCATACACACATCCCACAGCACACATACATACACACCACACCACATCCTGGTGGGGGGGGTGGGGGATGGGTGGTGGGGACCTCCCGGGTAACTGTGTCCCGCCCGCCTCCCGGCTGGGCTGGGGTCGGTGGTTTGGGCTGGGGGGCGGTTGTGGAGCTCCGGGGCGCTGGCGGCTGCGGCGGGTAGTTGGGTCGGCTGTCGGTCTGTCGGGGGGAACTCTGGGGGAGGCTCTACTGTCCCTGGTGATGGGCTGGGCTGCCCTGGGGGCCTGGGTGGGTCCCGGGTGTGGGGACCTGGGGCCTCAGTACCTGCCTCGGCGTGTGGTGGGCTGGTCTGTGCTCGTGGTGCCGTCGTCTCCTGCCCTCTCGGGGCGTGCTCTGCGCGTGGGGGGCGCCGGCTCTGCCCTGGTCCTGTGCGGGGTGGACTCGCGGCTGGCCCTGGGTCGGGCGGTGGCTGGTATCTCGGGGCCCGGGGGGCTGGTGGACGCCCCGTGTGCCTGGGTTACCGCCGGTCTCCTTCCGGGGGGCTGGGGGGCGGCGACACGGTTTCACCACCGATTCCCGACCACACCAAGTGACAACCTCCGCACATACATTTATATGGATGCGCGAATACACAGACATACAGATACACACACAGACAAACTCTGGTTCATGATAGAACCAATATAAACTGATACAACCATTATAAACAAGATCACCTTATCTATATGTGGTTGTTAACAAATTCTAATGGTACTGTAATACAAATGCATATCAGTGTTATTAATGTTGTAATGCCTTAGTGTGTTATGCTACTAATTTCTATCTAGTGTCTCTCTTTCCCTCCCTCTCTCGCTCCCCCTCTCTCCCTCCCTCCCTCCCTCCCTCTCTCTTTTCTCTCCCTCTTTCTCCCCATCTCTCTCACACCTCCCTTGTCTGTCTAATGCCAGAGCAGCAGACGAGATCTAGGATATGGCCTTTAGAGTGGGTGGGGAAATCAACATACTGTTTAAAATCAAAACTATCCAGGCAGGATGTAAAATCCTTGGAGAGGGTTTCGTTGGGTTTGTCCATATGGATGTTAAAATCACCAAGCAGAATTATATTGGGACAGAGTGAGGTAAGGTGGGTGAAAAGAGCAGAAAAGTCATCAATCTAATCCTTATTTGGCTTAGGTGGACGATAGACAGTGACTAAAATAGTGGGAGTTGGACCATTCAGTTGAAGAGCCATGGCTTCAAAAGATGAGTATGTTGTCAGTTTGACAGACGAGATCCTCCTCCTCTTCCGGTGAGACGGGGCTGACTGGAGTAAACAAACCCAGGTGGTGTAGCTTCATTGAGCTGAGAGAAACCATTAAGCCACGTCTCAGTTAGACATAAAAAGTCATACTTGCGATTGAGGAGCAGGTCATGCAACAGACGTCCTTTGCTTGTGAGGGACCGGATGTTAATTAACCCTACTTTGATTTCGCAACGGTCGTTGGATAAGCTAACGTTAGCCGCCGCTCTGGTGATGCGAGCTAACACACTGCGGTCCACTTTGCGGGCAGAGATTCTCGGTCGACGGTGTTTTGTGGACCAAATGGAGTTTATGGCAGTGGAGTCATCAATGTGGAAGTTTCGTCGGGAACCACGGTGAATGTATTTCCGATATGGCAGGCGAGCGATGTCCAGATAGAAGCGCAGCATCGGCGGGGAAACAGTTGGATGAAACCGAAGCTGGAGGAGCTCAGCAGCTGTGTATTGGAGTAGGGCTGATGATGGATTTAATAAGATGGACATAATAGTCCAGAGGAGAACAAGCCTCACAGGCAGGTAAATCCGCATGATGAGCGAGTGAGAGGCACCAGGAGATAACGGTCGGGAGGAGTAAGATCGCTACGATCAGGTAAAAGACGTCCATAAAGATAAACACACACGGTGCTAACACCAAATCGTTTGCAGAAGAACCAGTGTAGACTATAAAACCAACATTTTTGTCTGAGTCAGGATGAGAAAAGTTCAGGGGTCCGTTTCACAAAGCAGGTTCAACAAACTCTCAGTCTAACCCTGAACTCTGAGTTGATCTACTCTGAGAGAGTAAACTGAGTTTTCAGTTTCAGAACAGCTGATTTGAGTTAGTTTGTTCAACTCGGAGTAGTTTCACCTCGAGTTAAGCGCGTGCACCACAAGTATAAAAAGACAGCATGAATGGAGCCCTGTTTCAACGAGTCACCATGACAACGGGGAAGCGGACGGTGACGTTCTTCATTACACTGGAGTTGAAAATATTAATGCGTGAGTTTGAGCAGTTTTAGAAGGAAGTGTTACAGCAGCAAAAGAGGGAGACGGCGTCGGAGAGAACACTGCTGCTGATGAGGAAGTTTAAATGTCGTCCTTTGCACAATCACAATAATATTACAGGTGGAAACTGCTTGAGTTGTAGATTATTAATTTATTTATTTAGGTGTAATCCCGCGGGGGAGAAGCACACTTGGCAGCAGTTTAAGATGAAACATAAAAACATTGTTCAAACAGGTAAGACCTCGGTATAATCTCATGGGATTACCTCATTTTGATCATGTTTTACATAAAGTAAATATGAAGTGGCTGTTTGACTGTACAGTTGTTTTATCACCAACATTCTGCTGTTTTCACACATAAATGACTTCTCATTCTTTATATCACGTTCAAGTTCTCTGCATCTCTGACGTTGTACAAAAGAAAAAAATTTAAATTTGTAAGTAAATTTTTTTTTTTTTTTTTAACCGCAGTGCAACACACAATTTCTGCTGTGATGTGAGAGCGTGACTCCGGTTGTTAATGTTTAATATAAGGACGGATTAGGTTGTGAATGTAAATGATGAACTGTGACGTGAAACAGTTCCGCTCAAAAAGAAAAGTGTGTGGAAATGTAAGAACATCTACAGCTCCTTCATCCACAGGATCACTGTCAAAAGGACATGGTTGTGAAAATAGTCTCCACCAAATATAACTTCTAATGTAGACGCAGAACAGACACAGAACTATACTACGCCAAAACTCTGCTGACTGAATGAATGAGGAAATCAAATACCGTGTGTGTCTGAAAGAGGGCAGAGACAGAGAGAAACTCAAGGTTTGCTGAGAAAATCCTGGTCCCGACCAGGTTAGTTTCAAAGAGCATGTTACCATGGTAACTGACCGAGAGCTTAAGTTACCTCTCTCTGTGAAACAGGCTAGAGTTACTCCTCTTTCTCTGGTTTGACTTACCTCCCTTTGTGAAACGGAAAACTCCAGAGTTTCCCTCATTTCAGGGTTAACAGACTCAGAGTTTTCACGAAACCTGCTTTGTGAAACGGACCCCAGATAACAGTTAAGATCAGAAAGGGGGGGCCGGAGAGCAGCGGCAGCCAACCGCGGCAGCCAACCGCGCCAGCGTACGCTCAACCGGAAATCATATATAATATATATATATATATGTTTTTATATATATATATATAAAAAGCTATATATATATATATATATATATATATAGCTTTTTATGTTAACATAATAAAATACAAGATACTATTTAACAGTGTATTTATTATCAAAAAATAAATAAAATAAAATAACTAACTATATTATATCATAATAATAACTCTCTTCCCTGAGGAGGTCAATTTCCCTACTGATCGGGCGGGAAATTGCAGTGCGTATCTGGCACCACGACGGAGAACTATGAAGGCTTGAGGGGTCTCCGTGGTTACACAGTCATTATGCAGCCGGAGAAGTATAATGTGGCCTTTAGGAATGACAAATGCAATATTTATGTATTTGCCAGAGTGACGAGGTGAGCTCATCCCTGAGGCGATAAATCAAGCATAATTTTCTTAGAAAACAAAATGATTAACTTATGTTTCTCTATGCCACAAATAACAATCAGTGTATGTGGTGAAATAAGCATTACATAAAACTGCCACATTTATGTCAAATCAAGTTTTACTTAAAACAAAAGTTATGCCATGATTGAAACTACTGTTTCATGGTGCTTACAGACAGCAGACAGAACAGCAATGTGTAGTAATTACGGAAATAACGGTACGGAAGAAACGTTAAATTTGTTTTGTTTGATTGATTTGTCATAGTTGCGTTTCAATACGAACTCCCTGCTCTCAGCCTCAACACGTCCAGCATGTTGGATTGGAAAAATTTTGCTGCTGGCGCGGTAATAATTGTGGGATATGGTCGGCTGCGAAGGATACCGAAGGATAATTCAATATTTACTCATCAGTGTAAAGACACCAACAGCCCTCTGGCTTCACAGCCTACAATGACCCTTGGCAAAAACCCCTCTACTCCTCACACAAGCCCTGTATACTTAGCTTATGCCAACATACACATAAACCCACACAAAACCCAACAACACAAAATCAAAACTTCATAAAACAAAACAGAACAACACAAGACATCATAAGACAACACTTAGGCCAAATTTAATTTAGGATCGATCCATTTATATACCTGTCATTTCCTACCGAATTTCGTTACCTGGTCTGGCTTTTCAAAGATTTCTACAGCGTGCTCGTCTTTCCTACCGAATTTCGGTGCCTGACCTAATGGATTAACTAAAACTCATTAATTCTTATCTCTACCAAATTTTCATGCTGACCTGGTTCCGATTGACTAAGCCCGACCTACCGAATTTTCATGCCTGATCAGCTATTCAACGATTATCTTGCCTTTTAATCAACTTCTTTAATATGCGTGCACACTATTAATTTCCACTTTTAACATTACTTTTCTTCTGCAGTTTCACTTCTTTGGTTAAATAAACCCTTGCATGGGATTTTCACTCTTATCCTTTAAATAAACCTGTACAGGATTTTCCTTTTTCCTTAAATGCACCTCTGCACTGTATTTTCCTTTTCTTCTTCTTTAATCAATTTTCACGCTTTCCGCTACTTGACCTGACTTACAGTTACTTAATTTCTCCTGCAGTGCCCAAATAGTCTAGTCTACGCTACTCATTATTCTCTTGAGCTACTGTTGCCTGCCACTCCACCTGACCTATAGATACTTAATTTCTCTTGCAGTACTGAAATAGTCTGGGTCAACAGTAGTCATTCTACATAGATTTTCCCTACCTGTTAGAGTTCCCTACCGAATTTGCGCTCAACTTTCACAAAAGTATAGGTGAATACTATGTCTTACAGTTCAAGAAGATTGGGGCCCTTCTTCGGAATCTTGCACCTTTTCTTCAGCTTACTGTTAGTTACTCATTTGCTCTTTCTTCCCAAACTACTAGCCTAATTTCTGTCCCTAATTTCTCATTCTCTTCTTCACTTTTCTTAAAATTGACTATGACTGATCCCTCCCTACAGTTCATCGTGGAGGTTGACGCCTCCGACACGGGAGTGGGTGTGGTGCTGTCCCAACGATCGTCTGCCGACCAGAAGCTGCATCCCTGCGCCTTTTTTAGTCGCCACCTTTCTCCAGCGGAGGCTAACTATGACGTGGGGAACAGGGAACTGCTGGCTGTCATCTTGGCGTTGCAAGAGTGGAGACACTGGCTTGAAGGTGCGTCACTTCCTTTTATAGTATGGACTGATCATAAAAACCTCTCTTATCTACGGGACGCAGAGACTCAATTCCAGGCAAGCACGTTGGGCCCTCTTCCTGGGTCGCTTCGCCTTCACCCTCACCCAGACCATGCTCCCGTAATGTTAAACCTGATGCCCTATCTAGACAGTTCTCACCTGATCCACCTTCCTCATCTCCTGACCCGATCGTGACTCCATCCTGCATCGTGGGGGCTGCTTCCTGGCCTGTGGAGGAGACTGTTCGTCGGGCCCAGCTGGAGGAACCGGATCCTGGGAACGGTCCACCCAATCGTCTCTTCGTGCCCGGTGCGGCACGTTCGGAGGTTCTGCAGTGGGCGCACGGATCGAAGCTTACCTGTCATCCTGGCAACAATCGTACCCTCCGGTTCCTTCGCCAACGGTTCTGGTGGCCTTCCATGCCAGAGGACACGTCAGCGTTCATCCAGGCCTGTCCCATCTGCGCTCGGGGTAAGACCTCCAACCGTCCTCCAGCTGGTCTTCTGACGCCTCTCGCCATTCCTCACCGCCCTTGGTCCCACATTGCGGTGGACCTTGTGACCGGTCTTCCACCTTCACGCCTGAACACCACCGTTCTGACGGTGGTTGACCGGTTCTCCAAGTCGGTCCACTATATCCCTCTACCCAAGCTACCTACTGCCACCGAGACTGGGGATCTTCTGGTTGACCACGTTTTCCGGCTCCATGGGTTCCCCCAGGACATCGTCTCGGACAGGGGGCCTCAATTCACCTCCCAAGTCTGGAGGGCGTTCTGCTCGGCTCTGGGCACTTCCGTCAGTCTGACCTCCGGATATCATCCCCAATCCAACGGTCAGACTGAGAGAGCCAACCAGAGCATGGAGAGCGCTCTCCGCTGCGTGGCAGCACGTCACCCTGCTTCCTGGAGCTCCATGCTCTCCTGGGTGGAGTACGCTCACAATTCCCTCATCTCCGCATCGACTGGCATCTCACCATTCATGGCTGCTCTGGGATACCAACCGCCCATCTTCGACTTCCAGGAGGAGGAGATCGCCGTTCCTTCGGTCCAGGCCAACCTACGCCGGTGCCATGCGGTGTGGAGACAGGTGCGGTCCTCCCTACAACGATCTTCCTTACAGAGCCAGAGGCAGGCCAACCGTCATCGCACCCCAGCACCAGATTACCAACCCGGCCAGAAGGTCTGGTTTTCCTCCAAAGATCTCCCCCTGCAGGTCGAATCCCGGAAGTTGGCTCCACGATACATCGGTCCCTTCGCCGTCGATCGGATGATCAACCGGTCCGCCGTCCGCCTGAAGCTCCCCAGGTCGCTAAAAATCCATACCACCTTCCACGTCTCATTGCTGAAACCTGTGGTGGAATCAGACCTGGTCCCGCCCTCCAACCCTCCTCCTCCACCCAGGTTCATCGACGGGGGGAGGCCTACACTGCCAGGAGAATCCTGGACAGTCGACGCAGGGGTCGAGGACATCAGTACCTGGTCGACTGGGAGGGGTACTGTCCGGAGGAGAGGTCATGGGTTCCAGGTTCAAGAGCCTGCTACGAGACTTCCACCGGGACCACCCCGAGAAGCCTGGTCTATCGCCAGGAGGCGCTCCTTGAGGGGGAGGTACTGTCACGATCTCACCTGCACCTTCCTCATTATTTTTATTATTTGTATTGTTGTTCTGCTGCTGCTGTGTTTCCTCACTCTGACTCTGCAGGGGGCGTGGTTAACCTACTTTCTCCAAGACACCGGTGATTGTCTACACCTGCGCGGCTCCGCCTCACCTGCTCCAGATGAGCAATCAACTGGGCTTAAAAGCGGAGCCCTTCCTCGTCACCGGCGTCAGATCGTTTTCTCACGTACATGGGTAAAGACATGCTAATCGTTCTCTCGCTGAAACTTACCTGCTCTGGATACTCACCTGCCTGTCTTCGCTCCAGGTTGTCACGTCTCCTGCCGCTCCACAAACTCACTGGTTGTTTCCTGTTTCCCTACGCTCCTGGGATCCTCGTCTTCGAACCCGTGAGTTTGTTCCTCGCTGGAACACTGCCATCCTGCCGAGCCACCCCCGCAGTAGCTGCAAGGACATTTTTCCACCTGTCTCTCAATCTATCCACTATCACTTCCTTAGTTTTTTGGAAGTCGTTTTCTGTTATTCGTTTTTGTAAATACATACTCTTTGTTTTGAAAATATACTTACGTCTCCGTCTGTTTCCGGGTCCAAACTATAACGAATCCTGACAGTAATTAAGCCATTACTTAAAAAGCCTTCTCTCGACACTAGCATTCTGAGTAACAATAGACCGATCACAAACCTCTCTTTTATTTCAAAGATTTTAGAAAAAGCTGTAGCCACCCAGTTGTGCGATCACCTGTGTGGCAACAATGTATTTGAAAAGTTCCAGTCTGGGTTTAGAGCCCACCATAGCACAGAGACTGCACAACTTAGAGTAAAAGATGATATTCTTATGGCCTCTGAAAAAGGACTGGCTTCTATACTGGTCCTGGTGGATCTCAGTGCAGCATTTGACACAATAGATCATGAGATCCTGCTACATAGACTTGAACAAGATGTTGGGATTAGAGGATCGGCCCTTGTCTGGTTCAAGTCCTATTTATCGGACAGATTTCAGTTTGTTAGTGTAAACGAGGAATCCTCCATATTCACTAAGGTTAACTACGGAGTTCCTCAGGGTTCCGTGCTCTGCCCTATTCTTTTTACCCTTTTACATGCTGCCATTAGGCAACATTATCAGGAAACACAACATAGATTTTCATTGTTATGCAGACGACACCTAGCTACAGTTAGGTCCATAAATATTTGGACATCGACACAGTTCTCTTTATTTTGGCGCTATACACCACTACAATGGATTTGAGGACATTTACATCCAAATCAAGTGAACGGTGTAAGAATTACAACACTTTCTATATGTGCCTCCCACTTTTTAGGGGACCAAAAGTAATTGGACAATTGACTGAAAAGCTATTTCATGGACAATTGTGGGCTATTCCCTCATTATTTCATCTTCAATGACACAGGTAAAAGTTCTGGAGTTGATTCCAGGAGTGACATTTGCATTTTGAATCTGTTGCTGTTAACTTTCTATATGAGATCCAAGGAGCTGTCACTGTCAGTGAAGCAAGCCATCATTAGGCTGAAAAATCAAAACAAACCCATCAAAGAAATAGCAAAAACATTAGGTGTGGCCAAATCAACTGTTTGGAACATTCTTAAAAAGAAAGAATGCACCAGTGAGCTCAGCAACATCAAAGGACCTAGAAGACCACAGAAAACCACTGTGGTGGACGACAGAAGAATTCCTTCCCTGGTGAAGAAAAAGCCCTTCACAACAGTTGGCCAGATCAAAAACACTCTCCAGGAGGTAGGTGTTTGTGTTTCAAAGTCAACAATCAAAAGAAGACTTCACCAGAGTGAATACAGAGGGTTCACCAAACCCTAACCCTAACCCATGTAAACCATTGGTGAGCCTCAAAAACAGGAAGACTAGAAGATTAGAATTTGCCAAACAACACCTAAAAAAGCTGTTACAATTCTGGAAGAACATCCTCTGGACAGATGAGACCAATATCAGCTTGTACCACAGTGATGGGAAGAGAAGAGTGTGGAGAAGGAAAGAAACTGCTCATGATCCACAACATATCACCTCATCAGTGAAGCATGGTGGTGGTAGTGTCATGGTGTAGGCATGTATGGCTGCTAATGGAACTGGTTCCCTTGTGTTTATTGATGATGTAACTGCTGACAAAAGCAGCAGGATGAATTCTGAAGTGTTTCCAACAGTATTATCTGCTCATATTCAGCCAAATGCTTCAGAACTCATTGGAAGGCGCTTCACAGTGCAGATGGACAATGACCCGCAGCATACTGCAAAAGCAACCAAAGAGTTGTTTAAGGCAAATATGGAATGTTATCAGTCAATCACCTGACCTGAATCTGATTGAGCATGCATTTCACTTGTTGAAGACCAAACTGAAGGGAACATGCCCCAAGAACAAGCAGGAACTGAAGACCGTGTCAGTAGAGGCCTGACAAAGCATCACCAGGGATGAAACCCAGCGTCTGGTGATGCCTATGCCTTCCAGACTTCAGGCTGGAATTGACTGCAAAGGATTTGTAACCAAGTATTAAACAATGAAAGTTTGATTTATGATTGTTTAGTTTGTCCAATTACTTTTGGTCCCTTAAAAAGTGGGAGGCACATATTCCTACACCGTTCACTTGATTTGGATGTAAATGCCCTCAAATTAAAGCTGAAAGTGTACCATTAGAGCACATCTTGTTCGTTTCATTTCAAATCCATTGTAGTGGTGCATAGAGTCAAAATAAAGAGAACTGTGTCGTTATCCTTTCTGATGCTTAACACAGAAAAATCTGGGGTCATGGTCCTCGGGCCAAAAGATATAAGAGCACCACTTTTAAGTGGAGCTCTAAACCTAGGCAGTAACACTCCAGTACCCTGCACTACAGTAAGGAGCCTAGGAGTCCTGTTTAACCAGGATTTATCATTGGATGAACACATTAAGCATATATGTAGAACAGCCTTCTACCACCTTCGCAACATTAAGACAATTAGAAATATTATATCGCGACAAGACTCTGAGAAACGAATCCACGCATTTATAACCTCTAGGCTGGATTACTGTAACTCCTTACTGTCTGGATGTCCTAGTAAGTCCCTGAGAAGCCTTCAACTTGTCCAGAATGCAGCAGCACGAATACTGACTGGAACCAGACGACGTGATCATATAACTCCTGTCTTGGCTTCACTTCACTGGCTCCCAGTGAAAAGAAGAATAGATTTTAAAATACTTCTACTTCTACCTTCTTATATTTGTGACTTAATCACTTTATATCAACCGAATAGACCGATGTGCTTCCTGAACTCAGGTCTACTGGTTATTCCGAAAATAAATAGAAGTAGAATTGGTGGTAGAACATTTAGCTACCAGGCTCCTCTCCTGTGGAACCAACTTCCGCTTTCAGTCAGACAGTCTGGCTCTGTCTCCGCCTTTAAGGTGAGACTGAAAACCTACCTTTTTAACATAGCCTATAGTCAAAACTAGATCAGGTCCTTGATGTTCTCAGCTCTGCTTGGATAGCTGTATAATGTCCTTCTGGAAGGGGCGGCAGACAATGATCTTCTGTGCTGTGTTGACCACTGTGTTGAACCTCTTCAGGTCGGCCTCAGTGCGGTGGGAGACCCACACAAAGATGCAGTATAGTACGCGCTTGATGGTTGAGTGGTAGAAGGTCACCAGCAGCTTCTGTCTTAACTTAAAATAAATTATCCTTAGCAGAATCAGGAAGTGAAGAAGTGACTGTGCCCCCTTGATTACCATAGTGGAGTCCACACAGTTGCCAATGATGTAAAGGGGGCTGGGTCTGTCTTTCCTGAATTTCAGGATGATCTTTGTTTTAGTGGTATTTATTGCAAGGTTGTGAGCAGAATACTACATTGTTAAATTCAGGATTCCTGCAGGGAACCTATCTGTTAGGACCCCTATCTAAAAGCATCAGGGAAGCAACACAACAACCAAAAGATATGCAGGTCAACATGGAGTGGAATTAAATTAAAGCTTTATTTTCAACAATTCATCATAAAGGTTCAACAAAGGTTTGTGAAACAGAAAATGGTGGGAGAAATGGGCCAAAGTGGTAGTGTCAAATCATTGAAATCAAAAGAACAAAACAAGGCCTGACTACTCCTAACTTACAACACTCAAAATCAAAAAAACAAAGGCCTAACTTAATTATTAAGAGCCTTTACCAAAAAATACATGTGTGGCACCTACCAATAATCAAGTGTGTTTAACAGAAATTATACCTAAGTGATGTACAATGTAGGGTAAACAACTTACCTTAGCACCAAATCTCACCACCACAGAATCACAATGGAGTCAAAAACTAAAGCTCACGGACAGAGCAATTGTTTAGGCAAGATGGCAGAGAGAGAGAGGCGGAGATCCTGTCAGCAGGCCTTTATGACTTGGCCCAGTCCATCACTGATTGGCCAACTCCTAATGTGGAACTGAGCTTCCCAGGTGGATCCCAGTCTGGTTGTTAGCACCTGGGAAGAAAACAGAAAGGAGGGGAGGGGGGAAAGCAGAAATACAAACACACACACACACTCCAGCCCTCTGGCTTTGTTTGGCACGTAACACTATCCCACTCCTAAGATCAGTCCCAGCACCATTATGTGGTCTGGGAAATTTGCTGTGGTGTTACTGCTGTGGCCTGGAGAGACTGCAGTCTGAGATAAAGAGACATATTTGCATATTTCAAACTTTATTTAGTCTGGATTTCTCATATATCTCATATGTTCAGTTTGATTAACAATGAACAATTTAACGCTGTGCGTGTGTGTGTGGAGACAACAGTATTTATATTAAGTGAATTTGCAGAGACGTGTGTCAGATAGTAATAGGCAGTGGGCGGCAACAGCTCAGACTGGTGCCAGGAATGTGTGAAGCCTGCCCGGTGTATTGTTCTGCCTTCTGAAACAATTGCTATTTATAGGATTTGGAAAAGGGTGGAGTGTGGAAAAGAAGACCAGCCTGTCTGCTGCTGTGACACACAAGGAGTCTGAGAAATGAGTGGAGTGGAATTTCAAACAATACAGTGTACACTATGTTTTCCTGTTTAAAATTTTGAGGAAAAACATCCCTGTTGTATCTGTTGTTTTTCAATGTTTACCCCTGAACTGTTACATCATTGCAAAGCAGTCTGAAGAGTTTATGTTATTATCTTATTATTTTGTTATGTTGTCACAATTCACAAAAGTCTGTGTAGGTCCTAAAATAGACTGCTGGGGTCCGTTTCACAAAACAGGTTCAACAAACTCTGAGTCTAACCCTGAACTCTGAGTTGATCTACTCTGAGAAAGGAAACTCTGAGTTTTCGGTTTCAGAACAGCTGATTTGAGTTAGTTTGTTCAACTCGGAGTAGTTTCACCTCGAGTTAAGCGCGTGCACCACAAGTATAAAAAGACAGCATGAATGGAGCCCCGTTTCAACGAGTCACCATGACAACGGGGAAGCGGAGGGTGACGTTCTTCACCCAGCAGAGTTGAAAATATTAATGCGCTCATACGGTGAGTTTGAGCATGTTTTTAGAAGGAAGTGTAACAGCAGCAAAAGAGAGGGAGACGGCGTCGGAGAGAACACTGCTGCTGATGCGGAAGTTTAAATGTCGTCCTTTGCACAATCACAATAATATTACAGGGGGAAACTGCTTGAGTTGTAGACGATTAATTTATTTCATTTAGGTGTAATCCCGCGGGGGTGAAGCGCACTTGGCAGCAGTTGAAGATGAAACATAAAAACATTGTTCAAACAGGTAAGACCTCGGTATAATCTCATGGGATTACCTCATTTTGATCATGTTTTACATAAAGTTAATATGAAGTGGCTGTGTGACTGTACAGTTGTTTTATCACCAACATAATGACGTTTTCACACATAAATGACTTCTCATTCTTTATATCACGTTCAAGTGCTCTGCATTTATGACGTGGTATAAAAGAAAAATGTGTAAATTTGTAAGTAAAAAAAAAAAAAAATTTAAACCGCAGCGCAACACACAATATCTGCTGTGATGTGAGAGCGTGACTCTGGTTGTTAATGTTGAAATGTAAGGACTGATTAGGTTGTGTATGTAAATGATTGGACTGTGATGTGAAACGGTACCGCTCAAAAAGAAAAGTGTCTGAAAATGTAAGAACATCTATGCGCGGTCTGATAATCATCTCCAAATATTTAATTCTCTGCGCAGTTATGCTGCACCTTCATCCACGGGACTGTCAAAAGGACATGGTTGTGAAAATAGTCTCCACCTAATATAACTCCTAATGTAGACGCAGAACAGACTTCAAAACTGCTGACTGAATGAATGAGGAAATCAAATACCGTGTGTGACTGAAAGAGGGCGGAGACGGAGAGAAACTCAAGGTTTGCGGAGAAAAACCTGGTCCCGACCAGGTTAGTTTCAAAGAGCATGTTACCATGGTAACTGACAGAGAGCTTAAGTTACCTCTCTCTGTGAAACAGGCTAGAGTTTCTCCTCTTTCTCTGGTTTGACTTACCTCCCTTTGTGAAACGGAAAACTCAGAGTTTCCCTCATTTCAGGGTTAACAGACTCAGAGTTTTCACTAAACCTGCTTTGTGAAACGGACCCCTGATCTGTTCAGGATGAACTCTGCCTCTCACCCAATGTCAGCTAGGATTGACTCTCAAAGAATAATTCATACAGATGATGGATGAATTTCAAGAATAAAGCCAATATTGAGGGAATAAATATAAGCTAAATCAGAAGTACACACACAACAAAAAATAAAATAAATACAAATGAAATGTGGTAAATTCATTTAATCTAGGTGGTCTTTCTGGGGCCTGTTTCAGAAAGCAGGTTTAGTGAAAACTCTGAGTCTGTTAACCCTGAAATGAGGGAAACTGGTTTTTCGTTTTCAAAAAGCCAGTTCAGCTTAACTCTGAGTCAGTTACCCTGGCAACATACGCCGTGAACCTAACCTGCTCGCTGGCATGTTTTTCTTCAACAAACCTGGAGTTTCTCTCTGTCTCCGCCCTCTTTCAGACACACACGGTATTTGATTTCCTCATTCATTCAGTCAGCAGTCGAGTTTAGGCATAGTATAGTTCTGCGTCTGTTTTGCCGTCTACATTAGAAGTTACATTAGGTGGAGACTATTTTCACTACCATGGCATGTACTTTTGACAGTGATCCTGTGGATGAAGGTGCAGCATTACTGCGCAGAGAATTAAATATTCCTCGGGAGATGATTATCAGACCGCGCATAGATTTCCAGACACTTCTCTTTCTGAGCGGTACCGTTTCACGTCACAGTCCATCATTTGCTTACACAAGCTAATCTGTCCTTACTTTTCCAACATTACCAACCGGAGTCACGCTCTCACATCCCAGCAGAAACTGTGTGTTGCGCTGCGTTTTTTTTCTTTTTTTTTTTTTTTTACAAATGGGAGTTTTTTATAGAATGTCGGAAATGTGTTACACTTCCTTCTAAAAAGTTTCTCAAACTCACCGTATGAGCGCATTAAAGGTCCCCTATTGTGCAAAATCAACTTTTTAATCTTTTAGTACTTATATTTGGGACTCAGGGGGCCATACCAGTCCCCAAAATGTGAAAAAACAAGACTCAGTCATGTTTTAGTGGTTCCACTTTGTGTAAGTATAGGCGATAAAACACGCAATGTTTTAACTTCCCGACCAGGTGAAGACAGTGTGTACATTTCACCGTAAATGTTGGCACCCCGCCAGGCAGAGTACTTCACAGCTCCACCGTAGCTCCCCCTTGTCCCTGTGAAATACGAGACTGCAGGCGAGGTTGGAAGAGTGGCTGCACAGCAGAGCACAGTGTTTTACACAAACTTCTAGCCTCAGAGGACTTGAGTGTCCAGTGGATATATTTTATTTATGAAAAAAATGTTCACAAGCATTACAAGACCTTTGTTGTTGATCGTGTGTGTAAATTCCTATGCTGGAGGGACACCTTCAACGCACCAATTACGTGCCTGCGGTACGATGCGTTATTCTTCGATTTTAATGTTTTTATGATCGCGAGAAGCCAACATCGTGGTCACTCACTATGCATTACGGTGAAACGCAGTAACAACAGGTAAACGGACATTACTATGGGGTATATGGAGCGGGGGTTGTGATGACGGTGCATGACAATAGGTGATAAGTGGCAACAGTATGGCTGTGGATAATAAGTTAGATCAACACTCCCCTGGAAGCAGTGGATGTGTGTTTACCTGGGTCTCATTCACCTGTAAATGACCAGGCACAAAACCGAGCCTTTTGAAAAAGGCTGTTTTGGCAGGTTATTGAACTGCTATTGTGCTTCATCCTTATGATATTTTGACTAAAGCATGACACAGACATGTTCATTAGGGCACCAGGACCTAGTTTAACTTGGGTTAATAGGGTATAATATGGGACCTTTAATATTTTCAACTCCAGTGGAGTGAAGAACGTCGCCCTCCACTTCCCCGTTGTCATGGTGACTCGTTGAAATGGGGCTCCATTGATGCTGTCTTTTTATACTTGTGTTGCACGCGCGTAACTCGAGGTGAAACTTCTCCGAGTTGATCAGTTGAGCAGCATGAATGGAGCCCCGTTTCAACGAGTCACCATGACAACGGGGAAGCGGAGGGTGACGTTCTTCACCCACTGGAGTTGGAAATATTAATGCGCTCATACGGTGAGTTTGAGAAACATTTTAGAAGGAAGTCTAAAAGCAGCAAAAGAGAGGGAGATGCCGTCGTTTAAATGTCGTCCTTTGCACAATCACAATAATATTACAGGAGAAAACTGCTTGAGTTGTAGACTATTAATTTATTTATTTAGGTGTAATCCCACGGGGGAGAAGCGCAGTTAGGCAGCAGTTTAAGATGAAACATAAAAACATTGTTCAAACAGGTAAGACCTTGGTATAATCTCATGGGATTACCTCATTTTTACATCATGTTTTACATTGTGTTAATAAGTAAATATTAAGTGGCTGTTTGACCCTACAGTTGTTTTATCCCCAACATAATGATGTTTTCACACACATAAAAAAGTTCTCATTTATGTGATGGTCAAGTGCTCTGCATCTCCGATGTTCTATAAAAAACTCCCATTTGTAAAAAAAAACAAACAAAAAAAAAACAAACCGCAGCGCAACACACAATTTCTGCTGTGATGTGAGAGTTGGTAATGTTGGAAATGTAAGGACGGATTAGGTTGTGTATGTAAATGATGAACTGTGACGTGAAACTGTACCGCTCGAAAAGATGAGTGTCTGGAAATCTATGCGCGGTCTAATAATCATCTCCCGAGGAATATTTAATTCTCTGCGCAGTAATGCTGCACCTTCATCCACGGGATCACTGTCAAAAGCACATGGTAGTGAAAATAGTCTCCACCTAATATAACTTCTAATGTAGACGCAGAACTATACTACGCCAAAACTTGCCTGCTGACTGAATGAATGAGGAAGTCAAATACCGTGTGTGTCTGAAAGAGGGCGGAGACAGAGAGAAACTCAAGGTTTGTTGAAGAAAACCTGCCAGCGAGCAGGTTAGGTTCAAGGCGTTTGTTGCCAGGGTAACTGACTCAGAGTTAAGCTGAACTGGCTTTTTGAAACCGAAAAACCAGAGTTTCCCTCATTTCAGGGTTAACAGACTCAGACTTTTCACTAAACCTGCTTTGTGAAACAGGCCCCTGATCTAGTTGGAAGAGTTGCTGACAAATAGGTGCTGCCAGAATGAAATATCCTTGAAATATATATGGTGTGACCATCAATTATGTTTACCATCAGGTCGGTGTACTTTCTCCTCCTGAACAGAAGGCACAATCATGTCATTACTAATATCACATGTTTTAATGTGCTGAGGAAATTTCTTTATTATTAAAACTTCTGTAGAGCATTTTTACCACCTCACTGGTGGGGGACAACAGCATTCTTGGCAAAATTTTGATAATTAAATAATTATCATTAATACTCATTTATTAACTCAAATATTTAGGGAAAGTTAACTATTAATTAGCCTAATGTCCAAATCATGGCACCAACCTGAAAACAGGGAATGTAATCAATGTATACCCCAATAAGTCCGCACAATTACTGTAACCCTATTGAAACTGAAGGAGTTATTCTTATTAGGGTTCGAGCATGAGGTGCGTAGAACCCTACTGAAATTGAAGGAGTTATTATTATTATTATTATTATTTTTATAAGGGTTCGGGCAAAACTGTAAAAATAAATGTTTCCTTTTTTTTTTTCAAATTTTGGACGACATACCATGGTATTACTTTTTTTCAGATTTTGTACAAAAACATTGTTTTGACTTATTTTGACAAGTTTTGGACGACGTACCGCAATATTACTTTATTTTCCAGATTTTTGACAAAAATGTTTTTTGACTTTTTTGATACATTTTGGACATCATACCACAATATTAATTTTTTTCAGATTTTGGACAAATGTTTTTTTTTTATGACTTACTTTTCAAATTTTGGATGACATACCGCGATATTACTCTTTTTTCAAATTTTGGACAAAAACAATAATAAAAAAAAAGTTGGACTACATGACTTTTCTTTTAAAATTTTGGACCACGTATTACTTTTTTTTCCAGATTTTGGACAAATGTTTTTTTTTTACTTTTTCTGACACGTTTTTGACAACATAACGTGGGCTGACTTTTTTTAAATTTTGCACAACATACATATTACTTTTCTTTTCAGATGTTGGACATAAATGTTTTGTTTTTTTTACATCTTTTTTTACATTTTGGACAACAAAATGTTTTTTTAAAACTTTTTTTTGACAAGGTTTGGACAAAATACCGTGGTATGACTTTTATTTTGAGATTTTGGACAAAAATGTTTTTTGACAAATTTTGGACGACAAATCACGGTATGACTTTCTTTTTAAATTTTGGACGACATACCGGGATATAACTTTTTTTTCAGATTTTTGGAGAAAAATTTTCTTTTTTAACTAAATGTTTCAAATTTTGGACGAAAATTATTATTATTAATTATTTTTTTTACAAATTTTGGACGACATACCGCGATATTACTTTTCTTTTCAAATTTTGGACAAATTATTATTTTTTTCTTTTTTTGACAGTTAATGACTTATTTTTCAGATTTTGGACAAAAATGTTTTTTGACTTCTTTGACATATCGCAGAAGGACATTTTTGTGTATGTGTATGCTCTTTTTCTATGTTTATGTGCGCATTCGAATGAGATAAGGTCATTTTAGGATTTTCACTTTTTTTCTCCTGCCACATGATATAAGCCTAAAAAATTAACGTAATATCTATCCAAACTTCTGGACATTCAGTGTAAGATTTTGCAATGATTTCATTTTTGGGATGTGTTTGCTCTATTTCAATGTTTATGTGCGCATTCGAATGAGATAAGGTCATTTTCGGATTTTCACTTTTTTCTCCTATCACATAATATAAACTGCAAAAGTGAACATAACATCTATTCAAACTTACTTCTGGACATTCAGTGTAAGATTTTGCAATAATTTCATTGTTTGGATCTGTTTGCTGTATTTCTTTGTTTACGTGCGCATTCGAGTGAGTTAAGCCCATTTTCAGATTTTCCCTTTTTTTCTCCTGCCACATGACTATAAACCTTAAAAATTAACATACCATCTAAACAATGTTACTTCTGGACACTCAGTGTAACACTTTCACTTTCAATGAGAGATAAGGTCATTTTCAGATTTCCCCTTTTTTTCTCCTGCCACATGATATAAACCTCAAAAATGAACATAACATCCATCCAAACTTGCTCATGAACCCTCAGTGTTAGATTTTGCAATGATTTCATTGTTTGGAGTTTCCATTTTTTTCTCCTATCACGTGATATAAACTGCAAAAATGAACATAACATTTGTACAAACTTACTTCTTGAGATTCAGTGTACGATTTTGCAATTATTTCATTGTTTGGATGTGTTTCTGTATTTCTAAGTTTATGTTCGCATTTGAATGAGACAAGCTCATTTTCAGATTTTCGCTTTTTTTAAAAAGAGCATACACATCAAAACAATGAAATCATTGCAAAATCTAATACTGAGTGTTCACATGTAAGTTGGGATCGATGTTACCTTAATTTTAGAGGTTTATATCATGTGGCAGAAAAAAAAAAAAGGGAAAATCCGAAAATGATCTCATTCGAATGGGCACATAAACACAGAAATACAGAAAACACATCCAAACAATGAAATCATTGCAAAATCTTACACTGAATATCCAGAAATAAGTTTGTTCATTTTTAAAGTTTATAATCATGTGGCAGGAGAAAAAAAGTGAAAATATGAAAAATTTGCTTAAGTCACTCAAATGCGCACATGAACATAGAAATACAGCAAACAGATCCAAACAATGAAATCAATGCAAAATCTTACACTGAGTGTCCAGAATTTAGGTTAATATAGATGTTACGTTAATTTTTGAGGTTTATATCATGTGGCAGGAGAAAAAAAGTGAAAATCAGAAAATCACCTTCTCTCATCCGAATGTGCACAGAAACATAAAAAATACAGCAAACAGATCCAAACAATGAAATCAATGCAAAATCTTACACTGAGTGTCCAGAATTAAGTTTATATAGATGTTACGTTCATTTTTGAGGTTTATATCATGTGGCAGGAGAAGAAAAGGGAAAATCTGAAAATGAACTTAACTCACTCTAATGCGCACATAAACATAGAAATACAGCAAACAGATACAAACAATGAAATCATTTTAAAATCTTACACTGAGTGTCCAGAAGTAAGTTTAAATAGATATTTTTTTCATTTTTGAGGTTTATATCATGTGGCAAGAGAAAAAAAGTGAAAATCCAAAAATAACCTTATCTCGTTCGAATGTGCTCATAAACATAGAAATAGAACAAACAGATCCAAACAATGAAATCAATGCAAAATTTAACACTAAGTGTCCAGAATTAAGTTTATATAGATGTTAAGTCCATTTTTGAGGTTTATATCATGTGGAAGGAGAAAAAAAGTGAAAATCCCGAAAATCAACTTATCTCATTCGAATGTACACATAAACATAGAATTACAGCAAACACATTCAAACAATGAAATAATTACAACATTTTACAGTGAGTTTCCAGAAGTAACATGGTATAGATGTTATGTTCATTTAAGGTTTATATCATGTGGCAGGAGACAAAAAGGGAAAATCTGAAAATGAGCTAAACTCACTCTAATGTACACATAAAAATAGAAATACAGTAAACAGATCCAAACAATGAAATCATTTGAAAATCCTACACTGAGTGGCCAGAAGTAAGTTTAAATAGATATTATGTTAATTTTTAAGGTTTATATCATGTGGCTGGAGAAAAAAATGGAAAATCTCCAAATGAGCTTAACTCACTCCAATGCGCACGTTAACATAGAAAAACAGAAAACAAGTCCAAACAATGAAATAATTGCAAAATTTTACACCGAGTGTCCACAAATAACATTGTAAAGATGTTATGTTCACTTTTTAAGGTTTATATCATGTGGCAGGAGAAAAAAATTGAAAATCTCAAAAACGAGCTTAACTCACTCTAATGTACACATAAACATAGAAAAACAGTAAACAGATCCAAACAATGAAATCATTTGAAAATCTTACACTGAGTGGCCAGAAGTAAGTTTAAAAAGATATTATATTCATTTTTAAGGTTTATATCATGTGGCTGGAGAAAAAAATGGAAAATCTCCAAATGAGCTTAACTCACTTTAATGAACACATAAACATAGAAAAATAGAAAACAAGTCCAAACAATGAAATAAATGGAACATTTTACACTGAGTGTCCAGAAGTAACATTGTAAAGATGCTATGTACACTTTTTAAGGTTTATATCATGTGGCAGGAGAAAAAAATGGAAAATCTCCAAATGAGCTTAACTCACTCCAATGCGCAAGTAAACATAGAAAAACAGAAAACAAGTCCAAATAATGAAATAATTGCAACATTTTACAATGAGTGTCCAGAAGTAACATTGTAAAGATGTTATGTTCACTTTTTAAGGTTTATATCATGTGGCAGGAGAAAAAAATGGAAAATCTCCAAATGAGCTTTACACACTCCAATGCGCAAGTAAACATAGAAAAACAGAAAACAAGTCCAAACAATGAAATAATTGCAACATTTTACACTGAGTGTCCAGAAGTAACATTGTAAAGATGTTATGTTCACTTTTTAAGGTTTATATCATGTGGCAGGAGAAAAAAATGGAAAATCTCCAAATGAGAACTCACTTTAATGTACACATAAAAATGGAAAAACAGAAAACAAGTCCAAACAATGAAATAATTGCAACATTTTACACTGAGTGTCCAGAAGTAACATTGTAAAGATGTTATGTTCACTTTTTAAGGTTTATATCATGTGGCAGGAGAAAAAAATGGAAAATCTCCAAATGAGCTTAACTCACTTTAATGTACACATAAAAATGGAAAAACAGAAAACAAGTCCAAACAATGAAAAAATTGCAAAATTTTACACTGAGTGTCCAGAAGTAACATTGTAAAGATGTTATGTTCACTTTTTAAGGTTTATATCATGTGGCAGGAGAAAAAAATGGAAAATCTCCAAATGAGCTTAACTCACTTTAATGAACACATAAACATAGAAAAATAGAAAACAAGTCCAAACAATGAAATAATTGCAACATTTTACACTGAGTGTCCAGAAGTAACATTGTAAAGATGTTATGTTCACTTTTTAAGGTTTATATCATGTGGCAGGAGAAAAAAATGGAAAATCTCCAAATGAGCTTAACTCACTCCAATGCGCAAGTAAACATAGAAAAACAGAAAACAAGTCCAAACAATGAAATAATTGCATCATTTTACACTGAGTGTCCAGAAGTAACATTGTAAAGATGTTATGTTCACTTTTTAAGGTTTATATCATGTGGCAGGAAAAAAAAATGGAAAATCTCCAAATGAGCTTAACTCACTTTAATTAACACATAAACATAGAAAAATAGAAAACAAGTCCAAACAATGAAATAATTGCAACATTTTACACTGAGTGTCCAGAAGTAACATTGTTAAGATGTTAAGTTCACTTTTTAAGGTTTATATCATGTGGCAGGAAAAAAAAATGGAAAATCTCCAAATGAGCTTAACTCACTTTAATGAACACATAAACATAGAAAAATAGAAAACAAGTCCAAACAATGAAATAATTGCAACATTTTAGACTGAGTGTCCAGAAGTAACATTGTAAAGATGTTATGTACACTTTTTAAGGTTTATATCATGTGGCAGGAGAAAAAAATGGAAAATCTCCACATGAGCTTAGCTCACTCCATTGCGCAAGTAGACATAGAAAAACAGAAAACAAGTCCAAACAATGAAATAATTGCAACATTTTACACTGAGTGTCCAGAAGTAACATTGTAAAGATGTTATTTACACTTTTTAAGGTTTATATCATGTGGCAGGAGAAAAAAATGGAAAATCTCCAAATGAGCTTAACTCACTCCAATGCGCAAGTAAACATAGAAAAACAGAAAACAAGTCCAAACAATGAAATAATTGCAACATTTTACACTGAGTGTCCAGAAGTAACATTGTAAAGATGCTATGTACACTTTTTAAGGTTTATATCATGTGGCAGGAGAAAAAAATGGAAAATCTCCAAATGAGCTTAACTCACTCCAATGCGCAAGTAAACATAGAAAAACAGAAAACAAGTCCAAATAATGAAATAATTGCAACATTTTACACTGAGTGTCCAGAAGTAACATTGTAAAGATGTTATGTTCACTTTTTAAGGTTTATATCATGTGGCAGGAGAAAAAAATGGAAAATCTCCAAATGAGCTTAACTCACTCCAATGCGCAAGTAGACATAGAAAAACAGAAAACAAGTCCAAACAATGAAATAATTGCAACATTTTACACTGAGTGTCCAGAAGTAACATTGTAAAGATGTTATGTTCACTTTTTAAGGTTTATATCATGTGGCAGGAGAAAAAAATGGAAAATTTCCAAATGAGCTTAACTCACTTTAATGTACACATAAAAATGGAAAAACAGAAAACAAGTCCAAACAATGAAAAAATTGCAAAATTTTACACTGAGTGTCCAGAAGTAACATTGTAAAGATGTTATGTTCACTTTTTAAGGTTTATATCATGTGGCAGGAGAAAAAAATGGAAAATCTCCAAATGAGCTTAACTCACTTTAATGAACACATAAACATAGAAAAATAGAAAACAAGTCCAAACAATGAAATAATTGCAACATTTTACACTGAGTGTCCAGAAGTAACATTGTAAAGATGTTATGTTCACTTTTTAAGGTTTATATCATGTGGCAGGAGAAAAAAATGGAAAATCTCCAAATGAGCTTTACACACTCCAATGCGCAAGTAAACATAGAAAAACAGAAAACAAGTCCAAACAATGAAATAATTGCAACATTTTACACTGAGTGTCCAGAAGTAACATTGTAAAGATGTTATGTTCACTTTTTAAGGTTTATATCATGTGGCAGGAGAAAAAAATGGAAAATCTCCAAATGAGCTTAACTCACTCCAATGAACACATAAACATAGAAAAACAGAAAACAAGTCCAAACAATGAAATAATTGCAACATTTTACACTGAGTGTCCAGAAGTAACATTGTAAAGATGTTATGTTCACTTTTTAAGGTTTATATCATGTGGCAGGAGAAAAAAATGGAAAATCTCCAAATGAGCTTAACTCACTTTAATGTACACATAAAAATGGAAAAACAGAAAACAAGTCCAAACAATGAAATAATTGCAACATTTTTCACTGAGTGTCCAGAAGTAACATTGTAAAGATGTTATGTTCACTTTTTAAGGTTTATATCATGTGGCAGGAGAAAAAAATGGAAAATCTCCAAATGAGCTTAACTCACTTTAATGAACACATAAAAATGTAAAAACAGAAAACAAGTCCAAACAATGAAATAATTGCAAAATTTTTCACTGAGTGTCCAGAAGTAACATTGTAAAGATGTTATGTTCACTTTTTAAGGTTTATATCATGTGGCAGGAGAAAAAAATGGAAAATCTCCAAATGAGCTTAACTCACAGAACACATAAACAAAGAAAAATGGAAAACAAGTCCAAACAATGAAATAATTGCAACATTTTACACTGAGTGTCCAGAAGTAACATTGTAAAGATGTTATGTTCACTTTTTAAGGTTTATATCATGTGGCAGGAGAAAAAAAGGGAAAATCTCCAAATGAGCTTAACTCACAGAACACATAAACAAAGAAAAATGGAAAACAAGTCCAAACAATGAAATAATTGCAACATTTTACACTGAGTGTCCAGAAGTAACATTGTAAAGATGTTATGTTCACGTTTTAAGGTTTATATCAAGTGGCAGGAGAAAAAAAAGGGAAAATCTCCAAATGAGCTTAACTCACTTTAATGTACACATAAAAATGGAAAAACAGAAAACAAGTCCAAACAATGAAATAATTGCAACATTTTACACTGAGTGTCCAGAAGTAACATTGTTCAGATGTTATGTTCACTTTTTAAGGTTTATATCATGTGGCAGGAGAAAAAAATGGAAAATCTCCAAATGAGCTTAACTCACTTTAATGAACACATAAACATAAAAAAATAGAAAACAAGTCCAAACAATGAAATAATTGCAACATTTTACACTGAGTGTCCAGAAGTAACATTGTAAAGATGTTATGTTCACTTTTTAAGGTTTATATCATGTGGCAGGAGAAAAAAATGGAAAATCTCCAAATGAGCTTAACTCACTCCAATGCGCAAGTAAACATAGAAAAACAGAAAACAAGTCCAAACAATGAAATAATTGCAACATTTTACACTGAGTGTCCAGAAGTAACATTGTAAAGATGTTATGTTCACTTTTTAAGGTTTATATCATGTGGCAGGAGAAAAAAATGGAAAATCTCCAAATGAGCTTAACTCACTCTAATGAACACATAAACATAGAAAAATAGAAAACAAGTCCAAACAATGAAATAATTGCAACATTTTACACTGAGTGTCCAGAAGTAACATTGTAAAGATGTTATGTTCACTTTTTAAGGTTTATATCATGTGGCAGGAGAAAAAAATGGAAAATCTCCAAATGAGCTTAAATCACAGAATACATAAACAAAGAAAAACAGAAAACAAGTCCAAACAATGAAATAATTGCAACATTTTACACTGAGTGTCCAGAAGTAACATTGTAAAGATGTTATGTTCACTTTTTAAGGTTTATATCATGTGGCAGGACAAAAAGATGGAAAATCTCCAAATGAACTTAACTCACTTTAATGAACACATAAACATAGAAAAATAGAAAACAAGTCCAAACAATGAAATAATTGCAACATTTTACACTGAGTGTCCAGAAGTAACATTGTAAAGATATGTTCACTTTTTAAGCTTTATATCATGTGGCAGGAGAAAAAAATGGAAAATCTCCAAATGAGCTTAACTCACTTTAATGAACACATAAACATAGAAAAACAGAAAACAAGTCCAAACAATGAAATAATTGCATCATTTTACACTGAGTGTCCAGAAGTAACATTGTAAAGATGTTATGTACACTTTTTAAGGTTTATATCATGTGGCAGGAGAAAAAAATGGAAAATCTCCAAATGAGCTTAACTCACTTTAATGAACACATGAACATAGAAAAATAGAAAACAAGTCCAAACAATGAAATAATTGCAACATTTTACACTGAGTGTCCAGAAGTAACATTGTAAAGATGTTATGTTCACTTTTTAAGGTTTATATCATGTGGCAGGAGAAAAAAATGGAAAATCTCCAAATGAACTTAACTCACTTTAATGAACACATAAACATAGAAAAACAGAAAACAAGTCCAAACAATGAAATAATTGCAACATTTTACACTGAGTGTCCAGAAGTAACATTGTAAAGATATGTTCACTTTTTAAGCTTTATATCATGTGGCAGGAGAAAAAAATGGAAAATCTCCAAATGAGCTTAACTCACTTTAATGAACACATAAACATAGAAAAACAGAAAACAAGTCCAAACAATGAAATAATTGCAACATTTTACACTGAGTGTCCAGAAGTAACATTGTAAAGATGTTATGTACACTTTTTAAGGTTTATATCATGTGGCAGGAGAAAAAAATGGAAAATCTCCAAATGAGCTTAACTCACTTTAATGTACACAAAAAAATGAAAAAACAGAAAACAAGTCCAAACAATGAAATAATTGCAACATTTTACACTGAGTGTCCAGAAGTAACATTGTAAAGATGTTATGTTCACTTTTTAAGGTTTATATCATGTGGCAGGAGAAAAAAAATTGGAAAATCTCCAAATGAGCTTAACTCACTTTAATGAACACATAAACATAGAAAAATAGAAAACAAGTCCAAACAATGAAATAATTGCAACATTTTACACTGAGTGTCCAGAAGTAACATTGTAAAGATGTTATGTTCACTTTTTAAGGTTTATATCATGTGGCAGGACAAAAAAATGGAAAATCTCCAAATGAACTTAACTCACTTTAATGAACACATAAACATAGAATAATAGAAAACAAGTCCAAACAATGAAATAATTGCAACATTTTACACTGAGTGTCCAGAAGTAACATTGTAAAGATATGTTCACTTTTTAAGCTTTATATCATGTGGCAGGAGAAAAAAATGGAAAATCTCCAAATGAGCTTAACTCACTTTAATGAACACATAAACATAGAAAAACAGAAAACAAGTCCAAACAATGAAATAATTGCAACATTTTACACTGAGTGTCCAGAAGTAAAATTGTAAAGATGTTATGTTCACTTTTTAAGGTTTATATCATGTGGCAGGAGAAAAAAATGGAAAATCTCCAAATGAGCTTAACTCACTTTAATGAACACATAAACATAGAAAAACAGAAAACAAGTCCAAACAATGAAATAATTGCAACATTTTACACTGAGTGTCCAGAAGTAACATTGTAAAGATGTTATGTACACTTTTTAAGGTTTATATCATGTGGCAGGAGAAAAAAATGGAAAATCTCCAAATGAGCTTAACTCACTTTAATGTACACATAAAAATGAAAAAACAGAAAACAAGTCCAAACAATGAAATAATTGCAACATTTTACACTGAGTGTCCAGAAGTAACATTGTAAAGATGTTATGTTCACTTTTTAAGGTTTATATCATGTGGCAGGAGAAAAAAAATTGGAAAATCTCCAAATGAGCTTAACTCACTTTAATGAACACATAAACATAGAAAAATAGAAAACAAGTCCAAACAATGAAATAATTGCAACATTTTACACTGAGTGTCCAGAAGTAACATTGTAAAGATGTTATGTTCACTTTTTAAGGTTTATATCATGTGGCAGGACAAAAAAATGGAAAATCTCCAAATGAACTTAACTCACTTTAATGAACACATAAACATAGAATAATAGAAAACAAGTCCAAACAATGAAATAATTGCAACATTTTACACTGAGTGTCCAGAAGTAACATTGTAAAGATATGTTCACTTTTTAAGCTTTATATCATGTAGCAGGAGAAAAAAATGGAAAATCTCCAAATGAGCTTAACTCACTTTAATGAACACATAAACATAGAAAAACAGAAAACAAGTCCAAACAATGAAATAATTGCAACATTTTACACTGAGTGTCCAGAAGTAAAATTGTAAAGATGTTATGTTCACTTTTTAAGGTTTATATCATGTGGCAGGAGAAAAAAATGGAAAATCTCCAAATGAGCTTAACTCACTTTAATGAACACATAAACATAGAAAAACAGAAAACAAGTCCAAACAATGAAATAATTGCAACATTTTACACTGAGTGTCCAGAAGTAACATTGTAAAGATGTTATGTACACTTTTTAAGGTTTATATCATGTGGCAGGAGAAAAAAATGGAAAATCTCCAAATGAGCTTAACTCACTCCTATGCGCAAGTAAACATAGAAAAACAGAAAACAAGTCCAAACAATGAAATAATTGCAACATTTTACACTGAGTGTCCAGAAGTAACATTGTAAAGATGTTATGTTCACTTTTTAAGGTTTATATCATGTGGCAGGAGAAAAAAATGGAAAATCTCCAAATGAGCTTAACTCACTGTAATGAACACATAAACATAGAAAAATAGAAAACAAGTCCAAACAATGAAATAATTGCAACATTTTACACTGAGTGTCCAGAAGTAACATTGTTAAGATGTTATGTTCACTTTTTAAGGTTTATATCATGTGGCAAGAGAAAAAAATGGAAAATCTCCAAGTGAGCTTAACTCACTGTAATGAACACATAAACATAGAAAAATAGAAAACAAGTCCAAACAATGAAATAATTGCAAAATTTTACACTGAGTGTCCAGAAGTAACATTGTAAAGATGTTATGTTCACTTTTTAAGGTTTATATCATGTGGCAGGAGAAAAAAATGGAAAATCTCCAAATGAGCTTAACTCACTCTAATGAACACATAAACATAGAAAAATAGAAAACAAGTCCAAACAATGAAACAATTGCTACATTTTACACTGAGTGTCCAGAAGTAACATTGTAAAGATGTTATGTTCACTTTTTAAGGTTTATATCATGTGGCAGGAGAAAAAAATGGAAAATCTCCAAATGAGCTTAACTCACTTTAATGAACACATAAACATAGAAAAATAGAAAACAAGTCCAAACAATGAAATAATTGCAACATTTTACACTGAGTGTCCAGAAGTAACATTGTAAAGATGTTATGTACACTTTTTAAGGTTTATATCATGTGGCAGGAGAAAAAAATGGAAAATCTCCAAATGAGCTTAACTCACTCCAATGCGCAAGTAAACATAGAAAAACAGAAAACAAGTCCAAACAATGAAATAATTAGCAACATTTTACACTGAGTGTCCAGAAGTAACATTGTTAAGATTTTATGTTCACTTTTTAAGGTTTATATCATGTGGCACGAGAAAAAAATGGAAAATCTCCAAGTGAGCTTAACTCACTTTAATGAACACATAAACATAGAAAAATAGAAAACAAGTCCTAACAAAGAAATAATTGCAACATTTTACACTGAGTGTCCAGAAGTAACATTGTAAAGATGTTATGTACACTTTTTAAGGTTTATATCATGTGGCAGGAGAAAAAAATGGAAAATCTCCAAATGAGCTTAACTCACTTTAAGGAACACATAAACATAGAAAAACAGAAAACAAGTCCAAACAATGAAATAATTGCAACATTTTACACTGAGTGTCCAGAAGTAACATTGTAAAGATGTTATGTTCACTTTTTAAGGTTTATATCATGTGGCAGGAGAAAAAAATGGAAAATCTCCAAATGAGCTTAACTCACTCCAATGCGCAAGTTAAACATAGAGAAACAGAAAACAAGTCCAAACAATGAAATAATTGCAACATTTTACACTGAGTGTCCAGAAGTAACATTGTAAAGATGTTATGTTCACTTTTTAAGGTTTATATCATGTGGCAGGAGAAAAAAATGGAAAATCTCCAAATGAGCTTAACTCACTGTAATGAACACATAAACATAGAAAAATAGAAAACAAGTCCAAACAATGAAATAATTGCAAAATTTTACACTGAGTGTCCAGAAGTAACATTGTAAAGATGTTATGTTCACTTTTTAAGGTTTATATCATGTGGCAGGAGAAAAAAATGGAAAATCTCCAAATGAGCTTAACTCACTCTAATGAACACATAAACATAGAAAAATAGAAAACAAGTCCAAACAATGAAATAATTGCTACATTTTACACTGAGTGTCCAGAAGTAACATTGTAAAGATGCTATGTTCACTTTTTAAGGTTTATGTCATGTGGCAGGAGAAAAAAATGGAAAATCTCCAAATGAGCTTAACTCACTTTCATGAACACATAAACATAGAAAAATAGAAAACAAGTCCAAACAATGAAATAATTGCAACATTTTACACTGAGTGTCCAGAAGTAACATTGTAAAGATGTTATGGTTACCTTTTAAGGTTTATATCATGTGGCAGGAGAAAAAAATGGAAAATCTCCAAATGAGCTTAACTCACTCCAATGCGCAAGTAAACATAGAAAAACAGAAAACAAGTCCAAACAATGAAATAATTGCAACATTTTACACTGAGTGTCCAGAAGTAACATTGTAAAGATGTTATGTACACTTTTTAAGGTTTATATTATGTGGCAGGAGAAAAAAATGGAAAATCTCCAAATGAGCTTAACTCACTCCAATGCGCAGGTAAACATAGAAAAACAGAAAACAAGTCCAAACAATGAAATAATTGCAACATTTTACACTGAGTGTCCAGAAGTAACATTGTAAAGATGTTATGTTCACTTTTTAAGGTTTATATCATGTGGCAGGAGAAAAAAATGGAAAATCTCCAAATGAGCTTAACTCACTTTAATGTACACATGAAAATGGAAAAACAGAAAACAAGTCCAAACAATGAAATAATTGCAACATTTTACACTGAGTGTCCAGAAGTAACATTGTTAAGATGTTATGTTCACTTTTTAAGGTTTATATCATGTGGCAAGAGAAAAAAATGGAAAATCTCCAAATGAGCTTAACTCACTTTAATGATCACATAAACATAGAAAAATAGAAAACAAGTCCAAACAATGAAATAATTGCAACATTTTACACTGAGTGTCCAGAAGTAACATTGTAAAGATGTTATGTTCACTTTTTAAGGTTTATATCATGTGGCAGGAGAAAAAAATGGAAAATCTCCAAATGAGCTTAACTCACTGTAATGAACACATAAACAGAAAAATAGAAAACAAGTCCAAACAATGAAATAATTGCAAAATTTTACACTGAGTGTCCAGAAGTAACATTGTAAAGATGTTATGTTCACTTTTTAAGGTTTATATCATGTGGCAGGAGAAAAAAATGGAAAATCTCCAAATGAGCTTAACTCACTCTAATGAACACATAAACATAGAAAAATAGAAAACAAGTCCAAACAATGAAATAATTGCTACATTTTACACTGAGTGTCCAGAAGTAACATTGTAAAGATGTTATGTTCACTTTTTAAGGTTTATGTCATGTGGCAGGAGAAAAAAATGGAAAATCTCCAAATGAGCTTAACTCACTTTCATGAACACATAAACATAGAAAAATAGAAAACAAGTCCAAACAATGACATAATTGCAACATTTTACACTGAGTGTCCAGAAGTAACATTGTAAAGATGTTATGTTCACTTTTTAAGGTTTATATCATGTGGCAGGAGAAAAAAATGGAAAATCTCCAAATGAGCTTAACTCACTCCAATGCGCAAGTTAAACATAGAAAAACAGAAAACAAGTCCAAACAATGAAATAATTGCAACATTTTACACTGAGTGTCCAGAAGTAACATTGTAAAGATGTTATGTTCACTTTTTAAGGTTTATATCATGTGGCAGGAGAAAAAAATGGAAAATCTCCAAATGAGCTTAACTCACTCCAATGCGCAAGTAAACATAGAAAAACAGAAAACAAGTCGAAACAATGAAATAATTGCAACATTTTACACTGAGTGTCCAGAAGTAACATTGTAAAGATGTTATGTTCACTTTTTAAGGTTTATATCATGTGGCAGGAGAAAAAAATGGAAAATCTCCAAATGAGCTTAACTCACTTTAATGTACACATAAAAATGGAAAAACAGAAAACAAGTCCAAACAATGAAATAATTGCAACATTTTACACTGAGTGTCCAGAAGTAACATTGTTAAGATGTTATGTTCACTTTTTAAGGTTTATATCATGTGGCAAGAGAAAAAAATGGAAAATCTCCAAGTGAGCTTAACTCACTTTAATGAACACATAAACATAGAAAAATAGAAAACAAGTCCAAACAATGAAATAATTGCAACATTTTACACTGAGTGTCCAGAAGTAACATTGTAAAGATGTTATGTACACTTTTTAAGGTTTATATCATGTGGCAGGAGAAAAAAATGGAAAATCTCCAAATGAGCTTAACTCACTTTAAGGAACACATAAACATAGAAAAATAGAAAACAAGTCCAAACAATGAAATAATTGCAACATTTTACACTGAGTGTCCAGAAGTAACATTGTAAAGATTTTATGTTCACTTTTTAATGTTTATATTATGTGGCAGGAGAAAAAAATGGAAAATCTCCAAATGAGCTTAACTCACTGTAATGAACACATAAACATAGAAAAATAGAAAACAAGTCCAAACAATGAAATAATTGCAAAATTTTACACTGAGTGTCCAGAAGTAACATTGTTAAGATGTTATGTTCACTTTTTAAGGTTTATATCATGTGGCAGGAGAAAAAAATGGAAAATCTCCAAATGAGCTTAACTCACTCTAATGAACACATAAACATAGAAAAATAGAAAACAAGTCCAAACAATGAAATAATTGCTACATTTTACACTGAGTGTCCAGAAGTAACATTGTAAAGATGTTATGTTCACTTTTTAAGGTTTATGTCATGTGGCAGGAGAAAAAAATGGAAAATCTCCAAATGAGCTTAACTCACTTTCATGAACACATAAACATAGAAAAATAGAAAACAAGTCCAAATAATGAAATAATTGCAACATTTTGCACTGAGTGTCCAGAAGTAACATTGTAAAGATGTTATGTTCACTTTTTAAGGTTTATATCATGTGGCAGGAGAAAAAAATGGAAAATCTCCAAATGAGCTTAACTCACTCCAATGCGCAAGTAAACATAGAAAAACAGAAAACAAGTCAAAACAATGAAATAATTGCAACATTTTACACTGAGTGTCCAGAAGTAACATTGTAAAGATGTTATGTTCAGTTTTTAAGGTTTATATCATGTGGTAGGAGAAAAAAATGGAAAATCTCCAAATGAGCTTAACTCACTTTAATGAACACATAAACATAGAAAAATAGAAAACAAGTCCAAACAATGAACAAATTAGCAACATTTTACACTGAGTGTCCAGAAGTAACATTGTAAAGATGTTATGGTTACCTTTTAAGGTTTATATCATGTGGCAGGAGAAAAAAATGGAAAATCTCCAAATGAGCTTAACTCACTCCAATGCGCAAGTAAACATAGAAAAACAGAAAACAAGTCCAAACAATGAAATAATTGCAACATTTTACACTGAGTGTCCAGAAGTAACATTGTAAAGATGTTATGTTCACTTTTTAAGGTTTATATCATGTGGCAGGAGAAAAAAATGGAAAATCTCCAAATGAGCTTAACTCACTTTAATGTACACATAAAAATGGAAAAACAGAAAACAAGTCCAAACAATGAAATAATTGCAACATTTTACACTGAGTGTCCAGAAGTAACATTGTAAAGATGTTATGTTCACTTTTTAAGGTTTATGTCATGTGGCAGGAGAAAAAAATGGAAAATCTCCAAATGAGCTTAACTCACTGTAATGAACACATAAACAGAAAAATAGAAAACAAGTCCAAACAATGAAATAATTGCAAAATTTTACACTGAGTGTCCAGAAGTAACATTGTAAAGATGTTATGTTCACTTTTTAAGGTTTATATCATGTGGCAGGAGAAAAAAATGGAAAATCTCCAAATGAGCTTAACTCACTCCAATGCGCAAGTAAACATAGAAAAACAGAAAACAAGTCCAAACAATGAAATAATTGCAACATTTTACACTGAGTGTCCAGAAGTAACATTGTAAAGATGTTATGTACACTTTTTAAGGTTTATATCATGTGGCAGGAGAAAAAAATGGAAAATCTCCAAATGAGCTTAACTCACTCCAATGCGCAAGTAAACATAGAAAAACAGAAAACAAGTCCAAACAATGAAATAATTGCAACATTTTACACTGAGTGTCCAGAAGTAACATTGTAAAGATGTTATGTACACTTTTTAAGGTTTATATCATGTGGCAGGAGAAAAAAATGGAAAATCTCCAAATGAGCTTAACTCACTTTAAGGAACACATAAACATAGAAAAATAGAAAACAAGTCCAAACAATGAAATAATTGCAACATTTTACACTGAGTGTCCAGAAGTAACATTGTAAAGATTTTATGTTCACTTTTTAATGTTTATATCATGTGGCAGGAGAAAAAAATGGAAAATCTCCAAATGAGCTTAACTCACTGTAATGAACACATAAACATAGAAAAATAGAAAACAAGTCCAAACAATGAAATAATTGCAAAATTTTACACTGAGTGTCCAGAAGTAACATTGTAAAGATGTTATGTTCACTTTTTAAGGTTTATATCATGTGGCAGGAGAAAAAAATGGAAAATCTCCAAATGAGCTTAACTCACTCTAATGAACACATAAACATAGAAAAATAGAAAACAAGTCCAAACAATGAAATAATTGCTACATTTTACACTGAGTGTCCAGAAGTATCATTGTAAAGATGTTATGTTCACTTTTTAAGGTTTATGTCATGTGGCAGGAGAAAAAAATGGAAAATCTCCAAATGAGCTTAACTCACTTTCATGAACACATAAACATAGAAAAATAGAAAACAAGTCCAAATAATGAAATAATTGCAACATTTTGCACTGAGTGTCCAGAAGTAACATTGTAAAGATGTTATGTTCACTTTTTAAGGTTTATATCATGTGGCAGGAGAAAAAAATGGAAAATCTCCAAATGAGCTTAACTCACTCCAATGCGCAAGTAAACATAGAAAAACAGAAAACAAGTCAAAACAATGAAATAATTGCAACATTTTACACTGAGTGTCCAGAAGTAACATTGTAAAGATGTTATGTTCAGTTTTTAAGGTTTATATCATGTGGTAGGAGAAAAAAATGGAAAATCTCCAAATGAGCTTAACTCACTTTAATGAACACATAAACATAGAAAAATAGAAAACAAGTCCAAACAATGAACAAATTGCAACATTTTACACTGAGTGTCCAGAAGTAACATTGTAAAGATGTTATGGTTACCTTTTAAGGTTTATATCATGTGGCAGGAGAAAAAAATGGAAAATCTCCAAATGAGCTTAACTCACTCCAATGCGCAAGTAAACATAGAAAAACAGAAAACAAGTCCAAACAATGAAATAATTGCAACATTTTACACTGAGTGTCCAGAAGTAACATTGTAAAGATGTTATGTTCACTTTTTAAGGTTTATATCATGTGGCAGGAGAAAAAAATGGAAAATCTCCAAATGAGCTTAACTCACTTTAATGTACACATAAAAATGGAAAAACAGAAAACAAGTCCAAACAATGAAATAATTGCAACATTTTACACTGAGTGTCCAGAAGTAACATTGTAAAGATGTTATGTTCACTTTTTAAGGTTTATGTCATGTGGCAGGAGAAAAAAATGGAAAATCTCCAAATGAGCTTAACTCACTGTAATGAACACATAAACAGAAAAATAGAAAACAAGTCCAAACAATGAAATAATTGCAAAATTTTACACTGAGTGTCCAGAAGTAACATTGTAAAGATGTTATGTTCACTTTTTAAGGTTTATATCATGTGGCAGGAGAAAAAAATGGAAAATCTCCAAATGAGCTTAACTCACTCCAATGCGCAAGTAAACATAGAAAAACAGAAAACAAGTCCAAACAATGAAATAATTGCAACATTTTACACTGAGTGTCCAGAAGTAACATTGTAAAGATGTTATGTACACTTTTTAAGGTTTATATCATGTGGCAGGAGAAAAAAATGGAAAATCTCCAAATGAGCTTAACTCACTCCAATGCGCAAGTAAACATAGAAAAACAGAAAACAAGTCCAAACAATGAAATAATTGCAACATTTTACACTGAGTGTCCAGAAGTAACATTGTAAAGATGTTATGTTCACTTTTTAAGGTTTATATCATGTGGCAGGAGAAAAAAATGGAAAATCTCCAAATGAGCTTAACTCACTTTAATGTACACATGAAAATGGAAAAACAGAAAACAAGTCCAAACAATGAAATAATTGCAACATTTTACACTGAGTGTCCAGAAGTAACATTGTTAAGATGTTATGTTCACTTTTTAAGGTTTATATCATGTGGCAAGAGAAAAAAATGGAAAATCTCCAAGTGAGCTTAACTCACTTTAATGAACACATAAACATAGAAAAATAGAAAACAAGTCCAAACAATGAAATAATTGCAACATTTTACACTGAGTGTCCAGAAGTAACATTGTAAAGATGTTATGTACACTTTTTAAGGTTTATATCATGTGGCAGGAGAAAAAAATGGAAAATCTCCAAATGAGCTTAACTCACTTTAAGGAACACATAAACATAGGAAAATAGAAAACAAGTCCAAACAATGAAATAATTGCAACATTTTACACTGAGTGTCCAGAAGTAACATTGTAAAGATGGTATGTTCACTTTTTAAGGTTTATATCATGTGGCAGGAGAAAAAAATGGAAAATCTCCAAATGAGCTTAACTCACTCTAATGAACACATAAACATAGAAAAATAGAAAACAAGTCCAAACAATGAAATAATTGCAACATTTTACACTGAGTGTCCAGAAGTAACATTGTAAAGATGTTATGTTCACTTTTTAAGGTTTATATCATGTGGCAGGAGAAAAAAATGGAAAATCTCCAAATGAGCTTAACTCACTTTAATGCGCAAGTAAACATAGAAAAACAGAAAACAAGTCCAAACAATGAAATAATTGCAACATTTTACACTGAGTGTCCAGAAGTAACATTGTAAATATGGTATGTTCACTTTTTAAGGTTTATATCATGTGGCAGGAGAAAAAAATGGAAAATCTCCAAATGAGCTTAACTCTAATGAACACATAAACATAGCAAAATAGAAAACAAGTCCAAACAATGAAATAATTGCAACATTTTACACTGAGTGTCCAGAAGTAACATTGTAAAGATGTTATGTTCACTTTTTAAGGTTTATATCATGTGGCAGGAGAAAAAAATGGAAAATCTCCAAATGAGCTTAACTCACTTTAATGCGCAGGTAAACATAGAAAAACAGAAAACAAGTCCAAACAATGAAATAATTGCAACATTTTACACTGAGTGTCCAGAAGAAACATTGTAAAGATGTTATGTTCACTTTTTAAGGTTTATATCATGTGGCAGGAGAAAAAAATGGAAAATCTCCAAATGAGCTTAACTCACTTTAATGCGCAGGTAAACATAGAAAAACAGAAAACAAGTCCAAACAATGAAATAATTGCAACATTTTACACTGAGTGTCCAGAAGTAACATTGTAAAGATGTTATGTTCACTTTTTAAGGTTTATATCATGTGGCAGGAGAAAAAAATGGAAAATCTCCAAATGAGCTTAACTCACTCTAATGAACACATAAACATAGAAAAATAGAAAACAAGTCCAAACAATGAAATAATTGCAACATTTTACACTGAGTGTCCAGAAGTAACATTGTAAAGATGTTATGTTCACTTTTTAAGGTTTATATCATGTGGCAGGAGAAAAAAATGGAAAATCTCCAAATGAGCTGAACTCACTTTAATGTACACATAAAAGTGGAAAAACAGAAAACAAGTCCAAACAAGGAAATAATTGCAACATTTTACACTGAGTGTCCAGAAGTAACATTGTAAAGATGTTATGTTCACTTTTTAAGGTTTATATCATGTGGCAGGAGAAAAAAATGGAAAATCTCCAAATGAGCTTAACTCACTCTAATGAACACATAAACATAGCAAAATAGAAAACAAGTCCAAACAATGAAATAATTGCAAAATTTTACACTGAGTGTCCAGAAGTAACATTTTAAAGATGTTATGTTCACTTTTTAAGGTTTATATCATGTGGCAGGAGAAAAAAATGGAAAATCTCCAAATGAGCTTAACTCACTTTAATGAACACATAAACATAGCAAAATAGAAAACAAGTCCAAACAATGAAATAATTGCAAAATTTTACACTGAGTGTCCAGAAGTAACATTGTAAAGATGTTATGTTCACTTTTTAAGGTTTATATCATGTGGCAGGAGAAAAAAATGGAAAATCTCCAAATGACCTTAACTCACTTTGATGTACACATAAAAATGGAAAAACAGAAAACAAGTCCAAACAATGAAATAATTGCAACATTTTACACTGAGTGTCCAGAAGTAACATTGTTAAGATGTTATGTTCACTTTTTAAGGTTTATATCATGTGGCAGGAGAAAAAAATGGAAAATCTCCAAATGAGCTTAACTCACTTTAATGAACACATAAACATAGCAAAATAGAAAACAAGTCCAAACAATGAAATAATTGCAAAATTTTACACTGAGTGTCCAGAAGTAACATTGTAAAGATGTTATGTTCACTTTTTAAGGTTTATATCATGTGGCAGGAGAAAAAAATGGAAAATCTCCAAATGACCTTAACTCACTTTGATGTACACATAAAAATGGAAAAACAGAAAACAAGTCCAAACAATGAAATAATTGCAACATTTTACACTGAGTGTCCAGAAGTAACATTGTTAAGATGTTATGTTCACTTTTTAAGGTTTATATCATGTGGCAGGAGAAAAAAATGGAAAATCTCCAAATGAGCTTAACTCACTCCAATGCGCAAGTAAACATTGAAAAACAGAAAACAAGTCCAAACAATGAAATAATTGCAACATTTTACACTGAGTGTCC
This sequence comes from Microchirus variegatus, assembly GCF_963457635.1. Taxonomy (NCBI): domain Eukaryota; kingdom Metazoa; phylum Chordata; class Actinopteri; order Pleuronectiformes; family Soleidae; genus Microchirus; species Microchirus variegatus. The sequence goes on from NC_139809.1 coordinate 23,842,586, forward strand.
AGAGGTAACATTTTAAAGATGTTATGTTCACTTTTTAAGGTTTATATCATGTGGCAGGAGAAAAAAATGGAAAATCTCCAAATGAGCTTAACTCACTTTAATGTACACATAAAAGTGGAAAAACAGAAAACAAGTCCAAACAATGAAATAATTGCAACATTTTTCACTGAGTGTCCAGAAGTAACATTGTAAAGTTGTTATGTTCACTTTTTAAGGTTTATATCATGTGGCAGGAGAAAAAAATGGAAAATCTCCAAATGAGCTTAACTCACTCTAATGAACACATAAACATAGAAAAATAGAAAACAAGTCCAAACAATGAAATAATTGCAACATTTTACACTGAGTGTCCAGAAGTAACATTGTAACGATGTTACGTTCACTTTTTAAGGTTTATATCATGTGGCAGGAGAAAAAAATGGAAAATCTCCAAATGAGCTTGACTCACTCCAATGCGCAGGTAAACATAGAAAAACAGAAAACAAGTCCAAACAATGAAATAATTGCAACATTTTACACTGAGTGTCCAGAAGTAACATTGTAAAGATGTTATGTTCACTTTTTAAGGTTTATATCATGTGGCAGGAGAAAAAAATGGAAAATCTCCAAATGAGCTTAACTCACTCCAATGCGCAAGTAAACATAGAAAAACAGAAAACAAGTCCAAACAATGAAATAATTGCAACATATTACACTGAGTGTCCAGAAGTAACATTGTAAAGATGGTATGTTCACTTTTTAAGGTTTATATCATGTGGCAGGAGAAAAAAATGGAAAATCTCCAAATGAGCTTAACTCACTCTCATGAACACATAAACATAGAAAAATAGAAAAGAAGTCCAACAATGAAATAATTGCAACATTTTACACTGAGTGTCCAGAAGTAACATTGTAAAGATGTTATGTTCACTTTTTAAGGTTTATATCATGTGGCAGGAGAAAAAAATGGAAAATCTCCAAATGAGCTTAACTCACTCTAAAGAACACATAAACATAGCAAAATAGAAAACAAGTCCAAACAATGAAATAATTGCAAAATTTTACACTGAGTGTCCAGAAGTAGCATTGTAAAGATGTTATGTTCACTTTTTAAGGTTTATATCATGTGGCAGGAGAAAAAAATGGAAAATCTCCAAATGAGCTTAACTCACTCCAATGCGCAGGTAAACAGAAAAACAGAAAACAAGTCCAAACAATGAAATAATTGCAACATTTTACACTGAGTGTCCAGAAGTAACATTGTTAAGATGTTATGTTCACTTTTTAAGGTTTATATCATGTGGCAGGAGAAAAAAATGGAAAATCTCCAAATGAGCTTAACTCACTTTAATGAACACATAAACATAGAAAAATAGAAAACAAGTCCAAACATTGAAATAATTGCAACATTTTACACTGAGTGTCCAGAAGTAACATTGTAAAGATGTTATGTTCACTTTTTAAGGTTTATATCATGTGGCAGGAGAAAAAAATGGAACATCTCCAAATGAGCTTAACTCACTCCAATGCGCAAGTAAACATAGAAAAACAGAAAACAAGTCCAAACAATGAAATAATTGCAACATTTTACACTGAGTGTCCAGAAGTAACATTGTAAAGATGTTATGTTCACTTTTTAAGGTTTATATCATGTGGCAGGAGAAAAAAATGGAAAATCTCCAAATGAGCTTAACTCACTCCAATGCGCAAGTAAACATAGAAAAACAGAAAACAAGTCCAAACAATGAAATAATTGCAACATTTTACACTGAGTGTCCAGAAGTAACATTGTAAAGATGGTATGTTCACTTTTTAAGGTTTATATCATGTGGCAGGAGAAAAAAATGGAAAATCTCCAAATGAGCTTAACTCACTCTAATGAACACATAAACATAGCAAAATAGAAAACAAGTCCAAACAATGAAATAATTGCAAAATTTTACACTGAGTGTCCAGAAGTAACATTGTAAAGATGTTATGTTCACTTTTTAAGGTTTATATCATGTGGCAGGAGAAAAAAATGGAACATCTCCAAATGAGCTTAACTCACTTTAATGTACACATAAAAGTGGAAAAACAGAAAACAAGTCCAAACAAGGAAATAATTGCAACATTTTTCACTGAGTGTCCAGAAGTAACATTGTAAAGATGTTATGTTCACTTTTTTTTTTTGTAATTATCTTTTTATTTAGAAAAGCAGATTTCCATCACATACAATAATCAAACACTTCGTCATTTCAGATCTTGTTAAAGGATGGAGACAGTAAGTTCTGATGACTTTATCCATATTGCCCTTCTGGAATTATTCCATAGATCACTACTTCAATAATGAAACAAAATATAACAAAACTGGGGAGGCGCACCATCTCAAATAAACAAAACATCGCATAAAGAAAATAAGGAGGGTAGTTTCACACATAGCACCAGTACAGTCAAATGAAATCTGATCTAATTGGTTTCACATACTCAGTCCATTTGGACCACATCTTGTAAAATTTCCCTTTTTCGACTCTGAGGGAAAAAGATATCTTCTCCATAACATAAATCTCATAGACAATTTCAATCCATTCATCAATGGTGGGTGGTTCTACTTTTAACCATTTCCTTGTGATGGATTTCTTACTGGCTGCCAACAATATAGCAAGCAGTTTTTTGTCATTGTTGTTCCATGTGTCAAGTAATAGATCTCCCAGATACAAAGTTTCACATTTAAACGGAATCTTTACATTAAATACGTTTTGTATATGTTCGTGGATCTTTTCCCAGTAAGGTCTTATTTCCTCACATTCCCAAAAAATATGAAAATGGTTGGCTCCATTCAACCCACAGAGTCTCCAACAAGCGTCCCCGGTACCCTGATGTCTTTTCTGAATAGGTGTAATGAAAAATCTTGCAATGTTTTTCCAACAGAACTCCCGCCATGTGTTTGAGCCAGTTGAGAACCATTGTAGCTGGCATATTTTCTCCCAGCTCTCCTGTGTGATCAACACCTTTGCTTCTTTTTCCCATTTCTTCTTTATGTATTCTGTATTCTCTTGTTTAGATAATTGTATGGCATTATATAATTTGGAGATAATTTTGTTACCTGATCTGGATTTAGATAATGATAAAAATACCTCTATGAACCCTGATTCACCTTTTCCTAACTCCTCTTTAAGATTCTTATTAAAATAATCTCTCACTTGCAGGTATCTGAAGAAATCCTCTCTTTCCAGACCATGATTCTTCTGTAGGGTTTCAAAACTCTGAAATGTCCCTTTGTGGATAAACGAATAATATGTAGTTAAACCTTTTGAGATCCATATCTTAAATCTGGTATCAGTTCTATTTGGTGCAAAGTCTGCATCATAGGCACACCATCTCATCATTTTAGATGCTTCTCCTAATCTGCAAATTTTAACTATTTCCTGCCAGGACTTCAAAAAGCTGCCTGTTATAGAGTCTTCTGGGATTTCCTGTTTTACTTGTAGTTTGTTATCACACAATAGGGCTGTTATTGGGATTCCCTTTATCGTTGTGCCTTCTATTTCCTTCCATGCTGCAGTGTATGATGGTGAACACAGACAGACTAAAGGCCTCAGCTGGGCTGCAAGGTAGTATTCCTGCAAGCAGGGAAGGCCCAATCCACCTTTTCCTTTTCTTAATTGTAGCGTCTTAAATTTAATTCTAGCCTTTTTCCCTTGCCATAAATACCTCGCTATCAATCTGTCCCATTCTAAGAACTGTTTGGATGGTATTTTGATTGGCAAACACTGAAAAAGGTACAGCATCCGTGGAAGAATATTCATCCTAACTGATTCTATCCGGGAGCTTAAACTTAGAAAGGGAATAACATTCCATCTATGTATATCAGACTTAATTTTTGAGTTTAATGGGCCATAATTAATATCATACAATCTCGAGAAGTCTCTTGGTAGTGAAACCCCCAAATATTTGATGGACTCAGCATCCCATTTCCAATTATAAATGGTCTTAATTGAAGATGGAGGATCATAATTAAATGTTAATACTTGAGTTTTGTTAATATTAATTTTATAACCAGAAATGAAACCGAATTCCTCTAACAATTTCATCAGTTTCGGGAGTGTCTGTGTAGGTTGTGTTATACTAATCAGTAAATCGTCAGCAAATAAGGCCAGTTTTTGTTCCCCTGAATCCAATGTTACTCCCTTAAAATCTGATCTCTGCCTAATCAGTTGACTCATGGGTTCTATAAACAGAGCAAAGAGGAGTGGCGACGCACAACACCCTTGTCTTGTTCCTCTTTCCAGAGTGAATGAAGTGGTTAGATCTCCATTGATTTTAATTCTAGCTGTTGGTTTGTTGTATAATGCTGCAAATGTGTCAATTATAGTTGTATGGAAGCCAAATTTTGAAAGTACTTTATATAAGAATGACCACCTCACTGAATCGAATGCTTTCTCTGCATCTAAGCTCAATATCAATGTCTCCAGTTTTTGTTATGTGACTTGTCTCATAACGTGTAGTGTTCTTCTGATGTTATCTTGGGTCTGTCTTTGTCTGACAAAGCCAGTCTGGTCCTTATGTATTAATACAGGTAATATCAGTTCAATTCTTTTGGCTAATATGGATGTGAATAGTTTATAATCATTATTAAGAAGACTCACAGGACGGTAGCTCCCACATTCTAATTTATCTTTACCCTCCTTAGGTATGACTGAGATCATTGCTTCTTTCCAAGAAGGGGGGATGATTTTGTTTTCCAAAACCCAATTGAACGTTTTTAATAATGTTGGAATTAGTTGATCTTGCATTGTTTTGTACCATTCTGTGGTAAAGCCATCTGTCCCTGGAGACTTCCCCCCTTTCATTCTCCCGATTGCCGATTGAATTTCTTCCTTTGTTAATTTAGATATTAATTTTTCATTTTGATCATCATTGATTTTTGGGAGATTTATCTGAGCTAGGAAAGTATCAATCTGATCATCGTTGCTTGTCTGTGGTTGGGAATATAATGTTTTGTAGTATTCTCTAAAGCACTGCTTGATTTTCTCCAGATTAGTTTCTATTTCATTTGTTGTGGAATTTTTTATTTTATGAATAGTTCTATCTGCTTGCTGTTTTCTTAACCTATATGATAGAAGTTTTAGGGATTTTCCGCCGACCTCATAGTATTGTTGCTTTGTAAAAAGGAGCTTTTTTTGAATTTCCTGAGTATTTATTTCATCTATTTCCTTTTTTAGTTTTTTAATCTTACTTCTATTGTCAATTTTGGGAGATTTTGCGTGTTCTTTCTGTAGTCCCTTCAAGTCCTCTTCTAATTGTTTGAGTTTTTGTTCCTTCATTTTCTTTTCATATGAGGAGATGGATATTATTTTACCTCTAATCACCGCTTTTAATGCATCCCAGAGAATAGGTGGAGTTACTTCTTCATTATCGTTATTTTCCAAATACAACTGAATTTCACCTTTCAATTTATCTTTGATAATTGGGTTATTGAGAATGTTTGAATTCAGTCTCCAGAGAGTGGACTTATTCTTTCTGTTAACATGCCGACTTGGAGCTGATTCTGCGAGAGCTAAGAGGATTTCGCCAAGAAAATAAGGAACAATTAGAGACAATAAAAGAAGAAATTGTGAAGGTGAATGCCAGATTGGACGAGGCGGAAGGGCGAATTGAGAAGGCAGAAGAGAGGATACAAAACACAGAGGAAGTCGTCACGGCTATGCTAAAGCTACACACCAATTTGGAGGACAAGCTGCTGGATCTGGAAAGCCGCTCCAGGCGCGAGAACGTAAGGATTTACGGAGTACCGGAGGGGTCCGAGAAAGAATCAGCAACGATGGTCTCATTTGTGGAAAATTTACTCCGTGAAGGTCTCGAGCTAACGGAGGAAATACCTGGCCTGCAGATTGAAAGAGCTCATCGGTCGATGGGTCCGCTGCCTCCGGCGGCGGACCCATCGACCGAGTAATGTGAATAGTCGAGACTATTCACATTACTCGCACGCCCACAATGTCTACTCACGCATCGATTACTTTTTTATGCTTAAAGGAGATCTTTCTCGAGCTGATAATTGTGAAATAAGACCCATTACTATTTCGGACCATGGTCCCATTTACATGTTATCATGTGGCAGGAGAAAAAAATGGAAAATCTCCAAATGAGCTTAACTCACTCCAATGCGCAAGTAAACATAGAAAAACAGAAAACAAGTCCAAACAATGAAATAATTGCAACATTTTACACTGAGTGTCCAGAAGTAACATTGTAAAGATGTTATGTTCACTTTTTAAGGTTTATATCATGTGGCAGGAGAAAAAAATGGAAAATCTCCAAATGAGCTTAACTCACTTTAATGTACACATAAAAGTGGAAAAACAGAAAACAAGTCCAAACAATGAAATAATTGCAACATTTTACACTGAGTGTCCAGAAGTAACATTTTAAAGATGTTATGTTCACTTTTTAAGGTTTATATCATGTGGCAGGAGAAAAAAATGGAAAATCTCCAAATGAGCTTAACTCACTTTAATGAACACATAAACATAGCAAAATAGAAAACAAGTCCAAACAATGAAATAATTGCAAAATTTTACACTGAGTGTCCAGAAGTAACATTGTAAAGATGTTATGTTCACTTTTTAAGGTTTATATCATGTGGCAGGAGAAAAAAATGGAAAATCTCCAAATGAGCTTAACTCACTCCAATGCGCAGGTAAACAGAAAAACAGAAAACAAGTCCAAACAATGAAATAATTGCAACATTTTACACTGAGTGTCCAGAAGTAACATTGTAAAGATGTTATGTTCACTTTTTAAGGTTTATATCATGTGGCAGGAGAAAAAAATGGAAAATCTCCAAATGAGCTTAACTCACTCCAATGCGCAAGTAAACATAGAAAAACAGAAAACAAGTCCAAACAATGAAATAATTGCAACATTTTACACTGAGTGTCCAGAAGTAACATTGTAAAGATGGTATGTTCACTTTTTAAGGTTTATATCATGTGGCAGGAGAAAAAAATGGAAAATCTCCAAATGAGCTTAACTCACTCTAATGAACACATAAACATAGCAAAATAGAAAACAAGTCCAAACATTGAAATAATTGCAAAATTTTACACTGAGTGTCCAGAAGTAACATTGTAAAGATGTTATGTTCACTTTTTAAGGTTTATATCATGTGGCAGGAGAAAAAAATGGAAAATCTCCAAATGAGCTTAACTCACTCCAATGCGCAAGTAAACATAGAAAAACAGAAAACAAGTCCAAACAATGAAATAATTGCAACATTTTACACTGAGTGTCCAGAAGTAACATTGTAAAGATGTTATGTTCACTTTTTAAGGTTTATATCATGTGGCAGGAGAAAAAAATGGAAAATCTCCAAATGAGCTTAACTCACTTTAATGTACACATAAAAGTGGAAAAACAGAAAACAAGTCCAAACAAGGAAATAATTGCAACATTTTTCACTGAGTGTCCAGAAGTAACATTGTAAAGATGTTATGTTCACTTTTTAAGGTTTATATCATGTGGCAGGAGAAAAAAATGGAAAATCTCCAAATGAGCTTAACTCACTCTAATGAACACATAAACATAGAAAAATAGAAAACAAGTCCAAACAATGAAATAATTGCAACATTTTACACTGAGTGTCCAGAAGTAACATTGTAAAGATGTTATGTTCACTTTTTAAGGTTTATATCATGTGGCAGGAGAAAAAAAATGGAAAATCTCCAAATGAGCTTAACTCACTTTAATGTACACATAAAAGTGGAAAAACAGAAAACAAGTCCAAACAAGGAAATAATTGCAACATTTTTCACTGAGTGTCCAGAAGTAACATTGTAAAGATGTTATGTTCACTTTTTAAGGTTTATATCATGTGGCAGGAGAAAAAAATGGAAAATCTCCAAATGAGCTTAACTCACTCTAATGAACACATAAACATAGCAAAATAGAAAACAAGTCCAAACAATGAAATAATTGCAAAATTTTACACTGAGTGTCCAGAAGTAACATTTTAAAGATGTTATGTTCACTTTTTAAGGTTTATATCATGTGGCAAGAGAAAAAAATGGAAAATCTCCAAATGAGCTTAACTCACTCCAATGCGCAAGTAAACATAGAAAAACAGAAAACAAGTCCAAACAATGAAATAATTGCAACATTTTACACTGAGTGTCCAGAAGTAACATTTTAAAGATGTTATGTTCACTTTTTAAGGTTTATATCATGTGGCAGGAGAAAAAAATGGAAAATCTCCAAATGAGCTTAACTCACTTTAATGAACACATAAACATAGCAAAATAGAAAACAAGTCCAAACAATGAAATAATTGCAAAATTTTACACTGAGTGTCCAGAAGTAACATTGTAAAGATGTTATGTTCACTTTTTAAGGTTTATATCATGTGGCAGGAGAAAAAAATGGAAAATCTCCAAATGAGCTTAACTCACTCCAATGCGCAGGTAAACAGAAAAACAGAAAACAAGTCCAAACAATGAAATAATTGCAACATTTTACACTGAGTGTCCAGAAGTAACATTGTAAAGATGTTATGTTCACTTTTTAAGGTTTATATCATGTGGCAGGAGAAAAAAATGGAAAATCTCCAAATGAGCTTAACTCACTCCAATGCGCAAGTAAACATAGAAAAACAGAAAACAAGTCCAAACAATGAAATAATTGCAACATTTTACACTGAGTGTCCAGAAGTAACATTGTAAAGATGGTATGTTCACTTTTTAAGGTTTATATCATGTGGCAGGAGAAAAAAATGGAAAATCTCCAAATGAGCTTAACTCACTCTAATGAACACATAAACATAGCAAAATAGAAAACAAGTCCAAACATTGAAATAATTGCAAAATTTTACACTGAGTGTCCAGAAGTAACATTGTAAAGATGTTATGTTCACTTTTTAAGGTTTATATCATGTGGCAGGAGAAAAAAATGGAAAATCTCCAAATGAGCTTAACTCACTCCAATGCGCAGGTAAACATAGAAAAGCAGAAAACAAGTCCAAACAATGAAATAATTGCAACATTTTACACTGAGTGTCCAGAAGTAACATTGTAAAGATGTTATGTTCACTTTTTAAGGTTTATATCATGTGGCAGGAGAAAAAAATGGAAAATCTCCAAATGAGCTTAACTCACTTTAATGTACACATAAAAGTGGAAAAACAGAAAACAAGTCCAAACAAGGAAATAATTGCAACATTTTTCACTGAGTGTCCAGAAGTAACATTGTAAAGATGTTATGTTCACTTTTTAAGGTTTATATCATGTGGCAGGAGAAAAAAATGGAAAATCTCCAAATGAGCTTAACTCACTCTAATGAACACATAAACATAGCAAAATAGAAAACAAGTCCAAACAATGAAATAATTGCAAAATTTTACACTGAGTGTCCAGAAGTAACATTTTAAAGATGTTATGTTCACTTTTTAAGGTTTATATCATGTGGCAGGAGAAAAAAATGGAAAATCTCCAAATGAGCTTAACTCACTTTAATGAACACATAAACATAGCAAAATAGAAAACAAGTCCAAACAATGAAATAATTGCAAAATTTTACACTGAGTGTCCAGAAGTAACATTGTAAAGATGTTATGTTCACTTTTTAAAGTTTAAATCATGTGGCAGGAGAAAAAAATGGAAAATCTCCAAATGAGCTTAACTCACTTTAATGTACACATAAAAGTGGAAAAACAGAAAAGAAGTCCAAACAAGGAAATAATTGCAACATTTTTCACTGAGTGTCCAGAAGTAACATTGTAAAGATGTTATGTTCACTTTTTAAGGTTTATATCATGTGGCAGGAGAAAAAAATGGAAAATCTCCAAATGAGCTTAACTCACTCTAATGAACACATAAACATAGCAAAATAGAAAACAAGTCCAAACAATGAAATAATTGCAAAATTTTACACTGAGTGTCCAGAAGTAACATTTTAAAGATGTTATGTTCACTTTTTAAGGTTTATATCATGTGGCAGGAGAAAAAAATGGAAAATCTCCAAATGAGCTTAACTCACTTTAATGAACACATAAACATAGCAAAATAGAAAACAAGTCCAAACAATGAAATAATTGCAAAATTTTACACTGAGTGTCCAGAAGTAACATTGTAAAGATGTTATGTTCACTTTTTAAGGTTTATATCATGTGGCAGGAGAAAAAAATGGAAAATCTCCAAATGAGCTTAACTCACTTTAATGTACACATAAAAATTGAAAAACAGAAAACAAGTCCAAACAATGAAAAAATTGCAACATTTAACACTGAGTGTCCAGAAGTAACATTGTAAAGATGTTATGGTTACCTTTTAAGGTTTATATCATGTGGCAGGAGAAAAAAATGGAAAATCTCCAAATGAGCTTAACTCACTCCAATGCGCAAGTAAACATAGAAAAACAGAAAACAAGTCCAAACAATGAAATAATTGCAACATTTTACACTGAGTGTCCAGAAGTAACATTGTAAAGATGTTATGTTCACTTTTTAAGGTTTATATCATGTGGCAGGAGAAAAAAATGGAAAATCTCCAAATGAGCTTAACTCACTTTAATGTACACATAAAAATGGAAAAACAGAAAACAAGTCCAAACAATGAAAAAATTGCAACATTTTACACTGAGTGTCCAGAAGTAACATTGTAAAGATGTTATGTTCACTTTTTAAGGTTTATATCATGTGGCAGGAGAAAAAAATGGAAAATCTCCAAATGAGCTTAACTCACTCCAATGCGCAAGTAAATATAGAAAAACAGAAAACAAGTCCAAACAATGAAATAATTGCAACATTTTACACTGAGTGTCCAGAAGAAACATTGTAAAGATGGTATGTTCACTTTTTAAGGTTTATATCATGTGGCAGGAGAAAAAAATGGAAAATCTCCAAATGAGCTTAACTCACTCTAATGAACACATAAACATAGAAAAATAGAAAAGAAGTCCAACAATGAAATAATTGCAACATTTTACACTGAGTGTCCAGAAGTAACATTGTAAAGATGTTATGTTCACTTTTTAAGGTTTATATCATGTGGCAGGAGAAAAAAATGGAAAATCTCCAAATGAGCTTAACTCACTCTAAAGAACACATAAACATAGAAAAATAGAAAACAAGTCCAAACAATGAAATAATTGCAAAATTTTACACTGAGTGTCCAGAAGTAACATTGTAAAGATGTTATGTTCACTTTTTAAGGTTTATATCATGTGGCAGGAGAAAAAAATGGAAAATCTCCAAATGAGCTTAACTCACTCCAATGCGCAGGTAAACAGAAAAACAGAAAACAAGTCCAAACAATGAAATAATTGCAACATTTTACACTGAGTGTCCAGAAGTAACATTGTAAAGATGTTATGTTCACTTTTTAAGGTTTATATCATGTGGCAGGAGAAAAAAATGGAAAATCTCCAAATGAGCTTAACTCACTCCAATGCGCAAGTAAACATAGAAAAACAGAAAACAAGTCCAAACAATGAAATAATTGCAACATTTTACACTGAGTGTCCAGAAGTAACATTGTAAAGATGTTATGTTCACTTTTTAAGGTTTATATCATGTGGCAGGAGAAAAAAAATGGAAAATCTCCAAATGAGCTTAACTCACTTTAATGTACACATAAAAATGGAAAAACAGAAAACAAGTCCAAACAATGAAAAAATTGCAACATTTTACACTGAGTGTCCAGAAGTAACATTGTAAAGATGTTATGGTTACCTTTTAAGGTTTATATCATGTGGCAGGAGAAAAAAATGGAAAATCTCCAAATGAGCTTAACTCACTCCAATGCGCAAGTAAACATAGAAAAACAGAAAAAAAGTCCAAACAATGAAATAATTGCAACATTTTACACTGAGTGTCCAGAAGTAACATTGTAAAGATGTTAGGTTCACTTTTTAAGGTTTATATCATGTGGCAGGAGAAAAAAATGGAAAATCTCCAAATGAGCTTAACTCACTTTAACGTACACATAAAAATGGAAAAACAGATAACAAGTCCCAACAATGAAATAATTGCAACATTTTACACTGAGTGTCCAGAAGTAACATTGTAAAGATGTTATGTTCACTTTTTAAGGTTTATATCATGTGGAAGGAGAAAAAAATGGAAAATCTCCAAATGAGCTTAACTCACTCCAATGCGCAAGTAAACATAGAAAAACAGAAAACAAGTCCAAACAATGAAATAATTGCAACATTTTACACTGAGTGTCCAGAAGTAACATTGTAAAGATGTTATGTTCACTTTTTAAGGTTTATATCATGTGGCAGGAGAAAAAAATGGAAAATCTCCAAATGAGCTTAACTCACTTTAATGTACACATAAAAATGGAAAAACAGAAAACAAGTCCAAACAATGAAAAAATTGCAACATTTTACACTGAGTGTCCAGAAGTAACATTGTAAAGATGTTATGGTTACCTTTTAAGGTTTATATCATGTGGCAGGAGAAAAAAATGGAAAATCTCCAAATGAGCTTAACTCACTCCAATGCGCAAGTAAACATAGAAAAACAGAAAAAAAGTCCAAACAATGAAATAATTGCAACATTTTACACTGAGTGTCCAGAAGTAACATTGTAAAGATGTTATGTTCACTTTTTAAAGTTTATATCATGTGGCAGGAGAAAAAAATGGAAAATCTCCAAATGAGCTTAACTCACTCTAATGAACACATAAACATAGAAAAATAGAAAAGAAGTCCAACAATGAAATAATTGCAAAATTTTACACTGAGTGTCCAGAAGTAACATTGTAAAGATGTTATGTTCACTTTTTAAGGTTTATATCATGTGGAAGGAGAAAAAAATGGAAAATCTCCAAATGAGCTTAACTCACTCTAATGAACACATAAACATAGCAAAATAGAAAACAAGTCCAAACAATAAAATAATTGCAAAATTTTACACTGAGTGTCCAGAAGTAACATTGTAAAGATGTTATGTTCACTTTTTAAGGTTTATATCATGTGGCAGGAGAAAAAAATGGAAAATCTCCAAATGAGCTTAACTCACTTTAATGTACACATAAAAGTGGAAAAATAGAAAACAAGTCCAAACAATGAAATAATTGCAACATTTTTCACTGAGTGTCCAGAAGTAACATTGTAAAGATATTATGTTCACTTTTTAAGGTTTATATCATGTGGCAGGAGAAAAAAATGGAAAATCTCCAAATGAGCTTAACTCACTCCAATGCGCAGGTAAACAGAAAAACAGAAAACAAGTCCAAACAATGAAATAATTGCAACATTTTACACTGAGTGTCCAGAAGTAACATTGTAAAGATGTTATGTTCACTTTTTAAGGTTTATATCATGTGGCAGGAGAAAAAAATGGAAAATCTCCAAATGAGCTCACTCCAATGCGCAAGTAAACATAGAAAAACAGAAAACAAGTCCAAACAATGAAATAATTGCAACATTTTACACTGAGTGTCCAGAAGTAACATTGTAAAGATGTTATGTACACTTTTTAAGGTTTATATCATGTGGCAGGAGAAAAAAATGGAAAATCTCCAAATGAGCTTAACTCACTCCAATGCGCAAGTAAACATAGAAAAACAGAAAACAAGTCCAAACAATGAAATAATTGCAACATTTTACACTGAGTGTCCAGAAGTAACATTGTAAAGATGTTATGTTCACTTTTTAAGGTTTATATCATGTGGCAGGAGAAAAAAATGGAAAATCTCCAAATGAGCTTAACTCACTCCAATGCGCAAGTAAACATAGAAAAACAGAAAACAAGTCCAAACAATGAAATAATTGCAACATTTTACACTGAGTGTCCAGAAGTAACATTGTAAAGATGTTATGTTCACTTTTTAAGGTTTATATCATGTGGCAGGAGAAAAAAATGGAAAATCTCCAAATGAGCTCACTCCAATGTGCAAGTAAACATAGAAAAACAGAAAACAAGTCCAAACAATGAAATAATTGCAACATTTTACACTGAGTGTCCAGAAGTAACATTGTAAAGATGTTATGTACACTTTTTAAGGTTTATATCATGTGGCAGGAGAAAAAAATGGAAAATCTCCAAATGAGCTTAACTCACTCCAATGCGCAAGTAAACATAGAAAAACAGAAAACAAGTCCAAACAATGAAATAATTGCAACATTTTACACTGAGTGTCCAGAAGTAACATTGTAAAGATGTTATGTACACTTTTTAAGGTTTATATCATGTGGCAGGAGAAAAAAATGGAAAATCTCCAAATGAGCTTAACTCACTCCAATGCGCAAGTAAACATAGAAAAACAGAAAACAAGTCCAAACAATGAAATAATTGCAACATTTTACACTGAGTGTCCAGAAGTAACATTGTAAAGATGTTATGTTCACTTTTTAAGGTTTATATCATGTGGCAGGAGAAAAAAATGGAAAATCTCCAAATGAGCTTAACTCACTCCAATGCGCAAGTAAACATAGAAAAACAGAAAACAAGTCCAAACAATGAAATAATTGCAACATTTTACACTGAGTGTCCAGAAGTAACATTGTAAAGATGTTATGTTCACTTTTTAAGGTTTATATCATGTGGCAGGAGAAAAAAATGGAAAATCTCCAAATGAGCTTAACTCACTTTAATGTACACATAAAAATGGAAAAACAGAAAACAAGTCCAAACAATGAAAAAATTGCAACATTTTACACTGAGTGTCCAGAAGTAACATTGTAAAGATGTTATGGTTACCTTTTAAGGTTTATATCATGTGGCAGGAGAAAAAAATGGAAAATCTCCAAATGAGCTTAACTCACTCCAATGCGCAAGTAAACATAGAAAAACAGAAAAAAAGTCCAAACAATGAAATAATTGCAACATTTTACACTGAGTGTCCAGAAGTAACATTGTAAAGATGTTATGTTCACTTTTTAAGGTTTATATCATGTGGCAGGAGAAAAAAATGGAAAATCTCCAAATGAGCTTAACTCACTTTAACGTACACATAAAAATGGAAAAACAGATAACAAGTCCCAACAATGAAATAATTGCAACATTTTACACTGAGTGTCCAGAAGTAACATTGTAAAGATGTTATGTTCACTTTTTAAGGTTTATATCATGTGGAAGGAGAAAAAAATGGAAAATCTCCAAATGAGCTTAACTCACTCCAATGCGCAAGTAAACATAGAAAAACAGAAAACAAGTCCAAACAATGAAATAATTGCAACATTTTACACTGAGTGTCCAGAAGTAACATTGTAAAGATGTTATGTTCACTTTTTAAGGTTTATATCATGTGGCAGGAGAAAAAAATGGAAAATCTCCAAATGAGCTTAACTCACTTCAATGTACACATAAAAATGGAAAAACAGAAAACAAGTCCAAACAATGAAAAAATTGCAACATTTTACACTGAGTGTCCAGAAGTAACATTGTAAAGATGTTATGGTTACCTTTTAAGGTTTATATCATGTGGCAGGAGAAAAAAATGGAAAATCTCCAAATGAGCTTAACTCACTCCAATGCGCAAGTAAACATAGAAAAACAGAAAAAAAGTCCAAACAATGAAATAATTGCAACATTTTACACTGAGTGTCCAGAAGTAACATTGTAAAGATGTTATGTTCACTTTTTAAGGTTTATATCATGTGGCAGGAGAAAAAAATGGAAAATCTCCAAATGAGCTTAACTCACTCTAATGAACACATAAACATAGAAAAATAGAAAAGAAGTCCAACAATGAAATAATTGCAACATTTTACACTGAGTGTCCAGAAGTAACATTGTAAAGATGTTATGTTCACTTTTTAAGGTTTATATCATGTGGAAGGAGAAAAAAATGGAAAATCTCCAAATGAGCTTAACTCACTCTAATGAACACATAAACATAGCAAAATAGAAAACAAGTCCAAACAATAAAATAATTGCAAAATTTTACACTGAGTGTCCAGAAGTAACATTGTAAAGATGTTATGTTCACTTTTTAAGGTTTATATCATGTGGCAGGAGAAAAAAATGGAAAATCTCCAAATGAGCTTAACTCACTTTAATGTACACATAAAAGTGGAAAAATAGAAAACAAGTCCAAACAATGAAATAATTGCAACATTTTTCACTGAGTGTCCAGAAGTAACATTGTAAAGATATTATGTTCACTTTTTAAGGTTTATATCATGTGGCAGGAGAAAAAAATGGAAAATCTCCAAATGAGCTTAACTCACTCCAATGCGCAGGTAAACAGAAAAACAGAAAACAAGTCCAAACAATGAAATAATTGCAACATTTTACACTGAGTGTCCAGAAGTAACATTGTAAAGATGTTATGTTCACTTTTTAAGGTTTATATCATGTGGCAGGAGAAAAAAATGGAAAATCTCCAAATGAGCTCACTCCAATGCGCAAGTAAACATAGAAAAACAGAAAACAAGTCCAAACAATGAAATAATTGCAACATTTTACACTGAGTGTCCAGAAGTAACATTGTAAAGATGGTATGTTCACTTTTTAAGGTTTATATCATGTGGCAGGAGAAAAAAATGGAAAATCTCCAAATGAGCTTAACTCACTCTAATGAACACATAAACATAGAAAAATAGAAAACAAGTCCAAACAATGAAATAATTGCAACATTTTACACTGAGTGTCCAGAAGTAACATTGTAAAGATGTTATGTTCACTTTTTAAGGTTTATATCATGTGGCAGGAGAAAAAAATGGAAAATCTCCAAATGAGCTTAACTCACTCCAATGCGCAAGTAAACATAGAAAAACAGAAAACAAGTCCAAACAATGAAATAATTGCAACATTTTACACTGAGTGTCCAGAAGTAACATTGTAAAGATGGTATGTTCACTTTTTAAGGTTTATATCATGTGGCAGGAGAAAAAAATGGAAAATCTCCAAATGAGCTTAACTCACTCTAATGAACACATAAACATAGAAAAATAGAAAACAAGTCCAAACAATGAAATAATTGCAACATTTTACACTGAGTGTCCAGAAGTAACATTGTAAAGATGTTATGTTCACTTTTTAAGGTTTATATCATGTGGCAGGAGAAAAAAATGGAAAATCTCCAAATGAGCTTAACTCACTCCAATGCGCAAGTAAACATAGAAAAACAGAAAAAAAGTCCAAACAATGAAATAATTGCAACATTTTACACTGAGTGTCCAGAAGTAACATTGTAAAGATGTTATGTTCACTTTTTAAGGTTTATATCATGTGGCAGGAGAAAAAAATGGAAAATCTCCAAATGAGCTTAACTCACTTTAATGTACACATAAAAATGGAAAAACAGAAAACAAGTCCCAACAATGAAAAAAATGCAACATTTTACACTGAGTGTCCAGAAGTAACATTGTAAAGATGTTATGTTCACTTTTTAAGGTTTATATCATGTGGCAGGAGAAAAAAATGGAAAATCTCCAAATGAGCTTAACTCACTCTAATGAACACATAAAAATGCAAAAACAGAAAACAAGTCGAAACAATGAAATAATTGCAACATTTTTCACTGAGTGTCCAGAAGTAACATTGTAAAGATGTTATGTTCACTTTTTAAGGTTTATATCATGTGGCAGGAGAAAAAAATGGAAAATCTCCAAATGAGCTTAACTCACTCTAATGAACACATAAACATAGAAAAATAGAAAACAAGTCCAAACAATGAAATAATTGCAACATTTTACACTGAGTGTCCAGAAGTAACATTGTAAAGATGTTATGTTCACTTTTTATGGTTAATATCATGTGGCAGGAGAAAAAAATGGAAAATCTCCAAATGAGCTTAACTCACTTTAATGTACACATAAAAATGGAAAAACAGAAAACAAGTCCAAACAATGAAATAATTGCAACATTTTTCACTGAGTGTCCAGAAGTAACATTGTAAAGATGTTATGTTCACTTTTTAAGGTTTATATCATGTGGCAGGAGAAAAAAATGGAAAATCTCCAAATGAGCTTAACTCACTCCAATGCGCAAGTAAACATAGAAAAACAGAAAACAAGTCCAAACAATGAAATAATTGCAACATTTTACACTGAGTGTCCAGAAGTAACATTTTAAAGATGTTATGTTCACTTTTTAAGGTTTATATCATGTGGCAGGAGAAAAAAATGGAAAATCTCCAAATGAGCTTAACTCACTCCAATGCGCAAGTAAACATAGAAAAACAGAAATCAAGTCCAAACAATGAAATAATTGCAACATTTTACACTGAGTGTCCAGAAGTAACATTGTAAAGATGTTATGTTCACTTTTTAAGGTTTAAATCATTTGGCAGGAGAAAAAAATGGAAAATCTCCAAATGAGCTTAACTCACTCCAATGCGCAAGTAAACATAGAAAAACAGAAAACAAGTCCAAACAATGAAATAATTGCAACATTTTACACTGAGTGTCCAGAAGTAACATTTTAAAGATGTTATGTTCACTTTTTAAGGTTTATATCATGTGGCAGGAGAAAAAAATGGAAAATCTCCAAATGAGCTTAACTCACTCCAATGCGCAAGTAAACATAGAAAAACAGAAATCAAGTCCAAACAATGAAATAATTGCAACATTTTACACTGAGTGTCCAGAAGTAACATTGTAAAGATGTTATGTTCACTTTTTAAGGTTTATATCATGTGGCAGGAGAAAAAAATGGAAAATCTCCAAATGAGCTTAACTCACTCCAATGCGCAAGTAAACATAGAAAAACAGAAAAAAAGTCCAAACAATGAAATAATTGCAACATTTTACACTGAGTGTCCAGAAGTAACATTGTAAAGATGTTATGTTCACTTTTTAAGGTTTATATCATGTGGCAGGAGAAAAAAATGGAAAATCTCCAAATGAGCTTAACTCACTCTAATGAACACATAAACATAGAAAAATAGAAAAGAAGTCCAACAATGAAATAATTGCAACATTTTACACTGAGTGTCCAGAAGTAACATTGTAAAGATGTTATGGTTACCTTTTAAGGTTTATATCATGTGGCAGGAGAAAAAAATGGAAAATCTCCAAATGAGCTTAACTCACTCCAATGCGCAAGTAAACATAGAAAAACAGAAAAAAAGTCCGAACAATGAAATAATTGCAACATTTTACACTGAGTGTCCAGAAGTAACATTGTAAAGATGTTATGTTCACTTTTTAAGGTTTATATCATGTGGCAGGAGAAAAAAATGGAAAATCTCCAAATGAGCTTAACTCACTCTAATGAACACATAAACATAGAAAAATAGAAAAGAAGTCCAACAATGAAATAATTGCAACATTTTACACTGAGTGTCCAGAAGTAACATTGTAAAGATGTTATGTTCACTTTTTAAGGTTTATATCATGTGGAAGGAGAAAAAAATGGAAAATCTCCAAATGAGCTTAACTCACTCTAATGAACACATAAACATAGCAAAATAGAAAACAAGTCCAAACAATAAAATAATTGCAAAATTTTACACTGAGTGTCCAGAAGTAACATTGTAAAGATGTTATGTTCACTTTTTAAGGTTTATATCATGTGGCAGGAGAAAAAAATGGAAAATCTCCAAATGAGCTTAACTCACTTTAATGTACACATAAAAGTGGAAAAATAGAAAACAAGTCCAAACAATGAAATAATTGCAACATTTTTCACTGAGTGTCCAGAAGTAACATTGTAAAGATATTATGTTCACTTTTTAAGGTTTATATCATGTGGCAGGAGAAAAAAATGGAAAATCTCCAAATGAGCTTAACTCACTCCAATGCGCAGGTAAACAGAAAAACAGAAAACAAGTCCAAACAATGAAATAATTGCAACATTTTACACTGAGTGTCCAGAAGTAACATTGTAAAGATGTTATGTTCACTTTTTAAGGTTTATATCATGTGGCAGGAGAAAAAAATGGAAAATCTCCAAATGAGCTCACTCCAATGCGCAAGTAAACATAGAAAAACAGAAAACAAGTCCAAACAATGAAATAATTGCAACATTTTACACTGAGTGTCCAGAAGTAACATTGTAAAGATGTTATGTACACTTTTTAAGGTTTATATCATGTGGCAGGAGAAAAAAATGGAAAATCTCCAAATGAGCTTAACTCACTCCAATGCGCAAGTAAACATAGAAAAACAGAAAACAAGTCCAAACAATGAAATAATTGCAACATTTTACACTGAGTGTCCAGAAGTAACATTGTAAAGATGTTATGTACACTTTTTAAGGTTTATATCATGTGGCAGGAGAAAAAAATGGAAAATCTCCAAATGAGCTTAACTCACTCCAATGCGCAAGTAAACATAGAAAAACAGAAAACAAGTCCAAACAATGAAATAATTGCAACATTTTACACTGAGTGTCCAGAAGTAACATTGTAAAGATGTTATGTTCACTTTTTAAGGTTTATATCATGTGGCAGGAGAAAAAAATGGAAAATCTCCAAATGAGCTTAACTCACTCCAATGCGCAAGTAAACATAGAAAAACAGAAAACAAGTCCAAACAATGAAATAATTGCAACATTTTACACTGAGTGTCCAGAAGTAACATTGTAAAGATGTTATGTTCACTTTTTAAGGTTTATATCATGTGGCAGGAGAAAAAAATGGAAAATCTCCAAATGAGCTCACTCCAATGCGCAAGTAAACATAGAAAAACAGAAAACAAGTCCAAACAATGAAATAATTGCAACATTTTACACTGAGTGTCCAGAAGTAACATTGTAAAGATGTTATGTACACTTTTTAAGGTTTATATCATGTGGCAGGAGAAAAAAATGGAAAATCTCCAAATGAGCTTAACTCACTCCAATGCGCAAGTAAACATAGAAAAACAGAAAACAAGTCCAAACAATGAAATAATTGCAACATTTTACACTGAGTGTCCAGAAGTAACATTGTAAAGATGTTATGTACACTTTTTAAGGTTTATATCATGTGGCAGGAGAAAAAAATGGAAAATCTCCAAATGAGCTTAACTCACTCCAATGCGCAAGTAAACATAGAAAAACAGAAAACAAGTCCAAACAATGAAATAATTGCAACATTTTACACTGAGTGTCCAGAAGTAACATTGTAAAGATGTTATGTTCACTTTTTAAGGTTTATATCATGTGGCAGGAGAAAAAAATGGAAAATCTCCAAATGAGCTTAACTCACTCCAATGCGCAAGTAAACATAGAAAAACAGAAAAAAAGTCCAAACAATGAAATAATTGCAACATTTTACACTGAGTGTCCAGAAGTAACATTGTAAAGATGTTATGTTCACTTTTTAAGGTTTATATCATGTGGCAGGAGAAAAAAATGGAAAATCTCCAAATGAGCTTAACTCACTTTAACGTACACATAAAAATGGAAAAACAGATAACAAGTCCCAACAATGAAATGATTGCAACATTTTACACTGAGTGTCCAGAAGTAACATTGTAAAGATGTTATGTTCACTTTTTAAGGTTTATATCATGTGGAAGGAGAAAAAAATGGAAAATCTCCAAATGAGCTTAACTCACTCCAATGCGCAAGTAAACATAGAAAAACAGAAAACAAGTCCAAACAATGAAATAATTGCAACATTTTACACTGAGTGTCCAGAAGTAACATTGTAAAGATGTTATGTTCACTTTTTAAGGTTTATATCATGTGGCAGGAGAAAAAAATGGAAAATCTCCAAATGAGCTTAACTCACTTCAATGTACACATAAAAATGGAAAAACAGAAAAGAAGTCCAACAATGTAATAATTGCAACATTTTACACTGAGTGTCCAGAAGAAACATTGTAATGATGTTATGTTCACTTTTTAAGGTTTATATCATGTGGAAGGAGAAAAAAATGGAAAATCTCCAAATGAGCTTAACTCACTCTAATGAACACATAAACATAGCAAAATAGAAAACAAGTCCAAACAATAAAATAATTGCAAAATTTTACACTGAGTGTCCAGAAGTAACATTGTAAAGATGTTATGTACACTTTTTAAGGTTTATATCATGTGGCAGGAGAAAAAAATGGAAAATCTCCAAATGAGCTTAACTCACTTTAATGTACACATAAAAGTGGAAAAATAGAAAACAAGTCCAAACAATGAAATAATTGCAACATTTTTCACTGAGTGTCCAGAAGTAACATTGTAAAGATATTATGTTCACTTTTTAAGGTTTATATCATGTGGCAGGAGAAAAAAATGGAAAATCTCCAAATGAGCTTAACTCACTCCAATGCGCAGGTAAACAGAAAAACAGAAAACAAGTCCAAACAATGAAATAATTGCAACATTTTACACTGAGTGTCCAGAAGTAACATTGTAAAGATGTTATGTTCACTTTTTAAGGTTTATATCATGTGGCAGGAGAAAAAAATGGAAAATCTCCAAATGAGCTCACTCCAATGCGCAAGTAAACATAGAAAAACAGAAAACAAGTCCAAACAATGAAATAATTGCAACATTTTACACTGAGTGTCCAGAAGTAACATTGTAAAGATGTTATGTTCACTTTTTAAGGTTTATATCATGTGGCAGGAGAAAAAAATGGAAAATCTCCAAATGAGCTTAACTCACTCCAATGCGCAAGTAAACATAGAAAAACAGAAAACAAGTCCAAACAATGAAATAATTGCAACATTTTACACTGAGTGTCCAGAAGTAACATTGTAAAGATGGTATGTTCACTTTTTAAGGTTTATATCATGTGGCAGGAGAAAAAAATGGAAAATCTCCAAATGAGCTTAACTCACTCTAATGAACACATAAACATAGAAAAATAGAAAACAAGTCCAAACAATTAAATAATTGCAACATTTTACACTGAGTGTCCAGAAGTAACATTGTAAAGATGTTATGTTCACTTTTTAAGGTTTATATCATGTGGCAGGAGAAAAAAATGGAAAATCTCCAAATGAGCTTAACTCACTCCAATGCGCAAGTAAACATAGAAAAACAGAAAACAAGTCCAAACAATGAAATAATTGCAACATTTTACACTGAGTGTCCAGAAGTAACATTGTAAAGATGGTATGTTCACTTTTTAAGGTTTATATCATGTGGCAGGAGAAAAAAATGGAAAATCTCCAAATGAGCTTAACTCACTCTAATGAACACATAAACATAGAAAAATAGAAAACAAGTCCAAACAATGAAATAATTGCAACATTTTACACTGAGTGTCCAGAAGTAACATTGTAAAGATGTTATGTTCACTTTTTAAGGTTTATATCATGTGGCAGGAGAAAAAAATGGAAAATCTCCAAATGAGCTTAACTCACTCCACTGCGCAAGTAAACATAGAAAAACAGAAAAAAAGTCCAAACAATGAAATAATTGCAACATTTTACACTGAGTGTCCAGAAGTAACATTGTAAAGATGTTATGTTCACTTTTTAAGGTTTATATCATGTGGCAGGAGAAAAAAATGGAAAATCTCCAAATGAGCTTAACTCACTTTAATGTACACATAAAAATGGAAAAACAGAAAACAAGTCCCAACAATGAAAAAAATGCAACATTTTACACTGAGTGTCCAGAAGTAACATTGTAAAGATGTTATGTTCACTTTTTAAGGTTTATATCATGTGGCAGGAGAAAAAAATGGAAAATCTCCAAATGAGCTTAACTCACTCTAATGAACACATAAAAATGGAAAAACAGAAAACAAGTCGAAACAATGAAATAATTGCAACATTTTTCACTGAGTGTCCAGAAGTAACATTGTAAAGATGTTATGTTCACTTTTTAAGGTTTATATCATGTGGCAGGAGAAAAAAATGGAAAATCTCCAAATGAGCTTAACTCACTCTAATGAACACATAAACATAGAAAAATAGAAAACAAGTCCAAACAATGAAATAATTGCAACATTTTACACTGAGTGTCCAGAAGTAACATTGTAAAGATGTTATGTTCACTTTTTAAGGTTAATATCATGTGGCAGGAGAAAAAAATGGAAAATCTCCAAATGAGCTTAACTCACTTTAATGTACACATAAAAATGGAAAAACAGAAAACAAGTCCAAACAATGAAATAATTGCAACATTTTTCACTGAGTGTCCAGAAGTAACATTGTAAAGATGTTATGTTCACTTTTTAAGGTTTATATCATGTGGCAGGAGAAAAAAATGGAAAATCTCCAAATGAGCTTAACTCACTCCAATGCGCAAGTAAACATAGAAAAACAGAAATCAAGTCCAAACAATGAAATAATTGCAACATTTTACACTGAGTGTCCAGAAGTAACATTGTAAAGATGTTATGTTCACTTTTTAAGGTTTAAATCATTTGGCAGGAGAAAAAAATGGAAAATCTCCAAATGAGCTTAACTCACTTTAATGTACACATAAAAATGGAAAAACAGAAAACAAGTCCAAACAATGAAATAATTGCAACATTTTTCACTGAGTGTCCAGAATTAACATTGTAAAGATGTTATGTTCACTTTTTAAGGTTTATATCATGTGGCAGGAGAAAAAAATGGAAAATCTCCAAATGAGCTTAACTCACTTTAATGTACACATAAAAATGGAAAAACAGAAAACAAGTCCAAACAATGAAATAATTGCAACATTTTTCACTGAGTGTCCAGAAGTAACATTGTAAAGATGTTATGTTCACTTTTTAAGGTTTATATCATGTGGCAGGAGAAAAAAATGGAAAATCTCCAAATGAGCTTAACTCACTCCAATGCGCAAGTAAACATAGAAAAACAGAAATCAAGTCCAAACAATGAAATAATTGCAACATTTTACACTGAGTGTCCAGAAGTAACATTGTAAAGATGTTATGTTCACTTTTTAAGGTTTAAATCATTTGGCAGGAGAAAAAAATGGAAAATCTCCAAATGAGCTTAACTCACTTTAATGTACACATAAAAATGGAAAAACAGAAAACAAGTCCAAACAATGAAATAATTGCAACATTTTTCACTGAGTGTCCAGAATTAACATTGTAAAGATGTTATGTTCACTTTTTAAGGTTTATATCATGTGGCAGGAGAAAAAAATGGAAAATCTCCAAATGAGCTTAACTCACTCCAATGCGCAAGTAAACATAGAAAAACAGAAAACAAGTCCAAACAATGAAATAATTGCAACATTTTACACTGAGTGTCCAGAAGTAACATTGTAAAGATGTTATGTACACTTTTTAAGGTTTATATCCTGTGGCAGGAGAAAAAAATGGAAAATCTCCAAATGAGCTTAACTCACTCCAATGCGCAAGTAAACATAGAAAAACAGAAAACAAGTCCAAACAATGAAATAATTGCAACATTTTACACTGAGTGTCCAGAAGTAACATTGTAAAGATGTCATGTTCACTTTTTAAGGTTTATATCATGTGGCAGTAGAAAAAAATGGAAAATCTCCAAATGAGCTTAACTCACTCTAATGAACACATAAACATAGCAAAATAGAAAACAAGTCCAAACAATGATGTAATTGCAACATTTTTCACTGAGTGTCCAGAAGTAACATTGTAAAGATGTTATGTTCACTTTTTAAGGTTTATATCATGTGGCAGGAGAAAAAAATGGAAAATCTCCAAATGAGCTTAACTCACTCTAATGAACACATAAACATAGAAAATAGAAAACAAGTCCAAACAATGAAATAATTGCAAAATTTTACACTGAGTGTCCAGAAGTAACATTGTAAAGATGTTATGTTCACTTTTTAAGGTTTATATCATGTGGCAGGAGAAAAAAATGGAAAATCTCCAAATGAGCTTAACTCACTCTAATGAACACATAAACATAGAAAAATAGAAAACAAGTGCAAACAATGAAATAATTGCAACATTTTACACTGAGTGTCCAGAAGTAACATTGTAAAGATGTTATGTTCACTTTTTAAGGTTAATATCATGTGGCAGGAGAAAAAAATGGAAAATCTCCAAATGAGCTTAACTCACTTTAATGTACACATAAAAATGGAAAAACAGAAAACAAGTCCAAACAATGAAACAATTGCAACATTTTACACTGAGTGTCCAGAAGTAACATTGTTAAGATGTTATGTTCACTTTTTAAGGTTTTTTATCATGTGGCAGGAGAAAAAAATGGAAAATCTCCAAATGAGCTTAACTCACTTTAATGAACACATAAACATAGAAAAACAGAAAACAAGTCCAAACAATGAAATAATTGCAACATTTTACACTGAGTGTCCAGAAGTAACATTGTAAAGATGTTATGTTCACTTTTTAAGGTTTATATCATGTGGCAGGAGAAAAAAATGGAAAATCTCCAAATGAGCTTAACTCACTCCAATGCGCAAGTAAACATAGAAAAACAGAAAACAAGTCCAAACAATGAAATAATTGCAACATTTTACACTGAGTGTCCAGAAGTAACATTTTAAAGATGTTATGTTCACTTTTTAAGGTTTATATCATGTGGCAGGAGAAAAAAATGGAAAATCTCCAAATGAGCTTAACTCACTTTAATGAACACATAAACATAGAAAATAGAAAACAAGTCCAAACAATGAAATAATTGCAAAATTTTACACTGAGTGTCCAGAAGTAACATTGTAAAGATGTTATGTTCACTTTTTAAGGTTTATATCATGTGGCAGGAGAAAAAAATGGAAAATCTCCAAATGAGCTTAACTCACTCCAATGCGCAAGTAAACATAGAAAAACAGAAAACAAGTCCAAACAATGAAATAATTGCATCATTTTACAGTGAGTGTCCAGAAGTAACATTGTAAAGATGTTATGTACACTTTTTAAGGTTTATATCATGTGGCAGAAGAAAAAAATGGAAAACCTCCAAATGAGCTTAACTCACTTTAATGTACACATAAAAATGGAAAAACAGAAAACAAGTCCAAACAATGAAATAATTGCAACATTTTTCACTGAGTGTCCAGAATTAACATTGTAAAGATGTTATGTTCACTTTTTAAGGTTTATATCATGTGGCAGGAGAAAAAAATGGAAAATCTCCAAATGAGCTTAACTCACTCCAATGCGCAAGTAAACATAGAAAAACAGAAATCAAGTCCAAACAATGAAATAATTGCAACATTTTACACTGAGTGTCCAGAAGTAACATTGTAAAGATGTTATGTTCACTTTTTAAGGTTTAAATCATTTGGCAGGAGAAAAAAATGGAAAATCTCCAAATGAGCTTAACT
Source organism: Microchirus variegatus (assembly GCF_963457635.1). Classification (NCBI taxonomy): domain Eukaryota; kingdom Metazoa; phylum Chordata; class Actinopteri; order Pleuronectiformes; family Soleidae; genus Microchirus; species Microchirus variegatus. Next base: position 23,869,596 of record NC_139809.1, read on the forward strand.
CACTTTAATGTACACATAAAAATGGAAAAACAGAAAACAAGTCCAAACAATGAAATAATTGCAACATTTTTCACTGAGTGTCCAGAATTAACATTGTAAAGATGTTATGTTCACTTTTTAAGGTTTATATCATGTGGCAGGAGAAAAAAATGGAAAATCTCCAAATGAGCTTAACTCACTCCAATGCGCAAGTAAACATAGAAAAACAGAAAACAAGTCCAAACAATGAAATAATTGCAACATTTTACACTGAGTGTCCAGAAGTAACATTGTAAAGATGTTATGTACACTTTTTAAGGTTTATATCCTGTGGCAGGAGAAAAAAATGGAAAATCTCCAAATGAGCTTAACTCACTCCAATGCGCAAGTAAACATAGAAAAACAGAAAACAAGTCCAAACAATGAAATAATTGCAACATTTTACACTGAGTGTCCAGAAGTAACATTGTAAAGATGTCATGTTCACTTTTTAAGGTTTATATCATGTGGCAGTAGAAAAAAATGGAAAATCTCCAAATGAGCTTAACTCACTCTAATGAACACATAAACATAGCAAAATAGAAAACAAGTCCAAACAATGATGTAATTGCAACATTTTTCACTGAGTGTCCAGAAGTAACATTGTAAAGATGTTATGTTCACTTTTTAAGGTTTATATCATGTGGCAGGAGAAAAAAATGGAAAATCTCCAAATGAGCTTAACTCACTCTAATGAACACATAAACATAGAAAATAGAAAACAAGTCCAAACAATGAAATAATTGCAAAATTTTACACTGAGTGTCCAGAAGTAACATTGTAAAGATGTTATGTTCACTTTTTAAGGTTTATATCATGTGGCAGGAGAAAAAAATGGAAAATCTCCAAATGAGCTTAACTCACTCTAATGAACACATAAACATAGAAAAATAGAAAACAAGTGCAAACAATGAAATAATTGCAACATTTTACACTGAGTGTCCAGAAGTAACATTGTAAAGATGTTATGTTCACTTTTTAAGGTTAATATCATGTGGCAGGAGAAAAAAATGGAAAATCTCCAAATGAGCTTAACTCACTTTAATGTACACATAAAAATGGAAAAACAGAAAACAAGTCCAAACAATGAAATAATTGCAACATTTTACACTGAGTGTCCAGAAGTAACATTGTTAAGATGTTATGTTCACTTTTTAAGGTTTTTTATCATGTGGCAGGAGAAAAAAATGGAAAATCTCCAAATGAGCTTAACTCACTTTAATGAACACATAAACATAGAAAAACAGAAAACAAGTCCAAACAATGAAATAATTGCAACATTTTACACTGAGTGTCCAGAAGTAACATTGTAAAGATGTTATGTTCACTTTTTAAGGTTTATATCATGTGGCAGGAGAAAAAAATGGAAAATCTCCAAATGAGCTTAACTCACTCTAATGAACACATAAACATAGCAAAATAGAAAACAAGTCCAAACAATGAAATAATTGCAACATTTTACACTGAGTGTCCAGAAGTAACATTGTAAAGATGTTATGTTCACTTTTTAAGGTTTATATCATGTGGCAGGAGAAAAAAATGGAAAATCTCCAAATGAGCTTAACTCACTCCAATGCGCAAGTAAACATAGAAAAACAGAAAACAAGTCCAAACAATGAAATAATTGCAACATTTTACACTGAGTGTCCAGAAGTAACATTTTAAAGATGTTATGTTCACTTTTTAAGGTTTATATCATGTGGCAGGAGAAAAAAATGGAAAATCTCCAAATGAGCTTAACTCACTTTAATGAACACATAAACATAGAAAATAGAAAACAAGTCCAAACAATGAAATAATTGCAAAATTTTACACTGAGTGTCCAGAAGTAACATTGTAAAGATGTTATGTTCACTTTTTAAGGTTTATATCATGTGGCAGGAGAAAAAAATGGAAAATCTCCAAATGAGCTTAACTCACTCCAATGCGCAAGTAAACATAGAAAAACAGAAAACAAGTCCAAACAATGAAATAATTGCATCATTTTACAGTGAGTGTCCAGAAGTAACATTGTAAAGATGTTATGTACACTTTTTAAGGTTTATATCATGTGGCAGAAGAAAAAAATGGAAAATCTCCAAATGAGCTTAACTCACTCCAATGCGCAAGTAAACATAGAAAAACAGAAAACAAGTCCAAACAATGAAATAATTGCAACATTTTACACTGAGTGTCCAGAAGTAACATTGTTAAGATGTTATGTTCACTTTTTAAGGTTTATATCATGTGGCAGGAGAAAAAAATGGAAAATCTCCAAAAGAGCTGAACTCACTTTAATGAACACATAAACATAGAAAAATAGAAAACAAGTCCAAACAATGAAATAATTGCAACATTTTACACTGAGTGTCCAGAAGTAACATTTTAAAGATGTTATGTTCACTTTTTAAGGTTTATATCATGTGGCAGGAGAAAAAAATGGAAAATCTCCAAATGAGCTTAACTCACTTTAATGTACACATAAAAATGGAAAAACAGAAAACAAGTCCAAACAATGAAATAATTGCAACATTTTTCACTGAGTGTCCAGAAGTAACATTGTAAAGATGTTATGTTCACTTTTTAAGGTTTATATAATGTGGCAGGAGAAAAAAATGGAAAATCTCCAAATGAGCTTAACTAACTCCAATGCGCAAGTAAACATAGAAAAACAGAAAACAAGTCCAAACAATGAAATAATTGCAACATTTTACACTGAGTGTCCAGAAGTAACATTGTAAAGATGGTATGTTCACTTTTTAAGGTTTATATCATGTGTCAGGAGAAAAAAATGGAAAATCTCCAAATGAGCTTAACTCACTCTAATGAACACATAAACATAGCTAAATAGAAAACAAGTCCAAACAATGAAATAATTGCAACATTTTACACTGAGTGTCCAGAAGTAACATTGTAAAGATGTTATGTTCACTTTTTAAGGTTTATATCATGTGGCAGGAGAAAAAAATGGAAAATCTCCAAATGAGCTTAACTCAATTTAATGTACACATAAAAATGGAAAAACAGAAAACAAGTCCAAACAATGAAATAATTGCAACATTTTTCACTGAGTGTCCAGAAGTAACATTGTAAAGATGTTATGTTCACTTTTTAAGGTTTATATCATGTGGCAGGAGAAAAAAATGGAAAATCTCCAAAGGAGCTTAACTCACTCTAATGAACACATAAACATAGAAAAATAGAAAACAAGTCCAAACAATGAAATAATTGCAACATTTTACACTGAGTGTCCAGAAGTAACATTGTAAAGATGTTATGTTCACTTATTAAGGTTTATATCATGTGGCAGGAGAAAAAAATGGAAAATCTCCAAATGAGCTTTACTCACTCCAATGCGCAAGTAAACATAGAAAAACAGAAAACAAGTCCAAACAATGAAATAATTGCAACATTTTACACTGAGTGTCCAGAAGTAACATTTTAAAGATGTTATGTTCACTTTTTAAGGTTTATATCATGTGGCAGGAGAAAAAAATGGAAAATCTCCAAATGAGCTTAACTCACTTTAATGAACACATAAACATAGAAAAATAGAAAACAAGTCCAAACAATAAAATAATTGCAACATTTTACACTGAGTGTCCAGAAGTAACATTGTAAAGATGTTATGTTCACTTTTTAAGGTTTATATCATGTGGCAGGAGAAAAAAATGGAAAATCTCCAAATGAGCTTAACTCACTCCAATGCGCAAGTAAACATAGAAAAACAGAAATCAAGTCCAAACAATGAAATAATTGCAAAATTTTACACTGAGTGTCCAGAAGTAACATTGTAAAGATGTTATGTTCACTTTTTAAGGTTTATATCATGTGGCAGGAGAAAAAAATGGAAAATCTCCAAATGAGCTTAACTCACTCTAATGAACACATAAACATAGAAAAATAGAAAACAAGTCCAAACAATGAAATAATTGCAACATTTTACACTGAGTGTCCAGAAGTAACATTGTAAAGATGTTATGTTCACTTTTTAAGGTTTATATCATGTGGCAGGAGAAAAAAATGGAAAATCTCCAAATGAGCTTAACTCACTCCAATGCGCAAGTAAACATAGAAAAACAGAAATCAAGTCCAAACAATGAAATAATTGCAAAATTTTACACTGAGTGTCCAGAAGTAACATTGTAAAGATGTTATGTTCACTTTTTAAGGTTTATATCATGTGGCAGGAGAAAAAAATGGAAAATCTCCAAATGAGCTTAACTCACTCCAATGCGCAAGTAAACATAGAAAAACTGAAAACAAGTCCAAACAATGAAATAATTGCAACATTTTACACTGAGTGTCCAGAAGTAACATTGTAAAGATGTTATGTTCACTTTTTAAGGTATATATCATGTGGCAGGAGAAAAAAATGGAAAATCTCCAAATGAGCTTAACTCAATTTAATGTACACATAAAAATGGAAAAACAGAAAACAAGTCCAAACAATGAAATAATTGCAACATTTTTCACTGAGTGTCGAGAAGTAACATTGTAAAGATGTTATGTTCACTTTTTAAGGTTTATAACATGTGGCAGGAGAAAAAAATGGAAAATCTCCAAATGAGCTTAACTCACTCTAATGAACACATAAACATAGAAAAATAGAAAACAAGTCCAAACAATGAAATAATTGCAACATTTTACACTGAGTGTCCAGAAGTAACATTGTAAAGATGTTATGTTCACTTTTTAAGGTTTATATCATGTGGCAGGAGAAAAAAATGGAAAATCTCCAAATGAGCTTAACTCACTCCAATGCGCAAGTAAACATAGAAAAACAGAAATCAAGTCCAAACAATGAAATAATTGCAAAATTTTACACTGAGTGTCCAGAAGTAACATTGTAAAGATGTTATGTTCACTTTTTAAGGTTTATATCATGTGGCAGGAGAAAAAAATGGAAAATCTCCAAATGAGCTTAACTCACTTTAATGTACACATAAAAATGGAAAAACAGAAAACAAGTCCAAACAATGAAATAATTGCAACATTTTTCACTGAGTGTCCAGAAGTAACATTGTAAAGATGTTATGTTCACTTTTTAAGGTTTATATCATGTGGCAGGAAAAAAAAAGGGAAAATCTCCAAATGAGCTTAACTCACTTTAATGTACACATAAAAATGGAAAAACAGAAAACAAGTCCAAACAATGAAATAATTGCAACATTTTACACTGAGTGTCCAGAAGTAACATTGTAAAGATGTTATGTTCACTTTCTAAGGTTTATATCATGTGGCAGGAGAAAAAAATGGAAAATCTCCAAATGAGCTTAACTCACTCCAATGCGCAAGTAAACATAGAAAAACAGAAAACAAGTCCAAACAATGAAATAATTGCAACATTTTACACTGAGTGTCCAGAAGTAACATTGTAAAGATGTTATGTTCACTTTTTAAGGTTTATATCATGTGGCAGGAGAAAAAAATGGAAAATCTCCAAATGAGCTTAACTCACTCCAATGCGCAAGTAACCATAGAAAAACAGAAAACAAGTCCAAACAATGAAATAATTGCAACATTTTACACTGAGTGTCCAGAAGTAACATTGTAAAGATGTTATGTTCACTTTTTAAGGTTTATATCATGTGGCAGGAGAAAAAAATGGAAAATCTCCAAATGAGCTTAACTCACTTTAATGTACACATAAAAATGGAAAAACAGAAAACAAGTCCAAACAATGAAATAATTGCAACATTTTTCACTGAGTGTCCAGAAGTAACATTGTAAAGATGTTATGTTCACTTTTTAAGGTTTATATCATGTGGCAGGAAAAAAAAAGGGAAAATCTCCAAATGAGCTTAACTCACTTTAATGAACACATAAAAATGGAAAAACAGAAAACAAGTCCAAACAATGAAATAATTGCAACATTTTACACTGAGTGTCCAGAAGTAACATTGTAAAGATGTTATGTTCACTTTCTAAGGTTTATATCATGTGGCAGGAGAAAAAAATGGAAAATCTCCAAATGAGCTTAACTCACTCCAATGCGCAAGTAAACATAGAAAAACAGAAAACAAGTCCAAACAATGAAATAATTGCAACATTTTACACTGAGTGTCCAGAAGTAACATTGTAAAGATGTTATGTTCACTTTTTAAGGTTTATATCATGTGGCAGGAGAAAAAAATGGAAAATCTCCAAATGAGCTTAACTCACTCCAATGCGCAAGTAACCATAGAAAAACAGAAAACAAGTCCAAACAATGAAATAATTGCAACATTTTACACTGAGTGTCCAGAAGTAACATTGTAAAGATGTTATGTTCACTTTTTAAGGTTTATATCATGTGGCAGGAGAAAAAAATGGAAAATCTCCAAATGAGCTTAACTCACTCTAATGAACACATAAACATAGAAAAATAGAAAACAAGTCCAAACAATGAAATAATTGCAACATTTTACACTGAGTGTCCAGAAGTAGCATTGTAAAGATGTTATGTTCACTTTTTAAGGTTTATATCATGTGGCAGGAGAAAAAAATGGAAAATCTCCAAATGAGCTTAACTCACTCTAATGAACACATAAACATAGCAAAATAGAAAACAAGTCCAAACAATGAAATAATTGCAACATTTTACACTGAGTGTCCAGAAGTAACATTGTAAAGATGTTATGTTCACTTTTTAAGGTTTATATCATGTGGCAGGAGAAAAAAATGGAAAATCTCCAAATGAGCTTAACTCACTTTAATGTCCACATAAAAATGGAAAAACAGAAAACAAGTCGAAACAATGAAATAATTGCAACATTTTACACTGAGTGTCCAGAAGTAACATTGTAAAGATGTTATGTTCACTTTTTAAGGTTTATATCATGTGGCAGGAGAAAAAAATGGAAAATCTCCAAATGAGCTTAACTCACTTTAATGTACACATAAAAATGGAAAAACAGAAAACAAGTCCAAACAATGAAATAATTGCAACATTTTTCACTGAGTGTCCAGAAGTAACATTGTTAAGATGTTATGTTCACTTTTTAAGGTTTATATCATGTGGCAGGAGAAAAAAATGGAAAATCTCCAAATGAGCTTAACTCACTCCAATGCGCAAGTAGCCATAGAAAAACAGAAAACAAGTCCAAACAATGAAATAATTGCAACATTTTACACTGAGTTTCCAGAAGTAACATTGTAAAGATGTTATGTTCACTTTTTAAGGTTTATATCATGTGGCAGGAGAAAAAAATGGAAAATCTCCAAATCAGCTTAACTCACTTTAATGTACACATAAAAATGGAAAAACAGAAAACAAGTCGAAACAATGAAATAATTGCAACATTTTACACTGAGTGTCCAGAAGTAACATTGTAAAGATGTTATGTTCACTTTTTAAGGTTTATATCATGTGGCAGGAGAAAAAAATGGAAAATCTCCAAATGAGCTTAACTCACTTTAATGAACACATAAACATAGAAAATAGAAAACAAGTCCAAACAATGAAATAATTGCAACATTTTACACTGAGTGTCCAGAAGTAACATTGTTAAGATGTTATGTTCACTTTTTAAGGTTTATATCATGTGGCAGGAGAAAAAAATGGAAAATCTCCAAATGAGCTTAACTCACTCCAATGCGCAAGTAACCATAGAAAAACAGAAAACAAGTCCAAACAATGAAATAATTGCAACATTTTACACTGAGTGTCCAGAAGTAACATTGTAAAGATGTTATGTTCACTTTTTAAGGTTTATATCATGTGGCAGGAGAAAAAAATGGAAAATCTCCAAATGAGCTTAACTCACTTTAATGTACACATAAAAATGGAAAAACAGAAAACAAGTCGAAACAATGAAATAATTGCAACATTTTACACTGAGTGTCCAGAAGTAACATTGTAAAGATGTTATGTACACTTTTTAAGGTTTATATCATGTGGCAGGAGAAAAAAATGGAAAATCTCCAAATGAGCTTAACTCACTTTAATGTACACATAAAAATGGAAAAACAGAAAACAAGTCGAAACAATGAAATAATTGCAACATTTTACACTGAGTGTCCAGAAGTAACATTGTAAAGATGTTATGTTCACTTTTTAAGGTTTATATCATGTGGCAGGAGAAAAAAATGGAAAATCTCCAAATGAGCTTAACTCACTTTAATGTACACATAAAAATGGAAAAACAGAAAACAAGTCCAAACAATGAAATAATTGCAACATTTTTCACTGAGTGTCCAGAAGTAACATTGTTAAGATGTTATGTTCACTTTTTAAGGTTTATATCATGTGGCAGGAGAAAAAAATGGAAAATCTCCAAATGAGCTTAACTCACTCCAATGCGCAAGTAACCATAGAAAAACAGAAAACAAGTCCAAACAATGAAATAATTGCAACATTTTACACTGAGTTTCCAGAAGTAACATTGTAAAGATGTTATGTTCACTTTTTAAGGTTTATATCATGTGGCAGGAGAAAAAAATGGAAAATCTCCAAATGAGCTTAACTCACTTTAATGTACACATAAAAATGGAAAAACAGAAAACAAGTCGAAACAATGAAATAATTGCAACATTTTACACTGAGTGTCCAGAAGTAACATTGTAAAGATGTTATGTTCACTTTTTAAGGTTTATATCATGTGGCAGGAGAAAAAAATGGAAAATCTCCAAATGAGCTTAACTCACTTTAATGAACACATGAACATAGAAAATAGAAAACAAGTCCAAACAATGAAATAATTGCAACATTTTACACTGAGTTTCCAGAAGTAACATTGTAAAGATGTTATGTTCACTTTTTAAGGTTTATATCATGTGGCAGGAGAAAAAAATGGAAAATCTCCAAATGAGCTTAACTCACTTTAATGTACACATAAAAATGGAAAAACAGAAAACAAGTCGAAACAATGAAATAATTGCAACATTTTACACTGAGTGTCCAGAAGTAACATTGTAAAGATGTTATGTTCACTTTTTAAGGTTTATATCATGTGGCAGGAGAAAAAAATGGAAAATCTCCAAATGAGCTTAACTCACTTTAATGAACACATAAACATAGAAAATAGAAAACAAGTCCAAACAATGAAATAATTGCAACATTTTACACTGAGTGTCCAGAAGTAACATTGTTAAGATGTTATGTTCACTTTTTAAGGTTTATATCATGTGGCAGGAGAAAAAAATGGAAAATCTCCAAATGAGCTTAACTCACTCCAATGCGCAAGTAACCATAGAAAAACAGAAAACAAGTCCAAACAATGAAATAATTGCAACATTTTACACTGAGTGTCCAGAAGTAACATTGTAAAGATGTTATGTTCACTTTTTAAGGTTTATATCATGTGGCAGGAGAAAAAAATGGAAAATCTCCAAATGAGCTTAACTCACTTTAATGTACACATAAAAATGGAAAAACAGAAAACAAGTCGAAACAATGAAATAATTGCAACATTTTACACTGAGTGTCCAGAAGTAACATTGTAAAGATGTTATGTACACTTTTTAAGGTTTATATCATGTGGCAGGAGAAAAAAATGGAAAATCTCCAAATGAGCTTAACTCACTTTAATGTACACATAAAAATGGAAAAACAGAAAACAAGTCCAAACAATGAAATAATTGCAACATTTTTCACTGAGTGTCCAGAAGTAACATTGTTAAGATGTTATGTTCACTTTTTAAGGTTTATATCATGTGGCAGGAGAAAAAAATGGAAAATCTCCAAATGAGCTTAACTCACTCCAATGCGCAAGTAACCATAGAAAAACAGAAAACAAGTCCAAACAATGAAATAATTGCAACATTTTACACTGAGTTTCCAGAAGTAACATTGTAAAGATGTTATGTTCACTTTTTAAGGTTTATATCATGTGGCAGGAGAAAAAAATGGAAAATCTCCAAATGAGCTTAACTCACTTTAATGTACACATAAAAATGGAAAAACAGAAAACAAGTCGAAACAATGAAATAATTGCAACATTTTACACTGAGTGTCCAGAAGTAACATTGTAAAGATGTTATGTTCACTTTTTAAGGTTTATATCATGTGGCAGGAGAAAAAAATGGAAAATCTCCAAATGAGCTTAACTCACTTTAATGAACACATGAACATAGAAAATAGAAAACAAGTCCAAACAATGAAATAATTGCAACATTTTACACTGAGTGTCCAGAAGTAACATTGTTAAGATGTTATGTTCACTTTTTAAGGTTTATATCATGTGGCAGGAGAAAAAAATGGAAAATCTCCAAATGAGCTTAACTCACTCCAATGCTCAAGTAAACATAGCAAAACAGAAAACAAGTCCAAACAATGAAATAATTGCAACATTTTACACTGAGTGTCCAGAAGTAACATTTTAAAGATGTTATGTTCACTTTTTAAGGTTTATATCATGTGGCAGGAGAAAAAAATGGAAAATCTCCAAATGAGCTTAACTCACTTTAATGAACACATAAAAATGGAAAAACAGAAAACAAGTCCAAACAATGAAATAATTGCAACATTTTTCACTGAGTGTCCAGAAGTAACATTGTAAAGATGTTATGTTCACTTTTTAAGGTTTATATCATGTGGCAGGAGAAAAAAATGGAAAATCTCCAAATGAGCTTAACTCACTTTAATTAACACATAAACATAGAAAAATAGAAAAGAAGTCCAAACAATGAAATAATTGCAACATTTTACACTGAGTGTCCAGAAGTAACATTGTAAAGATGTTATGTTCACTTTTTAAGGTTTATATCATGTGGCAGGAGAAAAAAATGGAAAATCTCCAAATGAGCTTAACTCAGTTTAATGAACACATGAACATAGAAAATAGAAAAGAAGTCCAAACAATGAAATAATTGCAACATTTTACACTGAGTGTCCAGAAGTAACATTGTAAAGATGTTATGTTCACTTTTTAAGGTTTATATCATGTGGCAGGAGAAAAAAATGGAAAATCTCCAAATGAGCTTAACTCACTTTAATGTACACATAAAAATGGAAAAACAGAAAACAAGTCGAAACAATGAAATAATTGCAACATTTTACACTGAGTGTCCAGAAGTAACATTGTAAAGATGTTATGTTCACTTTTTAAGGTTTATATCATGTGGCAGGAGAAAAAAATGGAAAATCTCCAAATGAGCTTAACTCACTTTAATGTACACATAAAAATGGAAAAACAGAAAACAAGTCCAAACAATGAAATAATTGCAACATTTTTCACTGAGTGTCCAGAAGTAACATTGTTAAGATGTTATGTTCACTTTTTAAGGTTTATATCATGTGGCAGGAGAAAAAAATGGAAAATCTCCAAATGAGCTTAACTCACTTTAATGAACACATAAACATAGAAAATAGAAAACAAGTCGTAACAATGAAATAATTGCAACATTTTTCACTGAGTGTCCAGAAGTAACATTGTTAAGATGTTATGTTCACTTTTTAAGGTTTATATCATGTGGCAGGAGAAAAAAATGGAAAATCTCCAAATGAGCTTAACTCACTTTAATGAACACATAAACATAGAAAAATAGAAAACAAGTCCAAACAATGAAATAATTGCAACATTTTACACTGAGTGTCCAGAAGTAACATTGTAAAGATGTTATGTACACTTTTTAAGGTTTGTATCATGTGGCAGGAGAAAAAAATGGAAAATCTCCAAATGAGCTTAACTCACTCCAATGCGCAAGTAAACATAGAAAAACAGAAAACAAGTCCAAACAATTAAATAATTGCAACATTTTACACTGAGTGTCCAGAAGTAACATTGTAAAGATGTTATGTTCACTTTTTAAGGTTTACATCATGTGGCAGGAGAAAAAAATGGAAAATCTCCAAATGAGCTTAACTCACTCTAATGAACACATAAACATAGAAAAATAGAAAACAAGTCCAAACAATGAAATAATTGCAACATTTTACACTGAGTGTCCAGAAGTAACATTGTAAAGATGTTATGTTCACTTTTTAAGGTTTATATCATGTGGCAGGAGAAAAAAATGGAAAATCTCCAAATGAGCTTAACTCACTCTAATGAACACATAAACATAACAAAATAGAAAACAAGTCCAAACAATGAAATAATTGCAACATTTTACACTGAGTGTCCAGAAGTAACATTGTAAAGATGTTATGTTCACTTTTTAAGGTTTATATCATGTGGCAGGAGAAAAAAATGGAAAATCTCCAAATGAGCTTAACTCACTTTAATGAACACATAAACATAGAAAATAGAAAACAAGTCCAAACAATGAAATAATTGCAACATTTTACACTGAGTGTCCAGAAGTAACATTGTAAAGATGTTATGTACACTTTTGAAGGTTTATATCATGTGGCAGGAGAAAAAAATGGAAAATCTCCAAATGAGCTTAACTCACTCCAATGCGCAAGTAACCATAGAAAAACAGAAAACAAGTCCAAACAATGAAATAATTGCAACATTTTACACTGAGTGTCCAGAAGTAACATTGTAAAGATGTTATGTTCACTTTTTAAGGTTTATATCATGTGGCAGGAGAAAAAAATGGAAAATCTCCAAATGAGCTTAACTCACTTTAATGTACACATAAACATAGAAAAATAGAAAACAAGTCCAAACAATAAAATAATTGCAACATTTTACACTGAGTGTCCAGAAGTAACATTGTAAAGATGTTATGTACACTTTTTAAGGTTTATATCATGTGGCAGGAGAAAAAAATGGAAAATCTCCAAATGAGCTTAACTCACTTTAATGTACACATAAAAATGGAAAAACAGAAAACAAGTCCAAACAATGAAATAATTGCAACATTTTACACTGAGTGTCCAGAAGTAACATTTTAAAGATGTTATGTTCACTTTTTAAGGTTTATATCATGTGGCAGGAGAAAAAAATGGAAAATCTCCAAATGAGCTTAACTCACTTTAATGAACACATAAACATAGAAAAATAGAAAACAAGTCCAAACAATAAAATAATTGCAACATTTTACACTGAGTGTCCAGAAGTAACATTGTAAAGATGTTATGTACACTTTTTAAGGTTTATATCATGTGGCAGGAGAAAAAAATGGAAAATCTCCAAATGAGCTTAACTCACTTTAATGTACACATAAAAATGGAAAAACAGAAAACAAGTCCAAACAATGAAATAATTGCAACATTTTTCACTGAGTGTCCAGAAGTAACATTGTAAAGATGTTATGTTCACTTTTTAAGGTTTATATCAAGTGGCAGGAGAAAAAAAATGGAAAATCTCCAAATGAGCTTAACTCACTTTAATGTACACATAAAAATTGAAAAACTGAAAACAAGTCGAAACAATGAAATAATTGCAACATTTTACACTGAGTGTCCAGAAGTAACATTGTAAAGATGTTATGTACACTTTTTAAGGTTTATATCATGTGGCAGGAGAAAAAAATGGAAAATCTCCAAATGAGCTTAACTCAATTTAATGTACACATAAAAATGGAAAAACAGAAAACAAGTCGAAACAATGAAATAATTGCAACATTTTTCACTGAGTGTCCAGAAGTAACATTGTTAAGATGTTATGTTCACTTTTTAAGGTTTATATCATGTGGCAGGAGAAAAAAATGGAAAATCTCCAAATGAGCTAAACTCACTCCAATGCTCAAGTAAAAATAGAAAAACAGAAAACAAGTCCAAACAATGAAATAATTGCAACATTTTACACTGAGTGTCCAGAAGTAACATTGTAAAGATGTTATGTTCACTTTTTAAGGTTTATATCAAGTGGCAGGAGAAAAAAAAGGGAACATCTCCAAATGAGCTTAACTCACTTTAATGTACACATAAAAATGGAAAAACAGAAAACAAGTCCAAACAATGAAATAATTGCAACATTTTACACTGAGTGTCAAGAAGTAACATTTTAAAGATGTTATGTTCACTTTTTAAGGTTTATATGATGTGGCAGGAGAAAAAAATGGAAAATCTCCAAATGAGCTTAACTCACTTTAATGAACACATAAACATAGAAAAATAGAAAACAAGTCCAAACAATAAAATAATTGCAACATTTTACACTGAGTGTCCAGAAGTAACATTGTAAAGATGTTATGTTCACTTTTTAAGGTTTATATCAAGTGGCAGGAGAAAAAAAATGGAAAATCTCCAAATGAGCTTAACTCACTTTAATGTACACATAAAAATTGAAAAACTGAAAACAAGTCGAAACAATGAAATAATTGCAACATTTTACACTGAGTGTCCAGAAGTAACATTGTAAAGATGTTATGTACACTTTTTAAGGTTTATATCATGTGGCAGGAGAAAAAAATGGAAAATCTCCAAATGAGCTTAACTCACTTTAATGTACGCATAAAAATGGAAAAACAGAAAACAAGTCGAAACAATGAAATAATTGCGAAAATTTTTCACTGAGTGTCCTGAAGTAACATTGTTAAGATGTTATGTTCACTTTTTAAGGTTTATATCATGTGGCAGGAGAAAAAAATGGATAATCTCCAAATGAGCTTAACTCACTTTCATGAACGCATAAACATAGAAAATAGAAAACAAGTCCAAACAATGAAATAATTGCAACATTTTACACTGAGTGTCCAGAAGTAACATTGTAAAGATGTTATGTTCACTTTTTAAGGTTTATATCATGTGGCAGGAGAAAAAAATGGAAAATCTCCAAATGAGCTTAACTCACTCTAATGAACACATAAACATAGCAAAATAGAAAACAAGTCCAAACAATGAAATAATTGCAAAATTTTACACTGAGTGTCCAGAAGTAACATTGTAAAGATGTTATGTTCACTTTTTAAGGTTTATATCATGTGGCAGGAGAAAAAAATGGAAAATCTCCAAATGAGCTTAACTCAATTTAATGTACACATAAAAATGGAAAAACAGAAAACAAGTCGAAACAATGAAATAATTGCAACATTTTTCACTGAGTGTCCAGAAGTAACATTATTAAGATGTTATGTTCACTTTTTAAGGTTTATATCATGTGGCAGGAGAAAAAAATGGAAAATCTCCAAATGAGCTAAACTCACTCCAATGCTCAAGTAAACATAGAAAAACAGAAAACAAGTCCAAACAATGAAATAATTGCAACATTTTACACTGAGTGTCCAGAAGTAACATTGTAAAGATGTTATGTTCACTTTTTAAGGTTTATATCAAGTGGCAGGAGAAAAAAATGGAAAATCTCCAAATGAGCTTAACTCACTCTAATGAACACATAAACATAGCAAAATAGAAAACAAGTCCAAACAATGAAATAATTGCAACATTTTACACTGAGTGTCCAGAAGTAACATTGTAAAGATGTTATGTTCACCTTTTAAGGTTTATATCATGTGGCAGGAGAAAAAAATGGAAAATCTCCAAATGAGCTTAACTCACTTTAATGTACACATAAAAATGGAAAAACAGAAAACAAGTCGAAACAATGAAATAATTGCAACATTTTACACTGAGTGTCCAGAAGTAACATTGTAAAGATGTTATGTTCACTTTTTAAGGTTTATATCATGTGGCAGGAGAAAAAAATGGAAAATCTCCAAATGAGCTTAACTCACTTTAATGTACACATAAAAATGGAAAAAGAGAAAACAAGTCCAAACAATGAAATAATTGCAACATTTTTCACTGAGTGTCCAGAAGTAACATTGTTAAGATGTTATGTTCACTTTTTAAGGTTTATATCATGTGGCAGGAGAAAAAAATGGAAAACCTCCAAATGAGCTTAACTCACTTTAATGAACACATAAACATAGAAAATAGAAAACAAGTCCAAACAATGAAATAATTGCAACATTTTACACTGAGTGTCCAGAAGTAACATTGTAAAGATGTTATGTACACTTTTTAAGGTTTATATCATGTGGTAGGAGAAAAAAATGGAAAATCTCCAAATGAGCTTAACTCACTCCAATGCGCAAGTAACCATAGACAAACAGAAAACAAGTCGAAACAATGAAATAATTGCAACATTTTACACTGAGTGTCCAGAAGTAACATTGTAAAGATGTTATGTTCACTTTTTAAGGTTTATATCATGTGGCAGGAGAAAAAAATGGAAAATCTCCAAATGAGCTTAACTCACTCTAATTAACACATAAACATAGAAAAATAGAAAAGAAGTCCAAACAATGAAATAATTGCAACATTTTACACTGAGTGTCCAGAAGAAACATTGTAAATATGTTATGTTCACTTTTTAAGGTTTATATCATGTGGCAGGAGAAAAAAATGGAAAATCTCCAAATGAGCTTAACTCACTCTAATGAACACATAAACATAGCAAAATAGAAAACAAGTCCAAACAATGAAATAATTGCAAAATTTTACACTGAGTGTCCAGAAGTAACATTGTAAAGATGTTATGTTCACTTTTTAAGGTTTATATCATGTGGCAGGAGAAAAAAATGGAAAATCTCCAAATGAGCTTAACTCACTTTAATGTACACATAAAAATGGAAAAACAGAAAACAAGTCGAAACAATGAAATAATTGCAACATTTTACACTGAGTGTCCAGAAGTAACATTGTAAAGATGTTATGTTCACTTTTTAAGGTTTATATCATGTGGCAGGAGAAAAAAATGGAAAATCTCCAAATGAGCTTAACTCACTTTAATGTACACATAAAAATGGAAAAACAGAAAACAAGTCCAAACAATGAAATAATTGCAACATTTTACACTGAGTGTCCAGAAGTAACCTTTTAAAGATGTTATGTTCACTTTTTAAGGTTTATATCATGTGGCAGGAGAAAAAAATGGAAAATCTCCAAATGAGCTTAACTCACTTTAATGAACACATAAACATAGAAAAATAGAAAACAAGTCCAAACAATAAAATAATTGCAACATTTTACACTGAGTGTCCAGAAGTAACATTGTAAAGATGTTATGTTCACTTTTTAAGGTTTACATCATGTGGCAAGAGAAAAAAATGGAAAATCTCCAAATGAGCTTAACTCACTTTAATGTACACATAAAAATGGAAAAACAGAAAACAAGTCCAAACAATGAAATAATTGCAACATTTTTCACTGAGTGTCCAGAAGTAACATTGTAAAGATGTTATGTTCACTTTTTAAGGTTTATATCATGTGGCAGGATAAAAAAATGGAAAATCTCCAAATGAGCTTAACTCACTTTAATGTACACATAAAAATGGAAAAACAGAAAACAAGTCCAAACAATGAAATAATTGCAACATTTTACACTGAGTGTCCAGAAGTAACATTGTAAAGATGTTATGTTCACTTTTTAAGGTTTATATCATGTGGCAGGAGAAAAAAATGGAAAATCTCCAAATGAGCTTAACTCACTCTAATGAACACATAAACATAGCAAAATAGAAAACAAGTCCAAACAATGAAATAATTGCAACATTTTACACTGAGTGTCCAGAAGTAACATTGTAAAGATGTGGACTTCCGGTATGACCGCAAGCGAGTAAGTCACGCTCAAACCTGCTCCGCCAAAAATCCTTAAAAATCCTGATATAAAATATAGAACTGCACCTAAAAAGTGCAGGCGTCTCTAGCTCTTAAAGCGGTGATGTCAAATCTTGGGAAATCGAGTAGAAGTAAAGGAAAATTACAGACGCAAGCGAAGTTAACCGACTTCAAGTCGCAAAGAATGGACAATCAAGCTAGCAAAGAGGCTAACGCTAACACGGAGACTCCTGAAGAAAACGACAGTGAGTTAACCGGAGCTAAAGCAGAAATACTGGCGGCTATACACGGCTTGAAGTCCGAGTTCTCAACCAGACTTGATGGGATCCTGCATGCCGTTGAAGAAAACAGAAAAGAACTGTCTGAGTGTAACGAAAGAATAAAGCAAGCAGAGGTACGTTTATCAACCGTGGAGGACGAGCATGCAGAGCTGCAAGAAACGGCTAAAGCACTGAAGAAAAGAAACAAAGTTTTGGAGGATAAAGTTGTAGATATGGAAACGAGATCGCGCCTGAATAACCTGAGGCTGGTGAATTTGCCCGAGGGGGCCGAGGGCCCGGACCCTTGCTCATTTCTGGAGGGCTGGTTACCGGAGGTATTGAATTTGGCTCCCCTGCGGTACCCGATAGTGATGGAGAGAGCGCACCGGGTCGGGCCGAGAAAAGACAACGAAACTCCGCCGAGAACGTTGATCATGAGATTTCTGAACTACAAGCAGAAGATAGAAGTGATAAAAGCGGCAAAAGCTAAGAAAGACATCCTCTACAAGAACCAACATGTGCGCTTATACAACGATCTCGCCACCGAAGTCCACAAACAACGGAGACAGTACGATTCTGTGCGCCAGCAGCTGCGGAGCCTGGGTCTTAGGCACTGCATAATACCCCCGGCCAAACTTGTGCTAACTTATAGGGAACAAACACGCACATTTAACACTCCGACGGAGGTGCAGCACTTCATAAATAAGGTGAAAGAAGATGCGGCGGGGGTGGGTGTTGATGCCGGAGCCGGAGGAAGCAGCAGGTCTGTAAGCTGAGTGTTTGTTTTTACATCCGTGCAGATGTGAGGATGACTACACGGAATGAGGGATTTTGCATCAACAAACTGTGAAACTAAATAATCTGTGGTACTAAAATGGGGAATCAATGAAACGTGAAAATAGTATTGCTGTTTTGTTGTTATTGTTCTTCTTCTTTTCCCTGAAAGTAAAATAATCTTTATTGACATGTTTAAGTTAAAGGTATCAGTATACCAGTATTTTGAACACTAGTAGCTTATAATAATTGCACAAGTTTATATAACGTACTCAAGTCAAGGATGTTTGTTGTTACATAAAGGAGCACACACTGTTGAGCCCTGGAAAGCAGGTGAACAAGTTTGAACTTTTGTGATTAAGTTGCTGGTTAAGATATCATAATTTTTGTTATTTCAATAGAGCTCCGTCTAGACATTGCCCTCAATCTTATTTTTCACTCTTTAGTAATATGAAACTAGTCAATTTAGTAAATGCTGGTATTAAAAACTGCAATAGTCAGCACTTTAACATAGGCAAACTATGAGCTTGCACTTATACCACTTTTTATTTTATTTTTATTTTTTTCAGGAGTAACTATTCTGATAAAAGTATAACGGAGCAGGTTAGGGCAGACTACACCTAATTTATTTTTTCTCTTTTTGTTTTGAACCGGTCCAAGAGAAGACTGAGTGGACTGATCCAGGATCTGTTCACAACAGTAGCCGGAAGCAAATTTAGGGGGGTATCCCATTTAGTTGGGACAACGGGGTTATTGTTTTTCTACTGTTCAGTATGTTCAATCAATATTCTAGTGTTTAAATGTGTTCATCCTCTCAGATATGTAACTTTCATTAATGTGGTCTTATGGTATATTATTTGGAATGTCTCAAAAAGTAGAACTTAAATGTACTTCTTGGAATTGCAGAGGTTTACAAAAAACTAAGAAAATCAAACAGGTTATGAACAAGTTGAAAGACACCAACTCAAAAATAGTTTTTCTGCAGGAAACACACACTTTAAAAGAGGACATAGTAAGAATTAGAAGGAGGTGGCAGGGGAACATCTATATGGCATCCTTTACAACGCAGGCAAGGGGAGTCGTGACACTAATTCACCAATCGGTGCCCTTTCAGGTTTCTAATGTAATCGAGGATAAACTTGGTAGATATTTGATCGTCCAGGGGTCGCTGCTCTCAGTAAACTTGAACTTGGTTAATATTTACGGCCCCAATACAGATGAACCCAACTTTTTTACAAATTTATTTCTCACACTTGCATCCCTCCCAGGAGAATACATAATTGCTGGGGATTGGAATTGTACGCTAGACCCAGTCAGAGACAGATCTACAGGTACTGATCAAACCCATAATAGAAGTAGAACAGCCATTCACCATTTCATTCAAGAGTTAAATCTGTTAGACATATGGAGACATTTGAAACCTAATGATGTTGCCTACTCCTGTCACTCAAGTACTTATCAGACATACTCACGGATAGATTACTTTTTAGTCTCTGCATCATTGGTTTCAAAAATACAGGATTGTTCCTATGGTAGTATATTAATATCAGACCACGGACTGTGCTGTATGACATACACAGATGGGAACCTTATTAGAGATCCACCCAGGTGGACTTTTAGTCAGAAATGGTTACAAGATGCTGATTTTGTGAAGTATGTGGGAACAGAAATAGATAATTATTTTAAGGATA
Organism: Microchirus variegatus; assembly: GCF_963457635.1. NCBI lineage: Eukaryota > Metazoa > Chordata > Actinopteri > Pleuronectiformes > Soleidae > Microchirus > Microchirus variegatus. The sequence continues at coordinate 23,889,695 of NC_139809.1, forward strand.
ATACAACACAAACAACTGCATGTGTCAAATGGGATGCTTTTAAAGCCTTCTTAAGGGGGCATGTAATAAGTTATACCTCATCCAAATCTAGGAAGTTACGCCAGAAAAGACAGCAACTAGAATCTAGAATACAAATTCTTCAAGAACAGGTGTATGGGAATAGAACTCCAGAGGTAGAAAAAGAATTGTTGCTTTTAAGAGCAGAATATAACAAACAATCGGCAGACAGGGCAGCATCCAGTATGCTTAGGCTGAACCAAGCGTTCTACGAGCAAGGGGGAAAACCCGGCAGGCTTCTAGCCTGGCAGATCAAGCAGTTAGAAACGAGAAAAAGTATTACTTCGATTATCAATCATAATGGCGAGACAATAGTAGACCCTGCTGAAATAAACAGGGAATTTAGGGAATACTATGAAAATCTATATAAATCCCAAATCAGCTACAACCCCCAGGCCCAAAAGACATTTCTGGATAAGCTGGATATTCCAACTATTTCTGAAGAATATGCAGAGATGCTAGAGGCAGATCTTAAAGAAGAGGATATAAGCCTCGCTATTGATGGCATGAAAGCAGGAAAATCAGCAGGACCTGATGGAATTCCAATAGACCTGTATAAAAAATTTAAGACAAAGTTACTTAAACCACTATTAGAAATGTTCTTGGAAGCATTTTGTAATGGTAGTTTACCCAAATCAATGACTGGTGCATTAATAACGTTACTGCCAAAACCAGGGAAGCCCAACAATAGATGCGAAAATATGAGACCAATAAGTCTACTAAACTCTGACCTCAAAATTTTGTGTAAAATCTTAGCAAGACGACTACAAGAAACATTACCCAGTGTAATACATAGAGATCAAAATGGGTTTATCATTGGCCGCCAAGGGTTCCACAATGTTAGGAGGGTCCTTAATATTATTCAAAGCTTGGAGAACACTTCAGACATGGCCTTCCTATCTCTAGATGCCGAAAAGGCCTTTGACAAGGTGGAATGGTCTTACCTTTTTAACATTCTGGAAAGATTTGGATATGGGAACAAATTTATAAAGTGGGTTCAACTATTATATCTTAACCCTACAGCGGAAATATTAACGAACAAAAATATATCAAAAATTATCTCAATCAAAAGAGGATGCCGTCAGGGGTGCCCCTTGTCCCCGCTTTTGTTCACTCTGGCGATTGAACCACTTGCTATTGCCGTACGGAGTCACACCGGAATAGCTGGAATAACAATTGGCCAGACAGAACATAAACTTTCCCTTTATGCAGATGATGTTATTTTATATCTCTCCCACCTTAACAAAACACTTCCTGCTCTTCTACATTTAATAAAATCATTTGGTGCCATCTCAGGATATACAATTAATAACAATAAGTCCTCCTTGCTATTACTTAATGAAAAGGAAAGGGAAATACAACTTACAGAAACCTCTAGATTTAAAGTGGTAGATCAATTTACATATTTAGGAATACAAATTGGATCTAAACTAGATCGGACTGTAAAAATCAATTATGAGCCTTTGATGGAAGAAATAACAAGTTCAATTAATAGGTGGGTTACCCTGCCTTTATCCATGATTGGCAGAATAAATATTATAAAAATGAATATACTCCCTAAAATACTGTATATATTTCAGAATGTTCCACTGCCTCCACCTGATGATTTTTTTCAGAAAATAAGAAGATCATTCACAGAATTTATATGGGCTAATAAGTGTGCCAGAGTTCGCTTATCACTCCTATATTTACCATACAGTGAGGGGGGCCTAAAAAGTCCAAATATAATCTGGTATTATTGGGCAGTACAATTAAGGACCATTAAGTTTTACTTTGCAACAAGGGATAGTCCACAATGGACAGAAATGGAATCGGAGGGTTTAAGTTTGTCTCTGCCCCTGTACTTGTATTCCGATACATTGACAAATTTGATGAAACGAACTACTAATCCAATTGTTAAAAACATGATAAAGGTGTGGTTTGAAGTAAAAAAATACATTAAAGAACCTAAAATATTGTCCCAGTACAGTCCTGTGTGGGGAAATCAACACTTTACTCCAGGGAGAGCAGATGCTATATTTAAAGCATGGGCATCAAAGGGATTAGAAAAGATTCAGGACCTGTATTTGCCGAATTCAGATAATATGATGTCATTTGAAGAAATTAAAGATAAGTATGACGTAGATAAAAAATATTTTTTTAAATTCCTCCAACTTTTATCAGGACAAGTCAAAATGGTCTTATAACCAAACCCTTAACATCCACCTTAGAAAAATTGATGTCTAAGGATAGTTTAAGCAAAGGTGCTATTTCAGAGTTGTATGATGTATTGATGTCTAACTCACCAGAAAATTCAGATTGCAAAAAAAACTTATGGAGTAGAGATCTGGGAGAAGAGATCTCTCCAGAGGACTGGGGATCAATATGCAGAAAGGTTCACTCCCAATCAGTCAACACGAGATTGAGACTGTTACAGTATAAATGGACAATGAGAACTTATATCACACCAGCTAAATTAAATAAATATAACAGTAATATCCCTGATTTATGTACAAAATGTATGGAGGAAAAGGGGACGCTATTCCATTGTGTGTGGGAATGCAGTAAGGTCAAAGCTTTTTGGGAAGAAATTAAGAAAGCGATAGAAAAGATTATTTCAAAAGATCTTGTGATAAGCCCAGTTTTCTTCATTTTAGGACTCTACCCCAAAAATCACAAATATACCAAGAGTGAACAAGTTCTGATAGACATGTGTCTTTTACATGCAAAAAAATCAATAGCATTATTTTGGAAGAAATCCAGCAAACCAAGTGTCACTTACTGGGTTAGGCAAATGTTAATTACTTTCCCTTTGGAAAAAATAACATACATACAGAGAGGGAAACAAGAACTTTTTGAGAAAATTTGGGGACCATTTGAGCGGTTTGTGAAAGGTGTGGAGCTAGTGGACGAAGAGGAGGATTGAGTTTGGGTCCATGTAAACCTCTTAATGAGGCTAAAGAGAATATATACTGTGAAGATATTTATAAATGAGATTGAATAAGCAACAAATTGTTGCACTATTTTGTAACATATGAGTGTTACTACCTGAGAGGTTTCTTTTGTTTTGTTTAATTTTTTTATTATTATTATTTATTTATTTTGAGCTTAACTCACTCCAATGCTCAAGTAAACATAGAAAAACAGAAAACAAGTCCAAACAATGAAATAATTGCAACATTTTACACTGAGTGTCCAGAAGTAACATTGTAAAGATGTTATGTTCACTTTTTAAGGTTTATATCAAGTGGCAGGAGGAAAAAAATGGAAAATCTCCAAATGAGCTTAACTCACTTTAATGAACACATAAACATAGAAAATAGAAAACAAGTCCAAACAATGAAATAATTGCAACATTTTACACTGAGTGTCCAGAAGTAACATTGTAAAGATGTTATGTTCACTTTTTAAGGTTTATATCATGTGGCAGGAGAAAAAAATGGAAAATCTCCAAATGAGCTTAACTCACTTTAATGTACGCATAAAAATGGAAAAACAGAAAACAAGTCGAAACAATGAAATAATTGCAACATTTTTCACTGAGTGTCCAGAAGTAACATTGTTAAGATGTTATGTTCACTTTTTAAGGTTTATATCATGTGGCAGGAGAAAAAAATGGATAATCTCCAAATGAGCTTAACTCACTTTAATGAACGCATAAACATAGAAAATAGAAAACAAGTCCAAACAATGAAATAATTGCAACATTTTACACTGAGTGTCCAGAAGTAACATTGTAAAGATGTTAAGTACACTTTTTAAGGTTTATATCATGTGGCAGGAGAAAAAAATGGAAAATCTCCAAATGAGCTAAACTCACTCCAATGCTCAAGTAAACATAGAAAAACAGAAAACAAGTCCAAACAATGAAATAATTGCAACATTTTACACTGAGTGTCCAGAAGTAACATTGTAAAGATGTTATGTTCACTTTTTAAGGTTTATATCAAGTGGCAGGAGAAAAAAAAGGGGAAAATCTCCAAATGAGCTTAACTCACTTTAATGTACACATCAAAATGGAAAAACAGAAAACAAGTCCAAACAATGAAATAATTGCAACATTTTACACTGAGTGTCCAGAAGTAATATTTTAAAGATGTTATGTTCACTTTTTAAGGTTTATATCATGTGGCAGGAGAAAAAAATGGAAAATCTCCAAATGAGCTTAACTCACTTTAATGAACACATAAACATAGAAAAATAGAAAACAAGTCCAAACAATAAAATAATTGCAACATTTTACACTGAGTGTCCAGAAGTAACATTGTAAAGATGTTATGTTCACTTTTTAAGGTTTACATCATGTGGCAGGAGAAAAAAATGGAAAATCTCCACATGAGCTTAACTCACTTTAATGTACACATAAAAATGGAAAAACAGAAAACAAGTCCAAACAATGAAATAATTGCAACATTTTTCACTGAGTGTCCAGAAGTAACATTGTAAAGATGTTATGTTCACTTTTTAAGGTTTATATCATGTGGCAGGAGAAAAAAATGGAAAATCTCCAAATGAGCTTAAATCACTCCAATGCGCAAGTAAACATAGAAAAACAGAAAACAAGTCCAAACAATGAAATAATTGCAACATTTTACACTGAGTGTCCAGAAGTAACATTGTAAAGATGTTATGTTCACTTTTTAAGGTTTATATCATGTGGCAGGAGAAAAAAATGGAAAATCTCCAAATGAGCTTAACTCACTCTAATGAACACATAAACATAGCAAAATAGAAAACAAGTCCAAACAATGAAATAATTGCAACATTTTACACTGAGTGTCAAGAAGTAACATTGTAAAGATGTTATGTTCACTTTTTAAGGTTCATATCATGTGGCAGGAGAAAAAAATGGAAAATCTCCAAATGAGCTTAACTCACTTTAATGTACACATAAAAATGGAAAAACAGAAAACAAGTCGAAACAATGAAATAATTGCAACATTTTACACTGAGTGTCCAGAAGTAACATTGTAAAGATGTTATGTTCACTTTTTAAGGTTTATATCATGTGGCAGGAGAAAAAAATGGAAAATCTCCAAATGAACTTAACTCACTTTAATGTACACATAAAAATGGAAAAACAGAAAACAAGTCCAAACAATGAAATAATTGCAACATTTTTCACTGAGTGTCCAGAAGTAACATTGTTAAGATGTTATGTTCACTTTTTAAGGTTTATATCATGTGGCAGGAGAAAAAAATGGAAAACCTCCAAATGAGCTTAACTCACTTTAATGAACACATAAACATAGAAAATAGAAAACAAGTCCAAACAATGAAATAATTGCAACATTTTACACTGAGTGTCCAGAAGTAACATTGTAAAGATGTTATATACACTTTTTAAGGTTTATATCATGTGGCAGGAGAAAAAAATGGAAAATCTCCAAATGAGCTTAACTCACTCTAATTAACACATAAACATAGAAAAATAGAAAAGAAGTCCAAACAATGAAATAATTGCAACATTTTACACTGAGTGTCCAGAAGTAACATTGTAAAGATGTTATGTTCACTTTTTAAGGTTTATATCATGTGGCAGGAGAAAAAAATGGAAAATCTCCAAATGAGCTTAACTCACTCTAATGAACACATAAACATAGCAAAATAGAAAACAAGTCCAAACAATGAAATAATTGCAAAATTTTACACTGAGTGTCCAGAAGTAACATTGTAAAGATGTTATGTTCACTTTTTAAGGTTTATATCATGTGGCAGGAGAAAAAAATGAAAAATCACCAAATGAGCTTAACTCACTTTAATGAACACATAAACATAGAAAATAGAAAACAAGTCCAAACAATGAAATAATTGCAACATTTTACACTGAGTGTCCAGAAGTAACATTGTAAAGATGTTATGTTCACTTTTTAAGGTTTATATCATGTGGCAGGAGAAAAAAATGGAAAATCTCCAAATGAGCTTAACTCACTCCAATGCTCAAGTAAACATAGAAAAACAGAAAACAAGTCCAAACAATGAAATAATTGCAACATTTTACACTGAGTGTCCAGAAGTAACATTGTAAAGATGTTATGTACACTTTTTAAGGTTTATATCATGTGGCAGGAGAAAAAAATGGAAAATCTCCAAATGAGCTTAACTCACTCCAATGCGCAAGTAAACACTTTTTAAGGTTTATATCATGTGGCAGGAGAAAAAAATGGAAAATCTCCAAATGAGCTTAACTCACTCCAATGCTCAAGTAAACATAGAAAAACAGAAAACAAGTCCAAACAATGAAATAATTGCAACATTTTACACTGAGTGTCCAGAAGTAACATTGTAAAGATGTTATGTTCACTTTTTAAGGTTTATATCAAGTGGCAGGAGAAAAAAAAGGGAAAATCTCCAAATGAGCTTAACTCACTTTAATGTACACATAAAAATGGAAAAACAGAAAACAAGTCCAAACAATGAAATAATTGCAACATTTTTCACTGAGTGTCCAGAAGTAACATTGTAAAGATGTTATGTTCACTTTTTAAGGTTTTTTATCACGTGGCAGGAGAAAAAAATGGAAAATCTCCAAATGAGCTTAACTCACTCCAATGCGCAAGTAAACATAGAAAAACAGAAAACAAGTCCAAACAATGAAATAATTGCAACATTTTACACTGAGTGTCCAGAAGTAACATTGTAAAGATGTTATGTACACTTTTTAAGGTTTATATCATGTGGCAGGAGAAAAAAATGGAAAATCTCCAAATGAGCTTAACTCACTCCAATGCGCAAGTAAACACTTTTTAAGGTTTATATCATGTGGCAGGAGAAAAAAATGGAAAATCTCCAAATGAGCTTAACTCACTCCAATGCACAAGTAAACATAGAAAAACAGAAAACAAGTCCAAACAATGAAATAATTGCAAGATTTTACACTGAGTGTCCAGAAGTAACATTTTAAAGATGTTATGTTCACTTTTTAAGGTTTATATCATGTGGCAGGAGAAAAAAATGGAAAATCTCCAAATGAGCTTAACTCACTTTAATGTACACATAAAAATGGAAAAACAGAAAACAAGTCCAAACAATGAAATAATTGCAACATTTTTCACTGAGTGTCCAGAAGTAACATTGTAAAGATGTTATGTTCACTTTTTAAGGTTTATATCACGTGGCAGGAGAAAAAAATGGAAAATCTCCAAATGAGCTTAACTCACTCCAATGCGCAAGTAAACATAGAAAAACAGAAAACAAGTCCAAACAATGAAATAATTGCAACATTTTACACTGAGTGTCCAGAAGTAACATTGTAAAGATGTTATGTACACTTTTTAAGGTTTATATCATGTGGCAGGAGAAAAAAATGGAAAATCTCCAAATGAGCTTAACTCACTCCAATGCGCAAGTAAACACTTTTTAAGGTTTATATCATGTGGCAGGAGAAAAAAATGGAAAATCTCCAAATGAGCTTAACTCACTCCAATGCGCAAGTAAACATAGAAAAACAGAAAACAAGTCCAAACAATGAAATAATTGCAACATTTTACACTGAGTGTCCAGAAGTAACATTTTAAAGATGTTATGTTCACTTTTTAAGGTTTATATCATGTGGCAGGAGAAAAAAATGGAAAATCTCCAAATGAGCTTAACTCACTTTAATGTACACATAAAAATGGAAAAACAGAAAACAAGTCCAAACAATGAAATAATTGCAACAATTTTCACTGAGTGTCCAGAAGTAACATTGTAAAGATGTTATGTTCACTTTTTAAGGTTTATATCATGTGGCAGGAGAAAAAAATGGAAAATCTCCAAATGAGCTTAACTCACTCCAATGCGCAAGTAAACATAGAAAAACAGAAAACAAGTCCAAACAATGAAATAATTGCAACATTTTACACTGAGTGTCCAGAAGTAACATTGTAAAGATGTTATGTACACTTTTTAAGGTTTATATCATGTGGCAGGAGAAAAAAATGGAAAATCTCCAAATGAGCTTAACTCACTCCAATGCTCAAGTAAACATAGAAAAACAGAAAACAAGTCCAAACAATGAAATAATTGCAACATTTTACACTGAGTGTCCAGAAGTAACATTTTAAAGATGTTATGTTCACTTTTTAAGGTTTATATCATGTGGCAGGAGAAAAAAATGGAAAATCTCCAAATGAGCTTAACTCACTTTAATGTACACATAAAAATGGAAAAAAAGAAAACAAGTCCAAACAATGAAATAATTGCAACATTTTACACTGAGTGTCCAGAAGTAACATTGTAAAGATGTTATGTACACTTTTTAAGGTTTATATCATGTGGCAGGAGAAAAAAATTGGAAAATCTCCAAATGAGCTAAACTCACTCCAATGCTCAAGTAAACATAGAAAAACAGAAAACAAGTCCAAACAATGAAATAATTGCAACATTTTACACTGAGTGTCCAGAAGTAACATGGAAAAGATGTTATGTTCACTTTTTAAGGTTTATGTCAAGTGGCAGGAGAAAAAAAAGGGAAAATCTCCAAATGAGCTTAACTCACTTTAATGTACACATAAAAATGGAAAAACAGAAAACAAGTCCAAACAATGAAATAATTGCAACATTTTTCACTGAGTGTCCAGAAGTAACATTGTAAAGATGTTATGTTCATTTTTTAAGGTTTATATCATGTGGCAGGAGAAAAAAATGGAAAATCTCCAAATGAGCTTAACTCACTCCAATGCGCAAGTAAACATAGAAAAACAGAAAACAAGTCCAAACAATGAAATAATTGCAACATTTTACACTGAGTGTCCAGAAGTAACATTGTAAAGATGTTATGTACACTTTTTAAGGATTATATCATGTGGCAGGAGAAAAAAATGGAAAATCTCCAAATGAGCTTAACTCACTCCAATGCGCAAGTAAACATAGAAAACAGAAAACAAGTCCAAACAATGAAATAATTGCAACATTTTACACTGAGTGTCCAGAAGTAACATTGTAAAGATGTTATGTACACTTTTTAAGGTTTATATCATATGGCAGGAGAAAAAAATGGAAAATCTCCAAATGAGCTTAAATCACTTTAATGAACACATAAACATAGAAAATAGAAAACAAGTCCAAACAATGAAATAATTGCAACATTTTACACTGAGTGTCCAGAAGTAACATTGTAAAGATGTTATGTACACTTTTTAAGGTTTATATCATGTGGCAGGAGAAAAAAATGGAAAATCTCCAAATGAGCTTAACTCACTCCAATGCTCAAGTAAACATAGAAAAACAGAAAACAAGTCCAAACAATGAAATAATTGCAACATTTTACACTGAGTGTCCAGAAGTAACATTGTAAAGATGTTATGTTCACTTTTTAAGGTTTATATCAAGTGGCAGGAGAAGAAAAAGGGAAAATCTCCAAATGAGCTTAACTCACTTTAATGTACACATAAAAATGGAAAAACAGAAAACAAGTCCAAACAATGAAATAATTGCAACATTTTACACTGAGTGTCCAGAAGTAACATTTTAAAGATGTTATGTTCACTTTTTAAGGTTTATATCATGTGGCAGGAGAAAAAAATGGAAAATCTCCAAATGAGCTTAACTCACTTAAATGAACACATAAACATAGAAAAATAGAAAACAAGTCCAAACAATAAAATAATTGCAACATTTTACACTGAGTGTCCAGAAGTAACATTGTAAAGATGTTATGTTCACTTTTTAAGGTTTATATCATGTGGCAGGAGAAAAAAATGGATAATCTCCAAATGAGCTTAACTCACTTTAATGTACACATAAAAATGGAAAAACAGAAAACAAGTCCAAACAATGAAATAATTGCAACATTTTTCACTGAGTGTCCAGAAGTAACATTGTAAAGATGTTATGTTCATTTTTTAAGGTTTATATCATGTGGCAGGAGAAAAAAATGGAAAATCTCCAAATGAGCTTAACTCACTCCAATGCGCAAGTAAACATAGAAAAACAGAAAACAAGTCCAAACAATGAAATAATTGCAACATTTTACACTGAGTGTCCAGAAGTAACATTGTAAAGATGTTATGTACACTTTTTAAGGATTATATCATGTGGCAGGAGAAAAAAATGGATAATCTCCAAATGAGCTTAACTCACTTTAATGTACACATAAAAATGGAAAAACAGAAAACAAGTCCAAACAATGAAATAATTGCAACATTTTTCACTGAGTGTCCAGAAGTAACATTGTAAAGATGTTATGTTCATTTTTTAAGGTTTATATCATGTGGCAGGAGAAAAAAATGGAAAATCTCCAAATGAGCTTAACTCACTCCAATGCGCAAGTAAACATAGAAAAACAGAAAACAAGTCCAAACAATGAAATAATTGCAACATTTTACACTGAGTGTCCAGAAGTAACATTGTAAAGATGTTATGTACACTTTTTAAGGATTATATCATGTGGCAGGAGAAAAAAATGGAAAATCTCCAAATGAGCTTAACTCACTCCAATGCGCAAGTAAACATAGAAAACAGAAAACAAGTCCAAACAATGAAATAATTGCAACATTTTACACTGAGTGTCCAGAAGTACCATTGTAAAGATGTTATGTACACTTTTTAAGGTTTATATCATGTGGCAGGAGAAAAAAATGGAAAATCTCCAAATGAGCTTAACTCATTCCAATGCGCAAGTAAACACTTTTTAAGGTTTATATCATGTGGCAGGAGAAAAAAATGGAAAATCTCCAAATGAGCTTAACTCACTTTAATGTACACATAAAAATGGAAAAACAGAAAACAAGTCGAAACAATGAAATAATTGCAACATTTTTCACTGAGTGTCCAGAAGTAACATTGTAAAGATGTTATGTTCACTTTTTAAGGTTTATATCATGTGGCAGGAGAAAAAAATGGAAAATCTCCAAATGAGCTTAACTCACTTTAATGTACACATAAAAATGGAAAAACAGAAAACAAGTCCAAACAATGAAATAATTGCAACATTTTACACTGAGTGTCCAGAAGTAACATTGTAAAGATGTTATGTACACTTTTTAAGGTTTATATCATGTGGCAGGAGAAAAAAATGGAAAATCTCCAAATGAGCTTAACTCACTTTAATGTACACATAAAAATGGAAAAACAGAAAACAAGTCCAAACAATGAAATAATTGCAACATTTTTCACTGAGTGTCCAGAAGTAACATTGTAAAGATGTTATGTTCACTTTTTAAGGTTTATATCATGTGGCAGGAGAAAAAAAAGGGAAAATCTCCAAATGAGCTTAACTCACTTTAATGTACACATAAAAATGGAAAAACAGAAAACAAGTCGAAACAATGAAATAATTGCAACATTTTACACTGAGTGTCCAGAAGTAACATTTTAAAAATGTTATGTTCACTTTTTAAGGTTTATATCATGTGGCAGGAGAAAAAAATGGAAAATCTCCAAATGAGCTTAACTCACTTAAATGAACACATAAACATAGAAAAATAGAAAACAAGTCCAAACAATAAAATAATTGCAACATTTTACACTGAGTGTCCAGAAGTAACATTGTAAAGATGTTATGTTCACTTTTTAAGGTTTATATCATGTGGCAGGAGAAAAAAATGGAAAATCTCCAAATGAGCTTAACTCACTTTAATGTACACATAAAAATGGAAAAACAGAAAACAAGTCCAAACAATGAAATAATTGCAACATTTTTCACTGAGTGTCCAGAAGTAACATTGTAAAGATGTTATGTACACTTTTTAAGGATTATATCATGTGGCAGGAGAAAAAAATGGAAAATCTCCAAATGAGCTTAACTCACTCCAATGCGCAAGTAAACATAGAAAAACAGAAAACAAGTCCAAACAATGAAATAATTGCAACATTTTACACTGAGTGTCCAGAAGTAACATTGTAAAGATGTTATGTACACTTTTAAAGGTTTATATCATGTGGCAGGAGAAAAAAATGGAAAATCTCCAAATGAGCTTAACTCACTCCAATGCGCAAGTAAACACTTTTTAAGGTTTATATCATGTGGCAGGAGAAAAAAATGGAAAATCTCCAAATGAGCTTAACTCACTCCAATGCGCAAGTAAACATAGAAAAACAGAAAACAAGTCCAAACAATGAAATAATTGCAAGATTTTACACTGAGTGTCCAGAAGTAACATTTTAAAGATGTTATGTTCACTTTTTAAGGTTTATATCATGTGGCAGGAGAAAAAAATGGAAAATCTCCAAATGAGCTTAACTCACTTTAATGTACACATAAAAATGGAAAAACAGAAAACAAGTCCAAACAATGAAATAATTGCAACATTTTTCACTGAGTGTCCAGAAGTAACATTGTAAAGATGTTATGTTCACTTTTTAAGGTTTATATCATGTGGCAGGAGAAAAAAATGGAAAATCTCCAAATGAGCTTAACTCACTCCAATGCGCAAGTAAACATAGAAAAACAGAAAACAAGTCCAAACAATGAAATAATTGCAACATTTTACACTGAGTGTCCAGAAGTAACATTGTAAAGATGTTATGTACACTTTTTAAGGTTTATATCATGTGGCAGGAGAAAAAAATGGAAAATCTCCAAATCAGCTTAACTCACTCCAATGCTCAAGTAAACATAGAAAAACAGAAAACAAGTCCAAACAATGAAATAATTGCAACATTTTACACTGAGTGTCCAGAAGTAACATTTTAAAGATGTTATGTTCACTTTTTAAGGTTTATATCATGTGGCAGGAGAAAAAAATGGAAAATCTCCAAATGAGGTTAACTCACTTTAATGTACACATAAAAATGGAAAAACAGAAAACAAGTCCAAACAATGAAATAATTGCAACATTTTTCACTGAGTGTCCAGAAGTAACATTGTAAAGATGTTATGTTCACTTTTTAAGGTTTATATCAAGTGGCAGGAGAAAAAAAAGGGAAAATCTCCAAATGAGCTTAACTCACTTTAATGTACACATAAAAATGGAAAAACAGAAAACAAGTCCAAACAATGAAATAATTGCAACATTTTACACTGAGTGTCCAGAAGTAACATTTTAAAGATGTTATGTTCACTTTTTAAGGTTTATATCATGTGGCAGGAGAAAAAAATGGAAAATCTCCAAATGAGCTTAACTCACTTTAATGTACACATAAAAATGGAAAAACAGAAAACAAGTCGAAACAATGAAATAATTGCAACATTTTTCACTGAGTGTCCGGAAGTAACATTGTAAAGATGTTATGTTCATTTTTTAAGGTTTATATCATGTGGCAGGAGAAAAAAATGGAAAATCTCCAAATGAGCTTAACTCACTCCAATGCGCAAGTAAACATAGAAAAACAGAAAACAAGTCCAAACAATGAAATAATTGCAACATTTTACACTGAGTGTCCAGAAGTAACATTGTAAAGATGTTATGTACACTTTTTAAGGATTATATCATGTGGCAGGAGAAAAAAATGGAAAATCTCCAAATGAGCTTTACTCACTCCAATGCGCAAGTAAACATAGAAAAACAGAAAACAAGTCCAAACAATGAAATAATTGCAACATTTTACACTGAGTGTCCAGAAGTAACATTGTAAAGATGTTATGTACACTTTTTAAGGTTTATATCATGTGGCAGGAGAAAAAAATGGAAAATCTCCAAATGAGCTTAACTCACTCCAATGCGCAAGTATACACTTTTTAAGGTTTATATCATGTGGCAGGAGAAAAAAATGGAAAATCTCCAAATGAGCTTAACTCACTCCAATGCGCAAGTAAACATAGAAAAACAGAAAACAAGTCCAAACAATGAAATAATTGCAAGATTTTACACTGAGTGTCCAGAAGTAACATTTTAAAGATGTTATGTTCACTTTTTAAGGTTTATATCATGTGGCAGGAGAAAAAAATGGAAAATCTCCAAATGAGCTTAACTCACTCCAATGCTCAAGTAAACATAGAAAAACAGAAAACAAGTCCAAACAATGAAATAATTGCAACATTTTACACTGAGTGTCCAGAAGTAACATTTTAAAGATGTTATGTTCACTTTTTAAGGTTTATATCATGTGGCAGGAGAAAAAAATGGAAAATCTCCAAATGAGCTTAACTCACTTTAATGTACAGATAAAAATGGAAAAACAGAAAACAAGTCCAAACAATGAAATAATTGCAACATTTTACACTGAGTGTCCAGAAGTAACATTGTAAAGATGTTATGTTCACTTTTTAAGGTTTATATCATGTGGCAGGAGAAAAAAATGGAAAATCTCCAAATGAGCTTAACTCACTCCAATGCGCAAGTCAACATAGAAAATAGAAAACAAGTCCAAACAATGAAATAATTGCAACATTTTACACTGAATGTCCAGAAGTAACATTGTAAAGATGTTATGTACACTTTTTAAGGTTTATATCATGTGGCAGGAGAAAAAAATGGAAAATCTCCAAATGAGCTTAACTCACTCCAATGCTCAAGTAAACATAGAAAAACAGAAAACAAGTCCAAACAATGAAATAATTGCAACATTTTACACTGAGTGTCCAGAAGTAACATTGTAAAGATGTTATGTTCACTTTTTAAGGTTTATATCATGTGGCAGGAGAAAAAAATGGAAAATCTCCAAATGAGCTTAACTCACTTTAATGTACACATAAAAATGGAAAAACAGAAAACAAGTCCAAACAATGAAATAATTGCAACATTTTACACTGAGTGTCCAGAAGTAACATTGTAAAGATGTTATGTTCACTTTTTAAGGTTTATATCATGTGGCAGGAGAAAAAAATGGAAAATCTCCAAATGAGCTTAACTCACTCCAATGCGCAAGTAAACATAGAAAAACAGAAAACAAGTCCAAACAATGAAATAATTGCAACATTTTACACTGAGTGCCCAGAAGTAACATTGTAAAGATGTTATGTACACTTTTTAAGGTTTATATCATGTGGCAGGAGAAAAAAATGGAAAATCTCCAAATGAGCTTAACTCACTCCAATGCGCAAGTAAACAAAGAAAAACAGAAAACAAGTCCAAACAATGAAATAATTGCAACATTTTACACTGAGTGTCCAGAAGTAACATTGTAAAGATGTTATGTACACTTTTTAAGGTTTATATCATATGGCAGGAGAAAAAAATGGAAAATCAACAAATGAGCTTAACTCACTTTAATGTACACATAAAAATGGAAAAACAGAAAACAAGTCCAAACAATGAAATAATTGCAACCTTTTTCACTGAGTGTCCAGAAGTTACATTGTAAAGATGTTATGTTCACTTTTTAAGGTTTATATCATGTGGCAGGAGAAAAAAATGGAAAATCTCCAAATGAGCTTAACTCACTCCAATGCGCAAGTAAACATAGAAAAACAGAAAACAAGTCCAAACAATGAAATAATTGCAACATTTTACACTGAGTGTCCAGAAGTAACATTGTAAAGATGTTATGTTCACTTTTTAAGGTTTATATCATGTGGCAGGAGAAAAAAATGGAAAATCTCCAAATGAGCTTAACTCACTCTAATGAACACATAAACATAGCAAAATAGAAAACAAGTCCAAACAATGAAATAATTGCAACATTTTACACTGAGTGTCCAGAAGTAACATTGTAAAGATGTTAGGTTCACTTTTTAAGGTTTATATCATGTGGCAGGAGAAAAAAATGGAAAATCTCCAAATGAGCTTAACTCACTTTAATGTACACATAAAAATGGAAAAACAGAAAACAAGTCCAAACAATGAAATAATTGCAACATTTTTCACTGAGTGTCCAAAAGTAACATTGTTAAGATGTTATGTTCACTTTTTAAGGTTTATATCATGTGGCAGGATAAAAAAATGGAAAATCTCCAAATGAGCTTAACTCACTTTAATGTACACATAAAAATGGAAAAACAGAAAACAAGTCGAAACAATGAAATAATTGCAACATTTTACACTGAGTGTCCAGAAGTAACATTGTAAAGATGTCATGTTCACTTTTTAAGGTTTATATCATGTGGCAGGAGAAAAAAATGGAAAATCTCCAAATGAGCTTAACTCACTCTAATGAACACATAAACATAGAAAAACAGAAAACAAGTCCAAACAATGAAATAATTGCAACATTTTACACTGAGTGTCCAGAAGTAACATTGTAAAGATGTTATGTTCACTTTTTAAGGTTTATATCATGTGGCAGGAGAAAAAAATGGAAAATCTCCAAATGAGCTTAACTCACTCCAATGCGCAGGTAAACATAGAAAAACAGAAAACAAGTCCAAACAATGAAATAATTGCAACATTTTACACTGAGTGTCCAGAAGTAACATTGTAAAGATGTTATGTTCACTTTTTAAGGTTTATATCATGTGGCAGGAGAAAAAAATGGAAAATCTCCAAATGAGCTTAACTCACTCTAATTAACACATAAACATAGAAAATAGAAAAGAAGTCCAAACAATGAAATAATTGCAACATTTTACACTGAGTGTCCAGAAGTGACATTGTAAAGATGTTATGTTCACTTTTTAAGGTTTATATCATGTGGCAGGAGAAAAAAATGGAAAATCTCCAAATGAGCTTAACTCACTCTAATGAACACATAAACATAGCAAAATAGAAAACAAGTCCAAACAATGAAATAATTGCAACATTTTACACTGAGTGTCCAGAAGTAACATTGTAAAGATGTTATGTTCACTTTTTAAGGTTTATATCATGTGGCAGGAGAAAAAAATGGAAAATCTCCAAATGAGCTTAACTCACTTTAATGAACACATAAACATAGAAAATAGAAAACAAGTCCAAACAATGAAATAATTGCAACATTTTACACTGAGTGTCCAGAAGTAACATTGTAAAGATGTTATGTTCACTTTTGAAGGTTTATATCATGTGGCAGGAGAGAAAAATGGAAAATCTCCAAATGAGCTTAACTCACTCCAATGCGCAGGTAAACATAGAAAAACAGAAAACAAGTCCAAACAATGAAATAATTGCAACATTTTACACTGAGTGTCCAGAAGTAACATTGTAAAGATGTTATGTTCACTTTTTAAGGTTTATATCATGTGGCAGGAGAAAAAAATGGAAAATCTCCAAATGAGCTTAACTCACTTTAATGTACACATAAAAATGGAAAAACAGAAAACAAGTCCAAACAATGAAATAATTGCAACATTTTACACTGAGTGTCCAGAAGTAACATTGTAAAGATGTTATGTTCACTTTTTAAGGTTTATATCATGTGGCAGGAGAAAAAAATGGAAAATCTCCAAATGAGCTTAACTCACTTTAATGTACACATAAAAATGGAAAAACAGAAAACAAGTCCAAACAATGAAATAATTGCAACATTTTACACTGAGTGTCCAGAAGTAACATTGTAAAGATGTTATGTACACTTTTTAAGGTTTATATCATGTGGCAGGAGAAAAAAATGGAAAATCTCCAAATGAGCTTAACTCACTCCAATGCGCAAGTAAACATAGAAAAACTGAAAACAAGTCCAAACAATGAAATAATTGCAATATTTTACACTGAGTGTCCAGAAGTAACATTGTAAAGATGTTATGTTCACTTTTTAAGGTTTATATCATGTGGCAGGAGAAAAAAATGGAAAATCTCCAAATGAGCTTAACTCACTCCAATGTGCAAGTAAACATAGAAAAACAGAAAACAAGTCCAAACAATGAAATAATTGCAACATTTTACACTGAGTGTCCAGAAGTAACATTGTAAAGATGTTATGTTCACTTTTTAAGGTTTATATCATGTGGCAGGAGAAAAAAATGGAAAATCTCCAAATGAGCTTAACTCACTCCAATGCGCAAGTAAACATAGAAAAACAGAAAACAAGTCCAAACAATGAAATAATTGCAACATTTTACACTGAGTGTCCAGAAGTAACATTGTAAAGATTTTATGTTCACTTTTTAAGGTTTATATCATGTGGCAGGAGAAAAAAATGGAAAATCTCCAAATGAGCTTAACTCACTTTAATGAACACATAAACATAGAAAATAGAAAACAAGTCCAAACAATGAAATAATTGCAACATTTTACACTGAGTGTCCAGAAGTAACATTGTAAAGATGTTATGTACACTTTTTAAGGTTTATATCATGTGGCAGGAGAAAAAAATGGAAAATCTCCAAATGAGCTTAACTCACTCCAATGCGCAAGTAAACATAGAAAAACTGAAAACAAGTCCAAACAATGAAATAATTGCAATATTTTACACTGAGTGTCCAGAAGTAACATTGTAAAGATGTTATGTTCACTTTTTAAGGTTTATATCATGTGGCAGGAGAAAAAAATGGAAAATCTCCAAATGAGCTTAACTCACTCCAATGTGCAAGTAAACATAGAAAAACAGAAAACAAGTCCAAACAATGAAATAATTGCAACATTTTACACTGAGTGTCCAGAAGTAACATTGTAAAGATGTTATGTTCACTTTTTAAGGTTTATATCATGTGGCAGGAGAAAAAAATGGAAAATCTCCAAATGAGCTTAACTCACTCCAATGCGCAAGTAAACATAGAAAAACAGAAAACAAGTCCAAACAATGAAATAATTGCAACATTTTACACTGAGTGTCCAGAAGTAACATTGTAAAGATTTTATGTTCACTTTTTAAGGTTTATATCATGTGGCAGGAGAAAAAAATGGAAAATCTCCAAATGAGCTTAACTCACTTTAATGAACACATAAACATAGAAAATAGAAAACAAGTCCAAACAATGAAATAATTGCAACATTTTACACTGAGTGTCCAGAAGTAACATTGTAAAGATGTTATGTACACTTTTTAAGGTTTATATCATGTGGCAGGAGAAAAAAATGGAAAATCTCCAAATGAGCTTAACTCACTCCAATGCGCAAGTAAACATAGAAAAACTGAAAACAAGTCCAAACAATGAAATAATTGCAATATTTTACACTGAGTGTCCAGAAGTAACATTGTAAAGATGTTATGTTCACTTTTTAAGGTTTATATCATGTGGCAGGAGAAAAAAATGGAAAATCTCCAAATGAGCTTAACTCACTCCAATGTGCAAGTAAACATAGAAAAACAGAAAACAAGTCCAAACAATGAAATAATTGCAACATTTTACACTGAGTGTCCAGAAGTAACATTGTAAAGATGTTATGTTCACTTTTTAAGGTTTATATCATGTGGCAGGAGAAAAAAATGGAAAATCTCCAAATGAGCTTAACACACTTTAATGTACACATAAAAATGGAAAAACAGAAAACAAGTCCAAACAACGAAATAATTGCAACATTTTACACTGAGTGTCCAGAAGTAACATTGTAAAGATGTTATGTTCACTTTTTAAGGTTTATATCAAGTGGCAGGAGAAAAAAATGGAAAATCTCCAAATGAGCTTAACTCACTTTAATGTACACATAAAAATGGAAAAACAGAAAACAAGTCCAAACAATGAAATAATTGCAACATTTTACACTGAGTGTCCAGAAGTAACATTGTAAAGATGTTATGTTCACTTTTTAAGGTTTATATCATGTGGCAGGAGAAAAAAATGGAAAATCTCCAAATGAGCTTAACTCACTCTAATGAACACATAAACATTGCAAAATAGAAAACAAGTCCAAACAATGAAATAATTGCAATATTTTACACTGAGTGTCCAGAAGTAACATTGTAAAGATGTTATGTTCACTTTTTAAGGTTTATATCATGTGGCAGGAGAAAAAAATGGAAAATCTCCAAATGAGCTTAACTCACTCCAATGCGCAAGTAAACATAGAAAAACAGAAAACAAGTCCAAACAATGAAATAATTGCAACATTTTACACTGAGTGTCCAGAAGTAACATTGTAAAGATGTTATGTTCACTTTTTAAGGTTTATATCATGTGGCAGGAGAAAAAAATGGAAAATTAACTCACTTTAATGTACACATAAAAATGGAAAAACAGAAAACAAGTCCAAACAATGAAATAATTGCAACATTTTTCACTGAGTGTCCTGAAGTAACATTGTTAAGATGTTATGTTCACTTTTTAAGGTTTATATCATGTGGCAGGAGAAAAAAATGGAAAATCTCCAAATGAGCTTAACTCACTCTATTGAGCACATAAACATAGCAAAATAGAAAACAAGTCCAAACAATGAAATAATTGCAACATTTTACACTGAGTGTCCAGAAGTAACATTGTAAAGATGTTATGTTCACTTTTTAAGGTTTATATCATGTGGCAGGAGAAAAAAATGGAAAATCTCCAAATGAGCTTAACTCACTCCAATGCGCAAGTAAACATAGAAAAACAGAAAACAAGTCCAAACAATGAAATAATTGCAACATTTTACACTGAGTGTCCAGAAGTAACATTGTAAAGATTTTATGTTCACTTTTTAAGGTTTATATCATGTGGCAGGAGAAAAAAATGGAAAATCTCCAAATGAGCTTAACTCACTCCAATGCGCAAGTAAACATAGAAAAACAGAAAACAAGTCCAAACAATGAAATAATTGCAACATTTTACACTGAGTGTCCAGAGGTAACATTGTAAAGATGTTATGTTCACTTTTTAAGGTTTATATCATGTGGCAGGAGAAAAAAATGGAAAATCTCCAAATGAGCTTAACTCACTCCAATGCGCAAGTAAACATAGAAAAACAGAAAACAAGTCCAAACAATGAAATAATTGCAACATTTTACACTGAGTGTCCAGAAGTAACATTGTAAAGATGTTATGTTCACTTTTTAAGGTATATATCATGTGGCAGGAGAAAAAAATGGAAAATCTCCAAATGAGCTTAACTCACTCTAATGAACACATAAACATAGAAAAATAGAAAACAAGGCCAAACAATGAAATAATTGCAACATTTTACACTGAGTGTCCAGAAGTAACATTGTAAAGATGTTATGTTCACTTTTTAAGGTTTATATCATGTGGCAGGAGAAAAAAATTGAAAATCTCCAAATGAGCTTAACTCACTCTAATGAACACATAAACATAGCAAAATAGAAAACAAGTCCAAACAATGAAATAATTGCAACATTTTACACTGAGTGTCCAGAAGTAACATTGTAAAGATTTTATGTTCACTTTTTAAGGTTTACATCATGTGGCAGGAGAAAAAAATGGAAAATCTCCAAATGAGCTTAACTCACTCCAATGCGCAAGTAAACATAGAAAAACAGAAAACAAGTCCAAACAATGAAATAATTGCAACATTTTACACTGAGTGTCCAGAAGTAACATTGTAAAGATGTTATGTTCACTTTTTAAGGTTTATATCATGTGGCAGGAGAAAAAAATGGAAAATCTCCAAATGAGCTTAACTCACTCCAATGCGCAAGTAAACATAGAAAAACAGAAAACAAGTCCAAACAATGAAATAATTGCAACATTTTACACTGAGTGTCCAGAAGTAACATTGTAAAGATGTTATGTTCACTTTTTAAGGTTTATATCATGTGGCAGGAGAAAAAAATGGAAAATCTCCAAATGAGCTTAACTCACTCCAATGCGCAAGTAAACATAGAAAAACAGAAAACAAGTCCAAACAATGAAATAATTGCAACATTTTACACTGAGTGTCCAGAAGTAACATTGTAAAGATGTTATGTTCACTTTTTAAGGTTTATATCATGTGGCAGGAGAAAAAAATGGAAAATCTCCAAATGAGCTGAACTCACTCCAATGCGCAAGTAAACATAGAAAAACAGAAAACAAGTCCAAACAATGAAATAATTGCAACATTTTACACTGAGTGTCCAGAAGTAACATTGTAAAGATGTTATGTTCACTTTTTAAGGTTTATATCATGTGGCAGGAGAAAAAAATGGAAAATCTCCAAATGAGCTTAACTCACTCCAATGCGCAAGTAAACATAGAAAAACAGAAAACAAGTCCAAACAATGAAATAATTGCAACATTTTACACTGAGTGTCCAGAAGTAACATTGTAAAGATGTTATGTTCACTTTTTAAGGTATATATCATGTGGCAGGAGAAAAAAATGGAAAATCTCCAAATGAGCTTAACTCACTCTAATGAACACATAAACATAGAAAAATAGAAAACAAGGCCAAACAATGAAATAATTGCAACATTTTACACTGAGTGTCCAGAAGTAACATTGTAAAGATGTTATGTTCACTTTTTAAGGTTTATATCATGTGGCAGGAGAAAAAAATGGAAAATCTCCAAATGAGCTTAACTCACTCTAATGAACACATAAACATAGCAAAATAGAAAACAAGTCCAAACAATGAAATAATTGCAAGATTTTACACTGAGTGTCCAGAAGTAACATTGTAAAGATTTTATGTTCACTTTTTAAGGTTTACATCATGTGGCAGGAGAAAAAAATGGAAAATCTCCAAATGAGCTTAACTCACTCCAATGCGCAAGTAAACATAGAAAAACAGAAAACAAGTCCAAACAATGAAATAATTGCAACATTTTACACTGAGTGTCCAGAAGTAACATTGTAAAGATGTTATGTTCACTTTTTAAGGTTTATATCATGTGGCAGGAGAAAAAAATGGAAAATCTCCAAATGAGCTTAACTCACTCCAATGCGCAAGTAAACATAGAAAAACAGAAAACAAGTCCAAACAATGAAATAATTGCAACATTTTACACTGAGTGTCCAGAAGTAACATTGTAAAGATGTTATGTTCACTTTTTAAGGTTTATATCATGTGGCAGGAGAAAAAAATGGAAAATCTCCAAATGAGCTTAACTCACTCCAAAGCGCAAGTAAACATAGAAAAACAGAAAACAAGTCCAAACAATGAAATAATTGCAACATTTTACACTGAGTGTCCAGAAGTAACATTGTAAAGATGTTATGTTCACTTTTTAAGGTTTATATCATGTGGCAGGAGAAAAAAATGGAAAATCTCCAAATGAGCTTAACTCACTCCAATGCGCAAGTAAACATAGAAAAACAGAAAACAAGTCCAAACAATAAAATAATTGCAACATTTTACACTGAGTGTCCAGAAGTAACATTGTAAAGATGTTATGTTCACTTTTTAAGGTATATATCATGTGGCAGGAGAAAAAAATGGAAAATCTCCAAATGAGCTTAACTCACTCTAATGAACACATAAACATAGAAAAATAGAAAACAAGGCCAAACAATGAAATAATTGCAACATTTTACACTGAGTGTCCAGAAGTAACATTGTAAAGATGTTATGTTCACTTTTTAAGGTTTATATCATGTGGCAGGAGAAAAAAATGGAAAATCTCCAAATGAGCTTAACTCACTTTAATGTACACATAAAAATGGAACAACAGAAAACAAGACCAAACAATGAAAAAATTGCAACATTTTACACTGAGTGTCCAGAAGTAACATTGTAAAGATGTTATGTACACTTTTTAAGGTTTATATCATGTGGCAGGAGAAAAAAATGGAAAATCTCCAAATGAGCTTAACTCACTTTAATGTACACATAAAAATGGAACAACAGAAAACAAGTCGAAACAATGAAATAATTGCAACATTTTTCACTGAGTGTCCAGAAGTAACATTGTTAAGATGTTATGTTCACTTTTTAAGGTTTATATCATGTGGCAGGAGAAAAAAATGGAAAATCTCCAAATGAGCTTAACTCACTCCAATGCGCAAGTAAACATAGAAAAACAGAAAACAAGTCCAAACAATGAAATAATTGCAACATTTTACACTGAGTGTCCAGAAGTAACATTGTAAAGATGTTATGTTCACTTCTTAAGGTTTATATCATGTGGCAGGAGAAAAAAATGGAAAATCTCCAAATGAGCTTAACTCACTCCAATGCGCAAGTAAACATAGAAAAACAGAAAACAAGTCCAAACAATGAAATAATTGCAACATTTTACACTGAGTGTCCAGAAGTAACATTGTAAAGATGTTATGTTCACTTTTTAAGGTTTATATCATGTGGCAGGAGAAAAAAACGGAAAATCTCCAAATGAGCTTAACTCACTCTAATGAACACATAAACATAGAAAAATAGAAAACAAGTCCAAACAATGAAATAATTGCATCATTTTACACTGAGTGTCCAGAAGTAACATTGTAAAGATGTTATGTTCACTTTTTAAGGTTTATATCATGTGGCAGGAGAAAAAAATGGAAAATCTCCAAATGAGCTTAACTCACTTTAATGTACACATAAAAATGGAAAAACAGAAAACAAGTCGAAACAATGAAATAATTGCAAAATTTTACACTGAGTGTCCAGAAGTAACATTGTAAAGATGTTATGTTCACTTTTTAAGGTTTATATCATGTGGCAGGAGAAAAAAATGGAAAATCTCCAAATGAGCTTAACTCACTCCAATGCGCAAGTAAAGATAGAAAAACAGAAAACAAGTCCAAACAATGAAATAATTGCAAAATTTTACACTGAGTGTCCAGAAGTAACATTGTAAAGATGTTATGTTCACTTTTTAAGGTTTATATCATGTGGCAGGAGAAAAAAATGGAAAATCTCCAAATGAGCTTAACTCACTTTAATGAACACATAAACATAGAAAAATAGAAAAGAAGTCCAAACAATGAAATAATTGCAAAAATTTACACTGAGTGTCCAGAAGTAACATTGTAAAGATGTTATGTTCACTTTTTAAGGTTTATATCATGTGGCAGGAGAAAAAAATGGAAAATCTCCAAATGAGCTTAACTCACTCCAATGCGCAAGTAAAGATAGAAAAACAGAAAACAAGTCCAAACAATGAAATAATTGCAAAATTTTACACTGAGTGTCCAGAAGTAACATTGTAAAGATGTTATGTTCACTTTTTAAGGTTTATATCATGTGGCAGGAGAAAAAAATGGAAAATCTCCAAATGAGCTTAACTCACTTTAATGAACACATAAACATAGAAAAATAGAAAACAAGTCCAAACAATGAAATAATTGCAAAATTTTACACTGAGTGTCCAGAAGTAACATTGTAAAGATGTTATGTTCACTTTTTAAGGTTTATATCATGTGGCAGGAGAAAAAAATGGAAAATCTCCAAATGAGCTTAACTCACTTTAATGAACACATAAACATAGAAAAAAAGAAAACAAGTCCAAACAATGAAATAATTGCAAAAATTTACACTGAGTGTCCAGAAGTAACATTGTAAAGATGTTATGTTCACTTTTTAAGGTTTATATCATGTGGCAGGAGAAAAAAATGGAAAATCTCCAAATGAGCTTAACTCACTCCAATGCGCAAGTAAAGATAGAAAAACAGAAAACAAGTCCAAACAATGAAATAATTGCAAAATGTTACACTGAGTGTCCAGAAGTAACATTGTAAAGATGTTATGTTCACTTTTTAAGGTTTATATCATGTGGCAGGAGAAAAAAATGGAAAATCTCCAAATGAGCTTAACTCACTTTAATGAACACATAAACATAGAAAAATAGAAAACAAGTCCAAACAATGAAATAATTGCAAAATTTTACACTGAGTGTCCAGAAGTAACATTGTAAAGATGTTATGTTCACTTTTTAAGGTTTATATCATGTGGCAGGAGAAAAAAATGGAAAATCTCCAAATGAGCTTAACTCACTTTAATGAACACATAAACATAGAAAAATAGAAAACAAGTCCAAACAATGAAATAATTGCAAAAATTTACACTGAGTGTCCAGAAGTAACATTGTAAAGATGTTATGTTCACTTTTTAAGGTTTATATCATGTGGCAGGAGAAAAAAATGGAAAATCTCCAGATGAGCTTAACTCACTTTAATGTACACATAAACATAGAAAAATAGAAAACAAGTCCAAACAATGAAATAATTGCAACATTTTCCACTGTGTGTCCAGAAGTAACATTGTAAAGATGTTATGTTCACCTTTTAAGGTTTATATCATGTGGCAGGAGAAAAAAATGGAAAATCTCCAAATGAGCTTAACTCACTCTAATGAACACATAAACATAGAAAAATAGAAAACAAGTCCAAACAATGAAAAAATTGCAACATTTTACACTGAGTGTCCAGAAGTAACATTGTAAAGATGTTATGTTCACTTTTTAAGGTTTATATCATGTGGCAGGAGAAAAAAATGGAAAATCTCCAAATGAGCTTAACTCACTTTAATGTACACATAAAAATGGATAAACAGAAAACAAGTCCAAACAATGAAAAAATTGCAACATTTTACACTGAGTGTCCAGAAGTAACATTGTAAAGATGTTATGTTCACTTTTTAAGGTTTATATCAAGTGGCAGGAGAAAAAAAAGGGAAAATCTCCAAATGAGCTTAACTCACTTTAATGTACACATAAAAATGGAAAAACAGAAAACAAGTCCAAACAATGAAATAATTGCAACATTTTACACTGAGTGTCCAGAAGTAACATTGTAAAGATGTTATGTTCACTTTTTAAGGTTTATATCAAGTGGCAGGAGAAAAAAAAGGGAAAATCTCCAAATGAGCTTAACTCACTCTAATGAACACATAAACATAGCAAAATAGAAAACAAGTCCAAACAATGAAATAATTGCAAAATTTTACACTGAGTGTCCAGAAGTAACATTGTAAAGATGTTATGTTCACTTTTTAAGGTTTATATCATGTGGCAGGAGAAAAAAATGGAAAATCTCCAAATGAGCTTAACTCACTCCAATGGGCAAGTAAACATAGAAAAACAGAAAACAAGTCCAAACAATGAAATAATTGCAAAATTTTACACTGAGTGTCCAGAAGTAACATTGTAAAGATGTTATGTTCACTTTTTAAGGTTTATATCATGTGGCAGGAGAAAAAAATGGAAAATCTCCAAATGAGCTTAACTCACTTTAATGAACACATAAACATAGAAAAATAGAAAACAAGTCCAAACAATGAAATAATTGCAAAAATTTACACTGAGTGTCCAGAAGTAACATTGTAAAGATGTTATGTTCACTTTTTAAGGTTTATATCATGTGGCAGGAGAAAAAAATGGAAAATCTCCAGATGAGCTTAACTCACTTTAATGTACACATAAAAATGGAAAAACAAAAAACAAGTCCAAACAATGAAATAATTGCAACATTTTCCACTGAGTGTCCAGAAGTAACATTGTAAAGATGTTATGTTCACCTTTTAAGGTTTATATCATGTGGCAGGAGAAAAAAATGGAAAATCTCCAAATGAGCTTAACTCACTCTAATGAACACATAAACATAGAAAAATAGAAAACAAGTCCAAACAATGAAAAAATTGCAACATTTTACACTGAGTGTCCAGAAGTAACATTGTAAAGATGTTATGTTCACTTTTTAAGGTTTATATCATGTGGCAGGAGAAAAAAATGGAAAATCTCCAAATGAGCTTAACTCACTCCAATGCGCAAGTAAAGATAGAAAAACAGAAAACAAGTCCAAACAATGAAATAATTGCAAAATTTTACACTGAGTGTCCAGAAGTAACATTGTAAAGATGTTATGTTCACTTTTTAAGGTTTATATCATGTGGCAGGAGAAAAAAATGGAAAATCTCCAAATGAGCTTAACTCACTTTAATGTACACATAAAAATGGAAAAACAGAAAACAAGTCCAAACAATGAAATAATTGCAACATTTTACACTGAGTGTCCAGAAGTAACATTGTAAAGATGTTATGTTCACTTTTTAAGGTTTATATCATGTGGCAGGAGAAAAAAATGGAAAATCTCCAAATGAGCTTAACTCACTCTAATGAACACATAAACATTGCAAAATAGAAAACAAGTCCAAACAATGAAATAATTGCAATATTTTACACTGAGTGTCCAGAAGTAACATTGTAAAGATGTTATGTTCACTTTTTAAGGTTTATATCATGTGGCAGGAGAAAAAAATGGAAAATCTCCAAATGAGCTTAACTCACTCCAATGCGCAAGTAAACATAGAAAAACAGAAAACAAGTCCAAACAATGAAATAATTGCAACATTTTACACTGAGTGTCCAGAAGTAACATTGTAAAGATGTTATGTTCACTTTTTAAGGTTTATATCATGTGGCAGGAGAAAAAAATGGAAAATTAACTCACTTTAATGTACACATAAAAATGGAAAAACAGAAAACAAGTCCAAACAATGAAATAATTGCAACATTTTTCACTGAGTGTCCTGAAGTAACATTGTTAAGATGTTATGTTCACTTTTTAAGGTTTATATCATGTGGCAGGAGAAAAAAATGGAAAATCTCCAAATGAGCTTAACTCACTCTATTGAGCACATAAACATAGCAAAATAGAAAACAAGTCCAAACAATGAAATAATTGCAACATTTTACACTGAGTGTCCAGAAGTAACATTGTAAAGATGTTATGTTCACTTTTTAAGGTTTATATCATGTGGCAGGAGAAAAAAATGGAAAATCTCCAAATGAGCTTAACTCACTCCAATGCGCAAGTAAACATAGAAAAACAGAAAACAAGTCCAAACAATGAAATAATTGCAACATTTTACACTGAGTGTCCAGAAGTAACATTGTAAAGATTTTATGTTCACTTTTTAAGGTTTATATCATGTGGCAGGAGAAAAAAATGGAAAATCTCCAAATGAGCTTAACTCACTCCAATGCGCAAGTAAACATAGAAAAACAGAAAACAAGTCCAAACAATGAAATAATTGCAACATTTTACACTGAGTGTCCAGAGGTAACATTGTAAAGATGTTATGTTCACTTTTTAAGGTTTATATCATGTGGCAGGAGAAAAAAATGGAAAATCTCCAAATGAGCTTAACTCACTCCAATGCGCAAGTAAACATAGAAAAACAGAAAACAAGTCCAAACAATGAAATAATTGCAACATTTTACACTGAGTGTCCAGAAGTAACATTGTAAAGATGTTATGTTCACTTTTTAAGGTATATATCATGTGGCAGGAGAAAAAAATGGAAAATCTCCAAATGAGCTTAACTCACTCTAATGAACACATAAACATAGAAAAATAGAAAACAAGGCCAAACAATGAAATAATTGCAACATTTTACACTGAGTGTCCAGAAGTAACATTGTAAAGATGTTATGTTCACTTTTTAAGGTTTATATCATGTGGCAGGAGAAAAAAATTGAAAATCTCCAAATGAGCTTAACTCACTCTAATGAACACATAAACATAGCAAAATAGAAAACAAGTCCAAACAATGAAATAATTGCAACATTTTACACTGAGTGTCCAGAAGTAACATTGTAAAGATTTTATGTTCACTTTTTAAGGTTTACATCATGTGGCAGGAGAAAAAAATGGAAAATCTCCAAATGAGCTTAACTCACTCCAATGCGCAAGTAAACATAGAAAAACAGAAAACAAGTCCAAACAATGAAATAATTGCAACATTTTACACTGAGTGTCCAGAAGTAACATTGTAAAGATGTTATGTTCACTTTTTAAGGTTTATATCATGTGGCAGGAGAAAAAAATGGAAAATCTCCAAATGAGCTTAACTCACTCCAATGCGCAAGTAAACATAGAAAAACAGAAAACAAGTCCAAACAATGAAATAATTGCAAGATTTTACACTGAGTGTCCAGAAGTAACATTGTAAAGATGTTATGTTCACTTTTTAAGGTTTATATCATGTGGCAGGAGAAAAAAATGGAAAATCTCCAAATGAGCTTAACTCACTCCAATGCGCAAGTAAACATAGAAAAACAGAAAACAAGTCCAAACAATGAAATAATTGCAACATTTTACACTGAGTGTCCAGAAGTAACATTGTAAAGATGTTATGTTCACTTTTTAAGGTTTATATCATGTGGCAGGAGAAAAAAATGGAAAATCTCCAAATGAGCTGAACTCACTCCAATGCGCAAGTAAACATAGAAAAACAGAAAACAAGTCCAAACAATGAAATAATTGCAACATTTTACACTGAGTGTCCAGAAGTAACATTGTAAAGATGTTATGTTCACTTTTTAAGGTTTATATCATGTGGCAGGAGAAAAAAATGGAAAATCTCCAAATGAGCTTAACTCACTCCAATGCGCAAGTAAACATAGAAAAACAGAAAACAAGTCCAAACAATGAAATAATTGCAACATTTTACACTGAGTGTCCAGAAGTAACATTGTAAAGATGTTATGTTCACTTTTTAAGGTATATATCATGTGGCAGGAGAAAAAAATGGAAAATCTCCAAATGAGCTTAACTCACTCTAATGAACACATAAACATAGAAAAATAGAAAACAAGGCCAAACAATGAAATAATTGCAACATTTTACACTGAGTGTCCAGAAGTAACATTGTAAAGATGTTATGTTCACTTTTTAAGGTTTATATCATGTGGCAGGAGAAAAAAATGGAAAATCTCCAAATGAGCTTAACTCACTCTAATGAACACATAAACATAGCAAAATAGAAAACAAGTCCAAACAATGAAATAATTGCAAGATTTTACACTGAGTGTCCAGAAGTAACATTGTAAAGATTTTATGTTCACTTTTTAAGGTTTACATCATGTGGCAGGAGAAAAAAATGGAAAATCTCCAAATGAGCTTAACTCACTCCAATGCGCAAGTAAACATAGAAAAACAGAAAACAAGTCCAAACAATGAAATAATTGCAACATTTTACACTGAGTGTCCAGAAGTAACATTGTAAAGATGTTATGTTCACTTTTTAAGGTTTATATCATGTGGCAGGAGAAAAAAATGGAAAATCTCCAAATGAGCTTAACTCACTCCAATGCGCAAGTAAACATAGAAAAACAGAAAACAAGTCCAAACAATGAAATAATTGCAACATTTTACACTGAGTGTCCAGAAGTAACATTGTAAAGATGTTATGTTCACTTTTTAAGGTTTATATCATGTGGCAGGAGAAAAAAATGGAAAATCTCCAAATGAGCTTAACTCACTCCAAAGCGCAAGTAAACATAGAAAAACAGAAAACAAGTCCAAACAATGAAATAATTGCAACATTTTACACTGAGTGTCCAGAAGTAACATTGTAAAGATGTTATGTTCACTTTTTAAGGTTTATATCATGTGGCAGGAGAAAAAAATGGAAAATCTCCAAATGAGCTTAACTCACTCCAATGCGCAAGTAAACATAGAAAAACAGAAAACAAGTCCAAACAATGAAATAATTGCAACATTTTACACTGAGTGTCCAGAAGTAACATTGTAAAGATGTTATGTTCACTTTTTAAGGTATATATCATGTGGCAGGAGAAAAAAATGGAAAATCTCCAAATGAGCTTAACTCACTCTAATGAACACATAAACATAGAAAAATAGAAAACAAGGCCAAACAATGAAATAATTGCAACATTTTACACTGAGTGTCCAGAAGTAACATTGTAAAGATGTTATGTTCACTTTTTAAGGTTTATATCATGTGGCAGGAGAAAAAAATGGAAAATCTCCAAATGAGCTTAACTCACTTTAATGTACACATAAAAATGGAACAACAGAAAACAAGACCAAACAATGAAAAAATTGCAACATTTTACACTGAGTGTCCAGAAGTAACATTGTAAAGATGTTATGTACACTTTTTAAGGTTTATATCATGTGGCAGGAGAAAAAAATGGAAAATCTCCAAATGAGCTTAACTCACTTTAATGTACACATAAAAATGGAACAACAGAAAACAAGTCGAAACAATGAAATAATTGCAACATTTTTCACTGAGTGTCCAGAAGTAACATTGTTAAGATGTTATGTTCACTTTTTAAGGTTTATATCATGTGGCAGGAGAAAAAAATGGAAAATCTCCAAATGAGCTTAACTCACTCCAATGCGCAAGTAAACATAGAAAAACAGAAAACAAGTCCAAACAATGAAATAATTGCAACATTTTACACTGAGTGTCCAGAAGTAACATTGTAAAGATGTTATGTTCACATCTTAAGGTTTATATCATGTGGCAGGAGAAAAAAATGGAAAATCTCCAAATGAGCTTAACTCACTCCAATGCGCAAGTAAACATAGAAAAACAGAAAACAAGTCCAAACAATGAAATAATTGCAACATTTTACACTGAGTGTCCAGAAGTAACATTGTAAAGATGTTATGTTCACTTTTTAAGGTTTATATCATGTGGCAGGAGAAAAAAACGGAAAATCTCCAAATGAGCTTAACTCACTCTAATGAACACATAAACATAGAAAAATAGAAAACAAGTCCAAACAATGAAATAATTGCATCATTTTACACTGAGTGTCCAGAAGTAACATTGTAAAGATGTTATGTTCACTTTTTAAGGTTTATATCATGTGGCAGGAGAAAAAAATGGAAAATCTCCAAATGAGCTTAACTCACTTTAATGTACACATAAAAATGGAAAAACAGAAAACAAGTCGAAACAATGAAATAATTGCAAAATTTTACACTGAGTGTCCAGAAGTAACATTGTAAAGATGTTATGTTCACTTTTTAAGGTTTATATCATGTGGCAGGAGAAAAAAATGGAAAATCTCCAAATGAGCTTAACTCACTCCAATGCGCAAGTAAAGATAGAAAAACAGAAAACAAGTCCAAACAATGAAATAATTGCAAAATTTTACACTGAGTGTCCAGAAGTAACATTGTAAAGATGTTATGTTCACTTTTTAAGGTTTATATCATGTGGCAGGAGAAAAAAATGGAAAATCTCCAAATGAGCTTAACTCACTTTAATGAACACATAAACATAGAAAAATAGAAAAGAAGTCCAAACAATGAAATAATTGCAAAAATTTACACTGAGTGTCCAGAAGTAACATTGTAAAGATGTTATGTTCACTTTTTAAGGTTTATATCATGTGGCAGGAGAAAAAAATGGAAAATCTCCAAATGAGCTTAACTCACTCCAATGCGCAAGTAAAGATAGAAAAACAGAAAACAAGTCCAAACAATGAAATAATTGCAAAATTTTACACTGAGTGTCCAGAAGTAACATTGTAAAGATGTTATGTTCACTTTTTAAGGTTTATATCATGTGGCAGGAGAAAAAAATGGAAAATCTCCAAATGAGCTTAACTCACTTTAATGAACACATAAACATAGAAAAATAGAAAACAAGTCCAAACAATGAAATAATTGCAAAATTTTACACTGAGTGTCCAGAAGTAACATTGTAAAGATGTTATGTTCACTTTTTAAGGTTTATATCATGTGGCAGGAGAAAAAAATGGAAAATCTCCAAATGAGCTTAACTCACTTTAATGAACACATAAACATAGAAAAAAAGAAAACAAGTCCAAACAATGAAATAATTGCAAAAATTTACACTGAGTGTCCAGAAGTAACATTGTAAAGATGTTATGTTCACTTTTTAAGGTTTATATCATGTGGCAGGAGAAAAAAATGGAAAATCTCCAAATGAGCTTAACTCACTCCAATGCGCAAGTAAAGATAGAAAAACAGAAAACAAGTCCAAACAATGAAATAATTGCAAAATGTTACACTGAGTGTCCAGAAGTAACATTGTAAAGATGTTATGTTCACTTTTTAAGGTTTATATCATGTGGCAGGAGAAAAAAATGGAAAATCTCCAAATGAGCTTAACTCACTTTAATGAACACATAAACATAGAAAAATAGAAAACAAGTCCAAACAATGAAATAATTGCAAAATTTTACACTGAGTGTCCAGAAGTAACATTGTAAAGATGTTATGTTCACTTTTTAAGGTTTATATCATGTGGCAGGAGAAAAAAATGGAAAATCTCCAAATGAGCTTAACTCACTTTAATGAACACATAAACATAGAAAAATAGAAAACAAGTCCAAACAATGAAATAATTGCAAAAATTTACACTGAGTGTCCAGAAGTAACATTGTAAAGATGTTATGTTCACTTTTTAAGGTTTATATCATGTGGCAGGAGAAAAAAATGGAAAATCTCCAGATGAGCTTAACTCACTTTAATGTACACATAAACATAGAAAAATAGAAAACAAGTCCAAACAATGAAATAATTGCAACATTTTCCACTGTGTGTCCAGAAGTAACATTGTAAAGATGTTATGTTCACCTTTTAAGGTTTATATCATGTGGCAGGAGAAAAAAATGGAAAATCTCCAAATGAGCTTAACTCACTCTAATGAACACATAAACATAGAAAAATAGAAAACAAGTCCAAACAATGAAAAAATTGCAACATTTTACACTGAGTGTCCAGAAGTAACATTGTAAAGATGTTATGTTCACTTTTTAAGGTTTATATCATGTGGCAGGAGAAAAAAATGGAAAATCTCCAAATGAGCTTAACTCACTTTAATGTACACATAAAAATGGATAAACAGAAAACAAGTCCAAACAATGAAAAAATTGCAACATTTTACACTGAGTGTCCAGAAGTAACATTGTAAAGATGTTATGTTCACTTTTTAAGGTTTATATCAAGTGGCAGGAGAAAAAAAAGGGAAAATCTCCAAATGAGCTTAACTCACTTTAATGTACACATAAAAATGGAAAAACAGAAAACAAGTCCAAACAATGAAATAATTGCAACATTTTACACTGAGTGTCCAGAAGTAACATTGTAAAGATGTTATGTTCACTTTTTAAGGTTTATATCAAGTGGCAGGAGAAAAAAAAGGGAAAATCTCCAAATGAGCTTAACTCACTCTAATGAACACATAAACATAGCAAAATAGAAAACAAGTCCAAACAATGAAATAATTGCAAAATTTTACACTGAGTGTCCAGAAGTAACATTGTAAAGATGTTATGTTCACTTTTTAAGGTTTATATCATGTGGCAGGAGAAAAAAATGGAAAATCTCCAAATGAGCTTAACTCACTCCAATGGGCAAGTAAACATAGAAAAACAGAAAACAAGTCCAAACAATGAAATAATTGCAAAATTTTACACTGAGTGTCCAGAAGTAACATTGTAAAGATGTTATGTTCACTTTTTAAGGTTTATATCATGTGGCAGGAGAAAAAAATGGAAAATCTCCAAATGAGCTTAACTCACTTTAATGAACACATAAACATAGAAAAATAGAAAACAAGTCCAAACAATGAAATAATTGCAAAAATTTACACTGAGTGTCCAGAAGTAACATTGTAAAGATGTTATGTTCACTTTTTAAGGTTTATATCATGTGGCAGGAGAAAAAAATGGAAAATCTCCAGATGAGCTTAACTCACTTTAATGTACACATAAAAATGGAAAAACAAAAAACAAGTCCAAACAATGAAATAATTGCAACATTTTCCACTGAGTGTCCAGAAGTAACATTGTAAAGATGTTATGTTCACCTTTTAAGGTTTATATCATGTGGCAGGAGAAAAAAATGGAAAATCTCCAAATGAGCTTAACTCACTCTAATGAACACATAAACATAGAAAAATAGAAAACAAGTCCAAACAATGAAAAAATTGCAACATTTTACACTGAGTGTCCAGAAGTAACATTGTAAAGATGTTATGTTCACTTTTTAAGGTTTATATCATGTGGCAGGAGAAAAAAATGGAAAATCTCCAAATGAGCTTAACTCACTCCAATGCGCAAGTAAAGATAGAAAAACAGAAAACAAGTCCAAACAATGAAATAATTGCAAAATTTTACACTGAGTGTCCAGAAGTAACATTGTAAAGATGTTATGTTCACTTTTTAAGGTTTATATCATGTGGCAGGAGAAAAAAATGGAAAATCTCCAAATGAGCTTAACTCACTTTAATGAACACATAAACATAGAAAAATAGAAAACAAGTCCAAACAATGAAATAATTGCAAAAATTTACACTGAGTGTCCAGAAGTAACATTGTAAAGATGTTATGTTCACTTTTTAAGGTTTATATCATGTGGCAGGAGAAAAAAATGGAAAATCTCCAAATGAGCTTAACTCACTTTAATGTACACATAAAAATGGAAAAACAAAAAACAAGTCCAAACAATGAAATAATTGCAACATTTTCCACTGAGTGTCCAGAAGTAACATTGTGAAGATGTTATGTTCACTTTTTAAGGTTTACATCATGTGGCAGGAGAAAAAATGGAAAATCTCCAAATGAGCTTAACTCACTTTAATGTACACATAAAAATGGAAAAACAGAAAACAAGTCCAAACAATGAAATAATTGCAACATTTTTCACTGAGTGTCCAGAAGAAACATTGTAAAGATGTTATGTTCACTTTTTAAGGTTTATATCATGTGGCAGGAGAAAAAAATGGAAAATCTCCAAATGAGCTTAACTCACTTTAATGAACACATAAACATAGAAAAATAGAAAACAAGTCCAAACAATGAAATAATTGCAAAAATTTACACTGAGTGTCCAGAAGTAACATTGTAAAGATGTTATGTTCACTTTTTAAGGTTTATATCATGTGGCAGGAGAAAAAAATGGAAAATCTCCAAATGAGCTTAACTCACTCTAATGAACACATAAACATAGAAAAATAGAAAACAAGTCCAAACAATGAAAAAATTGCAACATTTTACACTGAGTGTCCAGAAGTAACATTGTAAAGATGTTATGTTCACTTTTTAAGGTTTATATCATGTGGCAGGAGAAAAAAATGGAAAATCTCCAAATGAGCTTAACTCACTCCAATGCGCAAGTAAAGATAGAAAAACAGAAAACAAGTCCAAACAATGAAATAATTGCAAAATTTTACACTGAGTGTCCAGAAGTAACATTGTAAAGATGTTATGTTCACTTTTTAAGGTTTATATCATGTGGCAGGAGAAAAAAATGGAAAATCTCCAAATGAGCTTAACTCACTTTAATGAACACATAAACATAGAAAAATAGAAAACAAGTCCAAACAATGAAATAATTGCAAAAATTTACACTGAGTGTCCAGAAGTAACATTGTAAAGATGTTATGTTCACTTTTTAAGGTTAATATCATGTGGCAGGAGAAAAAAATGGAAAATCTCCAGATGAGCTTAACTCACTTTAATGTACACATAAAAATGGAAAAACAAAAAACAAGTCCAAACAATGAAATAATTGCAACATTTTCCACTGAGTGTCCAGAAGTAACATTGTGAAGATGTTATGTTCACTTTTTAAGGTTTACATCATGTGGCAGGAGAAAAAATGGAAAATCTCCAAATGAGCTTAACTCACTTTAATGTACACATAAAAATGGAAAAACAGAAAACAAGTCCAAACAATGAAAAAATTGCAACATTTTACACTGAGTGTCCAGAAGTAACATTGTAAAGATGTTATGTTCACTTTTTAAGGTTTATATCAAGTGGCAGGAGAAAATCTCCAAATGAGCTTAAGTCACTTTAATGTACACATAAAAATGGAAAAACAGAAAACAAGTCCAAACAATGAAATAATTGCAACATTTTACACTGAGTGTCCAGAAGTAACATTGTAAAGATGTTATGTTCACTTTTTAAGGTTCATATCAAGTGGCAGGAGAAAAAAAAGGGAAAATCTCCAAATGAGCTTAACTCACTCTGATGAACACATAAACATAGCAAAATAGAAAACAAGTACAAACAATGAAATAATTGCAAAATTTTACACTGAGTGTCCAGAAGTAACATTGTAAAGATGTTATGTTCACTTTTTAAGGTTTATATCATGTGGCAGGAGAAAAAAATGGAAAATCTCCAAATGAGCTTAACTCACTCCAATGTGCAAGTAAACATAGAAAAACAGAAAACAAGTCCAAACAATGAAATATTTGCAACATTTTACACTGAGTGTCCAGAAGTAACATTGTAAAGATGTTATGTTCACTTTTTAAGGTTTATATCAAGTGGCAGGAGAAAAAAAAGGGAAAATCTCCAAATGAGCTTAACTCACTTTAATGTACACATAAAAATGGAAAAACAGAAAACAAGTCCAAACAATGAAATAATTGCAACATTTTACACTGAGTGTCCAGA
Organism: Microchirus variegatus; assembly: GCF_963457635.1. Lineage (NCBI taxonomy): Eukaryota > Metazoa > Chordata > Actinopteri > Pleuronectiformes > Soleidae > Microchirus > Microchirus variegatus. The sequence goes on from NC_139809.1 coordinate 23,927,375, forward strand.
AGTAACATTGTAAAGATGTTATGTTCACTTTTTAAGGTTTATATCATGTGGCAGGAGAAAAAAATGGAAAATCTCCAAATGAGCTTAACTCACTCCAATGCGCAATTAAACATAGAAAAACAGAAAACAAGTCCAAACAATGAAATAATTGCAACATTTTACACTGAGTGTCCAGAAGTAACATTGTAAAGATGTTATGTTCACTTTTTAAGGTTTATATCATGTGGCAGGAGAAAAAAATGGAAAATCTCCATATGAGCTTAACTCACTCTAATGAACACATAAACATAGAAAAATAGAAAACAAGTCCAAACAATGAAATAATTGCAACATTTTACACTGAGTGTCCAGAAGTAACATTGTAAAGATGTTATGTTCACTTTTTAAGGTTTATATCATGTGGCAGGAGAAAAAAATGGAAAATCTCCAAATGAGCTTAACTCACTCCAATGTGCAAGTAAACATAGAAAAACAGAAAACAAGTCCAAACAATGAAATAATTGCAACATTTTACACTGAGTGTCCAGAAGTAACATTTTAAAGATGTTATGTTCACTTTTTAAGGTTTATATCATGTGGCAGGAGAAAAAAATGGAAAATCTCCAAATGAGCTTAACTCACTTAAATGAACACATAAACATAGAAAAATAGAAAACAAGTCCAAACAATAAAATAATTGCAACATTTTACACTGAGTGTCCAGAAGTAACATTGTAAAGATGTTATGTTCACTTTTTAAGGTTTATATCATGTGGCAGGAGAAAAAAATGGAAAATCTCCAAATGAGCTTAACTCACTTTAATGTACACATAAAAATGGAAAAACAGAAAACAAGTCCAAACAATGAAATAATTGCAACATTTTACACTGAGTGTCCAGAAGTAACATTGTAAAGATGTTATGTACACTTTTTAAGGTTTATATCATGTGGCAGGAGAAAAAAATGGAAAATCTCCAAATGAGCTTAACTCACTCCAATGCGCAAGTAAACATAGAAAAACAGAAAACAAGTCCAAACAATGAAATAATTGCAACATTTTACACTGAGTGTCCAGAAGTAACATTGTAAAGATGTTATGTACACTTTTTAAGGTTTATATCATGTGGCAGGAGAAAAAAATGGAAAATCTCCAAATGAGCTTAACTCACTCCAATGCGCAAGTAAACATAGAAAAACTGAAAACAAGTCCAAACAATGAAATAATTGCAATATTTTACACTGAGTGTCCAGAAGTAACATTGTAAAGATGTTATGTTCACTTTTTAAGGTTTATATCATGTGGCAGGAGAAAAAAATGGAAAATCTCCAAATGAGCTTAACTCACTCCAATGTGCAAGTAAACATAGAAAAACAGAAAACAAGTCCAAACAATGAAATAATTGCAACATTTTACACTGAGTGTCCAGAAGTAACATTGTAAAGATGTTATGTTCACTTTTTAAGGTTTATATCATGTGGCAGGAGAAAAAAATGGAAAATCTCCAAATGAGCTTAACTCACTCCAATGCGCAAGTAAACATAGAAAAACAGAAAACAAGTCCAAACAATGCAATAATTGCAACATTTTACACTGAGTGTCCAGAAGTAACATTGTAAAGATTTTATGTTCACTTTTTAAGGTTTATATCATGTGGCAGGAGAAAAAAATGGAAAATCTCCAAATGAGCTTAACTCACTTTAATGAACACATAAACATAGAAAATAGAAAACAAGTCCAAACAATGAAATAATTGCAACATTTTACACTGAGTGTCCAGAAGTAACATTGTAAAGATGTTATGTACACTTTTTAAGGTTTATATCATGTGGCAGGAGAAAAAAATGGAAAATCTCCAAATGAGCTTAACTCACTCCAATGCGCAAGTAAACATAGAAAAACAGAAAACAAGTCCAAACATTGAAATAATTGCAACATTTTACACTGAGTGTCCAGAAGTAACATTGTAAAGATGTTATGTTCACTTTTTAAGGTTTATATCATGTGGCAGGAGAAAAAAATGGAAAATCTCCAAATGAGCTGAACACACTTTAATGTACACATAAAAATGGAAAAACAGAAAACAAGTCCAAACAACGAAATAATTGCAACATTTTACACTGAGTGTCCAGAAGTAACATTGTAAAGATGTTATGTTCACTTTTTAAGGTTTATATCAAGTGGCAGGAGAAAAAAATGGAAAATCTCCAAATGAGCTTAACTCACTCCAATGCGCAAGTAAACATAGAAAAACAGAAAACAAGTCCAAACAATGAAATAATTGCAACATTTTACACTGAGTGTCCAGAAGTAACAATGTAAAGATGTTATGTACACTTTTTAAGGTTTATATCATGTGGCAGGAGAAAAAAATGGAAAATCTCCAAATGAGCTTAACTCACTCCAATGCGCAAGTAAACATAGAAAAACTGAAAACAAGTCCAAACAATGAAATAATTGCAATATTTTACACTGAGTGTCCAGAAGTAACATTGTAAAGATGTTATGTTCACTTTTTAAGGTTTATATCATGTGGCAGGAGAAAAAAATGGAAAATCTCCAAATGAGCTGAACTCACTCCAATGCGCAAGTAAACATAGAAAAACAGAAAACAAGTCCAAACAATGAAATAATTGCAACATTTTACACTGAGTGTCCAGGAGTAACATTGTAAAGATTTTATGTTCACTTTTTAAGGTTTATATCATGTGGCAGGAGAAAAAAATGGAAAATCTCCAAATGAGCTTAACTCACTTTAATGAACACATAATCATAGAAAATAGAAAACAAGTCCAAACAATGAAATAATTGCAACATTTTACACTGAGTGTCCAGAAGTAACATTGTAAAGATGTTATGTACACTTTTTAAGGTTTATATCATGTGGCAGGAGAAAAAAATGGAAAATCTCCAAATGAGCTTAACTCACTCCAATGCGCAAGTAAACATAGAAAAACAGAAAACAAGTCCAAACATTGAAATAATTGCAACATTTTACACTGAGTGTCCAGAAGTAACATTGTAAAGATGTTATGTTCACTTTTTAAGGTTTATATCAAGTGGCAGGAGAAAAAAATGGAAAATCTCCAAATGAGCTTAACTCACTCTAATGAACACATAAACATAGCAAAATAGAAAACAAGTCCAAACAATGAAATAATTGCAATATTTTACACTGAGTGTCCAGAAGTAACATTGTAAAGATGTTATGTTCACTTTTTAAGGTTTATATCATGTGGCAGGAGAAAAAAATGGAAAATCTCCAAATGAGCTTAACTCACTCCAATGCGCAAGTAAACATAGAAAAACAGAAAACAAGTCCAAACAATGAAATAATTGCAACATTTTACACTGAGTGTCCAGAAGTAACATTGTAAAGATGTTATGTTCACTTTTTAAGGTTTATATCATGTGGCAGGAGAAAAAAATGGAAAATTAACTCACTTTAATGTACAGATAAAAATGGAAAAACAGAAAACAAGTCCAAACAATGAAATAATTGCAACATTTTTCACTGAGTGTCCTGAAGTAACATTGTTAAGATGTTATGTTCACTTTTTAAGGTTTATATCATGTGGCAGGAGAAAAAAATGGAAAATCTCCAAATGAGCTTAACTCACTCTATTGAACACATAAACATAGCAAAATAGAAAACAAGTCCAAACAATGAAATAATTGCAAAATTTTACACTGAGTGTCCAGAAGTAACATTGTAAAGATGTTATGTTCACTTTTTAAGGTTTATATCATGTGGCAGGAGAAAAAAATGGAAAATCTCCAAATGAGCTTAACTCACTCCAATGCGCAAGTAAACATAGAAAAACAGAAAACAAGTCCAAACAATGAAATAATTGCAACATTTTACACTGAGTGTCCAGAAGTAACATTGTAAAGATTTTATGTTCACTTTTTAAGGTTTATATCATGTGGCAGGAGAAAAAAATGGAAAATCTCCAAATGAGCTTAACTCACTCCAATGCGCAAGTAAACATAGAAAAACAGAAAACAAGTCCAAACAATGAAATAATTGCAACATTTTACACTGAGTGTCCAGAGGTAACATTGTAAAGATGTTATGTTCACTTTTTAAGGTTTATATCATGTGGCAGGAGAAAAAAATGGAAAATCTCCAAATGAGCTTAACTCACTCCAATGCGCAAGTAAACATAAAAAAACAGAAAACAAGTCCAAACAATGAAATAATTGCAACATTTTACACTGAGTGTCCAGAAGTAACATTGTAAAGATGTTATGTTCACTTTTTAAGGTATATATCATGTGGCAGGAGAAAAAAATGGAAAATCTCCAAATGAGCTTAACTCACTCTAATGAACACATAAACATAGAAAAATAGAAAACAAGGCCAAACAATGAAATAATTGCAACATTTTACACTGAGTGTCCAGAAGTAACATTGTAAAGATGTTATGTTCACTTTTTAAGGTTTATATCATGTGGCAGGAGAAAAAAATTGAAAATCTCCAAATGAGCTTAACTCACTCTAATGAACACATAAACATAGCAAAATAGAAAACAAGTCCAAACAATGAAATAATTGCAACATTTTACACTGAGTGTCCAGAAGTAACATTGTAAAGATTTTATGTTCACTTTTTAAGGTTTACATCATGTGGCAGGAGAAAAAAATGGAAAATCTCCAAATGAGCTTAACTCACTCCAATGCGCAAGTAAACATAGAAAAACAGAAAACAAGTCCAAACAATGAAATAATTGCAACATTTTACACTGAGTGTCCAGAAGTAACATTGTAAAGATGTTATGTTCACTTTTTAAGGTTTATATCATGTGGCAGGAGAAAAAAATGGAAAATCTCCAAATGAGCTTAACTCACTCCAATGCGCAAGTAAACATAGAAAAACAGAAAACAAGTCCAAACAATGAAATAATTGCAACATTTTACACTGAGTGTCCAGAAGTAACATTGTAAAGATGTTATGTTCACTTTTTAAGGTTTATATCATGTGGCAGGAGAAAAAAATGGAAAATCTCCAAATGAGCTTAACTCACTCCAATGCGCAAGTAAACATAGAAAAACAGAAAACAAGTCCAAACAATGAAATAATTGCAACATTTTACACTGAGTGTCCAGAAGTAACATTGTAAAGATGTTATGTTCACTTTTTAAGGTTTATATCATGTGGCAGGAGAAAAAAATGGAAAATCTCCAAATGAGCTGAACTCACTCCAATGCGCAAGTAAACATAGAAAAACAGAAAACAAGTCCAAACAATGAAATAATTGCAACATTTTACACTGAGTGTCCAGAAGTAACATTGTAAAGATGTTATGTTCACTTTTTAAGGTTTATATCATGTGGCAGGAGAAAAAAATGGAAAATCTCCAAATGAGCTTAACTCACTCCAATGCGCAAGTAAACATAAAAAAACAGAAAACAAGTCCAAACAATGAAATAATTGCAACATTTTACACTGAGTGTCCAGAAGTAACATTGTAAAGATGTTATGTTCACTTTTTAAGGTATATATCATGTGGCAGGAGAAAAAAATGGAAAATCTCCAAATGAGCTTAACTCACTCTAATGAACACATAAACATAGAAAAATAGAAAACAAGGCCAAACAATGAAATAATTGCAACATTTTACACTGAGTGTCCAGAAGTAACATTGTAAAGATGTTATGTTCACTTTTTAAGGTTTATATCATGTGGCAGGAGAAAAAAATTGAAAATCTCCAAATGAGCTTAACTCACTCTAATGAACACATAAACATAGCAAAATAGAAAACAAGTCCAAACAATGAAATAATTGCAACATTTTACACTGAGTGTCCAGAAGTAACATTGTAAAGATTTTATGTTCACTTTTTAAGGTTTACATCATGTGGCAGGAGAAAAAAATGGAAAATCTCCAAATGAGCTTAACTCACTCCAATGCGCAAGTAAACATAGAAAAACAGAAAACAAGTCCAAACAATGAAATAATTGCAACATTTTACACTGAGTGTCCAGAAGTAACATTGTAAAGATGTTATGTTCACTTTTTAAGGTTTATATCATGTGGCAGGAGAAAAAAATGGAAAATCTCCAAATGAGCTTAACTCACTCCAATGCGCAAGTAAACATAGAAAAACAGAAAACAAGTCCAAACAATGAAATAATTGCAACATTTTACACTGAGTGTCCAGAAGTAACATTGTAAAGATGTTATGTTCACTTTTTAAGGTTTATATCATGTGGCAGGAGAAAAAAATGGAAAATCTCCAAATGAGCTTAACTCACTCCAATGCGCAAGTAAACATAGAAAAACAGAAAACAAGTCCAAACAATGAAATAATTGCAACATTTTACACTGAGTGTCCAGAAGTAACATTGTAAAGATGTTATGTTCACTTTTTAAGGTTTATATCATGTGGCAGGAGAAAAAAATGGAAAATCTCCAAATGAGCTGAACTCACTCCAATGCGCAAGTAAACATAGAAAAACAGAAAACAAGTCCAAACAATGAAATAATTGCAACATTTTACACTGAGTGTCCAGAAGTAACATTGTAAAGATGTTATGTTCACTTTTTAAGGTTTATATCATGTGGCAGGAGAAAAAAATGGAAAATCTCCAAATGAGCTTAACTCACTCCAATGCGCAAGTAAACATAGAAAAACAGAAAACAAGTCCAAACAATGAAATAATTGCAACATTTTACACTGAGTGTCCAGAAGTAACATTGTAAAGATGTTATGTTCACTTTTTAAGGTATATATCATGTGGCAGGAGAAAAAAATGGAAAATCTCCAAATGAGCTTAACTCACTCTAATGAACACATAAACATAGAAAAATAGAAAACAAGGCCAAACAATGAAATAATTGCAACATTTTACACTGAGTGTCCAGAAGTAACATTGTAAAGATGTTATGTTCACTTTTTAAGGTTTATATCATGTGGCAGGAGAAAAAAATGGAAAATCTCCAAATGAGCTTAACTCACTCTAATGAACACATAAACATAGCAAAATAGAAAACAAGTCCAAACAATGAAATAATTGCAAGATTTTACACTGAGTGTCCAGAAGTAACATTGTAAAGATTTTATGTTCACTTTTTAAGGTTTACATCATGTGGCAGGAGAAAAAAATGGAAAATCTCCAAATGAGCTTAACTCACTCCAATGCGCAAGTAAACATAGAAAAACAGAAAACAAGTCCAAACAATGAAATAATTGCAACATTTTACACTGAGTGTCCAGAAGTAACATTGTAAAGATGTTATGTTCACTTTTTAAGGTTTATATCATGTGGCAGGAGAAAAAAATGGAAAATCTCCAAATGAGCTTAACTCACTCCAATGCGCAAGTAAACATAGAAAAACAGAAAACAAGTCCAAACAATGAAATAATTGCAACATTTTACACTGAGTGTCCAGAAGTAACATTGTAAAGATGTTATGTTCACTTTTTAAGGTTTATATCATGTGGCAGGAGAAAAAAATGGAAAATCTCCAAATGAGCTTAACTCACTCCAAAGCGCAAGTAAACATAGAAAAACAGAAAACAAGTCCAAACAATGAAATAATTGCAACATTTTACACTGAGTGTCCAGAAGTAACATTGTAAAGATGTTATGTTCACTTTTTAAGGTTTATATCATGTGGCAGGAGAAAAAAATGGAAAATCTCCAAATGAGCTTAACTCACTCCAATGCGCAAGTAAACATAGAAAAACAGAAAACAAGTCCAAACAATGAAATAATTGCAACATTTTACACTGAGTGTCCAGAAGTAACATTGTAAAGATGTTATGTTCACTTTTTAAGGTATATATCATGTGGCAGGAGAAAAAAATGGAAAATCTCCAAATGAGCTTAACTCACTCTAATGAACACATAAACATAGAAAAATAGAAAACAAGGCCAAACAATGAAATAATTCCAACATTTTACACTGAGTGTCCAGAAGTAACATTGTAAAGATGTTATGTTCACTTTTTAAGGTTTATATCATGTGGCAGGAGAAAAAAATGGAAAATCTCCAAATGAGCTTAACTCACTTTAATGTACACATAAAAATGGAACAACAGAAAACAAGTCCAAACAATGAAATAATTGCAACATTTTTCACTGAGTGTCCAGAAGTAACATTGTTAAGATGTTATGTTCACTTTTTAAGGTTTATATCATGTGGCAGGAGAAAAAAATGGAAAATCTCCAAATGAGCTTAACTCACTCCAATGCGCAAGTAAACATAGAAAAACAGAAAACAAGTCCAAACAATGAAATAATTGCAACATTTTACACTGAGTGTCCAGAAGTAACATTGTAAAGATGTTATGTTCACTTCTTAAGGTTTATATCATGTGGCAGGAGAAAAAAATGGAAAATCTCCAAATGAGCTTAACTCACTCCAATGCGCAAGTAAACATAGAAAAACAGAAAACAAGTCCAAACAATGAAATAATTGCAACATTTTACACTGAGTGTCCAGAAGTAACATTGTAAAGATGTTATGTTCACTTTTTAAGGTTTATATCATGTGGCAGGAGAAAAAAATGGAAAATCTCCAAATGAGCTTAACTCACTCTAATGAACACATAAACATAGAAAAATAGAAAACAAGTCCAAACAATGAAATAATTGCATCATTTTACACTGAGTGTCCAGAAGTAACATTGTAAAGATGTTATGTTCACTTTTTAAGGTTTATATCATGTGGCAGGAGAAAAAAATGGAAAATCTCCAAATGAGCTTAACTCACTTTAATGTACACATAAAAATGGAAAAACAGAAAACAAGTCGAAACAATGAAATAATTGCAAAATTTTACACTGAGTGTCCAGAAGTAACATTGTAAAGATGTTATGTTCACTTTTTAAGGTTTTTATCATGTGGCAGGAGAAAAAAATGGAAAATCTCCAAATGAGCTTAACTCACTCCAATGCGCAAGTAAAGATAGAAAAACAGAAAACAAGTCCAAACAATGAAATAATTGCAAAATTTTACACTGAGTGTCCAGAAGTAACATTGTAAAGATGTTATGTTCACTTTTTAAGGTTTATATCATGTGGCAGGAGAAAAAAATGGAAAATCTCCAAATGAGCTTAACTCACTTTAATGAACACATAAACATAGAAAAATAGAAAACAAGTCCAAACAATGAAATAATTGCAAAAATTTACACTGAGTGTCCAGAAGTAACATTGTAAAGATGTTATGTTCACTTTTTAAGGTTTATATCATGTGGCAGGAGAAAAAAATGGAAAATCTCCAAATGAGCTTAACTCACTCCAATGCGCAAGTAAAGATAGAAAAACAGAAAACAAGTCCAAACAATGAAATAATTGCAAAATTTTACACTGAGTGTCCAGAAGTAACATTGTAAAGATGTTATGTTCACTTTTTAAGGTTTATATCATGTGGCAGGAGAAAAAAATGGAAAATCTCCAAATGAGCTTAACTCACTTTAATGAACACATAAACATAGAAAAATAGAAAACAAGTCCAAACAATGAAATAATTGCAAAATTTTACACTGAGTGTCCAGAAGTAACATTGTAAAGATGTTATGTTCACTTTTTAAGGTTTATATCATGTGGCAGGAGAAAAAAATGGAAAATCTCCAAATGAGCTTAACTCACTTTAATGAACACATAAACATAGAAAAATAGAAAACAAGTCCAAACAATGAAATAATTGCAAAAATTTACACTGAGTGTCCAGAAGTAACATTGTAAAGATGTTATGTTCACTTTTTAAGGTTTATATCATGTGGCAGGAGAAAAAAATGGAAAATCTCCAAATGAGCTTAACTCACTCCAATGCGCAAGTAAAGATAGAAAAACAGAAAACAAGTCCAAACAATGAAATAATTGCAAAATTTTACACTGAGTGTCCAGAAGTAACATTGTAAAGATGTTATGTTCACTTTTTAAGGTTTATATCATGTGGCAGGAGAAAAAAATGGAAAATCTCCAAATGAGCTTAACTCACTTTAATGAACACATAAACATAGAAAAATAGAAAACAAGTCCAAACAATGAAATAATTGCAAAATTTTACACTGAGTGTCCAGAAGTAACATTGTAAAGATGTTATGTTCACTTTTTAAGGTTTATATCATGTGGCAGGAGAAAAAAATGGAAAATCTCCAAATGAGCTTAACTCACTTTAATGAACACATAAACATAGAAAAATAGAAAACAAGTCCAAACAATGAAATAATTGCAAAAATTTACACTGAGTGTCCAGAAGTAACATTGTAAAGATGTTATGTTCACTTTTTAAGGTTTATATCATGTGGCAGGAGAAAAAAATGGAAAATCTCCAGATGAGCTTAACTCACTTTAATGTACACATAAACATAGAAAAACAGAAAACAAGTCCAAACAATGAAATAATTGCAACATTTTCCACTGAGTGTCCAGAAGTAACATTGTAAAGATGTTATGTTCACCTTTTAAGGTTTATATCATGTGGCAGGAGAAAAAAATGGAAAATCTCCAAATGAGCTTAACTCACTCTAATGAACACATAAACATAGAAAAATAGAAAACAAGTCCAAACAATGAAAAAATTGCAACATTTTACACTGAGTGTCCAGAAGTAACATTGTAAAGATGTTATGTTCACTTTTTAAGGTTTATATCATGTGGCAGGAGAAAAAAATGGAAAATCTCCAAATGAGCTTAACTCACTTTAATGTACACATAAAAATGGATAAACAGAAAACAAGTCCAAACAATGAAAAAATTGCAACATTTTACACTGAGTGTCCAGAAGTAACATTGTAAAGATGTTATGTTCACTTTTTAAGGTTTATATCAAGTGGCAGGAGAAAAAAAAGGGAAAATCTCCAAATGAGCTTAACTCACTTTAATGTACACATAAAAATGGAAAAACAGAAAACAAGTCCAAACAATGAAATAATTGCAACATTTTACACTGAGTGTCCAGAAGTAACATTGTAAAGATGTTATGTTCACTTTTTAAGGTTTATATCAAGTGGCAGGAGAAAAAAAAGGGAAAATCTCCAAATGAGCTTAACTCACTCTAATGAACACATAAACATAGCAAAATAGAAAACAAGTCCAAACAATGAAATAATTGCAAAATTTTACACTGAGTGTCCAGAAGTAACATTGTAAAGATGTTATGTTCACTTTTTAAGGTTTATATCATGTGGCAGGAGAAAAAAATGGAAAATCTCCAAATGAGCTTAACTCACTTTAATGTACACATAAAAATGGAAAAACAGAAAACAAGTCGAAACAATGAAAAAATTGCAAAATTTTACACTGAGTGTCCAGAAGTAACATTGTAAAGATGTTATGTTCACTTTTTAAGGTTTTTATCATGTGGCAGGAGAAAAAAATGGAAAATCTCCAAATGAGCTTAACTCACTCCAATGCGCAAGTAAAGATAGAAAAACAGAAAACAAGTCCAAACAATGAAATAATTGCAAAATTTTACACTGAGTGTCCAGAAGTAACATTGTAAAGATGTTATGTTCACTTTTTAAGGTTTATATCATGTGGCAGGAGAAAAAAATGGAAAATCTCCAAATGAGCTTAACTCACTTTAATGAACACATAAACATAGAAAAATAGAAAACAAGTCCAAACAATGAAATAATTGCAAAAATTTACACTGAGTGTCCAGAAGTAACATTGTAAAGATGTTATGTTCACTTTTTAAGGTTTATATCATGTGGCAGGAGAAAAAAATGGAAAATCTCCAAATGAGCTTAACTCACTCCAATGCGCAAGTAAAGATAGAAAAACAGAAAACAAGTCCAAACAATGAAATAATTGCAAAATTTTACACTGAGTGTCCAGAAGTAACATTGTAAAGATGTTATGTTCACTTTTTAAGGTTTATATCATGTGGCAGGAGAAAAAAATGGAAAATCTCCAAATGAGCTTAACTCACTTTAATGAACACATAAACATAGAAAAATAGAAAACAAGTCCAAACAATGAAATAATTGCAAAATTTTACACTGAGTGTCCAGAAGTAACATTGTAAAGATGTTATGTTCACTTTTTAAGGTTTATATCATGTGGCAGGAGAAAAAAATGGAAAATCTCCAAATGAGCTTAACTCACTTTAATGAACACATAAACATAGAAAAATAGAAAACAAGTCCAAACAATGAAATAATTGCAAAAATTTACACTGAGTGTCCAGAAGTAACATTGTAAAGATGTTATGTTCACTTTTTAAGGTTTATATCATGTGGCAGGAGAAAAAAATGGAAAATCTCCAAATGAGCTTAACTCACTCCAATGCGCAAGTAAAGATAGAAAAACAGAAAACAAGTCCAAACAATGAAATAATTGCAAAATTTTACACTGAGTGTCCAGAAGTAACATTGTAAAGATGTTATGTTCACTTTTTAAGGTTTATATCATGTGGCAGGAGAAAAAAATGGAAAATCTCCAAATGAGCTTAACTCACTTTAATGAACACATAAACATAGAAAAATAGAAAACAAGTCCAAACAATGAAATAATTGCAAAATTTTACACTGAGTGTCCAGAAGTAACATTGTAAAGATGTTATGTTCACTTTTTAAGGTTTATATCATGTGGCAGGAGAAAAAAATGGAAAATCTCCAAATGAGCTTAACTCACTTTAATGAACACATAAACATAGAAAAATAGAAAACAAGTCCAAACAATGAAATAATTGCAAAAATTTACACTGAGTGTCCAGAAGTAACATTGTAAAGATGTTATGTTCACTTTTTAAGGTTTATATCATGTGGCAGGAGAAAAAAATGGAAAATCTCCAGATGAGCTTAACTCACTTTAATGTACACATAAACATAGAAAAACAGAAAACAAGTCCAAACAATGAAATAATTGCAACATTTTCCACTGAGTGTCCAGAAGTAACATTGTAAAGATGTTATGTTCACCTTTTAAGGTTTATATCATGTGGCAGGAGAAAAAAATGGAAAATCTCCAAATGAGCTTAACTCACTCTAATGAACACATAAACATAGAAAAATAGAAAACAAGTCCAAACAATGAAAAAATTGCAACATTTTACACTGAGTGTCCAGAAGTAACATTGTAAAGATGTTATGTTCACTTTTTAAGGTTTATATCATGTGGCAGGAGAAAAAAATGGAAAATCTCCAAATGAGCTTAACTCACTTTAATGTACACATAAAAATGGATAAACAGAAAACAAGTCCAAACAATGAAAAAATTGCAACATTTTACACTGAGTGTCCAGAAGTAACATTGTAAAGATGTTATGTTCACTTTTTAAGGTTTATATCAAGTGGCAGGAGAAAAAAAAGGGAAAATCTCCAAATGAGCTTAACTCACTTTAATGTACACATAAAAATGGAAAAACAGAAAACAAGTCCAAACAATGAAATAATTGCAACATTTTACACTGAGTGTCCAGAAGTAACATTGTAAAGATGTTATGTTCACTTTTTAAGGTTTATATCAAGTGGCAGGAGAAAAAAAAGGGAAAATCTCCAAATGAGCTTAACTCACTCTAATGAACACATAAACATAGCAAAATAGAAAACAAGTCCAAACAATGAAATAATTGCAAAATTTTACACTGAGTGTCCAGAAGTAACATTGTAAAGATGTTATGTTCACTTTTTAAGGTTTATATCATGTGGCAGGAGAAAAAAATGGAAAATCTCCAAATGAGCTTAACTCACTCCAATGGGCAAGTAAACATAGAAAAACAGAAAACAAGTCCAAACAATGAAATAATTGCAAAATTTTACACTGAGTGTCCAGAAGTAACATTGTAAAGATGTTATGTTCACTTTTTAAGGTTTATATCATGTGGCAGGAGAAAAAAATGGAAAATCTCCAAATGAGCTTAACTCACTTTAATGAACACATAAACATAGAAAAATAGAAAACAAGTCCAAACAATGAAATAATTGCAAAAATTTACACTGAGTGTCCAGAAGTAACATTGTAAAGATGTTATGTTCACTTTTTAAGGTTTATATCATGTGGCAGGAGAAAAAAATGGAAAATCTCCAGATGAGCTTAACTCACTTCAATGTACACATAAAAATGGAAAAACAAAAAACAAGTCCAAACAATGAAATAATTGCAACATTTTCCACTGAGTGTCCAGAAGTAACATTGTAAAGATGTTATGTTCACCTTTTAAGGTTTATATCATGTGGCAGGAGAAAAAAATGGAAAATCTCCAAATGAGCTTAACTCACTCTAATGAACACATAAACATAGAAAAATAGAAAACAAGTCCAAACAATGAAAAAATTGCAACATTTTACACTGAGTGTCCAGAAGTAACATTGTAAAGATGTTATGTTCACTTTTTAAGGTTTATATCATGTGGCAGGAGAAAAAAATGGAAAATCTCCAAATGAGCTTAACTCACTCCAATGCGCAAGTAAAGATAGAAAAACAGAAAACAAGTCCAAACAATGAAATAATTGCAAAATTTTACACTGAGTGTCCAGAAGTAACATTGTAAAGATGTTATGTTCACTTTTTAAGGTTTATATCATGTGGCAGGAGAAAAAAATGGAAAATCTCCAAATGAGCTTAACTCACTTTAATGAACACATAAACATAGAAAAATAGAAAACAAGTCCAAACAATGAAATAATTGCAAAAATTTACACTGAGTGTCCAGAAGTAACATTGTAAAGATGTTATGTTCACTTTTTAAGGTTTATATCATGTGGCAGGAGAAAAAAATGGAAAATCTCCAAATGAGCTTAACTCACTTTAATGTACACATAAAAATGGAAAAACAAAAAACAAGTCCAAACAATGAAATAATTGCAACATTTTCCACTGAGTGTCCAGAAGTAACATTGTGAAGATGTTATGTTCACTTTTTAAGGTTAACATCATGTGGCAGGAGAAAAAATGGAAAATCTCCAAATGAGCTTAACTCACTTTAATGTACACATAAAAATGGAAAAACAGAAAACAAGTCCAAACAATGAAATAATTGCAACATTTTTCACTGAGTGTCCAGAAGTAACATTGTAAAGATGTTATGTTCACTTTTTAAGGTTTATATCATGTGGCAGGAGAAAAAAATGGAAAATCTCCAAATGAGCTTAACTCACTTTAATGAACACATAAACATAGAAAAATAGAAAACAAGTCCAAACAATGAAATAATTGCAAAAATTTACACTGAGTGTCCAGAAGTAACATTGTAAAGATGTTATGTTCACTTTTTAAGGTTTATATCATGTGGCAGGAGAAAAAAATGGAAAATCTCCAAATGAGCTTAACTCACTCTAATGAACACATAAACATAGAAAAATAGAAAACAAGTCCAAACAATGAAAAAATTGCAACATTTTACACTGAGTGTCCAGAAGTAACATTGTAAAGATGTTATGTTCACTTTTTAAGGTTTATATCATGTGGCAGGAGAAAAAAATGGAAAATCTCCAAATGAGCTTAACTCACTCCAATGCGCAAGTAAAGATAGAAAAACAGAAAACAAGTCCAAACAATGAAATAATTGCAAAATTTTACACTGAGTGTCCAGAAGTAACATTGTAAAGATGTTATGTTCACTTTTTAAGGTTTATATCATGTGGCAGGAGAAAAAAATGGAAAATCTCCAAATGAGCTTAACTCACTTTAATGAACACATAAACATAGAAAAATAGAAAACAAGTCCAAACAATGAAATAATTGCAAAAATTTACACTGAGTGTCCAGAAGTAACATTGTAAAGATGTTATGTTCACTTTTTAAGGTTTATATCATGTGGCAGGAGAAAAAAATGGAAAATCTCCAGATGAGCTTAACTCACTTTAATGTACACAAAAAAATGGAAAAACAAAAAACAAGTCCAAACAATGAAATAATTGCAACATTTTCCACTGAGTGTCCAGAAGTAACATTGTGAAGATGTTATGTTCACTTTTTAAGGTTTACATCATGTGGCAGGAGAAAAAATGGAAAATCTCCAAATGAGCTTAACTCACTTTAATGTACACATAAAAATGGAAAAACAGAAAACAAGTCCAAACAATGAAAAAATTGCAACATTTTACACTGAGTGTCCAGAAGTAACATTGTAAAGATGTTATGTTCACTTTTTAAGGTTTATATCAAGTGGCAGGAGAAAAAAAAGGGAAAATCTCCAAATGAGCTTAACTCACTTTAATGTACACATAAAAATGGAAAAACAGAAAACAAGTCCAAACAATGAAATAATTGCAACATTTTACACTGAGTGTCCAGAAGTAACATTGTAAAGATGTTATGTTCACTTTTTAAGGTTCATATCAAGTGGCAGGAGAAAAAAAAGGGAAAATCTCCAAATGAGCTTAACTCACTCTGATGAACACATAAACATAGCAAAATAGAAAACAAGTACAAACAATGAAATAATTGCAAAATTTTACACTGAGTGTCCAGAAGTAACATTGTAAAGATGTTATGTTCACTTTTTAAGGTTTATATCATGTGGCAGGAGAAAAAAATGGAAAATCTCCAAATGAGCTTAACTCACTCCAATGTGCAAGTAAACATAGAAAAACAGAAAACAAGTCCAAACAATGAAATAATTGCAACATTTTACACTGAGTGTCCAGAAGTAACATTGTAAAGATGTTATGTTCACTTTTTAAGGTTTATATCAAGTGGCAGGAGAAAAAAAAGGGAAAATCTCCAAATGAGCTTAACTCACTTTAATGTACACATAAAAATGGAAAAACAGAAAACAAGTCCAAACAATGAAATAATTGCAACATTTTACACTGAGTGTCCAGAAGTAACATTGTAAAGATGTTATGTTCACTTTTTAAGGTTTATATCATGTGGCAGGAGAAAAAAATGGAAAATCTCCAAATGAGCTTAACTCACTCCAATGCGCAATTAAACATAGAAAAACAGAAAACAAGTCCAAACAATGAAATAATTGCAACATTTTACACTGAGTGTCCAGAAGTAACATTGTAAAGATGTTATGTTCACTTTTTAAGGTTTATATCATGTGGCAGGAGAAAAAAATGGAAAATCTCCATATGAGCTTAACTCACTCTAATGAACACATAAACATAGAAAAATAGAAAACAAGTCCAAACAATGAAATAATTGCAACATTTTACACTGAGTGTCCAGAAGTAACATTGTAAAGATGTTATGTTCACTTTTGAAGGTTTATATCATGTGGCAGGAGAGAAAAATGGAAAATCTCCAAATGAGCTTAACTCACTCCAATGCGCAGGTAAACATAGAAAAACAGAAAACAAGTCCAAACAATGAAATAATTGCAACATTTTACACTGAGTGTCCAGAAGTAACATTGTAAAGATGTTATGTTCACTTTTTAAGGTTTATATCAAGTGGCAGGAGAAAAAAAAGGGAAAATCTCCAAATGAGCTTAACTCACTCTAATGAACACATAAACATAGCAAAATAGAAAACAAGTCCAAACAATGAAATAATTGCTAAATTTTACACTGAGTGTCCAGAAGTAACATTGTAAAGATGTTATGTTCACTTTTTAAGGTTTATATCATGTGGCAGGAGAAAAAAATGGAAAATCTCCAAATGAGCTTAACTCACTCCAATGCGCAAGTAAAAATAGAAAAACAGAAAACAAGTCCAAACAATGAAATAATTGCAACATTTTACACTGAGTGTCCAGAAGTAACATTGTAAAGATGTTATGTTCACTTTTTAAGGTTTATATCATGTGGCAGGAGAAAAAAATGGAAAATCTCCAAATGAGCTTAACTCACTCCAATGCGCAAGTAAACATAGAAAAACAGAAAACAAGTCCAAACAATGAAATAATTGCAACATTTTACACTGAGTGTCCAGAAGTAACATTGTAAAGATGTTATGTTCACTTTTTAAGGTTTATATCATGTGGCAGGAGAAACAAATGGAAAATCTCCATATGAGCTTAACTCACTCTAATGAACACATAAACATAGAAAAATGGAAAACAAGTCCAAACAATGAAATAATTGCAACATTTTACACTGAGTGTCCAGAAGTAACATTGTAAAGATGTTATGTTCACTTTTTAAGGTTTATATCATGTGGCAGGAGAAAAAGATGGAAAATCTCCAAATGAGCTTCACTCACTCTTATGAACACATAAACATAGCAAAATAGAAAACAAGTCCAAACAATGAAATAATCGCAAAATTTTTCACTGAGTGTCCAGAAGTAACATTGTAAAGATGTTATGTTCACTTTTTAAGGTTTATATCATGTGGCAGGAGAAAAAAATGGAAAATCTCCAAATGAGCTTAACTCACTTTAATGAACACATAAACATAGAAAAACAGAAAACAAGTCCAAACAATGAAATAATTGCAACATTTTACACTGAGTGTCCAGAAGTAACATTGTAAAGATGTTAGGTTCACTTTTTAAGGTTTATATCATGTGGCAGGAGAAAAAAATGGAAAATCTCCAAATGAGCTTAACTCACTTTAATGTACACATAAAAATGGAAAAACAGAAAACAAGTCCAAACAATGAAAAAATTGCAACATTTTACACTGAGTGTCCAGAAGTAACATTGTAAAGATGTTATGTCCACTTTTTAAGGTTTATATCATGTGGCAGGAGAAAAAGATGAAAAATCTCCAAATGAGCTTAACTCACTTTAATGTACACATAAAAATGGAAAAACAGAAAACAAGTCCAAACAATGAAAAAATTGCAACATTTTACACTGAGTGTCCAGAAGTAACATTGTAAAGATGTTATGTTCACTTTTTAAGGTTTATATCATGTGGCAGGTGAAAAAAATGGAAAATCTCCAAATGAGCTTAACTCACTTTAATGAACACATAAACATAGAAAAACAGAAAACAAGTCCAAACAATGAAATAATTGCAACATTTTACACTGAGTGTCCAGAAGTAACATTGTAAAGATGTTAGGTTCACTTTTTAAGGTTTATATCATGTGGCAGGAGAAAAAAATGGAAAATCTCCAAATGAGCTTAACTCACTTTAATGTACACATAAAAATGGAAAAACAGAAAACAAGTCCAAACAATGAAAAAATTGCAACATTTTACACTGAGTGTCCAGAAGTAACATTGTAAAGATGTTATGTCCACTTTTTAAGGTTTATATCATGTGGCAGGAGAAAAAAATGGAAAATCTCCAAATGAGCTTAACTCACTTTAATGTACACATAAAAATGGAAAAACAGAAAACAAGTCCAAACAATGAAAAAATTGCAACATTTTACACTGAGTGTCCAGAAGTAACATTGTAAAGATGTTATGTTCACTTTTTAAGGTTTATATCATGTGGCAGGAGAAAAAAATGGAAAATCTCCAAATGAGCTTAACTCACTCCAATGTGCAAGTAAACATAGAAAAACAGAAAACAAGTCCAAACAATGAAATAATTGCAACATTTTACACTGAGTGTCCAGAAGTAGCATTTTAAAGATGTTATGTTCACTTTTTAAGGTTTATATCAAGTGGCAGGAGAAAAAAAAGGGAAAATCTCCAAATGAGCTTAACTCACTTTAATGTACACATAAAAATGGAAAAACACAAAACAAGTCCAAACAATGAAATAATTGCAACATTTTACACTGAGTGTCCAGAAGTAACATTGTAAAGATGTTATGTTCACTTTTTAAGGTTTATATCATGTGGCAGGAGAAAAAAATGGAAAATCTCCAAATGAGCTTAACTCACTCTAATGAACTCTAAAGATCACCTCTCTCTGCTCCTTACCCCGGCATACACCCCTCTCAGGAGGAGAACTACACCTCTCAAAAAGACTGTTACAACCTGGCCGGACGATGCACTCTCTCAGCTACAGGACTGTTATGCGAACACTCAGTGGGAGGTATTTGAACACAAGGACCTGGCAGAGCACACAGAAGCAGTACTGTCATACATCAGGTACTGCATTGGGAACGTCACTGTGGAAAAGAGCATCAGGGTTTTTCCCAACCAGAAACCCTGGATGACCAGCCAGGTCCGAATGCTGCTCAGGAAGCGTGACGCTGCCTTCAAGTCAGGTGACAGGGAACTGTACAGTGCCTCCAGAGCAGACCTGAAGAGAGGAATCAAGGATGCTAAGTCGGCCTACAAGAAGAGGATAGAGGACCACCTCTCTGATAACAACCCGCGACAGGTGTGGCAAGGCATACAGCATATCACAAACTTCAGGGGCTGTAACATCACACCTGGGAACCCAGACGCCTCGCTGGCAGAGGAGCTGAACTGCTTCTTCGCAAGATTTGAGAAAACTGAGCCCCATACAGCCTCACCACCTCCGCAGCCACCAGCACCCAGCACCGTCACACTGACTGTACAGGATTCTGAAGTGAGACGGGTGCTAAGAGCAGTAAACCCAAGGAAGGCAGCTGGCCCGGACGGGATACCAGGGAAGGTGCTCAAAGCCTGTGCAGACCAGCTCTCACAAGTTTTCACCTGCATCTTCAACCGTTCCCTGTCTCAAGCCACCATCTCATCCTGCCTGAAGACAGCTACAATCATCCCCGTGCCCAAGAAATCATCCACAGACAGCCTCAACGACTACCGCCCAGTAGCCCTAACACCGGTCATCATGAAGTGCTTTGAGAGGCTGGTTCTTCACCACATCAAAGACAGCCTTCCTCAGACCTTCGATCCACATCAGTTTGCTTATAGAGCAAACAGATCCACGGAGGATGCCATAGCCATAGCTCTCCACACTGCGCTGAGCCACCTGGAACACCAGGGGAGCTATGTGAGGCTACTCTTCATCGATTACAGCTCAGCCTTCAACACAATCATCCCGGACATTCTGGTCAGTAAACTTGTGGATTTAGGCCTCCACCCACACACCTGTTCATGGATAAAAGACTTCCTCACGAACCGTCCACAGACTGTTAAACTTGGTAACCACATCTCCTCCACCCGCACACTCAGCACCGGCTCTCCACAGGGGTGTGTGCTGAGCCCACTACTGTACTCCCTCTACACCCATGACTGTAGCCCAACCCACCTTGGTAACACCATCGTCAAGTTTGCAGACGACACCACTGTGGTTGGACTAATCTCAGGGGGAGATGAGTCTGCTTACAGGGATGAGATCCTAAAGTTGACAACGTGGTGTTCAGCGAACAACCTGGCACTGAATGCCACAAAGACAAAGGAAATCGTCATCGACTTCAGGAGGCACCGCGCAGACCCAGCTCCCCTCTACATCAACGGTGTCTGTGTAGAGAGGGTCCAGACCTTCAAGTTCCTGGGCACCGTCATCTCGGCTGACCTCTCCTGGACCCCGAACATCACGGAGATCACCAAGAAGGCCCAACAACGCCTGCACTTCCTGAGAGTGCTCAGGAAAAACAACCTGGATGAGAAGCTGCTGGTGAACTTCTACCACTCTTCCATAGAGAGCCTGCTGCTGTACTGCATCACAGTGTGGTACGCCAGCTGCACTGAAGCAGACAGGAAGGGTCTTCAGAGAGTCATCAACGCAGCACAGAGGATCATCGGCTGCACTCTCCCCTCCCTAAAGGACATTTACCACTCTCGCTGCCTGAACAGAGCGAGGAACATTGTTAAGGACAGTTCCCACCCCGGCTTTCATCTGTTCGACATGCTGCCCTCTGGCAGACGCTACAGGTGTGTCCGAGCTCGGACAAATAGACTTAAGGACAGCTTCTTCCCCAGAGCCATAACCACACTGAACATGGACATGCACTGACCATCCTACCTCTACCACATACTCTCACACATTCTGGCATGTGCAATACTCTACATTTCATGCTGAAATGCTTATTTATTTAATTTACTCCACACTATGCAATACTCATATACTGTGCACTACTTATATTGTATATACAGATTTTTATCCTGCTTAAATTACATTCCCACTGTGCAATATCTATATTTTTAAATGGTACCCTGCTAAAATCACTTTCATACTGTGTAAATGTTTATATTTCTATTTTTATATACTGCAAAATTACATTTCAATCTGTGATATTTATATTCTATATGCTGCTAAAATCATATCTCACACTGTGATATTTATATTTCTATATTTCATATACTGTTTAAAAAAAAAATACATTTCATACTGTGGAAATAGTCTTATTTATTATTTTTTATACCCTGCTATGGGTCACGTCTCATAGAAATGCACTTTTTATATTTAAACCCTGCTACAGACCTGCTATTTCATATTGTGCAATAAGAATTTGATGGCTGTATATCCTTTTAATATAGTACGCTGCAACTGAAAACCCACCTCACGTTAACGAGGGTCACTTTTTCTTTTTAATGTCCTTGACCCATACTCTGGTTGTTGTTGTTGTTGTTGTTATTGTTCTTCGTTGTTAGCTGTATGCACTTTCAAGGTGAAGTCAAGTAAATCTCGTTGTACAACTTGTATAATGACAATAAAGGCATTCTATTCTATTCTATTCTATTCTATTCTATTCATAAACATAGCAAAATAGAAAACAAGTCCAAACAATCAAAATAATTGCAACATTTTACACTGAGTGTCCAGAAGTAACATTGTAAAGATGTTATGTTCACTTTTTAAGGTTTATATCATGTGGCAGGAGAAAAAAATGGAAAATCTCCAAATGAGCTTAACTCACTCTAATGAACACATAAACATAGAAAAATAGAAAACAAGTCCAAACAATGAAAAAATTGCAACATTTTACACTGAGTGTCCAGAAGTAACATTGTAAAGATGTTATGTTCACTTTTTAAGGTTTATATCATGTGGCAGGAGTAAAAAGTGGAAAATCTCCAAATGAGCTTAACTCACTCCAATGCGCAAGTAAAGATAGAAAAACAGAAAACAAGTCCAAACAATGAAATAATTGCAAAATTTTACACTGAGTGTCCAGAAGTAACATTGTAAAGATGTTATGTTCACTTTTTAAGGTTTATATCATGTGGCAGGAAAAAAAAAGGGAAAATCTCCAAATGAGCTTAACTCACTCTAATGAACACATAAACATAGACAAATAGAAAACAAGTCCAAACAATGAAATAATTGCAAAATTTTACACTGAGTGTCCAGAAGTAACATTGTAAAGATGTTATGTTCACTTTTTAAGGTTTATATCAAGTGGCAGGAGAAAAAAAGGAAAAATCTCCAAATGAGCTTAACTCACTTTAATGTACACATAAAAATGGAAAAACAGAAAACAAGTCCAAACAATGAAATAATTGCAAAATTTTACACTGAGTGTCCAGAAGTAACATTGTAAAGATGTTATGTTCACTTTTTAAGGTTTATATCAAGTGGCAGGAGAAAAAAATGGAAAATCTCCAAATGAGCTTAACTCACTTTAATGAACACATAAACATAGAAAAATAGAAAACAAGTCCAAACAATGAAATAATTGCAACATTTTACACTGAGTGTCCAGAAGTAACATTGTAAAGATGTTATGTTCACTTTTTAAGGTTTATATCATGTGGCAGGAGAAAAAAATGGAAAATCTCCAAATGAGCTTAACTCACTCTCATGAACACATAAACATAGAAAAATAGAAAACAAGTTCAAACAATGAAAAAATTGCAACATTTTACACTGAGTGTCCAGAAGTAACATTGTAAAGATGTTATGTTCACTTTTTAAGGTTTATATCAAGTGGCAGGAGAAAAAAAAGAGAAAATCTCCAAATGAGCTCACTCCAATGCGCAAGTAAAGATAGAAAAACAGAAAACAAGTCCAAACAATGAAATAATTGCAAAATTTTACACTGAGTGTCCAGAAGTAACATTGTAAAGATGTTATGTTCACTTTTTAAGGTTTATATCATGTGGCAGGAGTGAAAAGTGGAAAATCTCCAAATGAGCTTAACTCACTCCAATGCGCAAGTAAAGATAGAAAAACAGAAAACAAGTCCAAACAATGAAATAATTGCAAAATTTTACACTGAGTGTCCAGAAGTAACATTGTTAAGATGTTATGTTCACTTTTTAAGGTTTATATCATGTGGCAGGAGAAAAAAATGGAAAATCTCCAAATGAGCTTAACTCACTTTAATGTACACATAAAAATGGAAAAACAGAAAACAAGTCCAAACAATGAAATAATTGCAACATTTTACACTGAGTGTCCAGAAGTAACATTGTAAAGATGTTAGGTTCACTTTTTAAGGTTTATATCATGTGGCAGGAGAAAAAAATGGAAAATCTCCAAATGAGCTTAACTCACTCCAATGCGCAAGTAAACATAGAAAAACAGAAAACAAGTACAAACAATGAAATAATTGCAACATTTTACACTGAGTGTCCAGAAGTAACATTGTAAAGATGTTATGTTCACTTTCTAAGGTTTATATCATGTGGCAGGAGAAAAAAATGGAAAATCTCTAAATGACCTTAACTCACTCCAATGCGCAAGTAAACATAGAAAAACAGAAAACAAGTCCAAACAATGAAATAATTGCAACATTTTACACTGAGTGTCCAGAAGTAACATTGTAAAGATGTTAGGTTCACTTTTTAAGGTTTATATCATGTGGCAGGAGAAAAAAATGGAAAATCTCCAAATGAGCTTAACTCACTCCAATGTGCAAGTAAACATAGAAAAACAGAAAACAAGTCCAAACAATGAAATAATTGCAACATTTTACACTGAGTGTCCAGAAGTAAGATTGTAAAGATGTTATGTTCACTTTTTAAGGTTTATATCAAGTGGCAGGAGAAAAAAAAGGGAAAATCTCCAAATGAGCTTAACTCACTTTAATGTACACATAAAAATGGAAAAACACAAAACAAGTCCAAACAATGAAATAATTGCAACATTTTACACTGAGTGTCCAGAAGTAACATTGTTAAGATGTTATGTTCACTTTTTAAGGTTTATATCATGTGGCAGGAGAAAAAAATGGAAAATCTCCAAATGAGCTTAACTCACTTTAATGAACACATAAACATAGAAAAATAGAAAACAAGTCCAAACAATGAAATAATTGCAACATTTTACACTGAGTGTCCAGAAGTAACATTGTAAAGATGTTATGTTCACTTTTTAAGGTTTATATCATGTGGCAGGAGAAAAAAATGGAAAATCTCCAAATGAGCTTAACTCACTCTAATGAACACATAAACATAGCAAAATAGAAAACAAGTCCAAACAATGAAATAATTGCAAAATTTTACACTGAGTGTCCAGAAGTAACATTGTAAAGATGTTATGTTCACTTTTTAAGGTTTATATCATGTGGCAGGAGAAAAAAATGGAAAATCTCCAAATGAGCTTAACTCACTCCAATGCGCAAGTAAACATAGAAAAACAGAAAACAAGTCCAAACAATGAAATAATTGCAACATTTTACACTGAGTGTCCAGAAGTAACATTGTAAAGATGTTATGTTCACTTTTTAAGGTTTATATCATGTGGCAGGAGTAAAAAATGGAAAATCTCCAAATGAGCTTAACTCACTCCAATGCGCAAGTAAAGATAGAAAAACAGAAAACAAGTCCAAACAATGAAATAATTGCAAAATTTTACACTGAGTGTCCAGAAGTAACATTGTAAAGATGTTATGTTCACTTTTTAAGGTTTATATCATGTGGCAGGAGAAAAAAATGGAAAATCTCCAAATGAGCTTAACTCACTCTAATGAACACATAAACATAGAAACACATAAAACAAGTCCAAACAATGAAATAATTGCAACATTTTACACTGAGTGTCCAGAAGTAACATTGTAAAGATGTTGTGTTCACTTTTTAAGGTTTATATCATGTGGCAGGAGAAAAAAATGGAAAATCTCCAAATGAGCTTAACTCACTTTAATGTACACATAAACATAGAAAAACAGAAAACAAGTCCAAACAATGAAATAATTGCAACATTTTACACTGAGTGTCCAGAAGTAACATTGTAAAGATGTTATGTTCACTTTTTAAGGTTTATATCATGTGGCAGGAGAAAAAAATGGAAAATCTCCAAATGAGCTTTAACTGACTCCAATGCGCAAGTAAACACAGAAAATCAGAAAACAAGTCCAAACAATGAAATAATTGCAAAATTTTACACTGAGTGTCCAGAAGTAACATTGTAAAGATGTTATGTTCACTTTTTAAGGTTTATATCATGTGGCAGGAGAAAAAAATGGAAAATCTCCAAATGAGCTTAACTCACTCCAATGCGCAAGTAAACATAGAAAAACAGAAAACAAGTCCAAACAATGAAATAATTGCAACATTTTACACTGAGTGTCCAGAAGTAACATTGTAAAGATGTTGTGTTCACTTTTTAAGGTTTATATCATGTGGCAGGAGAAAAAAATGGAAAATCTCCAAATGAGCTTAACTCACTTTAATGTACACATAAACATAGAAAAACAGAAAACAAGTCCAAACAATGAAATAATTGCAACATTTTACACTGAGTGTCCAGAAGTAACATTGTAAAGATGTTATGTTCACTTTTTAAGGTTTATATCATGTGGCAGGAGAAAAAAATGGAAAATCTCCAAATGAGCTTTAACTGACTCCAATGCGCAAGTAAACACAGAAAATCAGAAAACAAGTCGAAACAATGAAATAATTGCAAAATTTTACACTGAGTGTCCAGAAGTAACATTGTAAAGATGTTATGTTCACTTTTTAAGGTTTATATCATGTGGCAGGAGAAAAAAATGGAAAATCTCCAAATGAGCTTAACTCACTTTAATGTACACATAAAAATGGAAAAACAGAAAACAAGTCCAAACAATGAAATAATTGCAACATTTTACACTGAGTGTCCAGAAGTAACATTGTTAAGATGTTATGTTCACTTTTTAAGGTTTATATCATGTGGCAGGAAAAAAAAAGGGAAAATCTCCAAATGAGCTTAACTCACTTTAATGTACACATAAAAATGGAAAAACAGAAAACAAGTCCAAACAATGAAATAATTGTAACATTTTACACTGAGTGTCCAGAAGTAACATTGTAAAGATGTTATGTTCACTTTCTAAGGTTTATATCATGTGGCAGGAGAAAAAAATGGAAAATCTCTAAATGAGCTTAACTCACTCCAATGCGCAAGTAAACATAGAAAAACAGAAAACAAGTCCAAACAATGAAATAATTGCAACATTTTACACTGAGTGTCCAGAAGTAACATTGTAAAGATGTTAGGTTCACTTTTTAAGGTTTATATCATGTGGCAGGAGAAAAAAATGGAAAATCTCCAAATGAGCTTAACTCACTTTAATGTACACATAAAAATGGAAAAACAGAAAACAAGTCCAAACAATGAAATAATTGCAACATTTTACACTGAGTGTCCAGAAGTAACATTGTTAAGATGTTAGGTTCACTTTTTAAGGTTTATATCATGTGGCAGGAGAAAAAAATGGAAAATCTCCAAATGAGCTTAACTCACTTTAATGAACACATAAACATAGAAAAATAGAAAACAAGTCCAAACAATGAAATAATTGCAACATTTTACACTGAGTGTCCAGAAGTAACATTGTAAAGATGTTATGTTCACTTTTTAAGGTTTATATCATGTGGCAGGAGAAAAAAATGGAAAATCTCCAAATGAGCTTAACTCACTTTAATGAACACATAAACATAGCAAAATAGAAAACAAGTCCAAACAATGAAATAATTGCAACATTTTACACTGAGTGTCCAGAAGTAACATTGTTAAGATGTTATGTTCACTTTTTAAGGTTTATATCATGTGGCAGGAAAAAAAAAGGGAAAATCTCCAAATGAGCTTAACTCACTTTAATGTACACATAAAAATGGAAAAACAGAAAACAAGTCCAAACAATGAAATAATTGTAACATTTTACACTGAGTGTCCAGAAGTAACATTGTAAAGATGTTATGTTCACTTTCTAAGGTTTATATCATGTGGCAGGAGAAAAAAATGGAAAATCTCTAAATGAGCTTAACTCACTCCAATGCGCAAGTAAACATAGAAAAACAGAAAACAAGTCCAAACAATTAAATAATTGCAACATTTTACACTGAGTGTCCAGAAGAAACATTGTAAAGATGTTAGGTTCACTTTTTAAGGTTTATATCATGTGGCAGGAGAAAAAAATGGAAAATCTCCAAATGAGCTTAACTCACTTTAATGTACACATAAAAATGGAAAAACAGAAAACAAGTCCAAACAATGAAATAATTGCAACATTTTACACTGAGTGTCCAGAAGTAACATTGTTAAGATGTTAGGTTCACTTTTTAAGGTTTATATCATGTGGCAGGAAAAAAAAAGGGAAAATCTCCAAATGAGCTTAACTCACTCTAATGAACACATAAACATAGAAAAATAGAAAACAAGTCCAAACAATGAAATAATTGCAACATTTTACACTGAGTGTCCAGAAGTAACATTGTAAAGATGTTATGTTCACTTTTTAAGGTTTATATCATGTGGCAGGAGAAAAAAATGGAAAATCTCCAAATGAGCTTAACTCACTTTAATGAACACATAAACATAGAAAAATAGAAAACAAGTCCAAACAATGAAATAATTGCAACATTTTACACTGAGTGTCCAGAAGTAACATTGTAAAGATGTTATGTTCACTTTTTAAGGTTTATATCATGTGGCAGGAGAAAAAAATGGAAAATCTCGAAATGAGCTTAACTCACTCTAATGAACACATAAACATAGAAAAATAGAAAACAAGTTCAAACAATGAAAAAATTGCAACATTTTACACTGAGTGTCCAGAAGTAACATTGTAAAGATGTTATGTTCACTTTTTAAGGTTTATATCATGTGGCAGGAGTAAAAAATGGAAAATCTCCAAATGAGCTTAACTCACTCCAATGCGCAAGTAAAGATAGAAAAACAGAAAACAAGTCCAAACAATGAAATAATTGCAACATTTTACACTGAGTGTCCAGAAGTAACATTGTAAAGATGTTATGTTCACTTTTTAAGGTTTATATCATGTGGCAGGAGAAAAAAATGGAAAATCTCGAAATGAGCTTAACTCACTCTAATGAACACATAAACATAGAAAAATAGAAAACAAGTTCAAACAATGAAAAAATTGCAACATTTTACACTGAGTGTCCAGAAGTAACATTGTAAAGATGTTATGTTCACTTTTTAAGGTTTATATCATGTGGCAGGAGTAAAAAATGGAAAATCTCCAAATGAGCTTAACTCACTCCAATGCGCAAGTAAAGATAGAAAAACAGAAAACAAGTCCAAACAATGAAATAATTGCAACATTTTACACTGAGTGTCCAGAAGTAACATTGTAAAGATGTTATGTTCACTTTCTAAGGTTTATATCATGTGGCAGGAGAAAAAAATGGAAAATCTCTAAATGAGCTTAACTCACTCCAATGCGCAAGTAAACATAGAAAAACAGAAAACAAGTCCAAACAATTAAATAATTGCAACATTTTACACTGAGTGTCCAGAAGTAACATTGTAAAGATGTTAGGTTCACTTTTTAAGGTTTATATCATGTGGCAGGAGAAAAAAATGGAAAATCTCCAAATGAGCTTAACTCACTCTAATGAACACATAAACATAGAAAAATAGAAAACAAGTCCAAACAATGAAATAATTGCAACATTTTACACTGAGTGTCCAGAAGTAACATTGTAAAGATGTTATGTTCACTTTTTAAGGTTTATATCATGTGGCAGGAGAAAAAAATGGAAAATCTCCAAATGAGCTTAACTCACTTTAATGTACACATAAAAATGGAAAAACAGAAAACAAGTCCAAACAATGAAAAAATTGCAACATTTTACACTGAGTGTCCAGAAGTAACATTGTAAAGATGTTATGTTCACTTTTTAAGGTTTATATCATGTGGCAGGAGAAAAAAATGGAAAATCTCCAAATGAGCTTAACTCACTCCAATGTGCAAGTAAACATAGAAAAACAGAAAACAAGTCCAAACAATGAAATAATTGCAACATTTTACACTGAGTGTCCAGAAGTAACATTGTAAAGATGTTATGTTCACTTTTTAAGGTTTATATCAAGTGGCAGGAAAAAAAAAAAGGGAAAATCTCCAAATGAGCTTAACTCACTTTAATGTACACATAAAAATGGAAAAACAGAAAACAAGTCCAAACAATGAAATAATTGCAACATTTTACACTGAGTGTCCAGAAGTAACATTGTAAAGATGTTAGGTTCACTTTTTAAGGTTTATATCATGTGGCAGGAGAAAAAAATGGAAAATCTCCAAATGAGCTTAACTCACTCTAATGAACACATAAACATAGAAAAATAGAAAACAAGTCCAAACAATGAAATAATTGCAACATTTTACACTGAGTGTCCAGAAGTAACATTGTAAAGATGTTATGTTCACTTTTTAAGGTTTATATCAAGTGGCAGGAGAAAAAAAGGGAAAATCTCCAAATGAGCTTAACTCACTTTAATGTACACATAAAAATGGAAAAACAGAAAACAAGTCCAAACAATGAAATAATTGCAAAATTTTACACTGAGTGTCCAGAAGTAACATTGTAAAGATGTTATGTTCACTTTTTAAGGTTTATATCATGTGGCAGGAGAAAAAAATGGAAAATCTCCAAATGAGCTTAACTCACTCCAATGCGCAAGTAAACATAGAAAAACAGAAAACAAGTCCAAACAATGAAATAATTGCAACATTTTACACTGAGTGTCCAGAAGTAACATTGTAAAGATGTTATGTTCACTTTTTAAGGTTTATATCAAGTGGCAGGAGAAAAAAAAGGGAAAATCTCCAAATGAGCTTAACTCACTTTAATGTACACATAAAAATGGAAAAACAGAAAACAAGTCCAAACAATGAAATAATTGCAACATTTTACACTGAGTGTCCAGAAGTAACATTGTAAAGATGTTATGTTCACTTTCTAAGGTTTATATCATGTGGCAGGAGAAAAAAATGGAAAATCTCTAAATGAGCTTAACTCACTCCAATGCGCAAGTAAACATAGAAAAACAGAAAACAAGTCCAAACAATGAAATAATTGCAACATTTTACACTGAGTGTCCAGAAGTAACATTGTAAAGATGTTAGGTTCACTTTTTAAGGTTTATATCATGTGGCAGGAGAAAAAAATGGAAAATCTCCAAATGAGCTTAACTCACTCTAATGAACACATAAACATAGAAAAATAGAAAACAAGTCCAAACAATGAAATAATTGCAACATTTTACACTGAGTGTCCAGAAGTAACATTGTAAAGATGTTATGTTCACTTTTTAAGGTTTATATCATGTGCCAGGAGAAAAAAATGGAAAATCTCCAAATGAGCTTAACTCACTCCAATGCGCAAGTAAAGATAGAAAAACAGAAAACAAGTTCAAACAATTAAATAATTGCAACATTTTACACTGAGTGTCCAGAAGTAACATTGTAAAGATGTTATGTTCACTTTTTAAGGTTTATATCATGTGGCAGGAGAAAAAAATGGAAAATCTCCAAATGAGCTTAACTCACTTTAATGTACACATAAAAATGGAAAAACAGAAAACAAGTCCAAACAATGAAATAATTGCAACATTTTACACTGAGTGTCCAGAAGTGACATTGTTAAGATGTTATGTTCACTTTTTAAGGTTTATATCATGTGGCAGGAGAAAAAAATGGCAAATCTCCAAATGAGCTTAACTCACTTTAATGAACACATAAACATAGAAAAATAGAAAACAAGTCCAAACAATGAAATAATTGCAACATTTTACACTGAGTGTCCAGAAGTAACATTGTAAAGATGTTATGTTCACTTTTTAAGGTTTATATCATGTGGCAGGAGAAAAAAATGGAAAATCTCCAGATGAGCTTAACTCACTCTAATGAACACATAAACATAGCAAAATAGAAAACAAGTCCAAACAATGAAATAAATGCAACATTTTACACTGAGTGTCCAGAAGTAACATTGTAAAGATGTTATGTTCACTTTTTAAGGTTTATATCAAGTGGCAGGAAAAAAAAAAAGGGAAAATCTCCAAATGAGCTTAACTCACTTTAATGTACACATAAAAATGGAAAAACAGAAAACAAGTCCAAACAATGAAATAATTGCAACATTTTACACTGAGTGTCCAGAAGTAACATTGTAAAGATGTTATGTTCACTTTCTAAGGTTTATATCATGTGGCAGGAGAAAAAAATGGAAAATCTCCAAATGAGCTTAACTCTACGGAAGAGGATTAGGGCCACGGAGGAAAAAAAAATTGAGTTCTGACTTTAAACTCAGAATTCTGACTTTAATCTCAGAAATTCTGACTTTAATCTCAGAATTCTGACTTTATTCTCAGAATTCTGACTTTAATCTCAGAATTTTGACTTTATTCTCAGAATTCTGACTTTAAACTCAGAATTCTGACTTTAATCTCAGAATTCTGACTTTATTCTCAGAATTTCTGACTTTAATCTCAGAATTCTGACTTTAATCTCAGAATTTTGACTTTATTCTCAGAATTCTGACTTTATTCTCAGAATTCTGACTTTAATCTCAGAATTCTGACTTTAAAGTCAGAACTACGGGTACACCGTAAGGAACGCTTCGCGGGAGGGTCCCTTTTCATGCAGGTGGGAGAAACGCAGGGTGGCAGAAGATGTCCATCGGCGATTTTTTGCGTGTTCGGGGGGTCCCAGAGGAAGCTATTTCTTTAATGGAAGACCAAAAGGTGAGTGAAAATGAAATACGTGTTGTTTAGGTGTTCGGAGTAGCACGCCCAGGTTATCACCCGCTTACACATTAATGATGTTAGAGACATTAAAGACCCGACGCATTTCGTACGCTGCGGTAGTCGGCTAATTTCGTCTTTGTGTAGTCAATTGATAATAATGCATTTATTTTGCATACGGACCAAAACAACATAATGGCATGGTCACGTTCATGTAGCAATAACATACTATCCACCACTTGTAGCTTAGCTTCCGAAGCTACTCCCGTTTGCCAACATAAACAAACGGATATAAAGTAAGAAAACACAAAATCGTGTGGCGCGTATGTACTTTTCTCAACTAAGATCTTAGTGATAAAGTAGTGATTTGTAGCGTTTGCTGGGCTGCGGTCAGTGCCGCTCACGGTACCACTACTGTGTTAATTTCTTCTTTGTGTAGTCTACTACAGCGTCCGTCACTCATATTTCCAAGCCACTACTGCCCCCTATTGGCGGAAAATGGTATAGCACTAGTTATTTCAGGGGAATTTCAAATACTAGAAATATGACAGAAACCCATTTGAATAAGAACAAAACTATACATATACAAAATACCGTTCATCTGTTTATCTAAATAATTACACAGGCATGCCCCTCCTTACAATCAATTGGCCTGTCAATTTGTTGTTTGATCCAATAACATAACATTGTTTTGGTGTGTTAAAGTTTTATTTAGAATGATCCAGCCATTTAGCTCCATTCACCCTAATTCTCTCAGGTACCAGAGGGCTGGTCAAATAGCCATGGATTTCCCACTATGAAATGGTTTGACTGAAATAAATTAGATAATATCAGGTCTGATTGCAGTATTCAGATACTCATAATAAGTCAGTGAATGTGTAGTCTCACATTGAAAGGGTTATCACTACCTAGCTTGACACCAGTGTACTGATTTAAGGGGCTTAACCTCAACATTATGTTTGCAATGTGTACGTAGAAGAAAATAATTGTCTTTTATTCATTCTTCTTCACAGATTGACAGTGACATCATTGCACTGATGGATGATGTGACTCTGGTAGACCCATGACTGGAGACCAAATTGCCCTCTCATGATTATTAGATAGATAACAATGCCTGCAATGACAGAATTGGATAACTTGATTAAAATGGAAGTGTACTCCCAAAGGCCAGCTTACATGTGATGAGACTGTTTTTGAACTGTGTTGTTTGCTGATGGAAGAGAAGAAGGGATGGGATGCTCCAGCAGATCCTCTATCTGCAACTGAACTATACATCATGTTAAGAGAGGAACTACTGAAAATTATTTGATCAATGGACAAATCCAATTTTTACGAAATACAACATTAGCCCCAGTGATATAATTTAATAGTATTTGTCTTATCTTGTCAGTATGGACAAGTATGGCTATACTGCAGGTGTTTTAAGAATGTGAAGTAATAGTAATTAAGTAATAAAGTAATGCATTTTGGGTGCAATCAAACACAATGCCTCCTTTTTGTTTTATCATCTTTCACTATTGTTTTTCAATCCAGCTGACAATGAAATAATTTGTAACATTCTATTAACACTGTATTTTAAACCTTATTTACCCCATCACTTTTTACAAATGGATAGGGAGCTTCATCAACATTCAACTGAAGAACTTGATACAAATGTGATGGAAAAAGCACTAACCCTAACCCAAAACATTTTATTAACATTAAAGTAACATTCCAATGCATAAAGTAGCATTTTACAGTCAACGAGGCTTTACTAGAGATCTCAACTAAAGTAATAGTCATGAGCTAAAAGCAGTTACTGAGTGAAAAGCATACAATTTCATTTTGATGGTAAATGAAAAAACTTAAAACTTTAGCCTTAGAGAGTCTCATGTAGCCTCTTTTTCATAAAATATCTTCTACATCAATGACCTAATGTAACATATTAACATTTCAGGTAATACCAGCTACTCAACTAGGGTCTGTAGTATCACAAAATACCTCCCATTTCATCCATAAACATGGTGTAGAATAAAGGCAAGTGTTAATGCGTAAGAAGATGTGCATACAGCTATACTAAAGCTATACTCCAGACTTGCTTATAGCAACAAGGAAATACTTTCTGGTATTGTAATGATAACAAAACACCTGAAAATATGACAATGTGGAACAAGGAAGACTCAACAATTACAGCACCTGCTATTATCAAATTGGTTGACACATTAAGTGTGTAATATAAGAACACAAAATTATCAAACTGAATTGTTTAGTGCTTGTGCAATAACAATCATATTGTCCAAAATTAGAAGAGATTACATCAGTTTGTGGTCTGTTAATATGAGATCACGACCAATAAGGACAGATGCAGAGTAGCTATATCTTCATAAGATTCAACTGAGACGTGGTGTCACAAGATACTGTAAGACCATCATCATTTTGGTTGATGAACGAACATGTGGTACCAAGAAAATATGACATATACATCAGAATAGCTTCAGTATTTACTATATACACTAATTTGCTTTTGCTATCGAGGAAGTGATATTTTAGCAGTCATCAGCTAAAGTACCTGCATGAAAAGGGACTCTCCCGCGAAGTGGTCCTTATGGTGTACCCGTAGTTCTGACTTTAAAGTCAGAATTCTGATAATAAAGTCAGAATTCTGAGAATAAAGTCAGAATTCTGAGATTAAAGTCAGAATTCTGAGAATAAAGTCAGAATTCTGAGAATAAAGTCAGAAATTCTGAGAATAAAGTCAGAATTCTGAGATTAAAGTCAGAATTCTGAGTTTAAAGTCAGAATTCTGAGAATAAAGTCAGAATTCTGAGATTAAAGTCAGAATTTCTGAGATTAAAGTCAGAATTCTGAGAATAAAGTCAGAATTCTGAGATTAAAGTCAGAATTTCTGAGATTAAAGTCAGAATTCTGAGAGTAAAGTCAGAATTCTGAGATTAAAGTCAGAATTCTGAGTTTAAAGTCAGAATTCTGAGAATAGTCAGAATTCTGAGATTAAAGTCAGAATTTCTGAGATTAAAGTCAGAATTCTGAGAATAAAGTCAGAATTCTGAGATTAAAGTCAGAATTCTGAGATTAAAGTCAGAATTCTGAGAATAAAGTCAGAATTCTGAGATTAAAGTCAGAATTCTGAGTTTAAAGTCAGAACTCAATTTTTTTTTTTTCCGTGGCCCTAATCCTCTTCCGTACAACTCACTTTAATGTACACATAAAAATGGAAAAACAGAAAACAAGTCCAAACAATGAAATAATTGCAACATTTTACACTGAGTGTCCAGAAGTAACATTGTAAAGATGTTATGTTCACTTTTTAAGGTTTATATCATGTGGCAGGAGAAAAAAATGGAAAATCTCCAAATGAGCTTAACTCACTCTAGAATAGAATAGAATAGAAATACTTTATTCTTCCCCAAGGGGAAATTGTTGTGGCACAGCAGCAAAATACAATACAAGAAAAGAATTCAACATAAATAAATGAGTGTACAAAAGTATGTAAAGAAAATAGTGCAAAAAGTGAAGAATGAATGACCCATAGGATCAGGTGCAATGACATAAAGGAGAGACTAATGTAGTCTGTCCAATATATTAATATAAATTATACACTGTGCTGTTGTGCAATGGAGCAGAGTCAGTTTTACAGGGATGAGTTGTAAATCCTGATGGCTGATGGCAGGAATGACTTCCTGAATCTGTCCTTGTGACAGCGGAGCTGTCTGAATCTCCTGGAGAATGTGCTCTCCTGAGCCTGGAGGATGTGGTGGAGAGGATGATCAGAGTTATCCATGATGGATAGCAGTTTGTTCAGCATCCTCCTCTCCACCACCGTTTCCACGGTGTCCTGCTTGCAGCCAATGATGGAGCCGGCCTTCTTAATCAGTTTGTTGATTTTGCTGGTTTCACCGGCTCCCATGCTGCTCCCCCAGCACACCACAGCAAAGAACAGTGTGCTGGCCACAACAGACTGGTAAAATAACTCCAGCATCTTGCTGCATACGTCAAAGGATCGCAGCCTCCTCAGAAAGAAGAGCCTGCTCATCCCCTTCCTGTACACAGCACTGGTGTTAGCCTTCCAGTCCAATCTGTTGTTCAACCTCACACCGAGGAATTTGTATTCCTCCACCATCTCTATGTGCTCCCCCAGCACCGTCAGCGGTTGTGGAGCTGTCTTCTTCCTCCTGAAGTCCACCACCATCTCCTTGGTCTTGGTCACATTCAGAAGCAGGTGGTTCTCACTGGCCCACTTCACAAAGTCAGCTACCACTGTCCTGTACTCCCCCTCATGTCCATCCTTTATACACCCTACCACCGCAGAGTCATCTGAGAACTTCTGCAGGTGGCATGACACGGAGTCATACTGAAGGTCTGAGGTGTATATGGTGAACAGGAAGGGGGACAGCACAGTTCCTTGTGGGGCTCCTACATCACTAACCACCACATCAGACAAACCACGACCCAGTCGGACAAACTGTGGTCTGCCTGTCAGGTAATCAGTGATCCAGGAGATGGTGGGCATGTCCACCCCCACCTTCCGCAACTTCTCCCCCAGTAACAGTGGCTGAATGGTGTTGAAAGCACTGGAGAAATCAAAGAAAGTGATTCTCACAGTGCCTCCAGCACCATCCAGGTGAGACTGAGCTCGATGCAGCAGATAGGTGATGGCGTCATCCACCCCCAGATTGGGCTGATATGCAAACTGAAGCGGGTCCAGTGAGGACTTAACCTGCGGTCTGAGGTGAGACAAGACCAGCCTCTCCAGCACTTTCATCACATGCGACGTCAAGGCCACTGGACGGTAATCCTTGGGTTCACATGATGATGACTTTGTCTTGGGGACAGGAACCAGGCACGATGTCTTCCACAGTGCTGGGACCATCCCCTGTTGGAGGCTCAGGTTGAAGAGGTGCTGCAGGATGGCAGCCAGCTGGGTGGCACAAGCCCTCAGTAGCCTGGGGCTGAGACCGTCCGGGCCCGCAGCCTTGTTCTGCTGCAGTCTCTCAAGCTGTCTTCTGACCTGGTTGGTTGTCACTGAGAGGGGTGGGGGGGAAGAGGGGAGGGGGGGAGGTGAGACTGTGTCCAAGCAGCTCTCCAGGGGGGGCAGAGGGTGGAGGAGCAGAGGCAGGGGGGGAGGGAGGGAGGTGTGAAATGTGGAGGAGGCAGCAGGGGGCTGTGTTGAAGTCTGTGCGCTGAACCTGTTAAAGAAGAGGTTCAGCTGGTTAGCCCTCTCGACGGTGCCCTCTGTCGGTTTCTCCTTCACGTTGAATCCGGTGATGGTCTTCATTCCGGACCACACCTCCCTCATGTCGTTCTGCTGGAGTTTGGACTCCAGCTTCCTCCTGTAGGTGTCTTTGCTCTGCCTCAGCATCTCCTTCAGGTCACGTTGTACCTTCTTCATTTCCTCCCGGTCCCCATTTCTGAAGGCCTCTTTCTTTTTGTTGAGGAGGGTCTTCAGATCCCTGGTGATCCAAGGTTTGTTGTTGGGGTAGCAGTGGACAGTCCGGGCAGGGAGAACCGTGAGTTCACAGAACCTGATATATTCTGTGATGCAGTCTGTCATGGAGTTGATGTCCTCCCCATGTGGCATGCAGAGCGCATCCCAATCTGTAGACTCAAAGCAGTCCTGCAGAGCCATGTCAGCCTCCTGTGTACTCCTTCTCACTGAGCGGGTGGCAACAGGAAGCCTCTTCACTACAGGAACATACCTGGGAGTCAGCTGGACCAGGTTGTGATCAGACATGCCAAGAGGGGGAAGGGCAGTAGCTGTGTATGCATCCCTAGCATTAGCATACAAAAGGTCTATTGTTTTATTGTCTCTGGTGGGGCAGTCAACATATTGGTGGAAGGTTGGTAAAACAGAGTCCAGGTTGGTGTGGTTAAAATCCCCAGTAATTGTAATAAATGCAGTGGGATGCCGTGTCTGTAATCTGGACACAGTAGAGTGGACACTGTCTACTGCTGCCATTGCATCAGCTGAGGGAGGGATGTAAACAGCCACAACAATCACGGAGGTATATTCCCTGGGGAGGTAGTATGGGCGCATTCCCACAGCCAAAAGTTCTATGTCCGGGCTACACAGACGCTCCTTCTCACAAACATGTCCGGGGTGACACCACTTCTCATTCACGTACACAGCAACGCCGCCCCCTTTCTTCTTACCGCTCAGCGCAGCGTCTCTGTCCGCCCGCACAGTCTTAAAGCCCGGTACTGCCACGCTGTGATCGGTGAAGTGTGAGTGCAGCCATGTCTCGGTGAAACACATGAGGCTGCTCTCCCTGAACACCCAGCTGTTCCTCACAAGCGCGCAGAGCTCGTCCGTTTTATTTCCCAGGGATCTCACATTCCCCGTGATTATTGCCGGTACTGCTGGTTTGTACCTCCTCGCTTTGGCTCTCCCTTTGGCTCCGGCTCTGCAGCCCCGCCGCTTCCGCTGCAGTTCCTTCGGAATTTCAGGCCGTGCTGTGATCAGGAGAGCCGGCTCCCTCAGCGCGATCAGCTGGTCGCGCGTGTAAACAATGCCCTCGCTCCGCTGTGCGTCTGCCACGCCACCAAAAAGCAGGAAAAAGTAACAGACGAGCCACATAAACCGCGCAAAATTAGCGGAGTACATGGCGTAACTGTTAGAGAAGTGTCACTCCTAATGCGAAAAATAATAAATTAAGAAAAAGGTGCTTAAATTGAAGAAGAACTAACACAAACAGAGAGCTGCTGTATCAAGCTGCCGCTAGCACGGCGCCATCTTGGAACCCTCAATGAACACATAAACATAGAAAAATAGAAAACAAGTTCAAACAATGAAAAAATTGCAACATTTTACACTGAGTGTCCAGAAGTAACATTGTAAAGATGTTATGTTCACTTTTTAAGGTTTATATCATGTGGCAGGAGTAAAAAATGGAAAATCTCCAAATGAGCTTAACTCACTCCAATGCGCAAGTAAAGATAGAAGAACAGAAAACAAGTCCAAACAATGAAATAATTGCAAAATTTTACACTGAGTGTCCAGAAGTAACATTGTAAAGATGTTATGTTCACTTTTTAAGGTTTATATCATGTGGCAGGAGAAAAAAATGGAAAATCTCCAAATGAGCTTAACTCACTTTAATGTACACATAAAAATGGAAAAACACAAAACAAGTCCAAACAATGAAATAATTGCAACATTTTACACTGAGTGTCCAGAAGTAACATTGTTAAGATGTTATGTTCACTTTTTAAGGTTTATATCATGTGGCAGGAAAAAAAAAGGGAAAATCTCCAAATGAGCTTAACTCACTTTAATGTACACATACAAATGGAAAAACAGAAAACAAGTCCAAACAATGAAATAATTGCAACATTTTACACTGAGTGTCCAGAAGTAACATTGTAAAGATGTTATGTTCACTTTCTAAGGTTTATATCATGTGGCAGGAGAAAAAAATGGAAAATCTCTAAATGAGCTTAACTCACTCCAATGCGCAAGTAAACATAGAAAAACAGAAAACAAGTCCAAACAATGAAATAATTGCAACATTTTACACTGAGTGTCCAGAAGTAACATTGTAAAGATGTTATGTTCACTTTTTAAGGTTTATATCAAGTGGCAGGAGAAAAAAAAGGGAAAATCTCCAAATGAGCTTAACTCACTTTAATGTACACATAAAAATGGAAAAACAGAAAACAAGTCCAAACAATGAAATAATTGCAAAATTTTACACTGAGTGTCCAGAAGTAACATTGTAAAGATGTTATGTTCACTTTTTAAGGTTTATATCATGTGGCAGGAGAAAAAAATGGAAAATCTCCAAATGAGCTTAACTCACTCCAATGCGCAAGTAAACAT
This sequence comes from Microchirus variegatus, assembly GCF_963457635.1. Classification (NCBI taxonomy): domain Eukaryota; kingdom Metazoa; phylum Chordata; class Actinopteri; order Pleuronectiformes; family Soleidae; genus Microchirus; species Microchirus variegatus. The sequence goes on from NC_139809.1 coordinate 23,967,719, forward strand.
AGAAAAACAGAAAACAAGTCCAAACAATGAAATAATTGCAACATTTTACACTGAGTGTCCAGAAGTAACATTGTAAAGATGTTGTGTACACTTTTTAAGGTTTATATCATGTGGCATGAGAAAAAAATGGAAAATCTCCAAATGAGCTTAACTCACTCCAATGCGCAAGTAAAGATAGAAAAACAGAAAACAAGTCCAAACAATGAAATAATTGCAAAATTTTACACTGAGTGTCCAGAAGTAACATTGTAAAGATGTTATGTTCACTTTTTAAGGTTTATATCATGTGGCAGGAGAAAAAAATGGAAAATCTCCAAATGAGCTTAACTCACTTTAATGTACACATAAAAATGGAAAAACAGAAAACAAGTCCAAACAATGAAATAATTGCAACATTTTACACTGAGTGTCCAGAAGTAACATTGTAAAGATGTTATGTTCACTTTTTAAGGTTTATATCATGTGGCAGGAGAAAAAAATGGAAAATCTCCAAATGAGCTTAACTCACTCCAATGTACAAGTAAACATAGAAAAACAGAAAACAAGTCCAAACAATGAAATAATTGCAACATTTTACACTGAGTGTCCAGAAGTAACATTGTAAAGATGTTATGTTCACTTTTTAAGGTTTATATCAAGTGGCAGGAGAAAAAAAAGGGAAAATCTCCAAATGAGCTTAACTCACTTTAATGTACACATAAAAATGGAAAAACAGAAAACAAGTCCAAACAATGAAATAATTGCAACATTTTACACTGAGTGTCCAGAAGTAACATTGTAAAGATGTTATGTTCACTTTCTAAGGTTTATATCATGTGGCAGGAGAAAAAAATGGAAAATCTCTAAATGAGCTTAACTCACTCCAATGCGCAAGTAAACATAGAAAAACAGAAAACAAGTCCAAACAATGAAATAATTGCAACATTTTACACTGAGTGTCCAGAAGTAACATTGTAAAGATGTTATGTTCACTTTTTAAGGTTTATATCATGTGGCAGGAGTAAAAAATGGAAAATCTCCAAATGAGCTTAACTCACTCCAATGCGCAAGTAAAGATAGAAGAACAGAAAACAAGTCCAAACAATGAAATAATTGCAAAATTTTACACTGAGTGTCCAGAAGTAACATTGTAAAGATGTTATGTTCACTTTTTAAGGTTTATATCATGTGGCAGGAGAAAAAAATGGAAAATCTCCAAATGAGCTTAACTCACTTTAATGTACACATAAAAATGGAAAAACACAAAACAAGTCCAAACAATGAAATAATTGCAACATTTTACACTGAGTGTCCAGAAGTAACATTGTTAAGATGTTATGTTCACTTTTTAAGGTTTATATCATGTGGCAGGAAAAAAAAAGGGAAAATCTCCAAATGAGCTTAACTCACTTTAATGTACACATACAAATGGAAAAACAGAAAACAAGTCCAAACAATGAAATAATTGCAACATTTTACACTGAGTGTCCAGAAGTAACATTGTAAAGATGTTATGTTCACTTTCTAAGGTTTATATCATGTGGCAGGAGAAAAAAATGGAAAATCTCTAAATGAGCTTAACTCACTCCAATGCGCAAGTAAACATAGAAAAACAGAAAACAAGTCCAAACAATGAAATAATTGCAACATTTTACACTGAGTGTCCAGAAGTAACATTGTAAAGATGTTATGTTCACTTTTTAAGGTTTATATCAAGTGGCAGGAGAAAAAAAAGGGAAAATCTCCAAATGAGCTTAACTCACTTTAATGTACACATAAAAATGGAAAAACAGAAAACAAGTCCAAACAATGAAATAATTGCAAAATTTTACACTGAGTGTCCAGAAGTAACATTGTAAAGATGTTATGTTCACTTTTTAAGGTTTATATCATGTGGCAGGAGAAAAAAATGGAAAATCTCCAAATGAGCTTAACTCACTCCAATGCGCAAGTAAACATAGAAAAACAGAAAACAAGTCCAAACAATGAAATAATTGCAACATTTTACACTGAGTGTCCAGAAGTAACATTGTAAAGATGTTGTGTACACTTTTTAAGGTTTATATCATGTGGCATGAGAAAAAAATGGAAAATCTCCAAATGAGCTTAACTCACTCCAATGCGCAAGTAAAGATAGAAAAACAGAAAACAAGTCCAAACAATGAAATAATTGCAAAATTTTACACTGAGTGTCCAGAAGTAACATTGTAAAGATGTTATGTTCACTTTTTAAGGTTTATATCATGTGGCAGGAGAAAAAAATGGAAAATCTCCAAATGAGCTTAACTCACTTTAATGTACACATAAAAATGGAAAAACAGAAAACAAGTCCAAACAATGAAATAATTGCAACATTTTACACTGAGTGTCCAGAAGTAACATTGTAAAGATGTTATGTTCACTTTTTAAGGTTTATATCATGTGGCAGGAGAAAAAAATGGAAAATCTCCAAATGAGCTTAACTCACTCCAATGTACAAGTAAACATAGAAAAACAGAAAACAAGTCCAAACAATGAAATAATTGCAACATTTTACACTGAGTGTCCAGAAGTAACATTGTAAAGATGTTATGTTCACTTTTTAAGGTTTATATCAAGTGGCAGGAGAAAAAAAAGGGAAAATCTCCAAATGAGCTTAACTCACTTTAATGTACACATAAAAATGGAAAAACAGAAAACAAGTCCAAACAATGAAATAATTGCAACATTTTACACTGAGTGTCCAGAAGTAACATTGTAAAGATGTTAGGTAGACTTTTTAAGGTTTATATCATGTGGCAGGAGAAAAAAATGGAAAATCTCCAAATGAGCTTAACTCACTTTAATGTACACATAAAAATGGAAAAACAGAAAACAAGTCCAAACAATGAAATAATTGCAACATTTTACACTGAGTGTCCAGAAGTAACATTGTTAAGATGTTATGTTCACTTTTTAAGGTTTATATCATGTGGCAGGAAAAAAAAAGGGAAAATCTCCAAATGACCTTAACTCACTTTAATGTACACATAAAAATGGAAAAACAGAAAACAAGTCCAAACAATGAAATAATTGCAACATTTTACACTGAGTGTCCAGAAGTAACATTGTAAAGATGTTATGTTCACTTTCTAAGGTTTATATCATGTGGCAGGAGAAAAAAATGGAAAATCTCTAAATGAGCTTAACTCACTCCAATGTACAAGTAAACATAGAAAAACAGAAAACAAGTTCAAACAATGAAAAAATTGCAACATTTTACACTGAGTGTCCAGAAGTAACATTGTAAAGATGTTATGTTCACTTTTTAAGGTTTATATCGTGTGGCAGGAGTAAAAAATGGAAAATCTCCAAATGAGCTTAACTCACTCCAATGCGCAAGTAAAGATAGAAAAACAGAAAACAAGTCCAAACAATGAAATAATTGCAAAATTTTACACTGAGTGTCCAGAAGTAACATTGTTAAGATGTTAGGTTCACTTTTTAAGGTTTATATCATGTGGCAGGAGAAAAAAATGGAAAATCTCCAAATGAGCTTAACTCACTTTAATGTACACATAAAAATGGAAAAACAGAAAACAAGTCCAAACAATGAAATAATTGAAACATTTTACACTGAGTGTCCAGAAGTAACATTGTAAAGATGTTAGGTTCACTTTTTAAGGTTTATATCATGTGGCAGGAGAAAAAAATGGAAAATCTCCAAATGAGCTTAACTCACTCTAATGAACACATAAACATAGAAAAATAGAAAACAAGTCCAAACAATGAAATAATTGCAACATTTTACACTGAGTGTCCAGAAGTAACATTGTAAAGATGTTATGTACACTTTTTATGGTTTATATCATGTGGCAGGAGAAAGAAATGGAAAATCTCCAAATGAGCTTAACTCACTCTAATGAACACATAAACATAGCAAAATAGAAAACAAGTCCAAACAATGAAATAATTGCAAAATTTTACACTGAGTGTCCAGAAGTAACATTGTAAAGATGTTATGTTCACTTTTTAAGGTTTATATCATGTGGCAGGAGAAAAAAATGGAAAATCTCCAAATGAGCTTAACTCACTCCAATGTGCAAGTAAACATAGAAAAACAGAAAACAAGTCCAAACAATGAAATAATTGCAACATTTTACACTGAGTGTCCAGAAGTAACATTGTAAAGATGTTATGTTCACTTTTTAAGGTTTATATCATGTGGCAGGAGAAAAAAATGGAAAATCTCCAAATGAGCTTAACTCACTTTAATGAACACATAAACATAGAAAAATAGAAAACAAGTCCAAACAATGAAATAATTGCAACATTTTACACTGAGTGTCCAGAAGTAACATTGTAAAGATGTTATGTACACTTTTTATGGTTTATATCATGTGGCAGGAGAAAGAAATGGAAAATCTCCAAATGAGCTTAACTCACTCTAATGAACACATAAACATAGCAAAATAGAAAACAAGTCCAAACAATGAAATAATTGCAAAATTTTACACTGAGTGTCCAGAAGTAACATTGTAAAGATGTTATGTTCACTTTTTAAGGTTTATATCATGTGGCAGGAGAAAAAAATGGAAAATCTCCAAATGAGCTTAACTCACTCCAATGTGCAAGTAAACATAGAAAAACAGAAAACAAGTCCAAACAATGAAATAATTGCAACATTTTACACTGAGTGTCCAGAAGTAACATTGTAAAGATGTTATGTTCACTTTTTAAGGTTTATATCAAGTGGCAGGAGAAAAAAAAGGGAAAATCTCCAAATGAGCTTAACTCACTCCAATGCGCAAGTAAAGATAGAAAAACAGAAAACAAGTCCAAACAATGAAATAATTGCAAAATTTTACACTGAGTGTCCAGAAGTAACATTGTAAAGATGTTATGTTCACTTTTTAAGGTTTATATCATGTGGCAGGAGAAAAAAATGGAAAATCTCCAAATGAGCTTAACTCACTTTAATGTACACATAAAAATGGAAAAACAGAAAACAAGTCCAAACAATGAAATAATTGCAAAATTTTACATTGAGTGTCCAGAAGTAAGATTGTAAAGATGTTATGTTCACTTTTTAAGGTTTATATCATGTGGCAGGAGAAAAAAATGGAAAATCTCCAAATGAGCTTAACTCACTTTAATGAACACATAAACATAGCAAAATAGAAAACAAGTCCAAACAATGAAATAATTGCAACATTTTACACTGAGTGTCCAGAAGTAACATTGTAAAGATGTTATGTTCACTTTCTAAGGTTTATATCATGTGGCAGGAGAAAAAAATGGAAAATCTCTAAATGAGCTTAACTCACTCCAATGCGCAAGTAAACATAGAAAAACAGAAAACAAGTCCAAACAATGAAATAATTGCAACATTTTACACTGAGTGTCCAGAAGTAACATTGTAAAGATGCTAGGTTCACTTTTTAAGGTTTATATCATGTGGCAGGAGAAAAAAATGGAAAATCTCCAAATGAGCTTAACTCACTCTAATGAACACATAAACATAGAAAAATAGAAAACAAGTCCAAACAATGAAATAATTGCAACATTTTACACTGAGTGTCCAGAAGTAACATTGTAAAGATGTTATGTTCACTTTTTAAGGTTTATATCATGTGGCAGGAGAAAAAAATGGAAAATCTCCAAATGAGCTTAACTCACTCTAATGAACACATAAACATAGCAAAATAGAAAACAAGTCCAAACAATGAAATAATTGCAAAATTTTACACTGAGTGTCCAGAAGTAACATTGTAAAGATGTTATGATCACTTTTTAAGGTTTATATCAAGTGGCAGGAGAAAAAAAGGGAAAATCTCCAAATGAGCTTAACTCACTTTAATGTACACATAAAAATGGAAAAACAGAAAACAAGTCCAAACAATGAAATAATTGCAAAATTTTACATTGAGTGTCCAGAAGTAACATTGTAAAGATGTTATGTTCACTTTTTAAGGTTTATATCATGTGGCAGGAGAAAAAAATGGAAAATCTCCAAATGAGCTTAACTCACTTTAATGAACACATAAACATAGAAAAATAGAAAACAAGTCCAAACAATGAAATAATTGCAACATTTTACACTGAGTGTCCAGAAGTAACATTGTAAAGATGTTATGTTCACTTTTTAAGGTTTATATCAAGTGGCAGGAGAAAAAAAAGGGAAAATCTCCAAATGAGCTTAACTCACTCCAATGCGCAAGTAAAGATAGAAAAACAGAAAACAAGTCCAAACAATGAAATAATTGCAAAATTTTACACTGAGTGTCCAGAAGTAACATTGTAAAGATGTTATGTTCACTTTTTAAGGTTTATATCATGTGGCAGGAGAAAAAAATGGAAAATCTCCAAATGAGCTTAACTCACTTTAATGTACACATAAAAATGGAAAAACAGAAAACAAGTCCAAACAATGAAATAATTGCAACATTTTACACTGAGTGTCCAGAAGTAACATTGTTAAGATGTTATGTTCACTTTTTAAGGTTTATATCATGTGGCAGGAAAAAAAAAGGGAAAATCTCCAAATGACCTTAACTCACTTTAATGTACACATAAAAATGGAAAAACAGAAAACAAGTCCAAACAATGAAATAATTGCAACATTTTACACTGAGTGTCCAGAAGTAACATTGTAAAGATGTTATGTTCACTTTCTAAGGTTTATATCATGTGGCAGGAGAAAAAAATGGAAAATCTCTAAATGAGCTTAACTCACTCCAATGCGCAAGTAAACATAGAAAAACAGAAAACAAGTCCAAACAATGAAATAATTGCAAAATTTTACACTGAGTGTCCAGAAGTAACATTGTAAAGATGTTATGTTCACTTTTTAAGGTTTATATCATGTGGCAGGAGAAAAAAATGGAAAATCTCCAAATGAGCTTAACTCACTCTAATGAACACATAAACATAGCAAAATAGAAAACAAGTCCAAACAATGAAATAATTGCAACATTTTACACTGAGTGTCCAGAAGTAACATTGTAAAGATGTTATGTTCACTTTTTAAGGTTTATATCATGTGGCAGGAGAAAAAAATGGAAAATCTCCAAATGAGCTTAACTCACTTTAATGAACACATAAACATAGAAAAATAGAAAACAAGTCCAAACAATGAAATAATTGCAACATTTTACACTGAGTGTCCAGAAGTAACATTGTAAAGATGTTATGTTCACTTTTTAAGGTTTATATCAAGTGGCAGGAGAAAAAAAAAGGGAAAATCTCCAAATTAGCTTAACTCACTCCAATGCGCAAGTAAAGATAGAAAAACAGAAAACAAGTCCAAACAATGAAATAATTGCAAAATTTTACACTGAGTGTCCAGAAGTAACATTGTAAAGATGTTATGTTCACTTTTTAAGGTTTATATCATGTGGCAGGAGAAAAAAATGGAAAATCTCCAAATGAGCTTAACTCACTTTAATGTACACATAAAAATGGAAAAACAGAAAACAAGTCCAAACAATGAAATAATTGCAACATTTTACACTGAGTGTCCAGAAGTAACATTGTTAAGATGTTATGTTCACTTTTTAAGGTTTATATCATGTGGCAGGAAAAAAAAAGGGAAAATCTCCAAATGACCTTAACTCACTTTAATGTACACATAAAAATGGAAAAACAGAAAACAAGTCCAAACAATGAAATAATTGCAACATTTTACACTGAGTGTCCAGAAGTAACATTGTAAAGATGTTATGTTCACTTTCTAAGGTTTATATCATGTGGCAGGAGAAAAAAATGGAAAATCTCTAAATGAGCTTAACTCACTTTAATGCGCAAGGAAACATAGAAAAACAGAAAACAAGTCCAAACAATGAAATAATTGCAACATTTTACACTGAGTGTCCAGAAGTAACATTGTAAAGATGTTAGGTTCACTTTTTAAGGTTTATATCATGTGGCAGGAGAAAAAAATGGAAAATCTCCAAATGAGCTTAACTCACTCTAATGAACACATAAACATAGAAAAATAGAAAACAAGTCCAAACAATGAAATAATTGCAACATTTTACACTGAGTGTCCAGAAGTAACATTGTAAAGATGTTATGTTCACTTTTTAAGGTTTATATCATGTGGCAGGAGAAAAAAATGGAAAATCTCCAAATGAGCTTAACTCACTCTAATGAACACATAAACATAGCAAAATAGAAAACAAGTCCAAACAATGAAATAATTGCAACATTTTACACTGAGTGTCCAGAAGTAACATTGTAAAGATGTTATGTTCACTTTTTAAGGTTTATATCAAGTGGCAGGAGAAAAAAAGGGAAAATCTCCAAATGAGCTTAACTCACTTTAATGTACACATAAAAATGGAAAAACAGAAAACAAGTCCAAACAATGAAATAATTGCAAAATTTTACATTGAGTGTCCAGAAGTAACATTGTAAAGATGTTATGTTCACTTTTTAAGATTTATATCATGTGGCAGGAGAAAAAAATGGAAATTCTCCAAATGAGCTTAACTCACTTTAATGAACACATAAACATAGAAAAATAGAAAACAAGTCCAAACAATGAAATAATTGCAACATTTTACACTGAGTGTCCAGAAGTAACATTGTAAAGATGTTATGTTCACTTTCTAAGGTTTATATCATGTGGCAGGAGAAAAAAATGGAAAATCTCTAAATGAGCTTAACTCACTCCAATGCACAAGTAAACATAGAAAAACAGAAAACAAGTCCAAACAATGAAATAATTGCAAAATTTTACACTGAGTGTCCAGAAGTAACATTGTTAAGATGTTATGTTCACTTTTTAAGGTTTATATCATGTGGCAGGAGAAAAAAATGGAAAATCTCCAAATGAGCTTAACTCACTTTAATGAACACATAAACATAGAAAAATAGAAAACAAGTCCAAACAATGAAATAATTGCAACATTTTACACTGAGTGTCCAGAAGTAACATTGTAAAGATGTTATGTTCACTTTTTAAGGTTTATATCATGTGGCAGGAGAAAAAAATGGAAAATCTCCAAATGAGCTTAACTCACTTTAATGTACACATGAAAATGGAAAAACAGAAAACAAGTCCAAACAATGAAAAAATTGCAACATTTTACACTGAGTGTCCAGAAGTAACATTGTAAAGATGTTATGTTCACTTTTTAAGGTTTATATCATGTGGCAGGAGAAAAAAATGGAAAATCTCCAAATGAGCTTAACTCACTCCAATGTGCAAGTAAACATAGAAAAACAGAAAACAAGTCCAAACAATGAAATAATTGCAACATTTTACACTAAGTGTCCAGAAGTAACATTGTAAAGATGTTATGTTCACTTTTTAAGGTTTATATCATGTGGCAGGAGAAAAAAATGGAAAATCTCCAAATGAGCTTGACTCACTCTAATGAACACATAAACATAGCAAAATAGAAAACAAGTCCAAACAATGAAATAATTGCAAAATTTTACACTGAGTGTCCAGAAGTAACATTGTAAAGATGTTATGTTCACTTTTTAAGGTTTATATCATGTGGCAGGAGAAAAAAATGGAAAATCTTCAAATGAGCTTAACTCACTCCAATGTGCAAGTAAACATAGAAAAACAGAAAACAAGTCCAAACAATGAAATAATTGCAACATTTTACACTGAGTGTCCAGAAGTAACATTGTAAAGATGTTAGGTTCACTTTTTAAGGTTTATATCAAGTGGCAGGAGAAAAAAAAGGGAAAATCTCCAAATGAGCTTAACTCACTCCAATGCGCAAGTAAAGATACAAAAACAGAAAACAAGTCCAAACAATGAAATAATTGCAAAATTTTACACTGAGTGTCCAGAAAACATTGTAAATATGTTATGTTCACTTTTTAAGGTTTATATCATGTGGCAGGAGAAAAAAATGGAAAATCTCCAAATGAGCTTAACTCACTTTAATGTACACATAAAAATGGAAAAACAGAAAACAAGTCCAAACAATGAAATAATTGCAACATTTTACACTGAGTGTCCAGAAGTAACATTGTTAAGATGTTATGTTCACTTTTTAAGGTTTATATCATATGGCAGGAAAAAAAAAGGGAAAATCTCCAAATGAGCTTAACTCACTTTAATGTACACATAAAAATGGAAAAACAGAAAACAAGTCCAAACAATGAAATAATTGCAACATTTTACACTGAGTGTCCAGAAGTAACATTGTAAAGATGTTATGTTCACTTTCTAAGGTTTATATCATGTGGCAGGAGAAAAAAATGGAAAATCTCTAAATGAGCTTAACTCACTCCAATGCGCAAGTTAACATAGAGAAACAGAAAACAAGTCCAAACAATGAAATAATTGCAACATTTTACACTGAGTGTCCAGAAGTAACATTGTAAAGATGTTATGTTCACTTTTTAAGGTTTATATCATGTGGCAGGAGAAAAAAATGGAAAATCTCCAAATGAGCTTAACTCACTCTAATGAACACATAAACATAGAAAAATAGAAAACAAGTTCAAACAATGAAAAAATTGCAACATTTAACACTGAGTGTCCAGAAGTAACATTGTAAAGATGTTATGTTCACTTTTTAAGGTTTATATCATGTGGCAGGAGTAAAAAATGGAAAATCTCCAAATGAGCTTAACTCACTCCAATGCGCAAGTAAAGATAGAAAAACAGAAAACAAGTCCAAACAATGAAATAATTGCAAAATTTTACACTGAGTGTCCAGAAGTAACATTGTTAAGATGTTATGTTCACTTTTTAAGGTTTATATCATGTGGCAGGAGAAAAAAATGGAAAATCTCCAAATGAGCTTAACTCACTTTAATGTACACATAAAAATGGAAAAACAGAAAACAAGTCCAAACAATGAAATAATTGCAACATTTTACACTGAGTGTCCAGAAGTAACATTGTAAAGATGTTAGGTTCACTTTTTAAGGTTTATATCATGTGGCAGGAGAAAAAAATGGAAAATCTCCAAATGAGCTTAACTCACTCTAATGAACACATAAACATAGAAAAATAGAAAACAAGTCCAAACAATGAAATAATTGCAACATTTTACACTGAGTGTCCAGAAGTAACATTGTAAAGATGTTATGTACACTTTTTAAGGTTTATATCATGTGGCAGGAGAAAAAAATGGAAAATCTCCAAATGAGCTTAACTCACTCTAATGAACACATAAACATAGCAAAATAGAAAACAAGTCCAAACAATGAAATAATTGCAAAATTTTACACTGAGTGTCCAGAAGTAACATTGTAAAGATGTTATGTTCACTTTTTAAGGTTTATATCATGTGGCAGGAGAAAAAAATGGAAAATCTTCAAATGAGCTTAACTCACTCCAATGTGCAAGTAAACATAGAAAAACAGAAAACAAGTCCAAACAATGAAATAATTGCAACATTTTACACTGAGTGTCCAGAAGTAACATTGTAAAGATGTTAGGTTCACTTTTTAAGGTTTATATCAAGTGGCAGGAGAAAAAAAAGGGAAAATCTCCAAATGAGCTTAACTCACTCCAATGTGCACGTAAAAATGGAAAAACAGAAAACAAGTCCAAACAATGAAATAATTGCAACATTTTACACTGAGTGTCCAGAAGTAACATTGTTAAGATGTTATGTTCACTTTTTAAGGTTTATATCATATGGCAGGAAAAAAAAAGGGAAAATCTCCAAATGAGCTTAACTCACTTTAATGTACACATAAAAATGGAAAAACAGAAAACAAGTCCAAACAATGAAATAATTGCAACATTTTACACTGAGTGTCCAGAAGTAACATTGTAAAGATGTTATGTTCACTTTCTAAGGTTTATATCATGTGGCAGGAGAAAAAAATGGAAAATCTCTAAATGAGCTTAACTCACTCCAATGCGCAAGTTAACATAGAGAAACAGAAAACAAGTCCAAACAATGAAATAATTGCAACATTTTACACTGAGTGTCCAGAAGTAACATTGTAAAGATGTTAGGTTCACTTTTTAAGGTTTATATCATGTGGCAGGAGAAAAAAATGGAAAAATCTCCAAATGAGCTTAACTCACTCTAATGAACACATAAACATAGAAAAATAGAAAACAAGTCCAAACAATGAAATAATTGCAACATTTTACACTGAGTGTCCAGAAGTAACATTGTAAAGATGTTATGTTCACTTTTTAAGGTTTATATCATGTGGCAGGAGAAAAAAATGGAAAATCTCCAAATGAGCTTAACTCACTCTAATGAACACATAAACATAGCAAAATAGAAAACAAGTCCAAACAATGAAATAATTGCAAAATTTTACACTGAGTGTCCAGAAGTAACATTGTAAAGATGTTATGTTCACTTTTTAAGGTTTATATCAAGTGGCAGGAGAAAAAAAGGGAAAATCTCCAAATGAGCTTAACTCACTTTAATGTACACATAAAAATGGAAAAACAGAAAACAAGTCCAAACAATGAAATAATTGGAAAATTTTACACTGAGTGTCCAGAAGTAACATTGTAAAGATGTTATGTTCACTTTTTAAGGTTTATATCATGTGGCAGGAGAAAAAAATGGAAAATCTCCAAATGAGCTTAACTCACTTTAATGAACACATAAACATAGAAAAATAGAAAACAAGTCCAAACAATGAAATAATTGCAACATTTTACACTGAGTGTCCAGAAGTAACATTGTAAAGATGTTATGTTCACTTTCTAAGGTTTATATCATGTGGCAGGAGAAAAAAATGGAAAATCTCCAAATGAGCTTAACTCACTCCAATGTGCAAGTAAACATAGAAAAACAGAAAACAAGTCCAAACAATGAAATAATTGCAACATTTTACACTGAGTGTCCAGAAGTAACATTGTAAAGATGTTAGGTTCACTTTTTAAGGTTTATATCATGTGGCAGGAGAAAAAAAAGGAAAATCTCCAAATGAGCTTAACTCACTTTAATGTACACATAAAAATGGAAAAACAGAAAACAAGTCCAAACAATGAAAAAATTGCAACATTTTACACTGAGTGTCCAGAAGTAACATTGTAAAGATGTTATGTCCACTTTTTAAGGTTTATATCATGTGGCAGGAGAAAAAAATGGAAAATCTCCAAATGAGCTTAACTCACTTTAATGTACACATGAAAATGGAAAAACAGAAAACAAGTCCAAACAATGAAAAAATTGCAAAATTTTACACTGAGTGTCCAGAAGTAACATTGTAAAGATGTTATGTTCACTTTTTAAGGTTTACATCAAGTGGCAGGAGAAAAAAATGGAAAATCTCCAAATGAGCTTAACTCACTTTAATGTACACATAAAAATGGAAAAACAGAAAACAAGTCCAAACAATGAAATAATTGCAACATTTTACACTGAGTGTCCAGAAGTAACATTGTAAAGATGTTATGTTCACTTTTTAAGGTTTATATCATGTGGCAGGAGAAAAAAATGGAAAATCTCCAAATGAGCTTAACTCACTTTAATGAACACATAAACATAGAAAAATAGAAAACAAGTCCAAACAATGAAATAATTGCAACATTTTACACTGAGTGTCCAGAAGTAACATTGTAAAGATGTTATGTTCACTTTCTAAGGTTTATATCATGTGGCAGGAGAAAAAAATGGAAAATCTCCAAATGAGCTTAACTCACTCCAATGTGCAAGTAAACATAGAAAAACAGAAAACAAGTCCAAACAATGAAATAATTGCAACATTTTACACTGAGTGTCCAGAAGTAACATTGTAAAGATGTTAGGTTCACTTTTTAAGGTTTATATCATGTGGCAGGAGAAAAAAAAGGAAAATCTCCAAATGAGCTTAACTCACTTTAATGTACACATAAAAATGGAAAAACAGAAAACAAGTCCAAACAATGAAAAAATTGCAACATTTTACACTGAGTGTCCAGAAGTAACATTGTAAAGATGTTATGTCCACTTTTTAAGGTTTATATCATGTGGCAGGAGAAAAAAATGGAAAATCTCCAAATGAGCTTAACTCACTTTAATGTACACATGAAAATGGAAAAACAGAAAACAAGTCCAAACAATGAAAAAATTGCAACATTTTACACTGAGTGTCCAGAAGTAACATTGTAAAGATGTTATGTTCACTTTTTAAGGTTTATATCATGTGGCAGGAGAAAAAAATGGAAAATCTCCAAATGAGCTTAACTCACTCCAATGTGCAAGTAAACATAGAAAAACAGAAAACAAGTCCAAACAATGAAATAATTGCAATATTTTACACTGAGTGTCCAGAAGTAACATTGTAAAGATGTTATGTTCACTTTTTAAGGTTTATATCAAGTGGCAGGAGAAAAAAAAGGGAAAATCTCCAAATGAGCTTAACTCACTTTAATGAACACATAAACATAGAAAAATAGAAAACAAGTCCAAACAATGAAATAATTGCAACGTTTTACACTGAGTGTCCAGAAGTAACATTGTAAAGATGTTATGTTCACTTTTTAAGGTTTATATCATGTGGCAGGAGAAAAAAATGGAAAATCTCCAAATGAGCTTAACTCACTTTAATGTACACATAAAAATGGAAAAACAGAAAACAAGTCCAAACAATGAAATAATTGCAACATTTTACACTGAGTGTCCAGAAGTAACATTGTTAAGATGTTAGGTTCACTTTTTAAGGTTTATATCATGTGGCAGGAAAAAAAAAGGGAAAATCTCCAAATGAGCTTAACTCACTCTAATGAACACATAAACATAGAAAAATAGAAAACAAGTCCAAACAATGAAATAATTGCAACATTTTACACTGAGTGTCCAGAAGTAACATTGTAAAGATGTTATGTTCACTTTTTAAGGTTTATATCATGTGGCAGGAGAAAAAAATGGAAAATCTCCAAATGAGCTTAACTCACTCTAATGAACACATAAACATAGCAAAATAGAAAACAAGTCCAAACAATGAAATAATTGCAAAATTTTACACTGAGTGTCCAGAAGTAACATTGTAAAGATGTTATGTTCACTTTTTAAGGTTTATATCAAGTGGCAGGAGAAAAAAAGGGAAAATCTCCAAATGAGCTTAACTCACTTTAATGTACACATAAAAATGGAAAAACAGAAAACAAGTCCAAACAATGAAATAATTGCAAAATTTTACACTGAGTGTCCAGAAGTAACATTGTAAAGATGTTATGTTCACTTTTTAAGGTTTATATCATGTGGCAGGAGAAAAAAATGGAAAATCTCCAAATGAGCTTAACTCACTTTAATGAACACATAAACATAGAAAAATAGAAAACAAGTCCAAACAATGAAATAATTGCAACATTTTACACTGAGTGTCCAGAAGTAACATTGTAAAGATGTTATGTTCACTTTTTAAGGTTTATATCATGTGGCAGGAGAAAAAAATGGAAAATCTCCAAATGAGCTTAACTCACTTTAATGTACACATAAAAATGGAAAAACAGAAAACAAGTCCAAACAATGAAAAAATTGCAACATTTTACACTGAGTGTCCAGAAGTAACATTGTAAAGATGTTATGTTCACTCTTTAAGGTTTATATCATGTGGCAGGAGAAAAAAATGGAAAATCTCCAAATGAGCTTAACTCACTCCAATGTGCAAGTAAACATAGAAAAACAGAAAACAAGTCCAAACAATGAAATAATTGCAAAATTTTACACTGAGTGTCCAGAAGTAACATTGTTAAGATGTTATGTTCATTTTTTAAGGTTTATATCATGTGGCAGGAGAAAAAAATGGAAAATCTCCAAATGAGCTTAACTCACTTTAATGTACACATAAAAATGGAAAAACAGAAAACAAGTCCAAACAATGAAATAATTGCAACATTTTACACTGAGTGTCCAGAAGTAACATTGTAAAGATGTTAGGTTCACTTTTTAAGGTTTATATCATGTGGCAGGAGAAAAAAATGGAAAATCTCCAAATGAGCTTAACTCACTCTAATGAACACATAAACATAGAAAAATAGAAAACAAGTCCAAACAATGAAATAATTGCAACATTTTACACTGAGTGTCCAGAAGTAACATTGTAAAGATGTTATGTACACTTTTTAAGGTTTATATCATGTGGCAGGAGAAAAAAATGGAAAATCTCCAAATGAGCTTACATCACTCTAATGAACACATAAACATAGCAAAATAGAAAACAAGTCCAAACAATGAAATAATTGCAAAATTTTACAATGAGTGTCCAGAAGTAACATTGTAAAGATGTTATGTTCACTTTTTAAGGTTTATATCATGTGGCAGGAGAAAAAAATGGAAAATCTCCAAATGAGCTTAACTTACTCCAATGTGCAAGTAAACATAGAAAAACAGAAAACAAGTCCAAACAATGAAATAATTGCAACATTTTACACTGAGTGTCCAGAAGTAACATTGTAAAGATGTTATGTTCACTTTTTAAGGTTTATATCAAGTGGCAGGAGAAAAAAAAGGGAAAATCTCCAAATGAGCTTAACTCACTTTAATGTACACATGAAAATGGAAAAACAGAAAACAAGTCCAAACAATGAAAAAATTGCAACATTTTACACTGAGTGTCCAGAAGTAACATTGTAAAGATGTTATGTTCACTTTTTAAGGTTTATATCATGTGGCAGGAGAAAAAAATGGAAAATCTCCAAATGAGCTTAACTCACTCCAATGTGCAAGTAAACATAGAAAAACAGAAAACAAGTCCAAACAATGAAATAATTGCAATATTTTACACTGAGTGTCCAGAAGTAACATTGTAAAGATGTTATGTTCACTTTTTAAGGTTTATATCAAGTGGCAGGAGAAAAAAAAGGGAAAATCTCCAAATGAGCTTAACTCACTTTAATGAACACATAAACATAGAAAAATAGAAAACAAGTCCAAACAATGAAATAATTGCAACGTTTTACACTGAGTGTCCAGAAGTAACATTGTAAAGATGTTATGTTCACTTTTTAAGGTTTATATCATGTGGCAGGAGAAAAAAATGGAAAATCTCCAAATGAGCTTAACTCACTTTAATGTACACATAAAAATGGAAAAATAGAAAACAAGTCCAAACAATGAAATAATTGCAACATTTTACACTGAGTGTCCAGAAGTAACATTGTTAAGATGTTAGGTTCACTTTTTAAGGTTTATATCATGTGGCAGGAAAAAAAAAGGGAAAATCTCCAAATGAGCTTAACTCACTCTAATGAACACATAAACATAGAAAAATAGAAAACAAGTCCAAACAATGAAATAATTGCAACATTTTACACTGAGTGTCCAGAAGTAACATTGTAAAGATGTTATGTTCACTTTTTAAGGTTTATATCATGTGGCAGGAGAAAAAAATGGAAAATCTCCAAATGAGCTTAACTCACTCTAATGAACACATAAACATAGCAAAATAGAAAACAAGTCCAAACAATGAAATAATTGCAAAATTTTACACTGAGTGTCCAGAAGTAACATTGTAAAGATGTTATGTTCACTTTTTAAGGTTTATATCAAGTGGCAGGAGAAAAAAAGGGAAAATCTCCAAATGAGCTTAACTCACTTTAATGTACACATAAAAATGGAAAAACAGAAAACAAGTCCAAACAATGAAATAATTGCAAAATTTTACACTGAGTGTCCAGAAGTAACATTGTAAAGATGTTATGTTCACTTTTTAAGGTTTATATCATGTGGCAGGAGAAAAAAATGGAAAATCTCCAAATGAGCTTAACTCACTTTAATGAACACATAAACATAGAAAAATAGAAAACAAGTCCAAACAATGAAATAATTGCAACATTTTACACTGAGTGTCCAGAAGTAACATTGTAAAGATGTTATGTTCACTTTTTAAGGTTTATATCATGTGGCAGGAGAAAAAAATGGAAAATCTCCAAATGAGCTTAACTCACTTTAATGTACACATAAAAATGGAAAAACAGAAAACAAGTCCAAACAATGAAAAAATTGCAACATTTTACACTGAGTGTCCAGAAGTAACATTGTAAAGATGTTATGTTCACTCTTTAAGGTTTATATCATGTGGCAGGAGAAAAAAATGGAAAATCTCCAAATGAGCTTAACTCACTCCAATGTGCACGTAAACATAGAAAAACAGAAAACAAGTCCAAACAATGAAATAATTGCAAAATTTTACACTGAGTGTCCAGAAGTAACATTGTTAAGATGTTATGTTCACTTTTTAAGGTTTATATCATGTGGCAGGAGAAAAAAATGGAAAATCTCCAAATGAGCTTAACTCACTTTAATGTACACATAAAAATGGAAAAACAGAAAACAAGTCCAAACAATGAAATAATTGCAACATTTTACACTGAGTGTCCAGAAGTAACATTGTAAAGATGTTAGGTTCACTTTTTAAGGTTTATATCATGTGGCAGGAGAAAAAAATGGAAAATCTCCAAATGAGCTTAACTCACTCTAATGAACACATAAACATAGAAAAATAGAAAACAAGTCCAAACAATGAAATAATTGCAACATTTTACACTGAGTGTCCAGAAGTAACATTGTAAAGATGTTATGTACACTTTTTAAGGTTTATATCATGTGGCAGGAGAAAAAAATGGAAAATCTCCAAATGAGCTTACATCACTCTAATGAACACATAAACATAGCAAAATAGAAAACAAGTCCAAACAATGAAATAATTGCAAAATTTTACAATGAGTGTCCAGAAGTAACATTGTAAAGATGTTATGTTCACTTTTTAAGGTTTATATCATGTGGCAGGAGAAAAAAATGGAAAATCTCCAAATGAGCTTAACTTACTCCAATGTGCAAGTAAACATAGAAAAACAGAAAACAAGTCCAAACAATGAAATAATTGCAACATTTTACACTGAGTGTCCAGAAGTAACATTGTAAAGATGTTATGTTCACTTTTTAAGGTTTATATCAAGTGGCAGGAGAAAAAAAAGGGAAAATCTCCAAATGAGCTTAACTCACTTTAATGAACACATAAACATAGAAAAATAGAAAACAAGTCCAAACAATGAAATAATAGCAACATTTTACACTGAGTGTCCAGAAGTAACATTGTAAAGATGTTATGTTCACTTTTTAAGGTTTATATCATGTGGCAGGAGAAAAAAATGGAAAATCTCCAAATGAGCTTAACTCACTCTAATGAACACATAAACATAGCAAAATAGAAAACAAGTCCAAACAATGAAATAATTGCAACATTTTACACTGAGTGTCCAGAAGTAACATTGTAAAGATGTTATGTTCACTTTTTAAGGTTTATATCAAGTGGCAGGAGAAAAAAAAGGGAAAATCTCCAAATGAGCTTAACTCACTTTAATGAACACATAAACATAGAAAAATAGAAAACAAGTCCAAACAATGAAATAATAGCAACATTTTACACTGAGTGTCCAGAAGTAACATTGTAAAGATGTTATGTTCACTTTTTAAGGTTTATATCATGTGGCAGGAGAAAAAAATGGAAAATCTCCAAATGAGCTTAACTCACTTTAATGTACACATAAAAATGGAAAAACAGAAAACAAGTCCAAACAATGAAATAATTGCAAAATTTTACACTGAGTGTCCAGAAGTAACATTGTAAAGATGTTATGTTCACTTTTTAAGGTTTATATCATGTGGCAGGAGAAAAAAATGGAAAATCTCCAAATGAGCTTAACTCACTTTAATGAACACATAAACATAGAAAAATAGAAAACAAGTCCAAACAATGAAATAATTGCAACATTTTACACTGAGTGTCCAGAAGTAACATTGTAAAGATGTTATGTTCACTTTTTAAGGTTTATATCATGTGGCAGGAGAAAAAAATGGAAAATCTCCAAATGAGCTTAACTCACTTTAATGTACACATAAAAATGGAAAAACAGAAAACAAGTCCAAACAATGAAAAAATTGCAACATTTTACACTGAGTGTCCAGAAGTAACATTGTAAAGATGTTATGTTCACTCTTTAAGGTTTATATCATGTGGCAGGAGAAAAAAATGGAAAATCTCCAAATGAGCTTAACTCACTCCAATGTGCACGTAAACATAGAAAAACAGAAAACAAGTCCAAACAATGAAATAATTGCAAAATTTTACACTGAGTGTCCAGAAGTAACATTGTTAAGATGTTATGTTCACTTTTTAAGGTTTATATCATGTGGCAGGAGAAAAAAATGGAAAATCTCCAAATGAGCTTAACTCACTTTAATGTACACATAAAAATGGAAAAACAGAAAACAAGTCCAAACAATGAAATAATTGCAACATTTTACACTGAGTGTCCAGAAGTAACATTGTAAAGATGTTAGGTTCACTTTTTAAGGTTTATATCATGTGGCAGGAGAAAAAAATGGAAAATCTCCAAATGAGCTTAACTCACTCTAATGAACACATAAACATAGAAAAATAGAAAACAAGTCCAAACAATGAAATAATTGCAACATTTTACACTGAGTGTCCAGAAGTAACATTGTAAAGATGTTATGTACACTTTTTAAGGTTTATATCATGTGGCAGGAGAAAAAAATGGAAAATCTCCAAATGAGCTTACATCACTCTAATGAACACATAAACATAGCAAAATAGAAAACAAGTCCAAACAATGAAATAATTGCAAAATTTTACAATGAGTGTCCAGAAGTAACATTGTAAAGATGTTATGTTCACTTTTTAAGGTTTATATCATGTGGCAGGAGAAAAAAATGGAAAATCTCCAAATGAGCTTAACTTACTCCAATGTGCAAGTAAACATAGAAAAACAGAAAACAAGTCCAAACAATGAAATAATTGCAACATTTTACACTGAGTGTCCAGAAGTAACATTGTAAAGATGTTATGTTCACTTTTTAAGGTTTATATCAAGTGGCAGGAGAAAAAAAAGGGAAAATCTCCAAATGAGCTTAACTCACTTTAATGAACACATAAACATAGAAAAATAGAAAACAAGTCCAAACAATGAAATAATAGCAACATTTTACACTGAGTGTCCAGAAGTAACATTGTAAAGATGTTATGTTCACTTTTTAAGGTTTATATCATGTGGCAGGAGAAAAAAATGGAAAATCTCCAAATGAGCTTAACTCACTCTAATGAACACATAAACATAGCAAAATAGAAAACAAGTCCAAACAATGAAATAATTGCAACATTTTACACTGAGTGTCCAGAAGTAACATTGTAAAGATGTTATGTTCACTTTTTAAGGTTTATATCAAGTGGCAGGAGAAAAAAAAGGGAAAATCTCCAAATGAGCTTAACTCACTTTAATGAACACATAAACATAGAAAAATAGAAAACAAGTCCAAACAATGAAATAATAGCAACATTTTACACTGAGTGTCCAGAAGTAACATTGTAAAGATGTTATGTTCACTTTTTAAGGTTTATATCATGTGGCAGGAGAAAAAAATGGAAAATCTCCAAATGAGCTTAACTCACTTTAATGAACACATAAACATAGAAAAACAGAAAACAAGTCCAAACAATGAAATAATTGCAACATTTTACACTGAGTGTCCAGAAGTAACATTGTAAAGATGTTAGGTTCACTTTTTAAGGTTTATATCATGTGGCAGGAGAAAAAAATGGAAAATCTCCAAATGAGCTTAACTCACTCTAATGAACACATAAACATAGCAAAATAGAAAACAAGTCCAAACAATGAAATAATTGCAACATTTTACACTGAGTGTCCAGAAGTAACATTGTAAAGATGTTATGTTCACTTTTTAAGGTTTATATCAAGTGGCAGGAGAAAAAAAAGGGAAAATCTCCAAATGAGCTTAACTCACTTTAATGTACACATAAAAATGGAAAAACAGAAAACATTTCCAAACAATGAAATAATTGCAACATTTTACACTGAGTGTCCAGAAGTAACATTGTAAAGATGTTATGCTCACTTTTTAAGGTTTATATCATGTGGCAGGAGAAAAAAATGGAAAATCTCCAAATGAGCTTAACTCACTCTAATGAACACATAAACATAGAAAAATAGAAAACAAGTTCAAACAATGAAAAAATTGCAACATTTTACACTGAGTGTCCAGAAGTAACATTGTAAAGATGTTATGTTCACTTTTTAAGGTTTATATCATGTGGCAGGAGTAAAAAATGGAAAATCTCCAAATGAGCTTAACTCACTCCAATGCGCAAGTAAAGATAGAAAAACAGAAAACAAGTCCAAACAATGAAATAATTGCAAAATTTTACACTGAGTGTCCAGAAGTAACATTGTTAAGATGTTATGTTCACTTTTTAAGGTTTATATCATGTGGCAGGAGAAAAAAATGGAAAATCTCCAAATGAGCTTAACTCACTTTAATGTACACATAAAAATGGAAAAACAGAAAACAAGTCCAAACAATGAAATAATTGCAACATTTTACACTGAGTGTCCAGAAGTAACATTGTAAAGATGTTAGGTTCACTTTTTAAGGTTTATATCATGTGGCAGGAGAAAAAAATGGAAAATCTCCAAATGAGCTTAACTCACTCTAATGAACACATAAACATAGAAAAATAGAAAACAAGTCCAAACAATGAAATAATTGCAACATTTTACACTGAGTGTCCAGAAGTAACATTGTAAAGATGTTATGTACACTTTTTAAGGTTTATATCATGTGGCAGGAGAAAAAAATGGAAAATCTCCAAATGAGCTTACATCACTCTAATGAACACATAAACATAGCAAAATAGAAAACAAGTCCAAACAATGAAATAATTGCAAAATTTTACAATGAGTGTCCAGAAGTAACATTGTAAAGATGTTATGTTCACTTTTTAAGGTTTATATCATGTGGCAGGAGAAAAAAATGGAAAATCTCCAAATGAGCTTAACTCACTCCAATGTGCAAGTAAACATAGAAAAACAGAAAACAAGTCCAAACAATGAAATAATTGCAACATTTTACACTGAGTGTCCAGAAGTAACATTGTAAAGATGTTATGTTCACTTTTTAAGGTTTATATCAAGTGGCAGGAGAAAAAAAAGGGAAAATCTACAAATGAGCTTAACTCACTCCAATGCGCAAGTAAAGATAGAAAAACAGAAAACAAGTCCAAACAATGAAATAATTGCAAAATTTTACACTGAGTGTCCAGAAGTAACATTGTAAAGATGTTATGTTCACTTTTTAAGGTTTATATCATGTGGCAGGAGAAAAAAATGGAAAATCTCCAAATGAGCTTAACTCACTTTAATGTACACATAAAAATGGAAAAACAGAAAACAAGTCCAAACAATGAAATAATTGCAACATTTTACACTGAGTTTCCAGAAGTAACATTGTAAAGATGTTATGTTCACTTTTTAAGGTTTATATCATGTGGCAGGAAAAAAAAAGGGAAAATCTCCAAATGAGCTTAACTCACTTTAATGTACACATAAAAATGGTAAAACAGAAAACAAGTCCAAACAATGAAATAATTGCAACATTTTACACTGAGTGTCCAGAAGTAACATTGTAAAGATGTTATTGTTGGTCTATGCTCTCTAATTGAGTAGCGCTCTTATTTTGAAGGACACCGGAAGTCACTATTGTTGTTTGTTGAAGCGGATGTATTTAATAAACCCAGGTGTCCTGAATCTTGGGATTGGCAAACGCAATTTACCTGTGTGGTCGCTTTCTTCTCCGTCTCCCTGGTCTGCTGAATTATGTAGGAATTGAAACAACTCTGCTAACAGGTTATGGGCCCAGTCTATGAGGTGACCGCCTGCAGAGCGAAAGACATTGTGGCGAGGCAATGTGTGTGAGAGCGAGTGTTGGCGTGCGAGCATGACCACGCGAGCTGAGTCGAGCCGCAGCTGGTCCCGGCTGGTTTTCGACGGCGACGAGAGAAAATATGAACTGTGGGAGGCGAAATTCTTGGGACACCTGTTGCTGCAGGGATTGAAAGAAACTATCCTCCACGATGAGGGGAAAGAAGACGATGAGACTAAAAACGCCCAGGCTTATGCGGAGCTGATCCAGTTCCTGGATGACAAAAGTTTGTCCCTCGTTATGCGGGAAGCGGCTGATGATGGCCGCCGGGCGCTGCAGATTTTGCGGGACTATTATGCAGGCAAAGGTAAGCCTCGTATCATTTGCCTGTACACTGAGCTGACATCATTACAGAAGGCCAGCGGAGAAAGTGTGACAGAATACGTCATACGTGTAGAAACTGCAATTACAGCTTTGAGAAATGCTGGAGAGACACTGAGTGATGGCCTGTTAGTGGCGATGGTTTTAAAAGGACTACCAGAAACATTCAGACCATTCGCAATTCATATCTCACAGCGAGAGGATCAAGTGACTTTTGCAGACTTTAAAACCAAGCTCAGGAGTTTCGAGGACACCGAGAGGATGCGCGGGGCAACGGCCTCTGAGGACAACGTCATGCGGGCACAAGTGCGGCCGACAGTGAGGCGCGCTCCAGCAGGTGCCGGTGACCGACGGGGGAATGGGAGCAACGCGGATGTGGTGTGTTACAGATGCGGTGTGAGGGGGCACGTAGCCAGAATGTGCCACCACAAGCAGTGGTG
The DNA here is from genome assembly GCF_963457635.1 of Microchirus variegatus. NCBI lineage: Eukaryota > Metazoa > Chordata > Actinopteri > Pleuronectiformes > Soleidae > Microchirus > Microchirus variegatus. Next base: position 23,992,098 of record NC_139809.1, read on the forward strand.
CAATCACTGCCAAAGTTCTTCACATCGTTTTACAAACTGCAGAAGGAGACCGCAGCGGCGGGACGACGTGAGGAGAGCGTCGGAGGCGCACTGCAGCAACGAGTTCACGTTCGGGGTGAGTGACTGCGACTCAGAGGTCCAGCAAAGACCCCACGTCAGGCAGACGGGCCTGATGGTCGACACAGGCGCGACTTCTCACATCATCACGGACATCACGAGGTTCAAGAGGTTCGACGACGGATTCCGGCCAGAGACTCACTTCATGGAGCTGGCTGATGGGACGAAATGCAGCGGGGTTGCAGAGCGCAGGGGAGATGCGGAAGTGGTGCTGATTGACAGCAGGGGGCAACGCCACAAAACTACCTTGACACAGGCGTTGTACATTCCCACCTACCCACAGGACATCTTTTCCGTGCAGGCTGCGACCACCGGAGGAGCCACGGTCATCTTCAGGAGAGGTAAAAACCTTCTGAAGTGCAAAGACGGTACAAACTTTAACATATATGTGTACAACAGGCTTTATTACTTGAACACTGTAGATGATTGTGTGGATGACCAGTGCAATGTGTGTTACGATATAAAAACATGGCATGAAATCCTTGGCCACTGCAATTATGATGATATTCTGAGATTACCAAATGTGGTTGAAGGAATGAAAATCAAAGGGAAAACTGACAGATCTGTCATGCACTGTGATGTATGTACTGAAGGTAAATTTGTTCAAACCAGGAACAGGGAGCCAGATACTAGAGCCAGATCAGCCTTAGAATTGATTCATACATATCTAGCAGGGCCAATAGACCCAGAGTCCATAAATGGTCATAAGTATGCTGTATCTTTCACTGATGATTATACCAGTGCTGTTTTTGTGTATTTTCTAAAATACAAGAGTGATGTTGTACAGGCTACTGAGAAATTCCTTGCAGATACATCCCATTATGGGAAGGTTAAACGAATTAGATCTGACAATGCCTTAGAGTTCATGGGTAAAAACTATCAGGCATTGCTCAGCAAAAATAGCATCAAACATGAAAGGTCTGCTCCATACTCACCACATCAGAACGGCACCGCAGAGCGTAACTGGCGCACTTTATTTGACATGGCGAGATGCATGATAATAGAAAGCCACTTACCAAAAGAGCTGTGGACCTATGCCGTGCAGACTGCATTTATGGTGAGAAACAGGTGCTTTAACAACCGCACAAAGCAGACACCTTATTTCATGCTAACAGGAAAGCGACCAAACCTGGCGAAGATGCAGAAGTTTGGGTCGGTGTGTTACGCCTACAGACAAGACAAACGAAAACTTGACCCGAGATGTGACAAGGGGATTTTTGTTGGGTATGACAAGAATAGCCCAGCCTATTTAGTATACTATCCTAGCAGTGGTAAAGTTCAAAAACACAGGCTAGTGAAGTGTGTGACCCCAACCGTTGCAGAGCACCAGACACAGACAGAAATGCCTGCCGATGATGATTTTGAGGTACTGAGGCGGGTTGATAGGGCCAGACGAACTCTCCCTCTCTTACCAACAGGACAGACAAAGGAGCAGAAGCTGGACCCTACAATTGGGCCTCAGGAGAGCCAGGTACAACCAATCAAACAGGAGACCGGGCGTTACCCCTCTAGAGTGAGGAGGAGACCAGATTACAATGGTGATAATGTAACTGAGGCAAGTGATGACCAGGTACAGATGACCATAGATTACTGTTACAGGTTGGTGTCTAATGTACCCCTCTCATTTAGTGAAGCTGTGACCTCACCTAACTCAAAAGAATGGTCCAGTGCAATGGATGAGGAGATGGAATCACTTAATGACAACAACACATTTACCTTGACCACACTCCCAGAGGGTAAGAAAGCAGTGGGGGGTAGATGGGTATATGCTCTCAAAACCAATGCTGATGGGTCCACCAAATACAAGGCACGTTATGTAGCCAAAGGATACAGTCAGAAGCAGGGAGTGGATTATGATGAGACTTTTTCACCCACTGCTAACCTGACAAGTGTACGAGTGTTAATGCAAAAAGCGGCACAAGAGAACCTGATTTTACATCAGATGGATGTCAAAACCGCTTATCTACATGCTCCAATAGATTTTGAGATATATATGACACAACCAGAAGGTTATGAAGTAACATCTGACAAAGGTGAAATGTTGATGTGTAAACTGGAAAAGTCACTGTATGGTTTAAAACAATCAGGTAGAAACTGGAGCAAAATGTTGCATGATTACTTGAGTGACAATCTCTTTACTCAGAATCCTGCTGATCATTGTGTATACACCAAAGAAGCAGAAGATCAGAAAGTGATCATTGTGATATGGATTGATGACCTGGTTATTGCAGCCAGTGATGATAATGTGATGATGAATGTCAAAGAAATGCTTACTGCTAAGTTTAAAATGAAAGACTTGGGTAAATTAAACAACTTTCTGGGTATTGATTTTCAGCAAAGTGATCACTGTGTGAAAATGTCACAGAAAAGATATGTGGAGAAAATACTTGACAGATTTGATATGCAAGATTGTAAGCCACGAGCAACACCTTGTGAGCCAAAGCTTAACTATACTGACAATGCAGAGGTAATGAGTGATGTCAGAAAGTACAGAGAGGCTGTGGGCAGCTTGATCTACTTGTCAACATGTACCAGACCAGATCTGAGCTATGTAGTAAGTAAACTTTCACAGTACCTTTCTGAGCCAACTGTACAGCAATGGGTTACTGTAAAACATGTACTCAGATACTTAAAGGGCACAAAGGAAAAATTGTTGTGTTATAAAAGGAGTGACAGTGTGTTACTTGGGTTGGAAGCATTCAGTGATGCAAATTGGGCTGAACATGAAACTGACAGACGTAGTACCACAGGTTATTGTATCAGCTTAAGCCAATTTGGTCCTTTGATTTCATGGAAAACCAAAAGACAAGCTACTGTAGCTCTTTCAACTTGTGAAGCGGAATACATGGCGTTAGCTGCAACTATACAAGAATGTATGTATTTGCTTCAACTGCTACAAGGTATTGACAACTCTCAGTACAGGCAGCCAAGGGTCTATGAGGACAATCAAGGTGCCATAGCCCTAGCTAAAAATCCTGTACAAAGGCAAAGATGCAAACATGTTGACATAAAATATCATTTTGTAAGGTCAACTGTAAGTAATGGTAAAGTCATGCTTGACTATTGCCCAACAGAGCAAATGGTGGCAGACATCCTGACAAAACCACCAACAAAATCTAAGTTAAAGAAGTTTATGACTTTTATGTTTGGAGAGTAATATGTTTATGGATGTTTATGTTTATGTAATGTATGCAAAGGGCAACATGAAGGAAAAAAAAATAAATAAAAAATTCTGTTTAGCAGCATGAAAAGAAACGTTTATGTTTCATGAAGATCTGTAATACTGTAAAGATTGTATTTCTGTTTATGTTTTGAATATACCAACTACCAACATTTGAGAGCAAGTGGGGGTGTTGGTCTATGCTCTCTAATTGAGTAGCGCTCTTATTTTGAAGGACACCGGAAGTCACTATTGTTGTTTGTTGAAGCGGATGTATTTAATAAACCCAGGTGTCCTGAATCTTGGGATTGGCAAACGCAACTTACCTGTGTGGTCGCTTTCTTCTCCGTCTCCCTGGTCTGCTGAATTATGTAGGAATTGAAACAACTCTGCTAACAGTTATGTTCACTTTCTAAGGTTTATATCATGTGGCAGGAGAAAAAAATGGAAAATCTCTAAATGAGCTTAACTCACTCCAATGCGCAAGTAAACATAGAAAAACAGAAAACAAGTCCAAACAATGAAATAATTGCAACATTTTACACTGAGTGTCCAGAAGTAACATTGTAAAGATGTTAGGTTCACTTTTTAAGGTTTATATCATGTGGCAGGAGAAAAAAATGGAAAATCTCCAAATGAGCTTAACTCACTCTAATGAACACATGAACATAGAAAAATAGAAAACAAGTCCAAACAATGAAATAATTGCAACATTTTACACTGAGTGTCCAGAAGTAACATTGTTAAGATGTTATGTTCACTTTTTAAGGTTTATATCATGTGGCAGGAGAAAAAAATGGAAAATCTCCAAATGAGCTTAACTCACTCTAATGAACACATAAACATAGCAAAATAGAAAACAAGTCCAAACAATGAAATAATTGCAAAATTTTACACTGAGTGTCCAGAAGTAACATTGTAAAGATGTTATGTTCACTTTTTAAGGTTTATATCAAGTGGCAGGAGAAAAAAATGGAAAATCTCCAAATGAGCTTAACTCACTATAATGAACACATGAACATAGCAAAATAGAAAACAAGTCCAAACAATGAAATAATTGCAACATTTTACACCGAGTGTCCAGAAGTAACATTGTAAAGATGTTATGTTCACTTTCTAAGGTTTATATCATGTGGCAGGAGAAAAAAATGGAAAATCTCTAAATGAGCTTAACTCACTCCAATGCGCAAGTAAACATAGAAAAACAGAAAACAAGTCCAAACAATGAAGTAATTGCAACATTTTACACTGAGTGTCCAGAAGTAACATTGTAAAGATGTTAGGTTCACTTTTTAAGGTTTATATCATGTGGCAGGAGAAAAAAATGGAAAATCTCCAAATGAGCTTAACTCACTCTAATGAACACATAAACATAGAAAAATAGAAAACAAGTCCAAACAATGAAATAATTGCAACATTTTACACTGAGTGTCCAGAAGTAACATTGTAAAGATGTTATGTCCACTTTTTAAGGTTTATATCAAGTGGCAGGAGAAAAAAAAGGGAAAATCTCCAAATGAGCTTAACTCACTTTAATGAACACATAAACATAGAAAAATAGAAAACAAGTCCAAACAATGAAATAATAGCAACATTTTACACTGAGTGTCCAGAAGTAACATTGTAAAGATGTTATGTTCACTTTTTAAGGTTTATATCATGTGGCAGGAGAAAAAAATGGAAAATCTCCAAATGAGCTTAACTCACTCCAATGCGCAAGTAAACATAGAAAAACAGAAAACAAGTCCAAACAATGAAATAATTGCAAAATTTTACACTGAGTGTCCAGAAGTAACATTGTAAAGATGTTAGGTTCACTTTTTAAGGTTTATATCATGTGGCAGGAGAAAAAAAAGGGAAAATCTCCAAATGAGCTTAACTCACTTTAATGTACACATAAAAATGGAAAAACAGAAAACATTTCCAAACAATGAAATAATTGCAACATTTTACACTGAGTGTCCAGAAGTAACATTGTAAAGATGTTATGTTCACTTTTTAAGGTTTATATCATGTGGCAGGAGAAAAAAATGGAAAATCTCCAAATGAGCTTAACTCACTCTAATGAACACATAAACATAGAAAAATAGAAAACAAGTTCAAACAATGAAAAAATTGCAACATTTTACAATGAGTGTCCAGAAGTAACATTGTAAAGATGTTATGTTCACTTTTTAAGGTTTATATCATGTGGCAGGAGTAAAAAATGGAAAATCTCCAAATGAGCTTAACTCACTCCAATGCGCAAGTAAAGATAGAAAAACAGAAAACAAGTACAAACAATGAAATAATTGCAAAATTTTACACTGAGTGTCCAGAAGTAACATTGTTAAGATGTTATGTTCACTTTTTAAGGTTTATATCATGTGGCAGGAGAAAAAAAAGGAAAATCTCCAAATGAGCTTAACTCACTTTAATGTACACATAAAAATGGAAAAACAGAAAACAAGTCCAAACAATGAAATAATTGCAACATTTTACACTGAGTGTCCAGAAGTAACATTGTAAAGATGTTAGGTTCACTTTTTAAGGTTTATATCATGTGGCAGGAGAAAAAAATGGAAAATCTCCAAATGAGCTTAACTCACTCTAATGAACACATAAACATAGAAAAATAGAAAACAAGTCCAAACAATGAAATAATTGCAACATTTTACACTGAGTGTCCAGAAGTAACATTGTAAAGATGTTATGTACACTTTTTAAGGTTTATATCATGTGGCAGGAGAAAAAAATGGAAAATCTCCAAATGAGCTTACATCACTCTAATGAACACATAAACATAGCAAAATAGAAAACAAGTCCAAACAATGAAATAATTGCAAAATTTTACAATGAGTGTCCAGAAGTAACATTGTAAAGATGTTATGTTCACTTTTTAAGGTTGATATCATGTGGCAGGAGAAAAAAATGGAAAATCTCCAAATGAGCTTAACTCACTCCAATGTGCAAGTAAACATAGAAAAACAGAAAACAAGTCCAAACAATGAAATAATTGCAACATTTTACACTGAGTGTCCAGAAGTAACATTGTAAAGATGTTATGTTCACTTTTTAAGGTTTATATCAAGTGGCAGGAGAAAAAAAAGGGAAAATCTCCAAATGAGCTTAACTCACTTTAATGAACACATAAACAGAAAAATAGAAAACAAGTCCAAACAATGAAATAATTGCAAAATGTTACACTGAGTGTCCAGAAGTAACATTGTAAAGATGTTATGTACACTTTTTAAGGTTTATATCATGTGGCAGGAGAAAAAAATGGAAAATCTCCAAATGAGCTTACATCACTCTAATGAACACATAAACATAGCAAAATAGAAAACAAGTCCAAACAATGAAATAATTGCAAAATTTTACAATGAGTGTCCAGAAGTAACATTGTAAAGATGTTATGTTCACTTTTTAAGGTTTATATCATGTGGCAGGAGAAAAAAATGGAAAATCTCCAAATGAGCTTAACTCACTCCAATGTGCAAGTAAACATAGAAAAACAGAAAACAAGTCCAAACAATGAAATAATTGCAACATTTTACACTGAGTGTCCAGAAGTAACATTGTAAAGATGTTATGTTCACTTTTTAAGGTTTATATCATGTGGCAGGAGAAAAAAATGGAAAATCTCCAAATGAGCTTAACTCACTCTAATGAACACATAAACATAGAAAAATAGAAAACAAGTTCAAACAATGAAAAATTGCAACATTTTACAATGAGTGTCCAGAAGTAACATTGTAAAGATGTTATGTTCACTTTTTAAGGTTTATATCATGTGGCAGGAGTAAAAAATGGAAAATCTCCAAATGAGCTTAACTCACTCCAATGCGCAAGTAAAGATAGAAAAACAGAAAACAAGTACAAACAATGAAATAATTGCAAAATTTTACACTGAGTGTCCAGAAGTAACATTGTTAAGATGTTATGTTCACTTTTTAAGGTTTATATCATGTGGCAGGAGAAAAAAAAGGAAAATCTCCAAATGAGCTTAACTCACTTTAATGTACACATAAAAATGGAAAAACAGAAAACAAGTCCAAACAATGAAATAATTGCAACATTTTACACTGAGTGTCCAGAAGTAACATTGTAAAGATGTTAGGTTCACTTTTTAAGGTTTATATCATGTGGCAGGAGAAAAAAATGGAAAATCTCCAAATGAGCTTAACTCACTCTAATGAACACATAAACATAGAAAAATAGAAAACAAGTCCAAACAATGAAATAATTGCAACATTTTACACTGAGTGTCCAGAAGTAACATTGTAAAGATGTTATGTTCACTTTTTAAGGTTTATATCATGTGGCAGGAGAAAAAAATGGAAAATCTCCAAATGAGCTTAACTCACTCCAATGTGCAAGTAAACATAGAAAAACAGAAAACAAGTCCAAACAATGAAATGATTGCAACATTTTACACTGAGTGTCCAGAAGTAACATTGTAAAGATGTTATGTTCACTTTTTAAGGTTTATATCAAGTGGCAGGAGAAAAAAAAGGGAAAATCTACAAATGAGCTTAACTCACTCCAATGCGCAAGTAAAGATAGAAAAACAGAAAACAAGTCCAAACAATGAAATAATTGCAAAATTTTACACTGAGTGTCCAGAAGTAACATTGTAAAGATGTTATGTTCACTTTTTAAGGTTTATATCATGTGGCAGGAAAAAAAAAGGGAAAATCTCCAAATGAGCTTAACTCACTTTAATGTACACATAAAAATGGTAAAACAGAAAACAAGTCCAAACAATGAAATAATTGCAACATTTTACACTGAGTGTCCAGAAGTAACATTGTAAAGATGTTATGTTCACTTTCTAAGGTTTATATCATGTGGCAGGAGAAAAAAATGGAAAATCTCTAAATGAGCTTAACTCACTCCAATGCGCAAGTAAACATAGAAAAACAGAAAACAAGTCCAAACAATGAAATAATTGCAACATTTTACACTGAGTGTCCAGAAGTAACATTGTAAAGATGTTAGGTTCACTTTTTAAGGTTTATATCATGTGGCAGGAGAAAAAAATGGAAAATCTCCAAATGAGCTTAACTCACTCTAATGAACACATAAACATAGAAAAATAGAAAACAAGTCCAAACAATGAAATAATTGCAACATTTTACACTGAGTGTCCAGAAGTAACATTGTAAAGATGTTATGTTCACTTTTTAAGGTTTATATCATGTGGCAGGAGAAAAAAATGGAAAATCTCCAAATGAGCTTAACTCACTCTAATGAACACATAAACATAGCAAAATAGAAAACAAGTCCAAACAATGAAATAATTGCAAAATTTTACACTGAGTGTCCAGAAGTAACATTGTAAAGATGTTATGTTCACTTTTTAAGGTTTATATCAAGTGGCAGGAGAAAAAAATGGAAAATCTCCAAATGAGCTTAACTCACTCTAATGAACACATAAACATAGCAAAATAGAAAACAAGTCCAAACAATGAAATAATTGCAAAATTTTACACTGAGTGTCCAGAAGTAACATTGTAAAGATGTTATGTTCACTTTCTAAGGTTTATATCATGTGGCAGGAGAAAAAAATGGAAAATCTCTAAATGAGCTTAACTCACTCCAATGCGCAAGTAAACATAGAAAAACAGAAAACAAGTCCAAACAATGAAATATTTGCAACATTTTACACTGAGTGTCCAGAAGTAACATTGTAAAGATGTTAGGTTCACTTTTTAAGGTTTATATCATGTGGCAGGAGAAAAAAATGGAAAATCTCCAAATGAGCTTAACTCACTCTAATGAACACATAAACATAGAAAAATAGAAAACAAGTCCAAACAATGAAATAATTGCAACATTTTACACTGAGTGTCCAGAAGTAACATTGTAAAGATGTTATGTTCACTTTTTAAGGTTTATATCATGTGGCAGGAGAAAAAAATGGAAAATCTCCAAATGAGCTTAACTCACTCTAATGAACACATAAACATAGCAAAATAGAAAACAAGTCCAAACAATGAAATAATTGCAAAATTTTACACTGAGTGTCCAGAAGTAACATTGTAAAGATGTTATGTTCACTTTTTAAGGTTTATATCAAGTGGCAGGAGAAAAAAAGGGAAAATCTCCAAATGAGCTTAACTCACTTTCATGTACACATAAAAATGGAAAAACAGAAAACAAGTCCAAACAATGAAATAATTGCAAAATTTTACACTGAGTGTCCAGAAGTAACATTGTAAAGATGTTATGTTCACTTTTTAAGGTTTATATCATGTGGCAGGAGAAAAAAATGGAAAATCTCCAAATGAGCTTAACTCACTTTAATGAACACATAAACATAGAAAAATAGAAAACAAGTCCAAACAATGAAATAATTGCAACATTTTACACTGAGTGTCCAGAAGTAACATTGTAAAGATGTTATGTTCACTTTCTAAGGTTTATATCATGTGGCAGGAGAAAAAAATGGAAAATCTCTAAATGAGCTTAACTCACTCCAATGCGCAAGTAAACATAGAAAAACAGAAAACAAGTCCAAACAATGAAATAATTGCAAAATGTTACACTGAGTGTCCAGAAGTAACATTGTAAAGATGTTAGGTTCACTTTTTAAGGTTTATATCATGTGGCAGGAGAAAAAAAAGGAAAATCTCCAAATGAGCTTAACTCACTTTAATGTACACATAAAAATGGAAAAACAGAAAACAAGTCCAAACAATGAAATAATTGCAACATTTTACACTGAGTGTCCAGAAGTAACATTGTTAAGATGTTATGTTCACTTTTTAAGGTTTATATCATGTGGCAGGAGAAAAAAATGGAAAATCTCCAAATGAGCTTAACTCACTTTAATGTACACATAAAAATGGAAAAACAGAAAACAAGTCCAAACAATGAAATAATTGCAACATTTTACACTGAGTGTCCAGAAGTAACATTGTAAAGATGTTAGGTTCACTTTTTAAGGTTTATATCATGTGGCAGGAGAAAAAAATGGAAAATCTCCAAATGAGCTTAACTCACTCTAATGAACACATAAACATAGAAAAATAGAAAACAAGTCCAAACAATGAAATAATTGCAACATTTTACACTGAGTGTCCAGAAGTAACATTGTAAAGATGTTATGTACACTTTTTAAGGTTTATATCATGTGGGAGGAGAAAAAAATGGAAAATCTCCAAATGAGCTTAACTCACTCTAATGAACACATAAACATAGCAAAATAGAAAACAAGTCCAAACAATGAAATAATTGCAAAATTTTACACTGAGTGTCCAGAAGTAACATTGTAAAGATGTTATGTTCACTTTTTAAGGTTTATATCATGTGGCAGGAGAAAAAAAAGGAAAATCTCCAAATGAGCTTAACTCACTTTAATGTACACATAAAAATGGAAAAACAGAAAACAAGTCCAAACAATGAAATAATTGCAACATTTTACACTGAGTGTCCAGAAGTAACATTGTTAAGATGTTATGTTCACTTTTTAAGGTTTATATCATGTGGCAGGAGAAAAAAATGGAAAATCTCCAAATGAGCTTAACTCACTTTAATGTACACATAAAAATGGAAAAACAGAAAACAAGTCCAAACAATGAAATAATTGCAACATTTTACACTGAGTGTCCAGAAGTAACATTGTAAAGATGTTAGGTTCACTTTTTAAGGTTTATATCATGTGGCAGGAGAAAAAAATGGAAAATCTCCAAATGAGCTTAACTCACTCTAATGAACACATAAACATAGAAAAATAGAAAACAAGTCCAAACAATGAAATAATTGCAACATTTTACACTGAGTGTCCAGAAGTAACATTGTAAAGATGTTATGTACACTTTTTAAGGTTTATATCATGTGGGAGGAGAAAAAAATGGAAAATCTCCAAATGAGCTTAACTCACTCTAATGAACACATAAACATAGCAAAATAGAAAACAAGTCCAAACAATGAAATAATTGCAAAATTTTACACTGAGTGTCCAGAAGTAACATTGTAAAGATGTTATGTTCACTTTTTAAGGTTTATATCATGTGGCAGGAGAAAAAAATGGAAAATCTCCAAATGAGCTTAACTCACTCCAATGTGCAAGTAAACATAGAAAAACAGAAAACAAGTCCAAACAATGAAATAATTGCAACATTTTACACTGAGTGTCCACAAGTAACATTGTAAAGATGTTATGTTCACTTTTTAAGGTTTATATCACGTGGCAGGAGAAAAAAATGGGAAAATCTCCAAATGAGCTTAACTCACTCTAATGAACACATAAACATAGAAAAATAGAAAACAAGTTCAAACAATGAAAAAATTGCAACATTTTACAATGAGTGTCCAGAAGTAACATTGTAAAGATGTTATGTTCACTTTTTAAGGTTTATATCATGTGGCAGGAGTAAAAAATGGAAAATCTCCAAATGAGCTTAACTCACTCCAATACGCAAGTAAAGATAGAAAAACAGAAAACAAGTACAAACAATGAAATAATTGCAAAATTTTACACTGAGTGTCCAGAAGTAACATTGTTAAGATGTTATGTTCACTTTTTAAGGTTTATATCATGTGGCAGGAGAAAAAAAAGGAAAATCTCCAAATGAGCTTAACTCACTCCAATACGCAAGTAAAGATAGAAAAACAGAAAACAAGTACAAACAATGAAATAATTGCAAAATTTTACACTGAGTGTCCAGAAGTAACATTGTAAAGATGTTATGTTCACTTTTTAAGGTTTATATCATGTGGCAGGAGAAAAAAATGGAAAATCTCCAAATGAGCTTAACTCACTCCAATGTGCAAGTAAACATAGAAAAACAGAAAACAAGTCCAAACAATGAAATAATTGCAACATTTTACACTGAGTGTCCAGAAGTAACATTGTAAAGATGTTATGTTCACTTTTTAAGGTTTATATCAAGTGGCAGGAGAAAAAAAAGGGAAAATCTCCAAATGAGCTTAACTCACTTTAATGAACACATAAACATAGAAAAATAGAAAACAAGTCCAAACAATGAAATAATTGCAACATTTTACAATGAGTGTCCAGAAGTAACATTGTAAAGATGTTATGTTCACTTTTTAAGGTTTATATCATGTGGCAGGAGTAAAAAATGGAAAATCTCCAAATGAGCTTAACTCACTCCAATACGCAAGTAAAGATAGAAAAACAGAAAACAAGTACAAACAATGAAATAATTGCAAAATTTTACACTGAGTGTCCAGAAGTAACATTGTTAAGATGTTATGTTCACTTTTTAAGGTTTATATCATGTGGCAGGAGAAAAAAATGGAAAATCTCCAAATGAGCTTAACTCACTCTAATGAACACATAAACATAGAAAAATAGAAAACAAGTCCAAACAATGAAATAATTGCAACATTTTACACTGAGTGTCCAGAAGTAACATTGTAAAGATGTTATGTTCACTTTATAAGGTTTATATCATGTGGCAGGAGAAAAAAATGGAAAATCTCCAAATGAGCTTAACTCACTCTAATGAACACATAAACATAGCAAAATAGAAAACAAGTCCAAACAATGAAATAATTGCAAAATTTTACACTGAGTGTCCAGAAGTAACATTGTAAAGATGTTATGTTCACTTTTTAAGGTTTATATCAAGTGGCAGGAGAAAAAAATGGAAAATCTCCAAATGAGCTTAACTCACTCTAATGAACACATAAACATAGCAAAATAGAAAACAAGTCCAAACAATGAAATAATTGCAAAATTTTACACTGAGTGTCCAGAAGTAACATTGTAAAGATGTTATGTTTACTTTTTAAGGTTTATATCATGTGGCAGGAGAAAAAAATGGAAAATCTCCAAATGAGCTTAACTTACTCCAATGTGCAAGTAAACATAGAAAAACGGAAAACAAGTCCAAACAATGAAATATTTGCAACATTTTACACTGAGTGTCCAGAAGTAACATTGTAAAGATGTTATGTTCACTTTTTAAGGTTTATATCAAGTGGCAGGAGAAAAAAAAGGGAAAATCTCCAAATGAGCTTAACTCACTTTAATGAACACATAAACATAGAAAAATAGAAAACAAGTCCAAACAATGAAATAATAGCAACATTTTACACTGAGTGTCCAGAAGTAACATTGTAAAGATGTTATGTTCACTTTTTAAGGTTTATATCATGTGGCATGAGAAAAAAATGGAAAATCTCCAAATGAGCTTAACTCACTCTAATGAACACATAAACATAGCAAAATAGAAAACAAGTCCAAACAATGAAATAATTGCAACATTTTACACTGAGTGTCCAGAAGTAACATTGTAAAGATGTTATGTTCACTTTTTAAGGTTTATATCAAGTGGCAGGAGAAAAAAAAGGGAAAATCTACAAATGAGCTTAACTCACTCCAATGCGCAAGTAAAGATAGAAAAACAGAAAACAAGTCCAAACAATGAAATAATTGCAAAATTTTACACTGAGTGTCCAGAAGTAACATTGTTAAGATGTTATGTTCACTTTTTAAGGTTTATATCATGTGGCAGGAGAAAAAAATGGAAAATCTCCAAATGAGCTTAACTCACTTTAATGTACACATAAAAATGGAAAAACAGAAAACAAGTCCAAACAATGAAATAATTGCAACATTTTACACTGAGTTTCCAGAAGTAACATTGTTAAGATGTTATGTTCACTTTTTAAGGTTTATATCATGTGGCAGGAAAAAAAAAGGGAAAATCTCCAAATGAGCTTAACTCACTTTAATGTACACATAAAAATGGTAAAACAGAAAACAAGTCCAAACAATGAAATAATTGCAACATTTTACACTGAGTGTCCAGAAGTAACATTGTAAAGATGTTATGTTCACTTTCTAAGGTTTATATCATGTGGCAGGAGAAAAAAATGGAAAATCTCTAAATGAGCTTAACTCACTCCAATGCGCAAGTAAACATAGAAAAACAGAAAACAAGTCCAAACAATGAAATAATTGCAACATTTTACACTGAGTGTCCAGAAGTAACATTGTAAAGATGTTAGGTTCACTTTTTAAGGTTTATATCATGTGGCAGGAGAAAAAAATGGAAAATCTCCAAATGAGCTTAACTCACTCTAATGAACACATAAACATAGAAAAATAGAAAACAAGTCCAAACAATGAAATAATTGCAACATTTTACACTGAGTGTCCAGAAGTAACATTGTAAAGATGTTATGTTCACTTTTTAAGGTTTATATCATGTGGCAGGAGAAAAAAATGGAAAATCTCCAAATGAGCTTAACTCACTCTAATGAACACATAAACATAGCAAAATAGAAAACAAGTCCAAACAATGAAATAATTGCAAAATTTTACACTGAGTGTCCAGAAGTAACATTGTAAAGATGTTATGTTCACTTTTTAAGGTTTATATCAAGTGGCAGGAGAAAAAAATGGAAAATCTCCAAATGAGCTTAACTCACTCTAATGAACACATAAACATAGCAAAATAGAAAACAAGTCCAAACAATGAAATAATTGCAAAATTTTACACTGAGTGTCCAGAAGTAACATTGTAAAGATGTTATGTTCACTTTCTAAGGTTTATATCATGTGGCAGGAGAAAAAAATGGAAAATCTCTAAATGAGCTTAACTCACTCCAATGCGCAAGTAAACATAGAAAAACAGAAAACAAGTCCAAACAATGAAATAATTGCAACATTTTACACTGAGTGTCCAGAAGTAACATTGTAAAGATGTTAGGTTCACTTTTTAAGGTTTATATCATGTGGCAGGAGAAAAAAATGGAAAATCTCCAAATGAGCTTAACTCACTCTAATGAACACATAAACATAGAAAAATAGAAAACAAGTCCAAACAATGAAATAATTGCAACATTTTACACTGAGTGTCCAGAAGTAACATTGTAAAGATGTTATGTTCACTTTATAAGGTTTATATCATGTGGCAGGAGAAAAAAATGGAAAATCTCCAAATGAGCTTAACTCACTCTAATGAACACATAAACATAGCAAAATAGAAAACAAGTCCAAACAATGAAATAATTGCAAAATTTTACACTGAGTGTCCAGAAGTAACATTGTAAAGATGTTATGTTCACTTTTTAAGGTTTATATCAAGTGGCAGGAGAAAAAAATGGAAAATCTCCAAATGAGCTTAACTCACTCTAATGAACACATAAACATAGCAAAATAGAAAACAAGTCCAAACAATGAAATAATTGCAAAATTTTACACTGAGTGTCCAGAAGTAACATTGTAAAGATGTTATGTTCACTTTTTAAGGTTTATATCATGTGGCAGGAGAAAAAAATGGAAAATCTCCAAATGAGCTTAACTTACTCCAATGTGCAAGTAAACATAGAAAAACGGAAAACAAGTCCAAACAATGAAATAATTGCAACATTTTACACTGAGTGTCCAGAAGTAACATTGTAAAGATGTTATGTTCACTTTTTAAGGTTTATATCAAGTGGCAGGAGAAAAAAAAGGGAAAATCTCCAAATGAGCTTAACTCACTTTAATGAACACATAAACATAGAAAAATAGAAAACAAGTCCAAACAATGAAATAATAGCAACATTTTACACTGAGTGTCCAGAAGTAACATTGTAAAGATGTTATGTTCACTTTTTAAGGTTTATATCATGTGGCAGGAGAAAAAAATGGAAAATCTCCAAATGAGCTTAACTCACTCTAATGAACACATAAACATAGCAAAATAGAAAACAAGTCCAAACAATGAAATAATTGCAACATTTTACACTGAGTGTCCAGAAGTAACATTGTTAAGATGTTAGGTTCACTTTTTAAGGTTTATATCATGTGGCAGGAAAAAAAAAGGGAAAATCTCCAAATGAGCTTAACTCACTCTAATGAACACATAAACATAGAAAAATAGAAAACAAGTCCAAACAATGAAATAATTGCAACATTTTACACTGAGTGTCCAGAAGTAACATTGTAAAGATGTTATGTTCACTTTTTAAGGTTTATATCACGTGGCAGGAGAAAAAAATGGGAAAATCTCCAAATGAGCTTAACTCACTCTAATGAACACATAAACATAGAAAAATAGAAAACAAGTTCAAACAATGAAAAAATTGCAACATTTTACAATGAGTGTCCAGAAGTAACATTGTAAAGATGTTATGTTCACTTTTTAAGGTTTATATCATGTGGCAGGAGTAAAAAATGGAAAATCTCCAAATGAGCTTAACTCACTCCAATACGCAAGTAAAGATAGAAAAACAGAAAACAAGTACAAACAATGAAATAATTGCAAAATTTTACACTGAGTGTCCAGAAGTAACATTGTTAAGATGTTATGTTCACTTTTTAAGGTTTATATCATGTGGCAGGAGAAAAAAAAGGAAAATCTCCAAATGAGCTTAACTCACTCCAATACGCAAGTAAAGATAGAAAAACAGAAAACAAGTACAAACAATGAAATAATTGCAAAATTTTACACTGAGTGTCCAGAAGTAACATTGTAAAGATGTTATGTTCACTTTTTAAGGTTTATATCATGTGGCAGGAGAAAAAAATGGAAAATCTCCAAATGAGCTTAACTTACTCCAATGTGCAAGTAAACATAGAAAAACGGAAAACAAGTCCAAACAATGAAATAATTGCAACATTTTACACTGAGTGTCCAGAAGTAACATTGTAAAGATGTTATGTTCACTTTTTAAGGTTTATATCAAGTGGCAGGAGAAAAAAAAGGGAAAATCTCCAAATGAGCTTAACTCACTTTAATGAACACATAAACATAGAAAAATAGAAAACAAGTCCAAACAATGAAATAATAGCAACATTTTACACTGAGTGTCCAGAAGTAACATTGTAAAGATGTTATGTTCACTTTTTAAGGTTTATATCATGTGGCAGGAGAAAAAAATGGAAAATCTCCAAATGAGCTTAACTCACTCTAATGAACACATAAACATAGCAAAATAGAAAACAAGTCCAAACAATGAAATAATTGCAACATTTTACACTGAGTGTCCAGAAGTAACATTGTTAAGATGTTAGGTTCACTTTTTAAGGTTTATATCATGTGGCAGGAAAAAAAAAGGGAAAATCTCCAAATGAGCTTAACTCACTCTAATGAACACATAAACATAGAAAAATAGAAAACAAGTCCAAACAATGAAATAATTGCAACATTTTACACTGAGTGTCCAGAAGTAACATTGTAAAGATGTTATGTTCACTTTTTAAGGTTTATATCAAGTGGCAGGAGAAAAAAATGGAAAATCTCCAAATGAGCTTAACTCACTTTAATGAACACATAAAAATAGAAAAATAGAAAACAAGTCCAAACAATGAAATAATTGCAACATTTTACACTGAGTGTCCAGAAGTAACATTGTAAAGATGTTATGTTCACTTTTTAAGGTTTATATCATGTGGCAGGAGAAAAAAATGGAAAATCTCCAAATGAGCTTAACTCACTCCAATGCGCAAGTAAACATAGAAAAACAGAAAACAAGTCCAAACAATGAAATAATTGCAACATTTTACACTGAGTGTCCAGAAGTAACATTGTAAAGATGTTATGTTCACTTTTTAAGGTTTATATCAAGTGGCAGGAGAAAAAAAAGGGAAAATCTCCAAATGAGCTTAACTCACTCTAATGAACACATAAACATAGAAAAATAGAAAACAAGTTCAAACAATGAAAAAATTGCAACATTTTACACTGAGTGTCCAGAAGTAACATTGTAAAGATGTTATGTTCACTTTTTAAGGTTTATATCATGTGGCAGGAGTAAAAAATGGAAAATCTCCAAATGAGCTTAACTCACTCCAATGCGCAAGTAAAGATAGAAAAACAGAAAACAAGTCCAAACAATGAAATAATTGCAAAATTTTACACTGAGTGTCCAGAAGTAACATTGTTAAGATGTTATGTTCACTTTTTAAGGTTTATATCATGTGGCAGGAGAAAAAAATGGAAAATCTCCAAATGAGCTTAACTCACTTTAATGTACACATAAAAATGGAAAAACAGAAAACAAGTCCAAACAATGAAATAATTGCAACATTTTACACTGAGTGTCCAGAAGTAACATTGTAAAGATGTTAGGTTCACTTTTTAAGGTTTATATCATGTGGCAGGAGAAAAAAATGGAAAATCTCCAAATGAGCTTAACTCACTCTAATGAACACATAAACATAGAAAAATAGAAAACAAGTCCAAACAATGAAATAATTGCAACATTTTACACTGAGTGTCCAGAAGTAACATTGTAAAGATGTTATGTACACTTTTTAAGGTTTATATCATGTGGCAGGAGAAAAAAATGGAAAATCTCCAAATGAGCTTACATCACTCTAATGAACACATAAACATAGCAAAATAGAAAACAAGTCCAAACAATGAAATAATTGCAAAATTTTACAATGAGTGTCCAGAAGTAACATTGTAAAGATGTTATGTTCACTTTTTAAGGTTTATATCATGTGGCAGGAGAAAAAAATGGAAAATCTCCAAATGAGCTTAACTCACTCCAATGTGCAAGTAAACATAGAAAAACAGAAAACAAGTCCAAACAATGAAATAATTGCAACATTTTACACTGAGTGTCCAGAAGTAACATTGTAAAGATGTTATGTTCACTTTTTAAGGTTTATATCAAGTGGCAGGAGAAAAAAAAGGGAAAATCTACAAATGAGCTTAACTCACTCCAATGCGCAAGTAAAGATAGAAAAACAGAAAACAAGTCCAAACAATGAAATAATTGCAAAATTTTACACTGAGTGTCCAGAAGTAACATTGTAAAGATGTTATGTTCACTTTTTAAGGTTTATATCATGTGGCAGGAGAAAAAAATGGAAAATCTCCAAATGAGCTTAACTCACTTTAATGTACACATAAAAATGGAAAAACAGAAAACAAGTCCAAACAATGAAATAATTGCAACATTTTACACTGAGTTTCCAGAAGTAACATTGTTAAGATGTTATGTTCACTTTTTAAGGTTTATATCATGTGGCAGGAAAAAAAAAGGGAAAATCTCCAAATGAGCTTAACTCACTTTAATGTACACATAAAAATGGTAAAACAGAAAACAAGTCCAAACAATGAAATAATTGCAACATTTTACACTGAGTGTCCAGAAGTAACATTGTAAAGATGTTATGTTCACTTTCTAAGGTTTATATCATGTGGCAGGAGAAAAAAATGGAAAATCTCTAAATGAGCTTAACTCACTCCAATGCGCAAGTAAACATAGAAAAACAGAAAACAAGTCCAAACAATGAAATAATTGCAACATTTTACACTGAGTGTCCAGAAGTAACATTGTAAAGATGTTAGGTTCACTTTTTAAGGTTTATATCATGTGGCAGGAGAAAAAAATGGAAAATCTCCAAATGAGCTTAACTCACTCTAATGAACACATAAACATAGAAAAATAGAAAACAAGTCCAAACAATGAAATAATTGCAACATTTTACACTGAGTGTCCAGAAGTAACATTGTAAAGATGTTATGTTCACTTTTTAAGGTTTATATCATGTGGCAGGAGAAAAAAATGGAAAATCTCCAAATGAGCTTAACTCACTCTAATGAACACATAAACATAGCAAAATAGAAAACAAGTCCAAACAATGAAATAATTGCAAACTTTTACACTGAGTGTCCAGAAGTAACATTGTAAAGATGTTATGTTCACTTTTTAAGGTTTATATCAAGTGGCAGGAGAAAAAAATGGAAAATCTCCAAATGAGCTTAACTCACTATAATGAACACATGAACATAGCAAAATAGAAAACAAGTCCAAACAATGAAATAATTGCAACATTTTACACTGAGTGTCCAGAAGTAACATTGTAAAGATGTTATGTTCACTTTCTAAGGTTTATATCATGTGGCAGGAGAAAAAAATGGAAAATCTCTAAATGAGCTTAACTCACTCCAATGCGCAAGTAAACATAGAAAAACAGAAAACAAGTCCAAACAATGAAGTAATTGCAACATTTTACACTGAGTGTCCAGAAGTAACATTGTAAAGATGTTAGGTTCACTTTTTAAGGTTTATATCATGTGGCAGGAGAAAAAAATGGAAAATCTCCAAATGAGCTTAACTCACTCTAATGAACACATAAACATAGAAAAATAGAAAACAAGTCCAAACAATGAAATAATTGCAACATTTTACACTGAGTGTCCAGAAGTAACATTGTAAAGATGTTATGTCCACTTTTTAAGGTTTATATCAAGTGGCAGGAGAAAAAAAAGGGAAAATCTCCAAATGAGCTTAACTCACTTTAATGAACACATAAACATAGAAAAATAGAAAACAAGTCCAAACAATGAAATAATAGCAACATTTTACACTGAGTGTCCAGAAGTAACATTGTAAAGATGTTATGTTCACTTTTTAAGGTTTATATCATGTGGCAGGAGAAAAAAATGGAAAATCTCCAAATGAGCTTAACTCACTCCAATGCGCAAGTAAACATAGAAAAACAGAAAACAAGTCCAAACAATGAAATAATTGCAAAATTTTACACTGAGTGTCCAGAAGTAACATTGTAAAGATGTTATGTTCACTTTTTAAGGTTTATATCAAGTGGCAGGAGAAAAAAAGGGAAAATCTCCAAATGAGCTTAACTCACTTTCATGTACACATAAAAATGGAAAAACAGAAAACAAGTCCAAACAATGAAATAATTGCAAAATTTTACACTGAGTGTCCAGAAGTAACATTGTAAAGATGTTATGTTCACTTTTTAAGGTTTATATCATGTGGCAGGAGAAAAAAATGGAAAATCTCCAAATGAGCTTAACTCACTTTAATGAACACATAAACATAGAAAAATAGAAAACAAGTCCAAACAATGAAATAATTGCAACATTTTACACTGAGTGTCCAGAAGTAACATTGTAAAGATGTTATGTTCACTTTCTAAGGTTTATATCATGTGGCAGGAGAAAAAAATGGAAAATCTCTAAATGAGCTTAACTCACTCCAATGCGCAAGTAAACATAGAAAAACAGAAAACAAGTCCAAACAATGAAATAATTGCAAAATGTTACACTGAGTGTCCAGAAGTAACATTGTAAAGATGTTAGGTTCACTTTTTAAGGTTTATATCATGTGGCAGGAGAAAAAAAAGGAAAATCTCCAAATGAGCTTAACTCACTTTAATGTACACATAAAAATGGAAAAACAGAAAACAAGTCCAAACAATGAAATAATTGCAACATTTTACACTGAGTGTCCAGAAGTAACATTGTTAAGATGTTATGTTCACTTTTTAAGGTTTATATCATGTGGCAGGAGAAAAAAATGGAAAATCTCCAAATGAGCTTAACTCACTTTAATGTACACATAAAAATGGAAAAACAGAAAACAAGTCCAAACAATGAAATAATTGCAACATTTTACACTGAGTGTCCAGAAGTAACATTGTAAAGATGTTAGGTTCACTTTTTAAGGTTTATATCATGTGGCAGGAGAAAAAAATGGAAAATCTCCAAATGAGCTTAACTCACTCTAATGAACACATAAACATAGAAAAATAGAAAACAAGTCCAAACAATGAAATAATTGCAACATTTTACACTGAGTGTCCAGAAGTAACATTGTAAAGATGTTATGTACACTTTTTAAGGTTTATATCATGTGGGAGGAGAAAAAAATGGAAAATCTCCAAATGAGCTTAACTCACTCTAATGAACACATAAACATAGCAAAATAGAAAACAAGTCCAAACAATGAAATAATTGCAAAATTTTACACTGAGTGTCCAGAAGTAACATTGTAAAGATGTTATGTTCACTTTTTAAGGTTTATATCATGTGGCAGGAGAAAAAAAAGGAAAATCTCCAAATGAGCTTAACTCACTTTAATGTACACATAAAAATGGAAAAACAGAAAACAAGTCCAAACAATGAAATAATTGCAACATTTTACACTGAGTGTCCAGAAGTAACATTGTTAAGATGTTATGTTCACTTTTTAAGGTTTATATCATGTGGCAGGAGAAAAAAATGGAAAATCTCCAAATGAGCTTAACTCACTTTAATGTACACATAAAAATGGAAAAACAGAAAACAAGTCCAAACAATGAAATAATTGCAACATTTTACACTGAGTGTCCAGAAGTAACATTGTAAAGATGTTAGGTTCACTTTTTAAGGTTTATATCATGTGGCAGGAGAAAAAAATGGAAAATCTCCAAATGAGCTTAACTCACTCTAATGAACACATAAACATAGAAAAATAGAAAACAAGTCCAAACAATGAAATAATTGCAACATTTTACACTGAGTGTCCAGAAGTAACATTGTAAAGATGTTATGTACACTTTTTAAGGTTTATATCATGTGGGAGGAGAAAAAAATGGAAAATCTCCAAATGAGCTTAACTCACTCTAATGAACACATAAACATAGCAAAATAGAAAACAAGTCCAAACAATGAAATAATTGCAAAATTTTACACTGAGTGTCCAGAAGTAACATTGTAAAGATGTTATGTTCACTTTTTAAGGTTTATATCATGTGGCAGGAGAAAAAAATGGAAAATCTCCAAATGAGCTTAACTCACTCCAATGTGCAAGTAAACATAGAAAAACAGAAAACAAGTCCAAACAATGAAATAATTGCAACATTTTACACTGAGTGTCCACAAGTAACATTGTAAAGATGTTATGTTCACTTTTTAAGGTTTATATCACGTGGCAGGAGAAAAAAATGGGAAAATCTCCAAATGAGCTTAACTCACTCTAATGAACACATAAACATAGAAAAATAGAAAACAAGTTCAAACAATGAAAAAATTGCAACATTTTACAATGAGTGTCCAGAAGTAACATTGTAAAGATGTTATGTTCACTTTTTAAGGTTTATATCATGTGGCAGGAGTAAAAAATGGAAAATCTCCAAATGAGCTTAACTCACTCCAATACGCAAGTAAAGATAGAAAAACAGAAAACAAGTACAAACAATGAAATAATTGCAAAATTTTACACTGAGTGTCCAGAAGTAACATTGTTAAGATGTTATGTTCACTTTTTAAGGTTTATATCATGTGGCAGGAGAAAAAAAAGGAAAATCTCCAAATGAGCTTAACTCACTCCAATACGCAAGTAAAGATAGAAAAACAGAAAACAAGTACAAACAATGAAATAATTGCAAAATTTTACACTGAGTGTCCAGAAGTAACATTGTAAAGATGTTATGTTCACTTTTTAAGGTTTATATCATGTGGCAGGAGAAAAAAATGGAAAATCTCCAAATGAGCTTAACTCACTCCAATGTGCAAGTAAACATAGAAAAACAGAAAACAAGTCCAAACAATGAAATAATTGCAACATTTTACACTGAGTGTCCAGAAGTAACATTGTAAAGATGTTATGTTCACTTTTTAAGGTTTATATCAAGTGGCAGGAGAAAAAAAAGGGAAAATCTCCAAATGAGCTTAACTCACTTTAATGAACACATAAACATAGAAAAATAGAAAACAAGTCCAAACAATGAAATAATTGCAACATTTTACAATGAGTGTCCAGAAGTAACATTGTAAAGATGTTATGTTCACTTTTTAAGGTTTATATCATGTGGCAGGAGTAAAAAATGGAAAATCTCCAAATGAGCTTAACTCACTCCAATACGCAAGTAAAGATAGAAAAACAGAAAACAAGTACAAACAATGAAATAATTGCAAAATTTTACACTGAGTGTCCAGAAGTAACATTGTTAAGATGTTATGTTCACTTTTTAAGGTTTATATCATGTGGCAGGAGAAAAAAATGGAAAATCTCCAAATGAGCTTAACTCACTCTAATGAACACATAAACATAGAAAAATAGAAAACAAGTCCAAACAATGAAATAATTGCAACATTTTACACTGAGTGTCCAGAAGTAACATTGTAAAGATGTTATGTTCACTTTATAAGGTTTATATCATGTGGCAGGAGAAAAAAATGGAAAATCTCCAAATGAGCTTAACTCACTCTAATGAACACATAAACATAGCAAAATAGAAAACAAGTCCAAACAATGAAATAATTGCAAAATTTTACACTGAGTGTCCAGAAGTAACATTGTAAAGATGTTATGTTCACTTTTTAAGGTTTATATCAAGTGGCAGGAGAAAAAAATGGAAAATCTCCAAATGAGCTTAACTCACTCTAATGAACACATAAACATAGCAAAATAGAAAACAAGTCCAAACAATGAAATAATTGCAAAATTTTACACTGAGTGTCCAGAAGTAACATTGTAAAGATGTTATGTTTACTTTTTAAGGTTTATATCATGTGGCAGGAGAAAAAAATGGAAAATCTCCAAATGAGCTTAACTTACTCCAATGTGCAAGTAAACATAGAAAAACGGAAAACAAGTCCAAACAATGAAATATTTGCAACATTTTACACTGAGTGTCCAGAAGTAACATTGTAAAGATGTTATGTTCACTTTTTAAGGTTTATATCAAGTGGCAGGAGAAAAAAAAGGGAAAATCTCCAAATGAGCTTAACTCACTTTAATGAACACATAAACATAGAAAAATAGAAAACAAGTCCAAACAATGAAATAATAGCAACATTTTACACTGAGTGTCCAGAAGTAACATTGTAAAGATGTTATGTTCACTTTTTAAGGTTTATATCATGTGGCATGAGAAAAAAATGGAAAATCTCCAAATGAGCTTAACTCACTCTAATGAACACATAAACATAGCAAAATAGAAAACAAGTCCAAACAATGAAATAATTGCAACATTTTACACTGAGTGTCCAGAAGTAACATTGTAAAGATGTTATGTTCACTTTTTAAGGTTTATATCAAGTGGCAGGAGAAAAAAAAGGGAAAATCTACAAATGAGCTTAACTCACTCCAATGCGCAAGTAAAGATAGAAAAACAGAAAACAAGTCCAAACAATGAAATAATTGCAAAATTTTACACTGAGTGTCCAGAAGTAACATTGTTAAGATGTTATGTTCACTTTTTAAGGTTTATATCATGTGGCAGGAGAAAAAAATGGAAAATCTCCAAATGAGCTTAACTCACTTTAATGTACACATAAAAATGGAAAAACAGAAAACAAGTCCAAACAATGAAATAATTGCAACATTTTACACTGAGTTTCCAGAAGTAACATTGTTAAGATGTTATGTTCACTTTTTAAGGTTTATATCATGTGGCAGGAAAAAAAAAGGGAAAATCTCCAAATGAGCTTAACTCACTTTAATGTACACATAAAAATGGTAAAACAGAAAACAAGTCCAAACAATGAAATAATTGCAACATTTTACACTGAGTGTCCAGAAGTAACATTGTAAAGATGTTATGTTCACTTTCTAAGGTTTATATCATGTGGCAGGAGAAAAAAATGGAAAATCTCTAAATGAGCTTAACTCACTCCAATGCGCAAGTAAACATAGAAAAACAGAAAACAAGTCCAAACAATGAAATAATTGCAACATTTTACACTGAGTGTCCAGAAGTAACATTGTAAAGATGTTAGGTTCACTTTTTAAGGTTTATATCATGTGGCAGGAGAAAAAAATGGAAAATCTCCAAATGAGCTTAACTCACTCTAATGAACACATAAACATAGAAAAATAGAAAACAAGTCCAAACAATGAAATAATTGCAACATTTTACACTGAGTGTCCAGAAGTAACATTGTAAAGATGTTATGTTCACTTTTTAAGGTTTATATCATGTGGCAGGAGAAAAAAATGGAAAATCTCCAAATGAGCTTAACTCACTCTAATGAACACATAAACATAGCAAAATAGAAAACAAGTCCAAACAATGAAATAATTGCAAAATTTTACACTGAGTGTCCAGAAGTAACATTGTAAAGATGTTATGTTCACTTTTTAAGGTTTATATCAAGTGGCAGGAGAAAAAAATGGAAAATCTCCAAATGAGCTTAACTCACTCTAATGAACACATAAACATAGCAAAATAGAAAACAAGTCCAAACAATGAAATAATTGCAAAATTTTACACTGAGTGTCCAGAAGTAACATTGTAAAGATGTTATGTTCACTTTCTAAGGTTTATATCATGTGGCAGGAGAAAAAAATGGAAAATCTCTAAATGAGCTTAACTCACTCCAATGCGCAAGTAAACATAGAAAAACAGAAAACAAGTCCAAACAATGAAATAATTGCAACATTTTACACTGAGTGTCCAGAAGTAACATTGTAAAGATGTTAGGTTCACTTTTTAAGGTTTATATCATGTGGCAGGAGAAAAAAATGGAAAATCTCCAAATGAGCTTAACTCACTCTAATGAACACATAAACATAGAAAAATAGAAAACAAGTCCAAACAATGAAATAATTGCAACATTTTACACTGAGTGTCCAGAAGTAACATTGTAAAGATGTTATGTTCACTTTATAAGGTTTATATCATGTGGCAGGAGAAAAAAATGGAAAATCTCCAAATGAGCTTAACTCACTCTAATGAACACATAAACATAGCAAAATAGAAAACAAGTCCAAACAATGAAATAATTGCAAAATTTTACACTGAGTGTCCAGAAGTAACATTGTAAAGATGTTATGTTCACTTTTTAAGGTTTATATCAAGTGGCAGGAGAAAAAAATGGAAAATCTCCAAATGAGCTTAACTCACTCTAATGAACACATAAACATAGCAAAATAGAAAACAAGTCCAAACAATGAAATAATTGCAAAATTTTACACTGAGTGTCCAGAAGTAACATTGTAAAGATGTTATGTTCACTTTTTAAGGTTTATATCATGTGGCAGGAGAAAAAAATGGAAAATCTCCAAATGAGCTTAACTTACTCCAATGTGCAAGTAAACATAGAAAAACGGAAAACAAGTCCAAACAATGAAATAATTGCAACATTTTACACTGAGTGTCCAGAAGTAACATTGTAAAGATGTTATGTTCACTTTTTAAGGTTTATATCAAGTGGCAGGAGAAAAAAAAGGGAAAATCTCCAAATGAGCTTAACTCACTTTAATGAACACATAAACATAGAAAAATAGAAAACAAGTCCAAACAATGAAATAATAGCAACATTTTACACTGAGTGTCCAGAAGTAACATTGTAAAGATGTTATGTTCACTTTTTAAGGTTTATATCATGTGGCAGGAGAAAAAAATGGAAAATCTCCAAATGAGCTTAACTCACTCTAATGAACACATAAACATAGCAAAATAGAAAACAAGTCCAAACAATGAAATAATTGCAACATTTTACACTGAGTGTCCAGAAGTAACATTGTTAAGATGTTAGGTTCACTTTTTAAGGTTTATATCATGTGGCAGGAAAAAAAAAGGGAAAATCTCCAAATGAGCTTAACTCACTCTAATGAACACATAAACATAGAAAAATAGAAAACAAGTCCAAACAATGAAATAATTGCAACATTTTACACTGAGTGTCCAGAAGTAACATTGTAAAGATGTTATGTTCACTTTTTAAGGTTTATATCAAGTGGCAGGAGAAAAAAATGGAAAATCTCCAAATGAGCTTAACTCACTTTAATGAACACATAAAAATAGAAAAATAGAAAACAAGTCCAAACAATGAAATAATTGCAACATTTTACACTGAGTGTCCAGAAGTAACATTGTAAAGATGTTATGTTCACTTTTTAAGGTTTATATCATGTGGCAGGAGAAAAAAATGGAAAATCTCCAAATGAGCTTAACTCACTCCAATGCGCAAGTAAACATAGAAAAACAGAAAACAAGTCCAAACAATGAAATAATTGCAACATTTTACACTGAGTGTCCAGAAGTAACATTGTAAAGATGTTATGTTCACTTTTTAAGGTTTATATCAAGTGGCAGGAGAAAAAAAAGGGAAAATCTCCAAATGAGCTTAACTCACTCTAATGAACACATAAACATAGAAAAATAGAAAACAAGTTCAAACAATGAAAAAATTGCAACATTTTACACTGAGTGTCCAGAAGTAACATTGTAAAGATGTTATGTTCACTTTTTAAGGTTTATATCATGTGGCAGGAGTAAAAAATGGAAAATCTCCAAATGAGCTTAACTCACTCCAATGCGCAAGTAAAGATAGAAAAACAGAAAACAAGTCCAAACAATGAAATAATTGCAAAATTTTACACTGAGTGTCCAGAAGTAACATTGTTAAGATGTTATGTTCACTTTTTAAGGTTTATATCATGTGGCAGGAGAAAAAAATGGAAAATCTCCAAATGAGCTTAACTCACTTTAATGTACACATAAAAATGGAAAAACAGAAAACAAGTCCAAACAATGAAATAATTGCAACATTTTACACTGAGTGTCCAGAAGTAACATTGTAAAGATGTTAGGTTCACTTTTTAAGGTTTATATCATGTGGCAGGAGAAAAAAATGGAAAATCTCCAAATGAGCTTAACTCACTCTAATGAACACATAAACATAGAAAAATAGAAAACAAGTCCAAACAATGAAATAATTGCAACATTTTACACTGAGTGTCCAGAAGTAACATTGTAAAGATGTTATGTACACTTTTTAAGGTTTATATCATGTGGCAGGAGAAAAAAATGGAAAATCTCCAAATGAGCTTACATCACTCTAATGAACACATAAACATAGCAAAATAGAAAACAAGTCCAAACAATGAAATAATTGCAAAATTTTACAATGAGTGTCCAGAAGTAACATTGTAAAGATGTTATGTTCACTTTTTAAGGTTTATATCATGTGGCAGGAGAAAAAAATGGAAAATCTCCAAATGAGCTTAACTCACTCCAATGTGCAAGTAAACATAGAAAAACAGAAAACAAGTCCAAACAATGAAATAATTGCAACATTTTACACTGAGTGTCCAGAAGTAACATTGTAAAGATGTTATGTTCACTTTTTAAGGTTTATATCAAGTGGCAGGAGAAAAAAAAGGGAAAATCTACAAATGAGCTTAACTCACTCCAATGCGCAAGTAAAGATAGAAAAACAGAAAACAAGTCCAAACAATGAAATAATTGCAAAATTTTACACTGAGTGTCCAGAAGTAACATTGTAAAGATGTTATGTTCACTTTTTAAGGTTTATATCATGTGGCAGGAGAAAAAAATGGAAAATCTCCAAATGAGCTTAACTCACTTTAATGTACACATAAAAATGGAAAAACAGAAAACAAGTCCAAACAATGAAATAATTGCAACATTTTACACTGAGTTTCCAGAAGTAACATTGTTAAGATGTTATGTTCACTTTTTAAGGTTTATATCATGTGGCAGGAAAAAAAAAGGGAAAATCTCCAAATGAGCTTAACTCACTTTAATGTACACATAAAAATGGTAAAACAGAAAACAAGTCCAAACAATGAAATAATTGCAACATTTTACACTGAGTGTCCAGAAGTAACATTGTAAAGATGTTATGTTCACTTTCTAAGGTTTATATCATGTGGCAGGAGAAAAAAATGGAAAATCTCTAAATGAGCTTAACTCACTCCAATGCGCAAGTAAACATAGAAAAACAGAAAACAAGTCCAAACAATGAAATAATTGCAACATTTTACACTGAGTGTCCAGAAGTAACATTGTAAAGATGTTAGGTTCACTTTTTAAGGTTTATATCATGTGGCAGGAGAAAAAAATGGAAAATCTCCAAATGAGCTTAACTCACTCTAATGAACACATAAACATAGAAAAATAGAAAACAAGTCCAAACAATGAAATAATTGCAACATTTTACACTGAGTGTCCAGAAGTAACATTGTAAAGATGTTATGTTCACTTTTTAAGGTTTATATCATGTGGCAGGAGAAAAAAATGGAAAATCTCCAAATGAGCTTAACTCACTCTAATGAACACATAAACATAGCAAAATAGAAAACAAGTCCAAACAATGAAATAATTGCAAACTTTTACACTGAGTGTCCAGAAGTAACATTGTAAAGATGTTATGTTCACTTTTTAAGGTTTATATCAAGTGGCAGGAGAAAAAAATGGAAAATCTCCAAATGAGCTTAACTCACTATAATGAACACATGAACATAGCAAAATAGAAAACAAGTCCAAACAATGAAATAATTGCAACATTTTACACTGAGTGTCCAGAAGTAACATTGTAAAGATGTTATGTTCACTTTCTAAGGTTTATATCATGTGGCAGGAGAAAAAAATGGAAAATCTCTAAATGAGCTTAACTCACTCCAATGCGCAAGTAAACATAGAAAAACAGAAAACAAGTCCAAACAATGAAGTAATTGCAACATTTTACACTGAGTGTCCAGAAGTAACATTGTAAAGATGTTAGGTTCACTTTTTAAGGTTTATATCATGTGGCAGGAGAAAAAAATGGAAAATCTCCAAATGAGCTTAACTCACTCTAATGAACACATAAACATAGAAAAATAGAAAACAAGTCCAAACAATGAAATAATTGCAACATTTTACACTGAGTGTCCAGAAGTAACATTGTAAAGATGTTATGTCCACTTTTTAAGGTTTATATCAAGTGGCAGGAGAAAAAAAAGGGAAAATCTCCAAATGAGCTTAACTCACTTTAATGAACACATAAACATAGAAAAATAGAAAACAAGTCCAAACAATGAAATAATAGCAACATTTTACACTGAGTGTCCAGAAGTAACATTGTAAAGATGTTATGTTCACTTTTTAAGGTTTATATCATGTGGCAGGAGAAAAAAATGGAAAATCTCCAAATGAGCTTAACTCACTCCAATGCGCAAGTAAACATAGAAAAACAGAAAACAAGTCCAAACAATGAAATAATTGCAAAATTTTACACTGAGTGTCCAGAAGTAACATTGTAAAGATGTTAGGTTCACTTTTTAAGGTTTATATCATGTGGCAGGAGAAAAAAAAGGGAAAATCTCCAAATGAGCTTAACTCACTTTAATGTACACATAAAAATGGAAAAACAGAAAACATTTCCAAACAATGAAATAATTGCAACATTTTACACTGAGTGTCCAGAAGTAACATTGTAAAGATGTTATGTTCACTTTTTAAGGTTTATATCATGTGGCAGGAGAAAAAAATGGAAAATCTCCAAATGAGCTTAACTCACTCTAATGAACACATAAACATAGAAAAATAGAAAACAAGTTCAAACAATGAAAAAATTGCAACATTTTACAATGAGTGTCCAGAAGTAACATTGTAAAGATGTTATGTTCACTTTTTAAGGTTTATATCATGTGGCAGGAGTAAAAAATGGAAAATCTCCAAATGAGCTTAACTCACTCCAATGCGCAAGTAAAGATAGAAAAACAGAAAACAAGTACAAACAATGAAATAATTGCAAAATTTTACACTGAGTGTCCAGAAGTAACATTGTTAAGATGTTATGTTCACTTTTTAAGGTTTATATCATGTGGCAGGAGAAAAAAAAGGAAAATCTCCAAATGAGCTTAACTCACTTTAATGTACACATAAAAATGGAAAAACAGAAAACAAGTCCAAACAATGAAATAATTGCAACATTTTACACTGAGTGTCCAGAAGTAACATTGTAAAGATGTTAGGTTCACTTTTTAAGGTTTATATCATGTGGCAGGAGAAAAAAATGGAAAATCTCCAAATGAGCTTAACTCACTCTAATGAACACATAAACATAGAAAAATAGAAAACAAGTCCAAACAATGAAATAATTGCAACATTTTACACTGAGTGTCCAGAAGTAACATTGTAAAGATGTTATGTACACTTTTTAAGGTTTATATCATGTGGCAGGAGAAAAAAATGGAAAATCTCCAAATGAGCTTACATCACTCTAATGAACACATAAACATAGCAAAATAGAAAACAAGTCCAAACAATGAAATAATTGCAAAATTTTACAATGAGTGTCCAGAAGTAACATTGTAAAGATGTTATGTTCACTTTTTAAGGTTGATATCATGTGGCAGGAGAAAAAAATGGAAAATCTCCAAATGAGCTTAACTCACTCCAATGTGCAAGTAAACATAGAAAAACAGAAAACAAGTCCAAACAATGAAATAATTGCAACATTTTACACTGAGTGTCCAGAAGTAACATTGTAAAGATGTTATGTTCACTTTTTAAGGTTTATATCAAGTGGCAGGAGAAAAAAAAGGGAAAATCACAAAATGAGCTTAACTCACTTTAATGAACACATAAACATAGAAAAATAGAAAACAAGTCCAAACAATGAAATAATTGCAACATTTTACACTGAGTGTCCAGAAGTAACATTGTAAAGATGTTATGTTCACTTTTTAAGGTTTATATCATGTGGCAGGAGAAAAAAATGGAAAATCTCCAAATGAGCTTAACTCACTTTAATGTACACATAAAAATGGAAAAACAGAAAACAAGTCCAAACAATGAAATAATTGCAACATTTTACACTGAGTGTCCAGAAGTAACATTGTTAAGATGTTAGGTTCACTTTTTAAGGTTTATATCATGTGGCAGGAGAAAAAAATGGAAAATCTCCAAATGAGCTTAACTCACTCTAATGAACACATAAACATAGAAAAATAGAAAACAAGTCCAAACAATGAAATAATTGCAACATTTTACACTGAGTGTCCAGAAGTAACATTGTAAAGATGTTATGTTCACTTTTTAAGGTTTATATCATGTGGCAGGAGAAAAAAATGGAAAATCTCCAAATGAGCTTAACTCACTCCAATGTGCAAGTAAACATAGAAAAACAGAAAACAAGTCCAAACAATGAAATAATTGCAACATTTTACACTGAGTGTCCAGAAGTAACATTGTAAAGATGTTATGTTCACTTTTTAAGGTTTATATCAAGTGGCAGGAGAAAAAAAAGGGAAAATCTACAAATGAGCTTAACTCACTCCAATGCGCAAGTAAAGATAGAAAAACAGAAAACAAGTCCAAACAATGAAATAATTGCAAAATTTTACACTGAGTGTCCAGAAGTAACATTGTAAAGATGTTATGTTCACTTTTTAAGGTTTATATCATGTGGCAGGAAAAAAAAAGGGAAAATCTCCAAATGAGCTTAACTCACTTTAATGTACACATAAAAATGGTAAAACAGAAAACAAGTCCAAACAATGAAATAATTGCAACATTTTACACTGAGTGTCCAGAAGTAACATTGTAAAGATGTTATGTTCACTTTCTAAGGTTTATATCATGTGGCAGGAGAAAAAAATGGAAAATCTCTAAATGAGCTTAACTCACTCCAATGCGCAAGTAAACATAGAAAAACAGAAAACAAGTCCAAACAATGAAATAATTGCAACATTTTACACTGAGTGTCCAGAAGTAACATTGTAAAGATGTTAGGTTCACTTTTTAAGGTTTATATCATGTGGCAGGAGAAAAAAATGGAAAATCTCCAAATGAGCTTAACTCACTCTAATGAACACATAAACATAGAAAAATAGAAAACAAGTCCAAACAATGAAATAATTGCAACATTTTACACTGAGTGTCCAGAAGTAACATTGTAAAGATGTTATGTTCACTTTTTAAGGTTTATATCATGTGGCAGGAGAAAAAAATGGAAAATCTCCAAATGAGCTTAACTCACTCTAATGAACACATAAACATAGCAAAATAGAAAACAAGTCCAAACAATGAAATAATTGCAACATTTTACACTGAGTGTCCAGAAGTAACATTGTTAAGATGTTAGGTTCACTTTTTAAGGTTTATATCATGTGGCAGGAAAAAAAAAGGGAAAATCTCCAAATGAGCTTAACTCACTCTAATGAACACATAAACATAGAAAAATAGAAAACAAGTCCAAACAATGAAATAATTGCAACATTTTACACTGAGTGTCCAGAAGTAACATTGTAAAGATGTTATGTTCACTTTTTAAGGTTTATATCAAGTGGCAGGAGAAAAAAATGGAAAATCTCCAAATGAGCTTAACTCACTTTAATGAACACATAAAAATAGAAAAATAGAAAACAAGTCCAAACAATGAAATAATTGCAACATTTTACACTGAGTGTCCAGAAGTAACATTGTAAAGATGTTAGGTTCACTTTTTAAGGTTTATATCATGTGGCAGGAGAAAAAAATGGAAAATCTCCAAATGAGCTTAACTCACTCTAATGAACACATAAACATAGAAAAATAGAAAACAAGTCCAAACAATGAAATAATTGCAACATTTTACACTGAGTGTCCAGAAGTAACATTGTAAAGATGTTATGTTCACTTTTTAAGGTTTATATCATGTGGCAGGAGAAAAAAATGGAAAATCTCCAAATGAGCTTAACTCACTCTAATGAACACATAAACATAGCAAAATAGAAAACAAGTCCAAACAATGAAATAATTGCAAAATTTTACACTGAGTGTCCAGAAGTAACATTGTAAAGATGTTATGTTCACTTTTTAAGGTTTATATCAAGTGGCAGGAGAAAAAAATGGAAAATCTCCAAATGAGCTTAACTCACTCTAATGAACACATAAACATAGCAAAAAAGAAAACAAGTCCAAACAATGAAATAATTGCAAAATTTTACACTGAGTGTCCAGAAGAAACATTGTAAAGATGTTATGTTCACTTTTTAAGGTTTATATCAAGTGGCAGGAGAAAAAAAGGGAAAATCTCCAAATGAGCTTAACTCACTTTCATGTACACATAAAAATGGAAAAACAGAAAACAAGTCCAAACAATGAAATAATTGCAAAATTTTACACTGAGTGTCCAGAAGTAACATTGTAAAGATGTTATGTTCACTTTTTAAGGTTTATATCATGTGGCAGGAGAAAAAAATGGAAAATCTCCAAATGAGCTTAACTCACTTTAATGAACACATAAACATAGAAAAATAGAAAACAAGTCCAAACAATGAAATAATTGCAACATTTTACACTGAGTGTCCAGAAGTAACATTGTAAAGATGTTATGTTCACTTTCTAAGGTTTATATCATGTGGCAGGAGAAAAAAATGGAAAATCTCTAAATGAGCTTAACTCACTCCAATGCGCAAGTAAACATAGAAAAACAGAAAACAAGTCCAAACAATGAAATAATTGCAAAATGTTACACTGAGTGTCCAGAAGTAACATTGTAAAGATGTTAGGTTCACTTTTTAAGGTTTATATCATGTGGCAGGAGAAAAAAAAGGAAAATCTCCAAATGAGCTTAACTCACTTTAATGTACACATAAAAATGGAAAAACAGAAAACAAGTCCAAACAATGAAATAATTGCAACATTTTACACTGAGTGTCCAGAAGTAACATTGTTAAGATGTTATGTTCACTTTTTAAGGTTTATATCATGTGGCAGGAGAAAAAAATGGAAAATCTCCAAATGAGCTTAACTCACTTTAATGTACACATAAAAATGGAAAAACAGAAAACAAGTCCAAACAATGAAATAATTGCAACATTTTACACTGAGTGTCCAGAAGTAACATTGTAAAGATGTTAGGTTCACTTTTTAAGGTTTATATCATGTGGCAGGAGAAAAAAATGGAAAATCTCCAAATGAGCTTAACTCACTCTAATGAACACATAAACATAGAAAAATAGAAAACAAGTCCAAACAATGAAATAATTGCAACATTTTACACTGAGTGTCCAGAAGTAACATTGTAAAGATGTTATGTACACTTTTTAAGGTTTATATCATGTGGGAGGAGAAAAAAATGGAAAATCTCCAAATGAGCTTAACTCACTCTAATGAACACATAAACATAGAAAAATAGAAAACAAGTCCAAACAATGAAATAATTGCAACATTTTACACTGAGTGTCCAGAAGTAACATTGTAAAGATGTTATGTACACTTTTTAAGGTTTATATCATGTGGCAGGAGAAAAAAATGGAAAATCTCCAAATGAGCTTACATCACTCTAATGAACACATAAACATAGCAAAATAGAAAACAAGTCCAAACAATGAAATAATTGCAAAATTTTACAATGAGTGTCCAGAAGTAACATTGTAAAGATGTTATGTTCACTTTTTAAGGTTTATATCATGTGGCAGGAGAAAAAAATGGAAAATCTCCAAATGAGCTTAACTCACTCCAATGTGCAAGTAAACATAGAAAAACAGAAAACAAGTCCAAACAATGAAATAATTGCAACATTTTACACTGAGTGTCCAGAAGTAACATTGTAAAGATGTTATGTTCACTTTTTAAGGTTTATATCATGTGGCAGGAGAAAAAAATGGAAAATCTCCAAATGAGCTTAACTCACTCTAATGAACACATAAACATAGAAAAATAGAAAACAAGTTCAAACAATGAAAAATTGCAACATTTTACAATGAGTGTCCAGAAGTAACATTGTAAAGATGTTATGTTCACTTTTTAAGGTTTATATCATGTGGCAGGAGTAAAAAATGGAAAATCTCCAAATGAGCTTAACTCACTCCAATACGCAAGTAAAGATAGAAAAACAGAAAACAAGTACAAACAATGAAATAATTGCAAAATTTTACACTGAGTGTCCAGAAGTAACATTGTTAAGATGTTATGTTCACTTTTTAAGGTTTATATCATGTGGCAGGAGAAAAAAAAGGAAAATCTCCAAATGAGCTTAACTCACTCCAATACGCAAGTAAAGATAGAAAAACAGAAAACAAGTACAAACAATGAAATAATTGCAAAATTTTACACTGAGTGTCCAGAAGTAACATTGTAAAGATGTTATGTTCACTTTTTAAGGTTTATATCATGTGGCAGGAGAAAAAAATGGAAAATCTCCAAATGAGCTTAACTCACTCCAATGTGCAAGTAAACATAGAAAAACAGAAAACAAGTCCAAACAATGAAATAATTGCAACATTTTACACTGAGTGTCCAGAAGTAACATTGTAAAGATGTTATGTTCACTTTTTAAGGTTTATATCAAGTGGCAGGAGAAAAAAAAGGGAAAATCTCCAAATGAGCTTAACTCACTTTAATGAACACATAAACATAGAAAAATAGAAAACAAGTCCAAACAATGAAATAATTGCAACATTTTACACTGAGTGTCCAGAAGTAACATTGTAAAGATGTTATGTTCACTTTTTAAGGTTTATATCATGTGGCAGGAGAAAAAAATGGAAAATCTCCAAATGAGCTTAACTCACTTTAATGTACACATAAACATAGAAAAATAGAAAACAAGTCCAAACAATGAAATAATTGCAAAATTTTACACTGAGTGTCCAGAAGTAACATTGTAAAGATGTTATGTTCACTTTTTAAGGTTTATATCATGTGGCAGGAGAAAAAAATGGAAAATCTCCAAATGAGCTTAACTCACTCCAATGTGCAAGTAAACATAGAAAAACAGAAAACAAGTCCAAACAATGAAATAATTGCAACATTTTACACTGAGTGTCCAGAAGTAACATTGTAAAGATGTTATGTTCACTTTTTAAGGTTTATATCAAGTGGCAGGAGAAAAAAAAGGGAAAATCTACAAATGAGCTTAACTCACTCCAATGCGCAAGTAAAGATAGAAAAACAGAAAACAAGTCCAAACAATGAAATAATTGCAAAATTTTACACTGAGTGTCCAGAAGTAACATTGTTAAGATGTTATGTTCACTTTTTAAGGTTTATATCATGTGGCAGGAGAAAAAAATGGAAAATCTCCAAATGAGCTTAACTCACTTTAATGTACACATAAAAATGGAAAAACAGAAAACAAGTCCAAACAATGAAATAATTGCAACATTTTACACTGAGTTTCCAGAAGTAACATTGTAAAGATGTTATGTTCACTTTTTAAGGTTTATATCATGTGGCAGGAAAAAAAAAGGGAAAATCTCCAAATGAGCTTAACTCACTTTAATGTACACATAAAAATGGTAAAACAGAAAACAAGTCCAAACAATGAAATAATTGCAACATTTTACACTGAGTGTCCAGAAGTAACATTGTAAAGATGTTATGTTCACTTTCTAAGGTTTATATCATGTGGCAGGAGAAAAAAATGGAAAATCTCTAAATGAGCTTAACTCACTCCAATGCGCAAGTAAACATAGAAAAACAGAAAACAAGTCCAAACAATGAAATAATTGCAACATTTTACACTGAGTGTCCAGAAGTAACATTGTAAAGATGTTAGGTTCACTTTTTAAGGTTTATATCATGTGGCAGGAGAAAAAAATGGAAAATCTCCAAATGAGCTTAACTCACTCTGATGAACACATAAACATAGAAAAATAGAAAACAAGTCCAAACAATGAAATAATTGCAACATTTTACACTGAGTGTCCAGAAGTAACATTGTAAAGATGTTATGTTCACTTTTTAAGGTTTATATCATGTGGCAGGAGAAAAAAATGGAAAATCTCCAAATGAGCTTAACTCACTCTAATGAACACATAAACATAGCAAAATAGAAAACAAGTCCAAACAATGAAATAATTGCAAAATTTTACACTGAGTGTCCAGAAGTAAAATTGTAAAGATGTTATGTTCACTTTTTAAGGTTTATATCAAGTGGCAGGAGAAAAAAATGGAAAATCTCCAAATGAGCTTAACTCACTCTAATGAACACATAAACATAGCAAAATAGAAAACAAGTCCAAACAATGAAATAATTGCAAAATTTTACACTGAGTGTCCAGAAGTAACATTGTAAAGATGTTATGTTCACTTTCTAAGGTTTATATCATGTGGCAGGAGAAAAAAATGGAAAATCTCTAAATGAGCTTAACTCACTCCAATGCGCAAGTAAACATAGAAAAACAGAAAACAAGTCCAAACAATGAAATAATTGCAACATTTTACACTGAGTGTCCAGAAGTAACATTGTAAAGATGTTAGGTTCACTTTTTAAGGTTTATATCATGTGGCAGGAGAAAAAAATGGAAAATCTCCAAATGAGCTTAACTCACTCTAATGAACACATAAACATAGAAAAATAGAAAACAAGTCCAAACAATGAAATAATTGCAACATTTTACACTGAGTGTCCAGAAGTAACATTGTAAAGATGTTATGTTCACTTTTTAAGGTTTATATCATGTGGCAGGAGAAAAAAATGGAAAATCTCCAAATGAGCTTAACTCACTCTAATGAACACATAAACATAGCAAAATAGAAAACAAGTCCAAACAATGAAATAATTGCAAAATTTTACACTGAGTGTCCAGAAGTAACATTGTAAAGATGTTATGTTCACTTTTTAAGGTTTATATCAAGTGGCAGGAGAAAAAAATGGAAAATCTCCAAATGAGCTTAACTCACTCTAATGAACACATAAACATAGCAAAATAGAAAACAAGTCCAA
Organism: Microchirus variegatus; assembly: GCF_963457635.1. NCBI lineage: Eukaryota > Metazoa > Chordata > Actinopteri > Pleuronectiformes > Soleidae > Microchirus > Microchirus variegatus. The sequence goes on from NC_139809.1 coordinate 24,031,467, forward strand.
ACAATGAAATAATTGCAAAATTTTACACTGAGTGTCCAGAAGTAACATTGTAAAGATGTTATGTTCACTTTTTAAGGTTTATATCAAGTGGCAGGAGAAAAAAAGGGAAAATCTCCAAATGAGCTTAACTCACTTTAATGTACACATAAAAATGGAAAAACAGAAAACAAGTCCAAACAATGAAATAATTGCAAAATTTTACACTGAGTGTCCAGAAGTAACATTGTAAAGATGTTAGGTTCACTTTTTAAGGTTTATATCATGTGGCAGGAGAAAAAAAAGGAAAATCTCCAAATGAGCTTAACTCACTTTAATGTACACATAAAAATGGAAAAACAGAAAACAAGTCCAAACAATGAAATAATTGCAACATTTTACACTGAGTGTCCAGAAGTAACATTGTAAAGATGTTATGTTCACTTTCTAAGGTTTATATCATGTGGCAGGAGAAAAAAATGGAAAATCTCCAAATGAGCTTAACTCACTCCAATGTGCAAGTAAACATAGAAAAACAGAAAACAAGTCCAAACAATGAAATAATTGCAACATTTTACACCGAGTGTCCAGACGTAACATTGTAAAGATGTTATGTTCACTTTTTAAGGTTTATATCAAGTGGCAGGAGAAAAAAAAGAGAAAATCTCCAAATGAGCTTAACTCACTCCAATGCGCAAGTAAAGATAGAAAAACAGAAAACAAGTCCAAACAATGAAATAATTGCAAAATTTTACACTGAGTGTCCAGAAGTAACATTGTAAAGATGTTATGTTCACTTTTTAAGGTTTATATCATGTGGCAGGAGAAAAAAATGGAAAATCTCCAAATGAGCTTAACTCACTTTAATGTACACATAAAAATGGAAAAACAGAAAACAAGTCCAAACAATGAAATAATTGCAACATTTTACACTGAGTGTCCAGAAGTAACATTGTAAAGATGTTATGTTCACTTTCTAAGGTTTATATCATGTGGCAGGAGAAAAAAATGGAAAATCTCTAAATGAGCTTAACTCACTCCAATGCGCAAGTAAACGTAGAAAAACAGAAAACAAGTCCAAACAATGAAATAATTGCAAAATTTTACACTGAGTGTACAGAAGTAACATTGTAAAGATGTTAGGTTCACTTTTTAAGGTTTATATCATGTGGCACGAGAAAAAAATGGAAAATCTCCAAATGAGCTTAACTCACTTTAATGTACACATAAAAATGGAAAAACAGAAAACAAGTCCAAACAATGAAATAATTGCAACATTTTACACTGAGTGTCCAGAAGTAACATTGTTAAGATGTTATGTTCACTTTTTAGGTTTATATCATGTGGCAGGAGAAAAAAATGGAAAATCTCCAAATGAGCTTAACTCACTTTAATGTACACATAAAAATGGAAAAACAGAAAACAAGTCCAAACAATGAAATAATTGCAACATTTTACACTGAGTGTCCAGAAGTAACATTGTAAAGATGTTATGTTCACTTTTTAAGGTTTATATCATGTGGCAGGAGAAAAAAATGGAAAATCTCCAAATGAGCTTAACTCACTCTAATGAACACATAAACATAGAAAAATAGAAAACAAGTCCAAACAATGAAATAATTGCAACATTTTACACTGAGTGTCCAGAAGTAACATTGTAAAGATGTTATGTACACTTTTTAAGGTTTATATCATGTGGCAGGAGAAAAAAATGGAAAATCTCCAAATGAGCTTAACTCACTCCAATGTGCAAGTAAACATAGAAAAACAGAAAACAAGTCCAAACAATGAAATAATTGCAACATTTTACACTGAGTGTCCAGAAGTAACATTGTAAAGATGTTATGTTCACTTTTTAAGGTTTATATCAAGTGGCAGGAGAAAAAAAAGAGAAAATCTCCAAATGAGCTTAACTCACTCCAATGCGCAAGTAAAGATAGAAAAACAGAAAACAAGTCCAAACAATGAAATAATTGCAACATTTTACACTGAGTGTCCAGAAGTAACATTGTAAAGATGTTATGTTCACTTTTTAAGGTTTATATCATGTGGCAGGAGAAAAAAATGGAAAATCTCCAAATGAGCTTAACTCACTTTAATGTACACATAAAAATGGAAAAACAGAAAACAAGTCCAAACAATGAAATAATTGCAACATTTTACACTGAGTGTCCAGAAGTAACATTGTAAAGATGTTATGTTCACTTTTTAAGGTTTATATCATGTGGCAGGAGAAAAAAATGGAAAATCTCCAAATGAGCTTAACTCACTTTAATGTACATATAAAAATGGAAAAACAGAAAACAAGTCCAAACAATGAAATAATTGCAACATTTTACACTGAGTGTCCAGAAGTAACATTGTAAAGATGTTAGGTTCACTTTTTAAGGTTTATATCATGTGGCAGGAGAAAAAAATGGAAAATCTCCAAATGAGCTTAACTCACTCTAATGAACACATAAACATAGAAAAATAGAAAACAAGTCCAAACAATGAAATAATTGCAACATTTTACACTGAGTGTCCAGAAGTAACATTATAAAGATGTTATGTACACTTTTTAAGGTTTATATCATGTGGCAGGAGAAAAAAATGGAAAATCTCCAAATGAGCTTAACTCACTCTAATGAACACATAAACATAGCAAAATAGAAAACAAGTCCAAACAATGAAATAATTGCAAAATTTTACACTGAGTGTCCAGAAGTAACATTGTAAAGATGTTATGTTCACTTTTTAAGGTTTATATCATGTGGCAGGAGAAAAAAATGGAAAATCTCCAAATGAGCTTAACTCACTCCAATGTGCAAGTAAACATAGAAAAACAGAAAACAAGTCCAAACAATGAAATAATTGCAACATTTTACACTGAGTGTCCAGAAGTAACATTGTAAAGATATTATGTTCACTTTTTAAGTTTTATATCATGTGGCAGGAGAAAAAAATGGAAAATCTCCAAATGAGCTTAACTCACTTTAATGTACACATAAAAATGGAAAAACAGAAAACAAGTCCAAACAATGAAATAATTGCAACATTTTACACTGAGTGTCCAGAAGTAACATTGTAAAGATGTTATGTTCACTTTCTAAGGTTTATATCATGTGGCAGGAGAAAAAAATGGAAAATCTCCAAATGAGCTTAACTCACTCTAATGAACACATAAACATAGCAAAATAGAAAACAAGTCCAAACAATGAAATAATTGCAAAATTTTACACTGAGTGTCCAGAAGTAACATTGTAAAGATGTTATGTTCACTTTTTAAGGTTTATATCAAGTGGCAGGAGAAAAAAATGGAAAATCTCCAAATGAGCTTAACTCACTTTAATGTACACATAAAAATGGAAAAACAGAAAACAAGTCCAAACAATGAAATAATTGCAACATTTTACACTGAGTGTCCAGAAGTAACATTGTAAAGATGTTATGTTCACTTTTTAAGGTTTATATCATGTGGCAGGAGAAAAAAATGGAAAATCTCCAAATGAGCTGAACTCACTTTAATGAACACATAAACATAGAAAAATAGAAAACAAGTCCAAACAATGAAATAATTGCAACATTTTACACTGAGTGTCCAGAAGTAACATTGTAAAGATGTTATGTTCACTTTCTAAGGTTTATATCATGTGGCAGGAGAAAAAAATGGAAAATCTCAAAATGAGCTTAACTCACTTTAATGTACACATAAAAATGGAAAAACAGAAAACAAGTCCAAACAATGAAATAATTGCAACATTTTACACTGTGTCCAGAAGTAACATTGTAAAGATGTTAGGTTCACTTTTTAAGGTTTATATCATGTGGCAGGAGAAAAAAATGGAAAATCTCCAAATGAGCTTAACTCACTCTAATGAACACATAAACATAGAAAAATAGAAAACAATTCCAAACAATGAAATAATTGCAACATTTTACACTGAGTGTCCAGAAGTAACATTGTAAAGATGTTATGTACACTTTTTAAGGTTTATATCATGTGGCAGGAGAAAAAAATGGAAAATCTCCAAATGAGCTTAACTCACTCTAATGAACACATAAACATAGCAAAATAGAAAACAAGTCCAAACAATGAAATAATTGCAAAATTTTACACTGAGTGTCCAGAAGTAACATTGTAAAGATGTTATGTTCACTTTTTAAGGTTTATATCATGTGGCAGGAGAAAAAAATGGAAAATCTCCAAATTAGCTTAACTCACTTTAATGTACACAAAAAAATGGAAAAACAGAAAACAAGTCCAAACAATGAAATAATTGCAACATTTTACACTGAGTGTCCAGAAGTAACATTGTTAAGATGTTATGTTCACTTTTTAAGGTTTATATCATGTGGCAGGAAAAAAAAAGGGAAAATCTCCAAATGAGCTTAACTCACTTTAATGTACACATAAAAATGGTAAAACAGAAAACAAGTCCAAACAATGAAATAATTGCAACATTTTACACTGAGTGTCCAGAAGTAACATTGTAAAGATGTTATGTTCACTTTCTAAGGTTTATATCATGTGGCAGGAGAAAAAAATGGAAAATCTCCAAATGAGCTTAACTCACTCTAATGAACACATAAACATAGCAAAATAGTAAACAAGTCCAAACAATGAAATAATTGCAAAATTTTACACTGAGTGTCCAGAAGTAACATTGTAAAGATGTTATGTTCACTTTTTAAGGTTTATATCAAGTGGCAGGAGAAAAAAAGGGAAAATCTCCAAATGAGCTTAACTCACTTTAATGTACACATAAAAATGGAAAAACAGAAAACAAGTCCAAACAATGAAATAATTGCAAAATTTTACACTGAGTGTCCAGAAGTAACATTGTTAAGATGTTATGTTCACTTTTTAAGGTTTATATCATGTGGCAGGAGAAAAAAATGGAAAATCTCCAAATGAGCTGAACTCACTTTAATGAACACATAAACATAGAAAAATAGAAAACAAGTCCAAACAATGAAATAATTGCAACATTTTACACTGAGTGTCCAGAAGTAACATTGTAAAGATGTTATGTTCACTTTCTAAGGTTTATATCATGTGGCAGGAGAAAAAAATGGAAAATCTCTAAATGAGCTTAACTCACTTTAATGTACACATAAAAATGGAAAAACAGAAAACAAGTCCAAACAATGAAATAATTGCAACATTTTACACTGAGTGTCCAGAAGTAACATTGTAAAGATGTTATGTTCACTTTTTAAGGTTTATATCATGTGGCAGGAGAAAAAAAAGGAAAATCTCCAAATGAGCTTAACTCACTCCAATGTGCAAGTAAACATAGAAAAACAGAAAACAAGTCCAAACAATGAAATAATTGCAACATTTTACACTGAGTGTCCAGAAGTAACATTGTAAAGATGTTATGTTCACTTTTTAAGGTTTATATCAAGTGGCAGGAGAAAAAAAAGAGAAAATCTCCAAATGAGCTTAACTCACTCCAATGCGCAAGTAAAGATAGAAAAACAGAAAACAAGTCCAAACAATGAAATAATTGCAAAATTTTACACTGAGTGTCCAGAAGTAACATTGTAAAGATGTTATGTTCACTTTTTAAGGTTTATATCATGTGGCAGGAGAAAAAAATGGAAAATCTCCAAATGAGCTTAACTCATTTTAATGTACACATAAAAATGGAAAAACAGAAAACAAGTCCAAACAATGAAATAATTGCAACATTTTACACTGAGTGTCCAGAAGTAACATTGTAAAGATGTTAGGTTGACTTTTTAAGGTTTATATCATGTGGCAGGAGAAAAAAATGGAAAATCTCCAAATGAGCTTAACTCACTCTAATGAACACATAAACATAGAAAAATAGAAAACAAGTCCAAACAATGAAATAATTGCAACATTTTACACTGAGTGTCCAGAAGTAACATTGTAAAGATGTTATGTACACTTTTTAAGGTTTATATCATGTGGCAGGAGAAAAAAATGGAAAATCTCCAAATGAGCTTAACTCACTCTAATGAACACATAAACATAGCAAAATAGAAAACAAGTCCAAACAATGAAATAATTGCAAAATTTTACACTGAGTGTCCAGAAGTAACATTGTAAAGATGTTATGTTCACTTTTTAAGGTTTATATCATGTAGCAGGAGAAAAAAATGGAAAATCTCCAAATGAGCTTTACTCACTCCAATGTGCAAGTAAACATAGAAAAACAGAAAACAAGTCCAAACAATGAAATAATTGCAACATTTTACACTGAGTGTCCAGAAGTAACATTGTAAAGATGTTATGTTCACTTTTTAAGGTTTATATCAAGTTGCAGGAGAAAAAAAAGGGAAAATCTCCAAATGAGCTTAACTCACTCCAATGCGCAAGTAAAGATAGAAAAACAGAAAACAAGTCCAAACAATGAAATAATTGCAAAATTTTACACTGAGTGTCCAGAAGTAACATTGTAAAGATGTTATGTTCACTTTTTAAGGTTTATATCATGTGGCAGGAGAAAAAAATGGAAAATCTCCAAATGAGCTTAACTCACTTTAATGTACACATAAAAATGGAAAAACAGAAAACAAGTCCAAACAATGAAATAATTGCAACATTTTACACTGAGTGTCCAGAAGTAACATTGTTAAGATGTTATGTTCACTTTTTAAGGTTTATATCATGTGGCAGGAAAAAAAAAGGGAAAATCTCCAAATGAGCTTAACTCACTTTAATGTACACATAAAAATGGTAAAACAGAAAACAAGTCCAAACAATGAAATAATTGCAACATTTTACACTGAGTGTCCAGAAGTAACATTGTAAAGATGTTATGTTCACTTTCTAAGGTTTATATCATGTGGCAGGAGAAAAAAATGGAAAATCTCTAAATGAGCTTAACTCACTCCAATGCGCAAGTAAACATAGAAAAACAGAAAACAAGTCCAAACAATGAAATAATTGCAACATTTTACACTGAGTGTCCAGAAGTAACATTGTAAAGATGTTATGTTCACTTTTTAAGGTTTATATCATGTGGCAGGAGAAAAAAAAGGAAAATCTCCAAATGAGCTTAACTCACTCCAATGTGCAAGTAAACATAGAAAAACAGAAAACAAGTCCAAACAATGAAATAATTGCAACATTTTACACTGAGTGTCCAGAAGTAACATTGTAAAGATGTTATGTTCACTTTTTAAGGTTTATATCAAGTGGCAGGAGAAAAAAAAGAGAAAATCTCCAAATGAGCTTAACTCACTCCAATGCGCAAGTAAAGATAGAAAAACAGAAAACAAGTCCAAACAATGAAATAATTGCAAAATTTTACACTGAGTGTCCAGAAGTAACATTGTAAAGATGTTATGTTCACTTTTTAAGGTTTATATCATGTGGCAGGAGAAAAAAATGGAAAATCTCCAAATGAGCTTAACTCACTTTAATGTACACATAAAAATGGAAAAACAGAAAACAAGTCCAAACAATGAAATAATTGCAACATTTTACACTGAGTGTCCAGAAGTAACATTGTAAAGATGTTAGGTAGACTTTTTAAGGTTTATATCATGTGGCAGGAGAAAAAAAGGGAAAATCTCCAAATGAGTTTAACTCACTCTAATGAACACATAAACATAGGAAAATAGAAAACAAGTCCAAACAATGAAATAATTGCAACATTTTACACTGAGTGTCCAGAAGTAACATTGTAAAGATGTTAGGTTCACTTTTTAAGGTTTATATCATGTGGCAGGAGAAAAAAATGGAAAATCTCCAAATGAGCTTAACTCACTTTAATGTACACATAAAAATGGAAAAACAGAAAACAAGTCCAAACAATGAAATAATTGCAACATTTTACACTGAGTGTCCAGAAGTAACATTGTAAAGATGTTAGGTTCACTTTTTAAGGTTTATATCATGTGGCAGGAGAAAAAAATGGAAAATCTCCAAATGAGCTTAACTCACTCTAATGAACACATAAACATAGAAAAATAGAAAACAAGTCCAAACAATGAAATAATTGCAACATTTTACACTGAGTGTCCAGAAGTAACATTGTAAAGATGTTATGTACACTTTTTAAGGTTTATATCATGTGGCAGGAGAAAAAAATGGAAAATCTCCAAATGAGCTTAACTCACTCTAATGAACACATAAACATAGCAAAATAGAAAACAAGTCCAAACAATGAAATAATTGCAAAATTTTACACTGAGTGTCCAGAAGTAACATTGTAAAGATGTTATGTTCACTTTTTAAGGTTTATATCAAGTGGCAGGAGAAAAAAATGGAAAATCTCCAAATGAGCTTAACTCACTTTAATGTACACATAAAAATGGAAAAACAGAAAACAAGTCCAAACAATGAAATAATTGCAACATTTTACACTGAGTGTCCAGAAGTAACATTGTAAAGATGTTATGTTCACTTTTTAAGGTTTATATCATGTGGCAGGAGAAAAAAATGGAAAATCTCCAAATGAGCTGAACTCACTTTAATGAACACATAAACATAGAAAAATAGAAAACAAGTCCAAACAATGAAATAATTGCAACATTTTACACTGAGTGTCCAGAAGTAACATTGTAAAGATGTTATGTTCACTTTCTAAGGTTTATATCATGTGGCAGGAGAAAAAAATGGAAAATCTCAAAATGAGCTTAACTCACTTTAATGTACACATAAAAATGGAAAAACAGAAAACAAGTCCAAACAATGAAATAATTGCAACATTTTACACTGTGTCCAGAAGTAACATTGTAAAGATGTTAGGTTCACTTTTTAAGGTTTATATCATGTGGCAGGAGAAAAAAATGGAAAATCTCCAAATGAGCTTAACTCACTCTAATGAACACATAAACATAGAAAAATAGAAAACAATTCCAAACAATGAAATAATTGCAACATTTTACACTGAGTGTCCAGAAGTAACATTGTAAAGATGTTATGTACACTTTTTAAGGTTTATATCATGTGGCAGGAGAAAAAAATGGAAAATCTCCAAATGAGCTTAACTCACTCTAATGAACACATAAACATAGCAAAATAGAAAACAAGTCCAAACAATGAAATAATTGCAACATTTTACACTGAGTGTCCAGAAGTAACATTGTAAAGATGTTATGTTCACTTTTTAAGGTTTATATCATGTGGCAGGAGAAAAAAATGGAAAATCTCCAAATGAGCTTAACTCACTTTAATGTACACAAAAAAATGGAAAAACAGAAAACAAGTCCAAACAATGAAATAATTGCAACATTTTACACTGAGTGTCCAGAAGTAACATTGTTAAGATGTTATGTTCACTTTTTAAGGTTTATATCATGTGGCAGGAAAAAAAAAGGGAAAATCTCCAAATGAGCTTAACTCACTTTAATGTACACATAAAAATGGTAAAACAGAAAACAAGTCCAAACAATGAAATAATTGCAACATTTTACACTGAGTGTCCAGAAGTAACATTGTAAAGATGTTATGTTCACATTCTAAGGTTTATATCATGTGGCAGGAGAAAAAAATGGAAAATCTCTAAATGAGCTTAACTCACTCCAATGCGCAAGTAAACATAGAAAAACAGAAAACAAGTCCAAACAATGAAATAATTGCAACATTTTACACTGAGTGTCCAGAAGTAACATTGTAAAGATGTTATGTTCACTTTTTAAGGTTTATATCATGTGGCAGGAGAAAAAAAAGGAAAATCTCCAAATGAGCTTAACTCACTCCAATGTGCAAGTAAACATAGAAAAACAGAAAACAAGTCCAAACAATGAAATAATTGCAACATTTTACACTGAGTGTCCAGAAGTAACATTGTAAAGATCTTATGTTCACTTTTTAAGGTTTATATCATGTGGCAGGAGAAAAAAATGGAAAATCTCCAAATGAGCTGAACTCACTTTAATGAACACATAAACATAGAAAAATAGAAAACAAGTCCAAACAATGAAATAATTGCAACATTTTACACTGAGTGTCCAGAAGTAACATTGTAAAGATGTTATGTTCACTTTCTAAGGTTTATATCATGTGGCAGGAGAAAAAAATGGAAAATCTCTAAATGAGCTTAACTCACTTTAATGTACACATAAAAATGGAAAAACAGAAAACAAGTCCAAACAATGAAATAATTGCAACATTTTACACTGAGTGTCCAGAAGTAACATTGTAAAGATGTTAGGTTCACTTTTTAAGGTTTATATCATGTGGCAGGAGAAAAAAATGGAAAATCTCCAAATGAGCTTAACTCACTCTAATGAACACATAAACATAGAAAAATAGAAAACAAGTCCAAACAATGAAATAATTGCAACATTTTACACTGAGTGTCCAGAAGTAACATTGTAAAGATGTTATGTTCACTTTCTAAGGTTTATATCATGTGGCAGGAGAAAAAAATGGAAAATCTCCAAATGAGCTTAACACACTCCAATGCGCAAGTAAACATAGAAAAACAGAAAACAAGTCCAAACAATGAAATAATTGCAACATTTTACACTGAGTGTCCAGAAGTAACATTGTAAAGATGTTAGGTTCACTTTTTAAGGTTTATATCATGTGGCAGGAGAAAAAAATGGAAAATCTCCAAATGAGCTTAACTCACTCTAATGAACACATAAACATAGAAAAATAGAAAACAAGTCCAAACAATGAAATAATTGCAACATTTTACACTGAGTGTCCAGAAGTAACATTGTAAAGATGTTATGTTCACTTTTTAAGGTTTATATCATGTGGCAGGAGAAAAAAATGGAAAATCTCCAAATGAGCTAAACTCAGTCTAATGAACACATAAACATATCAAAATAGAAAACAAGTCCAAACAATGAAATAATTGCAACATTTTACACTGAGTGTCCAGAAGTAACATTGTAAAGATGTTAGGTTCACTTTTTAAGGTTTATATCATGTGGCAGGAGAAAAAAATGGAAAATCTCCAAATGAGCTTAACTCACTCTAATGAACACATAAACATAGAAAAATAGAAAACAAGTCCAAACAATAAAATAATTGCAACATTTTACACTGAGTGTCCAGAAGTAACATTGTAAAGATGTTATGTTCACTTTTTAAGGTTTATATCATGTGGCAGGAGAAAAAAATGGCAAATCTCCAAATGAGCTTAACTCACTCTAATGAACACATAAACATAGCAAAATAGAAAACAAGTCCAAACAATGAAATAATTGCAACATTTTACACTGAGTGTCCAGAAGTAACATTGTAAAGATGTTATGTTCACTTTTTAAGGTTTATATCAAGTGGCAGGAGAAAAAAATGGAAAATCTCCAAATGAGCTTAACTCACTCTAATGAACACATAAACATAGCAAAATAGTAAACAAGTCCAAACAATGAAATAATTGCAAAATTTTACACTGAGTGTCCAGAAGTAACATTGTAAAGATGTTATGTTCACTTTTTAAGGTTTATATCAAGTGGCAGGAGAAAAAAAGGGAAAATCTCCAAATGAGCTTAACTCACTTTAATGTACACATAAAAATGGAAAAACAGAAAACAAGTCCAAACAATGAAATAATTGCAAAATTTTACACTGAGTGTCCAGAAGTAACATTGTAAAGATGTTATGTTCACTTTTTAAGGTTTATATCATGTGGCAGGAGAAAAAAATGGAAAATCTCCAAATGAGCTGAACTCACTTTAATGAACACATAAACATAGAAAAATAGAAAACAAGTCCAAACAATGAAATAATTGCAACATTTTACACTGAGTGTCCAGAAGTAACATTGTAAAGATGTTATGTTCACTTTCTAAGGTTTATATCATGTGGCAGGAGAAAAAAATGGAAAATCTCTAAATGAGCTTAACTCACTTTAATGTACACATAAAAATGGAAAAACAGAAAACAAGTCCAAACAATGAAATAATTGCAACATTTTACACTGAGTGTCCAGAAGTAACATTGTAAAGATGTTATGTTCACTTTTTAAGGTTTATATCATGTGGCAGGAGAAAAAAAAGGAAAATCTCCAAATGAGCTTAACTCACTCCAATGTGCAAGTAAACATAGAAAAACAGAAAACAAGTCCAAACAATGAAATAATTGCAACATTTTACACTGAGTGTCCAGAAGTAACATTGTAAAGATGTTATGTTCACTTTCTAAGGTTTATATCATGTGGCAGGAGAAAAAAATGGAAAATCTCAAAATGAGCTTAACTCACTTTAATGTACACATAAAAATGGAAAAACAGAAAACAAGTCCAAACAATGAAATAATTGCAACATTTTACACTGTGTCCAGAAGTAACATTGTAAAGATGTTAGGTTCACTTTTTAAGGTTTATATCATGTGGCAGGAGAAAAAAATGGAAAATCTCCAAATGAGCTTAACTCACTCTAATGAACACATAAACATAGAAAAATAGAAAACAATTCCAAACAATGAAATAATTGCAACATTTTACACTGAGTGTCCAGAAGTAACATTGTAAAGATGTTATGTACACTTTTTAAGGTTTATATCATGTGGCAGGAGAAAAAAATGGAAAATCTCCAAATGAGCTTAACTCACTCTAATGAACACATAAACATAGCAAAATAGAAAACAAGTCCAAACAATGAAATAATTGCAACATTTTACACTGAGTGTCCAGAAGTAACATTGTAAAGATGTTATGTTCACTTTTTAAGGTTTATATCATGTGGCAGGAGAAAAAAATGGAAAATCTCCAAATGAGCTTAACTCACTTTAATGTACACAAAAAAATGGAAAAACAGAAAACAAGTCCAAACAATGAAATAATTGCAACATTTTACACTGAGTGTCCAGAAGTAACATTGTTAAGATGTTATGTTCACTTTTTAAGGTTTATATCATGTGGCAGGAAAAAAAAAGGGAAAATCTCCAAATGAGCTTAACTCACTTTAATGTACACATAAAAATGGTAAAACAGAAAACAAGTCCAAACAATGAAATAATTGCAACATTTTACACTGAGTGTCCAGAAGTAACATTGTAAAGATGTTATGTTCACATTCTAAGGTTTATATCATGTGGCAGGAGAAAAAAATGGAAAATCTCTAAATGAGCTTAACTCACTCCAATGCGCAAGTAAACATAGAAAAACAGAAAACAAGTCCAAACAATGAAATAATTGCAACATTTTACACTGAGTGTCCAGAAGTAACATTGTAAAGATGTTATGTTCACTTTTTAAGGTTTATATCATGTGGCAGGAGAAAAAAAAGGAAAATCTCCAAATGAGCTTAACTCACTCCAATGTGCAAGTAAACATAGAAAAACAGAAAACAAGTCCAAACAATGAAATAATTGCAACATTTTACACTGAGTGTCCAGAAGTAACATTGTAAAGATCTTATGTTCACTTTTTAAGGTTTATATCATGTGGCAGGAGAAAAAAATGGAAAATCTCCAAATGAGCTGAACTCACTTTAATGAACACATAAACATAGAAAAATAGAAAACAAGTCCAAACAATGAAATAATTGCAACATTTTACACTGAGTGTCCAGAAGTAACATTGTAAAGATGTTATGTTCACTTTCTAAGGTTTATATCATGTGGCAGGAGAAAAAAATGGAAAATCTCTAAATGAGCTTAACTCACTTTAATGTACACATAAAAATGGAAAAACAGAAAACAAGTCCAAACAATGAAATAATTGCAACATTTTACACTGAGTGTCCAGAAGTAACATTGTAAAGATGTTAGGTTCACTTTTTAAGGTTTATATCATGTGGCAGGAGAAAAAAATGGAAAATCTCCAAATGAGCTTAACTCACTCTAATGAACACATAAACATAGAAAAATAGAAAACAAGTCCAAACAATGAAATAATTGCAACATTTTACACTGAGTGTCCAGAAGTAACATTGTAAAGATGTTATGTTCACTTTCTAAGGTTTATATCATGTGGCAGGAGAAAAAAATGGAAAATCTCCAAATGAGCTTAACACACTCCAATGCGCAAGTAAACATAGAAAAACAGAAAACAAGTCCAAACAATGAAATAATTGCAACATTTTACACTGAGTGTCCAGAAGTAACATTGTAAAGATGTTAGGTTCACTTTTTAAGGTTTATATCATGTGGCAGGAGAAAAAAATGGAAAATCTCCAAATGAGCTTAACTCACTCTAATGAACACATAAACATAGAAAAATAGAAAACAAGTCCAAACAATGAAATAATTGCAACATTTTACACTGAGTGTCCAGAAGTAACATTGTAAAGATGTTATGTTCACTTTTTAAGGTTTATATCATGTGGCAGGAGAAAAAAATGGAAAATCTCCAAATGAGCTAAACTCAGTCTAATGAACACATAAACATATCAAAATAGAAAACAAGTCCAAACAATGAAATAATTGCAACATTTTACACTGAGTGTCCAGAAGTAACATTGTAAAGATGTTAGGTTCACTTTTTAAGGTTTATATCATGTGGCAGGAGAAAAAAATGGAAAATCTCCAAATGAGCTTAACTCACTCTAATGAACACATAAACATAGAAAAATAGAAAACAAGTCCAAACAATAAAATAATTGCAACATTTTACACTGAGTGTCCAGAAGTAACATTGTAAAGATGTTATGTTCACTTTTTAAGGTTTATATCATGTGGCAGGAGAAAAAAATGGCAAATCTCCAAATGAGCTTAACTCACTCTAATGAACACATAAACATAGCAAAATAGAAAACAAGTCCAAACAATGAAATAATTGCAACATTTTACACTGAGTGTCCAGAAGTAACATTGTAAAGATGTTATGTTCACTTTTTAAGGTTTATATCAAGTGGCAGGAGAAAAAAATGGAAAATCTCCAAATGAGCTTAACTCACTCTAATGAACACATAAACATAGCAAAATAGTAAACAAGTCCAAACAATGAAATAATTGCAAAATTTTACACTGAGTGTCCAGAAGTAACATTGTAAAGATGTTATGTTCACTTTTTAAGGTTTATATCAAGTGGCAGGAGAAAAAAAGGGAAAATCTCCAAATGAGCTTAACTCACTTTAATGTACACATAAAAATGGAAAAACAGAAAACAAGTCCAAACAATGAAATAATTGCAAAATTTTACACTGAGTGTCCAGAAGTAACATTGTAAAGATGTTATGTTCACTTTTTAAGGTTTATATCATGTGGCAGGAGAAAAAAATGGAAAATCTCCAAATGAGCTGAACTCACTTTAATGAACACATAAACATAGAAAAATAGAAAACAAGTCCAAACAATGAAATAATTGCAACATTTTACACTGAGTGTCCAGAAGTAACATTGTAAAGATGTTATGTTCACTTTCTAAGGTTTATATCATGTGGCAGGAGAAAAAAATGGAAAATCTCTAAATGAGCTTAACTCACTTTAATGTACACATAAAAATGGAAAAACAGAAAACAAGTCCAAACAATGAAATAATTGCAACATTTTACACTGAGTGTCCAGAAGTAACATTGTAAAGATGTTATGTTCACTTTTTAAGGTTTATATCATGTGGCAGGAGAAAAAAAAGGAAAATCTCCAAATGAGCTTAACTCACTCCAATGTGCAAGTAAACATAGAAAAACAGAAAACAAGTCCAAACAATGAAATAATTGCAACATTTTACACTGAGTGTCCAGAAGTAACATTGTAAAGATGTTATGTTCACTTTTTAAGGTTTATATCAAGTGGCAGGAGAAAAAAAAGAGAAAATCTCCAAATGAGCTTAACTCACTCCAATGCGCAAGTAAAGATAGAAAAACAGAAAACAAGTCCAAACAATGAAATAATTGCAAAATTTTACACTGAGTGTCCAGAAGTAACATTGTAAAGATGTTATGTTCACTTTTTAAGGTTTATATCATGTGGCAGGAGAAAAAAATGGAAAATCTCCAAATGAGCTTAACTCATTTTAATGTACACATAAAAATGGAAAAACAGAAAACAAGTCCAAACAATGAAATAATTGCAACATTTTACACTGAGTGTCCAGAAGTAACATTGTAAAGATGTTAGGTTGACTTTTTAAGGTTTATATCATGTGGCAGGAGAAAAAAAAGGAAAATCTCCAAATGAGCTTAACTCACTCTAATGAACACATAAACATAGAAAAATAGAAAACAAGTCCAAACAATGAAATAATTGCAACATTTTACACTGAGTGTCCAGAAGTAACATTGTAAAGATGTTATGTACACTTTTTAAGGTTTATATCATGTGGCAGGAGAAAAAAATGGAAAATCTCCAAATGAGCTTAACTCACTCTAATGAACACATAAACATAGCAAAATAGAAAACAAGTCCAAACAATGAAATAATTGCAAAATTTTACACTGAGTGTCCAGAAGTAACATTGTAAAGATGTTATGTTCACTTTTTAAGGTTTATATCATGTAGCAGGAGAAAAAAATGGAAAATCTCCAAATGAGCTTTACTCACTCCAATGTGCAAGTAAACATAGAAAAACAGAAAACAAGTCCAAACAATGAAATAATTGCAACATTTTACACTGAGTGTCCAGAAGTAACATTGTAAAGATGTTATGTTCACTTTTTAAGGTTTATATCAAGTTGCAGGAGAAAAAAAAGGGAAAATCTCCAAATGAGCTTAACTCACTCCAATGCGCAAGTAAAGATAGAAAAACAGAAAACAAGTCCAAACAATGAAATAATTGCAAAATTTTACACTGAGTGTCCAGAAGTAACATTGTAAAGATGTTATGTTCACTTTTTAAGGTTTATATCATGTGGCAGGAGAAAAAAATGGAAAATCTCCAAATGAGCTTAACTCACTTTAATGTACACATAAAAATGGAAAAACAGAAAACAAGTCCAAACAATGAAATAATTGCAACATTTTACACTGAGTGTCCAGAAGTAACATTGTTAAGATGTTATGTTCACTTTTTAAGGTTTATATCATGTGGCAGGAAAAAAAAAGGGAAAATCTCCAAATGAGCTTAACTCACTTTAATGTACACATAAAAATGGTAAAACAGAAAACAAGTCCAAACAATGAAATAATTGCAACATTTTACACTGAGTGTCCAGAAGTAACATTGTAAAGATGTTATGTTCACTTTCTAAGGTTTATATCATGTGGCAGGAGAAAAAAATGGAAAATCTCTAAATGAGCTTAACTCACTCCAATGCGCAAGTAAACATAGAAAAACAGAAAACAAGTCCAAACAATGAAATAATTGCAACATTTTACACTGAGTGTCCAGAAGTAACATTGTAAAGATGTTATGTTCACTTTTTAAGGTTTATATCATGTGGCAGGAGAAAAAAAAGGAAAATCTCCAAATGAGCTTAACTCACTCCAATGTGCAAGTAAACATAGAAAAACAGAAAACAAGTCCAAACAATGAAATAATTGCAACATTTTACACTGAGTGTCCAGAAGTAACATTGTAAAGATGTTATGTTCACTTTTTAAGGTTTATATCAAGTGGCAGGAGAAAAAAAAGAGAAAATCTCCAAATGAGCTTAACTCACTCCAATGCGCAAGTAAAGATAGAAAAACAGAAAACAAGTCCAAACAATGAAATAATTGCAAAATTTTACACTGAGTGTCCAGAAGTAACATTGTAAAGATGTTAGGTAGACTTTTTAAGGTTTATATCATGTGGCAGGAGAAAAAAATGGAAAATCTCCAAATGAGTTTAACTCACTCTAATGAACACATAAACATAGGAAAATAGAAAACAAGTCCAAACAATGAAATAATTGCAACATTTTACACTGAGTGTCCAGAAGTAACATTGTAAAGATGTTAGGTTCACTTTTTAAGGTTTATATCATGTGGCAGGAGAAAAAAATGGAAAATCTCCAAATGAGCTTAACTCACTTTAATGTACACATAAAAATGGAAAAACAGAAAACAAGTCCAAACAATGAAATAATTGCAACATTTTACACTGAGTGTCCAGAAGTAACATTGTTAAGATGTTATGTTCACTTATTAAGGTTTATATCATGTGGCAGGAAAAAAAAAGGGAAAATCTCCAAATGAGCTTAACTCACTTTAATGTACACATAAAAATGGTAAAACAGAAAACAAGTCCAAACAATGAAATAATTGCAACATTTTACACTGAGTGTCCAGAAGTAACATTGTAAAGATGTTATGTTCACTTTCTAAGGTTTATATCATGTGGCAGGAGAAAAAAATGGAAAATCTCTAAATGAGCTTAACTCACTCCAATGCGCAAGTAAACATAGAAAAACAGAAAACAAGTCCAAACAATGAAATAATTGCAACATTTTACACTGAGTGTCCAGAAGTAACATTGTAAAGATGTTAGGTTCACTTTTTAAGGTTTATATCATGTGGCAGGAGAAAAAAATGGAAAATCTCCAAATGAGCTTAACTCACTCTAATGAACACATAAACATAGAAAAATAGAAAACAAGTCCAAACAATGAAATAATTGCAACATTTTACACTGAGTGTCCAGAAGTAACATTGTAAAGATGTTATGTTCACTTTCTAAGGTTTATATCAAGTGGCAGGAGAAAAAAATGGAAAATCTCTAAATGAGCTTAACTCACTCCAATGCGCAAGTAAACATAGAAAAACAGAAAACAAGTCCAAACAATGAAATAATTACAACATTTTACACTGAGTGTCCAGAAGTAACATTGTAAAGATGTTAGGTTCACTTTTTAAGGTTTATATCATGTGGCAGGAGAAAAAAATGGAAAATCTCCAAATGAGCTTAACTCACTCTAATGAACACATAAACATAGAAAAATAGAAAACAAGTCCAAACAATGAAATAATTGCAACATTTTACACTGAGTGTCCAGAAGTAACATTGTAAAGATGTTATGTACACTTTTTAAGGTTTATATCATGTGGCAGGAGAAAAAAATGGAAAATCTCCAAATGAGCTTAACTCACTCTAATGAACACATAAACATAGCAAAATAGAAAACAAGTCCAAACAATGAAATAATTGCAACATTTTACACTGAGTGTCCAGAAGTAACATTGTAAAGATGTTATGTTCACTTTTTAAGGTTTATATCATGTGGCAGGAGAAAAAAATGGAAAATCTCCAAATGAGCTTAACTCACTCCAATGTGCAAGTAAACATAGAAAAACAGAAAACAAGTCCAAACAATGAAATAATTGCAACATTTTACACTGAGTGTCCAGAAGTAACATTGTAAAGATGTTATGTTCACTTTTTAAGGTTTATATCAAGTGGCAGGAGAAAAAAAAGAGAAAATCTCCAAATGAGCTTAACTCACTCCAATGCGCAAGTAAAGATAGAAAAACAGAAAACAAGTCCAAACAATGAAATAATTGCAAAATTTTACACTGAGTGTCCAGAAGTAACATTGTAAAGATGTTATGTTCACTTTTTAAGGTTTATATCATGTGGCAGGAGAAAAAAATGGAAAATCTCCAAATGAGCTTAACTCACTTTAATGTACACATAAAAAATGGAAAAACAGAAAACAAGTCCAAACAATGAAATAATTGCAACATTTTACACTGAGTGTCCAGAAGTAACATTGTAAAGATGTTATGTTCACTTTCTAAGGTTTATATCATGTGGCAGGAGAAAAAAATGGAAAATCTCTAAATGAGCTTAACTCACTCCAATGCGCAAGTAAACATAGAAAAACAGAAAACAAGTCCAAACAATGAAATAATTGCAAAATTTTACACTGAGTGTCCAGAAGTAACATTGTAAAGATGTTAGGTTCACTTTTTAAGGTTTATATCATGTGGCAGGAGAAAAAAAAGGAAAATCTCCAAATGAGCTTAACTCACTTTAATGTACACATAAAAATGGAAAAACAGAAAACAAGTCCAAACAATGAAATAATTGCAACATTTTACACTGAGTGTCCAGAAGTAACATTGTTAAGATGTTATGTTCACTTTTTAAGGTTTATATCATGTGGCAGGAGAAAAAAATGGAAAATCTCCAAATGAGCTTAACTCACTTTAATGTACACATAAAAATGGAAAAACAGAAAACAAGTCCAAACAATGAAATAATTGCAACATTTTACACTGAGTGTCCAGAAGTAACATTGTAAAGATGTTAGGTAGACTTTTTAAGGTTTATATCATGTGGCAGGAGAAAAAAATGGAAAATCTCCAAATGAGCTTAACTCACTCTAATGAACACATAAACATAGAAAAATAGAAAACAAGTCCAAACAATGAAATAATTGCAACATTTTACACTGAGTGTCCAGAAGTAACATTGTAAAGATGTTATGTACACTTTTTAAGGTTTATATCATGTGGCAGGAGAAAAAAATGGAAAATCTCCAAATGAGCTTAACTCACTCTAATGAACACATAAACATAGAAAAATAGAAAACAAGTCCAAACAATGAAATAATTGCAACATTTTACACTGAGTGTCCAGAAGTAACATTGTAAAGATGTTATGTACACTTTTTAAGGTTTATATCATGTGGCAGGAGAAAAAAATGGAAAATCTCCAAATGAGCTTAACTCACTCTAATGAACACATAAACATAGCAAAATAGAAAACAAGTCCAAACAATGAAATAATTGCAAAATTTTACACTGAGTGTCCAGAAGTAACATTGTAAAGATGTTAGGTTCACTTTTTAAGGTTTATATCATGTGGCAGGAGAAAAAAATGGAAAATCTCCAAATGAGCTTAACTCACTCCAATGTGCAAGTAAACATAGAAAAACAGAAAACAAGTCCAAACAATGAAATAATTGCAACATTTTACACTGAGTGTCCAGAAGTAACATTGTAAAGATGTTATGTTCACTTTTTAAGGTTTATATCAAGTGGCAGGAGAAAAAAAAGAGAAAATCTCCAAATGAGCTTAACTCACTCCAATGCGCAAGTAAAGATAGAAAAACAGAAAACAAGTCCAAACAATGAAATAATTGCAAAATTTTACACTGAGTGTCCAGAAGTAACATTGTAAAGATGTTATGTTCACTTATTAAGGTTTATATCATGTGGCAGGAGAAAAAAATGGAAAATCTCCAAATGAGCTTAACTCACTTTAATGTACACATAAAAATGGAAAAACAGAAAACAAGTCCAAACAATGAAATAATTGCAACATTTTACACTGAGTGTCCAGAAGAAACATTGTTAAGATGTTATGTTCACTTATTAAGGTTTATATCATGTGGCAGGAAAAAAAAAGGGAAAATCTCCAAATGAGCTTAACTCACTTTAATGTACACATAAAAATGGTAAAACAGAAAACAAGTCCAAACAATGAAATAATTGCAACATTTTACACTGAGTGTCCAGAAGTAACATTGTAAAGATGTTATGTTCACTTTCTAAGGTTTATATCATGTGGCAGGAGAAAAAAATGGAAAATCTCTAAATGAGCTTAACTCACTCCAATGCGCAAGTAAACATAGAAAAACAGAAAACAAGTCCAAACAATGAAATAATTGCAACATTTTACACTGAGTGTCCAGAAGTAACATTGTAAAGATGTTAGGTTCACTTTTTAAGGTTTATATCATGTGGCAGGAGAAAAAAATGGAAAATCTCCAAATGAGCTTAACTCACTCTAATGAACACATAAACATAGAAAAATAGAAAACAAGTCCAAACAATGAAATAATTGCAACATTTTACACTGAGTGTCCAGAAGTAACATTGTAAAGATGTTATGTTCACTTTTTAAGGTTTATATCATGTGGCAGGAGAAAAAAATGGAAAATCTCCAAATGAGCTTAACTCAGTCTAATGAACACATAAACATAGCAAAATAGAAAACAAGTCCAAACAATGAAATAATTGCAAAATTTTACACTGAGTGTCCAGAAGTAACATTGTAAAGATGTTATGTTCACATTCTAAGGTTTATATCATGTGGCAGGAGAAAAAAATGGAAAATCTCTAAATGAGCTTAACTCACTCCAATGCGCAAGTAAACATAGAAAAACAGAAAACAAGTCCAAACAATGAAATAATTGCAACATTTTACACTGAGTGTCCAGAAGTAACATTGTAAAGATGTTATGTTCACTTTTTAAGGTTTATATCATGTGGCAGGAGAAAAAAATGGCAAATCTCCAAATGAGCTTAACTCACTCTAATGAACACATAAACATAGCAAAATAGAAAACAAGTCCAAACAATGAAATAATTGCAAAATTTTACACTGAGTGTCCAGAAGTAACATTGTAAAGATGTTATGTTCACTTTTTAAGGTTTATATCAAGTGGCAGGAGAAAAAAATGGAAAATCTCCAAATGAGCTTAACTCACTCTAATGAACACATAAACATAGCAAAATAGAAAACAAGTCCAAACAATGAAATAATTGCAAAATTTTACACTGAGTGTCCAGAAGTAACATTGTAAAGATGTTATGTTCACTTTTTAAGGTTTATATCAAGTGGCAGGAGAAAAAAAGGGAAAATCTCCAAATGAGCTTAACTCACTTTAATGTACACATAAAAATGGAAAAACAGAAAACAAGTCCAAACAATGAAATAATTGCAACATTTTACACTGAGTGTCCAGAAGTAACATTGTAAAGATGTTATGTTCACTTTTTTAGGTTTATATCATGTGGCAGGAGAAAAAAATGGAAAATCTCCAAATGAGCTTAACTCACTCTAATGAACACATAAACATAGCAAAATAGAAAACAAGTCCAAACAATGAAATAATTGCAAAATTTTACACTGAGTGTCCAGAAGTAACATTGTAAAGATGTTATGTTCACTTTTTAAGGTTTATATCATGTGGCAGGAGAAAAAAATGGAAAATCTCCAAATGAGCTTAACTCACTCTAATGAACACATAAACATAGAAAAATAGAAAACAAGTCCAAACAATGAAATAATTGCAACATTTTACACTGAGTGTCCAGAAGTAACATTGTAAAGATGTTATGTTCACTTTTTAAGGTTTATATCAAGTGGCAGGAGAAAAAAAAGGGAAAATCTCCAAATGAGCTTAACTCACTCCAATGCGCAAGTAAAGATAGAAAAACAGAAAACAAGTCCAAACAATGAAATAATTGCAACATTTTACACTGAGTGTCCAGAAGTAACATTGTAAAGATGTTATGTTCACTTTTTAAGGTTTATATCATGTGGCAGGAGAAAAAAATGGAAAATCTCCAAATGAGCTTAACTCACTTTAATGTACACATAAAAATTGAAAAACAGAAAACAAGTCCAAACAATGAAATAATTGCAACATTTTACACTGAGTGTCCAGAAGTAACATTGTTAAGATGTTATGTTCACTTTTTAAGGTTTATATCATGTGGCAGGAGAAAAAAATGGAAAATCTCCAAATGAGCTTAACTCACTTTAATGTACACATAAAAAATGGAAAAACAGAAAACAAGTCCAAACAATGAAATAATTGCAACATTTTACACTGAGTGTCCAGAAGTAACATTGTAAAGATGTTATGTTCACTTTCTAAGGTTTATATCATGTGGCAGGAGAAAAAAATGGAAAATCTCTAAATGAGCTTAACTCACTCCAATGCGCAAGTAAACATAGAAAAACAGAAAACAAGTCCAAACAATGAAATAATTGCAAAATTTTACACTGAGTGTCCAGAAGTAACATTGTAAAGATGTTATGTTCACTTTTTAAGGTTTATATCATGTGGCAGGAGAAAAAAAAGGAAAATCTCCAAATGAGCTTAACTCACTTTAATGTACACATAAAAATGGAAAAACAGAAAACAAGTCCAAACAATGAAATAATTGCAACATTTAACACTGAGTGTCCAGAAGTAACATTGTTAAGATGTTATGTTCACTTTTTAAGGTTTATATCATGTGGCAGGAGAAAAAAATGGAAAATCTCCAAATGAGCTTAACTCACTTTAATGTACACATAAAAATGGAAAAACAGAAAACAAGTCCAAACAATGAAATAATTGCAACATTTTACACTGAGTGTCCAGAAGTAACATTGTAAAGATGTTAGGTTCACTTTTTAAGGTTTATATCATGTGGCAGGAGAAAAAAATGGAAAATCTCCAAATGAGCTTAACTCACTCTAATGAACACATAAACATAGAAAAATAGAAAACAAGTCCAAACAATGAAATAATTGCAACATTTTACACTGAGTGTCCAGAAGTAACATTGTAAAGATGTTATGTTCACTTTTTAAGGTTTATATCAAGTGGCAGGAGAAAAAAAAGAGAAAATCTCCAAATGAGCTTAACTCACTCCAATGCGCAAGTAAAGATAGAAAAACAGAAAACAAGTCCAAACAATGAAATAATTGCAAAATTTTACACTGAGTGTCCAGAAGTAACATTGTAAAGATGTTATGTTCACTTTTTAAGGTTTATATCATGTGGCAGGAGAAAAAAATGGAAAATCTCCAAATGAGCTTAACTCACTTTAATGTACACATAAAAATGGAAAAACAGAAAACAAGTCCAAACAATGAAATAATTGCAACATTTTACACTGAGTGTCCAGAAGTAACATTGTAAAGATGTTAGGTAGACTTTTTAAGGTTTATATCATGTGGCAGGAGAAAAAAATGGAAAATCTCCAAATGAGCTTAACTCACTCTATTGAACACATAAACATAGGAAAATAGAAAACAAGTCCAAACAATGAAATAATTGCAACATTTTACACTGAGTGTCCAGAAGTAACATTGTAAAGATGTTATGTACACTTTTTAAGGTTTATATCATGTGGCAGGAGAAAAAAATGGAAAATCTCCAAATGAGCTTAACTCACTCTAATGAACATATAAACATAGCAAAATAGAAAACAAGTCCAAACAATGAAATAATTGCAACATTTTACACTGAGTGTCCAGAAGTAACATTGTAAAGATGTTATGTTCACTTTTTAAGGTTTATATCATGTGGCAGGAGAAAAAAATGGAAAATCTCCAAATGAGCTTAACTCACTCCAATGTGCAAGTAAACATAGAAAAACAGAAAACAAGTCCAAACAATGAAATAATTGCAACATTTTACACTGAGTGTCCAGAAGTAACATTGTAAAGATGTTATGTTCACTTTTTAAGGTTTATATCAAGTGGCAGGAGAAAAAAAAGGGAAAATCTCCAAATGAGCTTAACTCACTCCAATGCGCAAGTAAAGATAGAAAAACAGAAAACAAGTCCAAACAATGAAATAATTGCAAAATTTTACACTGAGTGTCCAGAAGTAACATTGTAAAGATGTTATGTTCACTTTTTAAGGTTTATATCATGTGGCAGGAGAAAAAAATGGAAAATCTCCAAATGAGCTTAACTCACTTTAATGTACACATAAAAATGGAAAAACAGAAAACAAGTCCAAACAATGAAATAATTGCAACATTTTACACTGAGTGTCCAGAAGTAACATTGTTAAGATGATATGTTCACTTATTAAGGTTTATATCATGTGGCAGGAAAAAAAAAGGGAAAATCTCCAAATGAGCTTAACTCACTTTAATGTACACATAAAAATGGTAAAACAGAAAACAAGTCCAAACAATGAAATAATTGCAACATTTTACACTGAGTGTCCAGAAGTAACATTGTAAAGATGTTATGTTCACTTTCTAAGGTTTATATCATGTGGCAGGAGAAAAAAATGGAAAATCTCTAAATGAGCTTAACTCACTCCAATGCGCAAGTAAACATAGAAAAACAGAAAACAAGTCCAAACAATGAAATAATTGCAACATTTTACACTGAGTGTCCAGAAGTAACATTGTAAAGATGTTAGGTTCACTTTTTAAGGTTTATATCATGTGGCAGGAGAAAAAAATGGAAAATCTCCAAATGAGCTTAACTCACTCTAATGAACACATGAACATAGAAAAATAGAAAACAAGTCCAAACAATGAAATAATTGCAACATTTTACACTGAGTGTCCAGAAGTAACATTGTAAAGATGTTATGTTCACTTTTTAAGGTTTATATCATGTGGCAGGAGAAAAAAATGGAAAATCTCCAAATGAGCTTAACTCAGTCTAATGAACACATAAACATAGCAAAATAGAAAACAAGTCCAAACAATGAAATAATTGCAAAATTTTACACTGAGTGTCCAGAAGTAACATTGTAAAGATGTTATGTTCACTTTTTAAGGTTTATATCAAGTGGCAGGAGAAAAAAATGGAAAATCTCCAAATGAGCTTAACTCACTCTAATGAACACATAAACATAGCAAAATAGAAAACAAGTCCAAACAATGAAATAATTGCAAAATTTTACACTGAGTGTCCAGAAGTAACATTGTAAAGATGTTATGTTCACTTTTCAAGGTTTATATCAAGTGGCAGGAGAAAAAAAGGGAAAATCTCCAAATGAGCTTAACTCACTTTAATGTACACATAAAAATGGAAAAACAGAAAACAAGTCCAAACAATGAAATAATTGCAAAATTTTACACTGAGTGTCCAGAAGTAACATTGTAAAGATGTTATGTTCACTTTTTAAGGTTTATATCATGTAGCAGGAGAAAAAAATGGAAAATCTCTAAATGAGCTTAACTCACTCCAATGCGCAAGTAAACATAGAAAAACAGAAAACAAGTCCAAACAATGAAATAATTGCAACATTTTACACTGAGTGTCCAGAAGTAACATTGTAAAGATGTTAGGTTCACTTTTTAAGGTTTATATCATGTGGCAGGAGAAAAAAATGGAAAATCTCCAAATGAGCTTAACTCACTCTAATGAACACATGAACATGGAAAAACAGAAAACAAGTCCAAACAATGAAATAATTGCAAAATTTTACACTGAGTGTCCAGAAGTAACATTGTAAAGATGTTATGTTCACTTTTTAAGGTTTATATCATGTGGCAGGAGAAAAAAATGGAAAATCTCCAAATGAGCTTAACTCACTCCAATGTGCAAGTAAACATAGAAAAACAGAAAACAAGTCCAAACAATGAAATAATTGCAACATTTTACACTGAGTGTCCAGAAGTAACATTGTAAAGATGTTATGTTCACTTTTTAAGGTTTATATCAAGTGGCAGGAGAAAAAAAAGGGAAAATCTCCAAATGAGCTTAACTCACTCCAATGCGCAAGTAAAGATAGAAAAACAGAAAACAAGTCCAAACAATGAAATAATTGCAAAATTTTACACTGAGTGTCCAGAAGTAACATTGTAAAGATGTTAGGTTCACTTTTTAAGGTTTATATCATGTGGCAGGAGAAAAAAATGGAAAATCTCCAAATGAGCTAAACTCACTTTAATGTACACATAAAAATTGAAAAACAGAAAACAAGTCCAAACAATGAAATAATTGCAACATTTTACACTGAGTGTCCAGAAGTAACATTGTTTAGATGTTATGTTCACTTTTTAAGGTTTATATCATGTGGCAGGAGAAAAAAATGGAAAATCTCCAAATGAGCTTAACTCACTTTAATGTACACATAAAAAATGGAAAAACAGAAAACAAGTTCAAACAATGAAATAATTGCAACATTTTACACTGAGTGTCCAGAAGTAACATTGTAAAGATGTTATGTTCACTTTCTAAGGTTTATATCATGTGGCAGGAGAAAAAAATGGAAAATCTCTAAATGAGCTTAACTCACTCCAATGCGCAAGTAAACATAGAAAAACAGAAAACAAGTCCAAACAATGAAATAATTGCAAAATTTTACACTGAGTGTCCAGAAGTAACATTGTAAAGATGTTATGTTCACTTTTTAAGGTTTATATCATGTGGCAGGAGAAAAAAAAGGAAAATCTCCAAATGAGCTTAACTCACTTTAATGTACACATAAAAATGGAAAAACAGAAAACAAGTCCAAACAATGAAATAATTGCAACATTTTACACTGAGTGTCCAGAAGTAACATTGTTAAGATGTTATGTTCACTTTTTAAGGTTCATATCATGTGGCAGGAGAAAAAAATGGAAAATCTCCAAATGAGCTTAACTCACTTTAATGTACACATAAAAATGGAAAAACAGAAAACAAGTCCAAACAATGAAATAATTGCAACATTTTACACTGAGTGTCCAGAAGTAACATTGTAAAGATGTTAGGTTCACTTTTTAAGGTTTATATCATGTGGCAGGAGAAAAAAATGGAAAATCTCCAAATGAGCTTAACTCACTCTAATGAACACATAAACATAGAAAAATAGAAAACAAGTCCAAACAATGAAATAATTGCAACATTTTACACTGAGTGTCCAGAAGTAACATTGTAAAGATGTTATGTTCACTTTTTAAGGTTTATATCATGTGGCAGGAGAAAAAAAAGGGAAAATCTCCAAATGAGCTTAACTCACTCCAATGCGCAAGTAAAGATAGAAAAACAGAAAACAAGTCCAAACAATGAAATAATTGCAAAATTTTACACTGAGTGTCCAGAAGTAACATTGTAAAGATGTTATGTTCACTTTTTAAGGTTTATATCAAGTGGCAGGAGAAAAAAAAGGGAAAATCTCCAAATGAGCTTAACTCACTCCAAAGATAGAAAAACAGAAAACAAGTCCAAACAATGAAATAATTGCAAAATTTTACACTGAGTGTCCAGAAGTAACATTGTAAAGATGTTATGTTCACTTTTTAAGGTTTATATCATGTGGCAGGAGAAAAAAATGGAAAATCTCCAAATGAGTTTAACTCACTTTAATGTACACATAAAAAATGGAAAAACAGAAAACAAGTCCAAACAATGAAATAATTGCAACATTTTACACTGAGTGTCCAGAAGTAACATTGTAAAGATGTTATGTTCACTTTCTAAGGTTTATATCATGTGGCAGGAGAAAAAAATGGAAATTCTCTAAATGAGCTTAACTCACTCCAATGCGCAAGTAAACATAGAAAAACAGAAAACAAGTCCAAACAATGAAATAATTGCAAAATTTTACACTGAGTGTCCAGAAGTAACATTGTAAAGATGTTATGTTCACTTTTTAAGGTTTATATCATGTGGCAGGAGAAAAAAAAGGAAAATCTCCAAATGAGCTTAACTCACTTTAATGTACACATAAAAATGGAAAAACAGAAAACAAGTCCAAACAATGAAATAATTGCAACATTTTACACTGAGTGTCCAGAAGTAACATTGTTAAGATGTTATGTTCACTTTTTAAGGTTTATATCATGTGGCAGGAGAAAAAAATGGAAAATCTCCAAATGAGCTTAACTCACTTTAATGTACACATAAAAATGGAAAAACAGAAAACAAGTCCAAACAATGAAATAATTGCAACATTTTACACTGAGTGTCCAGAAGTAACATTGTAAAGATGTTAGGTTCACTTTTTAAGGTTCATATCATGTGGCAGGAGAAAAAAATGGAAAATCTCCAAATGAGCTTAACTCACTCTAATGAACACATAAACATAGAAAAATAGAAAACAAGTCCAAACAATGAAATAATTGCAACAATTTACACTGAGTGTCCAGAAGTAACATTGTAAAGATGTTATGTACACTTTTTAAGGTTTATATCATGTGGCAGGAGAAAAAAATGGAAAATCTCCAAATGAGCTTAACTCACTCTAATGAACACATAAACATAGAAAAATAGAAAACAAGTCCAAACAATGAAATAATTGCAACATTTTACACTGAGTGTCCAGAAGTAACATTGTAAAGATGTTATGTTCACTTTTTAAGGTTTATATCATGTGGCAGGAGAAAAAAATGGAAAATCTCCAAATGAGCTTAACTCACTCCAATGTGCAAGTAAACATAGAAAAACAGAAAACAAGTCCAAACAATGAAATAATTGCAACATTTTACACTGAGTGTCCAGAAGTAACATTGTAAAGATGTTATGTTCACTTTTTAAGGTTTATATCAAGTGGCAGGAGAAAAAAAAGGGAAAATCTCCAAATGAGCTTAACTCACTCCAATGCGCAAGTAAAGATAGAAAAACAGAAAACAAGTCCAAACAATGAAATAATTGCAAAATTTTACACTGAGTGTCCAGAAGTAACATTGTAAAGATGTTATGTTCACTTTTTAAGGTTTATATCATGTGGCAGGAGAAAAAAATGGAAAATCTCCAAATGAGCTTAACTCACTTTAATGTACACATAAAAATGGAAAAACAGAAAACAAGTCCAAACAATGAAATAATTGCAACATTTTACACTGAGTGTCCAGAAGTAACATTGTTAAGATGATATGTTCACTTATTAAGGTTTATATCATGTGGCAGGAAAAAAAAAGGGAAAATCTCCAAATGAGCTTAACTCACTTTAATGTACACATAAAAATGGTAAAACAGAAAACAAGTCCAAACAATGAAATAATTGCAACATTTTACACTGAGTGTCCAGAAGTAACATTGTAAAGATGTTATGTTCACTTTCTAAGGTTTATATCATGTGGCAGGAGAAAAAAATGGAAAATCTCTAAATGAGGTTAACTCACTCCAATGCGCAAGTAAACATAGAAAAACAGAAAACAAGTCCAAACAATGAAATAATTGCAACATTTTACACTGAGTGTCCAGAAGTAACATTGTAAAGATGTTAGGTTCACTTTTTAAGGTTTATATCATGTGGCAGGAGAAAAAAATGGAAAATCTCCAAATGAGCTTAACTCACTCTAATGAACACATGAACATAGAAAAATAGAAAACAAGTCCAAACAATGAAATAATTGCAACATTTTACACTGAGTGTCCAGAAGTAACATTGTAAAGATGTTATGTTCACTTTTTAAGGTTTATATCATGTGGCAGGAGAAAAAAATGGAAAATCTCCAAATGAGCTTAACTCAGTCTAATGAACACATAAACATAGCAAAATAGAAAACAAGTCCAAACAATGAAATAATTGCAAAATTTTACACTGAGTGTCCAGAAGTAACATTGTAAAGATGTTATGTTCACTTTTTAAGGTTTATATCAAGTGGCAGGAGAAAAAAATGGAAAATCTCCAAATGAGCTTAACTCACTCTAATGAACACATAAACATAGCAAAATAGAAAACAAGTCCAAACAATGAAATAATTGCAAAATTTTACACTGAGTGTCCAGAAGTAACATTGTAAAGATGTTATGTTCACTTTTCAAGGTTTATATCAAGTGGCAGGAGAAAAAAAGGGAAAATCTCCAAATGAGCTTAACTCACTTTAATGTACACATAAAAATGGAAAAACAGAAAACAAGTCCAAACAATGAAATAATTGCAAAATTTTACACTGAGTGTCCAGAAGTAACATTGTAAAGATGTTATGTTCACTTTTTAAGGTTTATATCATGTGGCAGGAGAAAAAAATGGAAAATCTCCAAATGAGCTTAACTCACTCTAATGAACACATAAACATAGCAAAATAGAAAACAAGTCCAAACAATGAAATAATTGCAAAATTTTACACTGAGTGTCCAGAAGTAACATTGTAAAGATGTTATGTTCACTTTTTAAGGTTTATATCATGTGGCAGGAGAAAAAAATGGAAAATCTCCAAATGAGCTTAACTCACTCCAATGTGCAAGTAAACATAGAAAAACAGAAAACAAGTCCAAACAATGAAATAATTGCAACATTTTACACTGAGTGTCCAGAAGTAACATTGTAAAGATGTTATGTTCACTTTTTAAGGTTTATATCAAGTGGCAGGAGAAAAAAAAGGGAAAATCTCCAAATGAGCTTAACTCACTCCAATGCG
Source organism: Microchirus variegatus (assembly GCF_963457635.1). Lineage (NCBI taxonomy): Eukaryota > Metazoa > Chordata > Actinopteri > Pleuronectiformes > Soleidae > Microchirus > Microchirus variegatus. The sequence goes on from NC_139809.1 coordinate 24,062,941, forward strand.
CAAGTAAAGATAGAAAAACAGAAAACAAGTCCAAACAATGAAATAATTGCAAAATTTTACACTGAGTGTCCAGAAGTAACATTGTAAAGATGTTAGGTTCACTTTTTAAGGTTTATATCATGTGGCAGGAGAAAAAAATGGAAAATCTCCAAATGAGCTAAACTCACTTTAATGTACACATAAAAATTGAAAAACAGAAAACAAGTCCAAACAATGAAATAATTGCAACATTTTACACTGAGTGTCCAGAAGTAACATTGTTTAGATGTTATGTTCACTTTTTAAGGTTTATATCATGTGGCAGGAGAAAAAAATGGAAAATCTCCAAATGAGCTTAACTCACTTTAATGTACACATAAAAAATGGAAAAACAGAAAACAAGTCCAAACAATGAAATAATTGCAACATTTTACACTGAGTGTCCAGAAGTAACATTGTTAAGATGTTATGTTCACTTTTTAAGGTTTATATCATGTGGCAGGAGAAAAAAATGGAAAATCTCCAAATGAGCTTAACTCACTTTAATGTACACATAAAAAATGGAAAAACAGAAAACAAGTCCAAACAATGAAATAATTGCAACATTTTACACTGAGTGTCCAGAAGTAACATTGTAAAGATGTTATGTTCACTTTCTAAGGTTTATATCATGTGGCAGGAGAAAAAAATGGAAAATCTCTAAATGAGCTTAACTCACTCCAATGCGCAAGTAAACATAGAAAAACAGAAAACAAGTCCAAACAATGAAATAATTGCAAAATTTTACACTGAGTGTCCAGAAGTAACATTGTAAAGATGTTATGTTCACTTTTTAAGGTTTATATCATGTGGCAGGAGAAAAAAAAGGAAAATCTCCAAATGAGCTTAACTCACTTTAATGTACACATAAAAATGGAAAAACAGAAAACAAGTCCAAACAATGAAATAATTGCAACATTTTACACTGAGTGTCCAGAAGTAACATTGTTAAGATGTTATGTTCACTTTTTAAGGTTTATATCATGTGGCAGGAGAAAAAAATGGAAAATCTCCAAATGAGCTTAACACACTTTAATGTACACATAAAAATGGAAAAACAGAAAACAAGTCCAAACAATGAAATAATTGCAACATTTTACACTGAGTGTCCAGAAGTAACATTGTAAAGATGTTAGGTTCACTTTTTAAGGTTTATATCATGTGGCAGGAGAAAATAATGGAAAATCTCCAAATGAGCTTAACTCACTCTAATGAACACATAAACATAGAAAAATAGAAAACAAGTCCAAACAATGAAATAATTGCAACATTTTACACTGAGTGTCCAGAAGTAACATTGTAAAGATGTTATGTTCACTTTTTAAGGTTTATATCATGTGGCAGGAGAAAAAAAAGGGAAAATCTCCAAATGAGCTTAACTCACTCCAATGCGCAAGTAAAGATAGAAAAACAGAAAACAAGTCCAAACAATGAAATAATTGCAAAATTTTACACTGAGTGTCCAGAAGTAACATTGTAAAGATGTTATGTTCACTTTTTAAGGTTTATATCAAGTGGCAGGAGAAAAAAAAGGGAAAATCTCCAAATGAGCTTAACTCACTCCAAAGATAGAAAAACAGAAAACAAGTCCAAACAATGAAATAATTGCAAAATTTTACACTGAGTGTCCAGAAGTAACATTGTAAAGATGTTATGTTCACTTTTTAAGGTTTATATCATGTGGCAGGAAAAAAAAAGGGAAAATCTCCAAATGAGCTTAACTCACTTTAATGTACACATAAAAATGGTAAAACAGAAAACAAGTCCAAACAATGAAATAATTGCAACATTTTACACTGAGTGTCCAGAAGTAACATTGTAAAGATGCTATGTTCACTTTCTAAGGTTTATATCATGTGGCAGGAGAAAAAAATGGAAAATCTCTAAATGAGCTTAACTCACTCCAATGCGCAAGTAAACATAGAAAAACAGAAAACAAGTCCAAACAATGAAATAATTGCAAAATTTTACACTGAGTGTCCAGAAGTAACATTGTAAAGATGTTATGTTCACTTTTTAAGGTTTATATCATGTGGCAGGAGAAAAAAAAGGAAAATCTCCAAATGAGCTTAACTCACTTTAATGTACACATAAAAATGGAAAAACAGAAAACAAGTCCAAACAATGAAATAATTGCAACATTTTACACTGAGTGTCCAGAAGTAACATTGTTAAGATGTTATGTTCACTTTTTAAGGTTTATATCATGTGGCAGGAGAAAAAAATGGAAAATCTCCAAATGAGCTTAACTCACTTTAATGTACACATAAAAATGGAAAAACAGAAAACAAGTCCAAACAATGAAATAATTGCAACATTTTACACTGAGTGTCCAGAAGTAACATTGTAAAGATGTTAGGTTCACTTTTTAAGGTTTATATCATGTGGCAGGAGAAAAAAATGGAAAATCTCCAAATGAGCTTAACTCACTCTAATGAACACATAAACATAGAAAAATAGAAAACAAGTCCAAACAATGAAATAATTGCAACATTTTACACTGAGTGTCCAGAAGTAACATTGTAAAGATGTTATGTACACTTTTTAAGGTTTATATCATGTGGCAGGAGAAAAAAATGGAAAATCTCCAAATGAGCTTAACTCACTCTAATGAACACATAAACATAGCAAAATAGAAAACAAGTCCAAACAATGAAATAATTGCAACATTTTACACTGAGTGTCCAGAAGTAACATTGTAAAGATGTTATGTTCACTTTTTAAGGTTTATATCAAGTGGCAGGAGAAAAAAAAGAGAAAATCTCCAAATGAGCTTAACTCACTCCAATGCGCAAGTAAACATAGAAAAACAGAAAACAAGTCCAAACAATGAAATAATTGCAAAATTTTACACTGAGTGTCCAGAAGTAACATTGTAAAGATGCTATGTTCACTTTTTAAGGTTTATATCATGTGGCAGGAGAAAAAAATGGAAAATCTCCAAATGAGCTTAACTCACTTTAATGTACACATAAAAAATGGAAAAACAGAAAACAAGTCCAAACAATGAAATAATTGCAACATTTTACACTGAGTGTCCAGAAGTAACATTGTAAAGATGTTATGTTCACTTTCTAAGGTTTATATCATGTGGCAGGAGAAAAAAATGGAAAATCTCTAAATGAGCTTAACTCACTCCAATGCGCAAGTAAACATAGAAAAACAGAAAACAAGTCCAAACAATGAAATAATTGCAAAATTTTACACTGAGTGTCCAGAAGTAACATTGTAAAGATGCTATGTTCACTTTTTAAGGTTTATATCATGTGGCAGGAGAAAAAAATGGAAAATCTCCAAATGAGCTTAACTCACTTTAATGTACACATAAAAAATGGAAAAACAGAAAACAAGTCCAAACAATGAAATAATTGCAACATTTTACACTGAGTGTCCAGAAGTAACATTGTAAAGATGTTATGTTCACTTTCTAAGGTTTATATCATGTGGCAGGAGAAAAAAATGGAAAATCTCTAAATGAGCTTAACTCACTCCAATGCGCAAGTAAACATAGAAAAACAGAAAACAAGTCCAAACAATGAAATAATTGCAAAATTTTACACTGAGTGTCCAGAAGTAACATTGTAAAGATGTTAGGTTCACTTTTTAAGGTTTATATCATGTGGCAGGAGAAAAAAAAGGAAAATCTCCAAATGAGCTTAACTCACTTTAATGTACACATAAAAATGGAAAAACAGAAAACAAGTCCAAACAATGAAATAATTGCAACATTTTACACTGAGTGTCCAGAAGTAACATTGTTAAGATGTTATGTTCACTTTTTAAGGTTTATATCATGTGGCAGGAGAAAAAAATGGAAAATCTCCAAATGAGCTTAACTCACTTTAATGTACACATAAAAATGGAAAAACAGAAAACAAGTCCAAACAATGAAATAATTGCAACATTTTACACTGAGTGTCCAGAAGTAACATTGTAAAGATGTTAGGTTCACTTTTTAAGGTTTATATCATGTGGCAGGAGAAAAAAATGGAAAATCTCCAAATGAGCTTAACTCACTCTAATGAACACATAAACATAGAAAAATAGAAAACAAGTCCAAACAATGAAATAATTGCAACATTTTACACTGAGTGTCCAGAAGTAACATTGTAAAGATGTTATGTTCACTTTTTAAGGTTTATATCATGTGGCAGGAGAAAAAAAAGGGAAAATCTCCAAATGAGCTTAACTCACTCCAATGCGCAAGTAAAGATAGAAAAACAGAAAACAAGTCCAAACAATGAAATAATTGCAAAATTTTACACTGAGTGTCCAGAAGTAACATTGTAAAGATGTTATGTTCACTTTTTAAGGTTTATATCATGTGGCAGGAGAAAAAAATGGAAAATCTCCAAATGAGCTTAACTCACTTTAATGTACACATAAAAAATGGAAAAACAGAAAACAAGTCCAAACAATGAAATAATTGCAACATTTTACACTGAGTGTCCAGAAGTAACATTGTAAAGATGTTATGTTCACTTTCTAAGGTTTATATCATGTGGCAGGAGAAAAAAATGGAAAATCTCTAAATGAGCTTAACTCACTCCAATGCGCAAGTAAACATAGAAAAACAGAAAACAAGTCCAAACAATGAAATAATTGCAAAATTTTACACTGAGTGTCCAGAAGTAACATTGTAAAGATGTTATGTTCACTTTTTAAGGTTTATATCATGTGGCAGGAGAAAAAAAAGGAAAATCTCCAAATGAGCTTAACTCACTTTAATGTACACATAAAAATGGAAAAACAGAAAACAAGTCCAAACAATGAAATAATTGCAACATTTTACACTGAGTGTCCAGAAGTAACATTGTTAAGATGTTATGTTCACTTTTTAAGGTTTATATCATGTGGCAGGAGAAAAAAATGGAAAATCTCCAAATGAGCTTAACTCACTTTAATGTACACATAAAAATGGAAAAACAGAAAACAAGTCCAAACAATGAAATAATTGCAACATTTTACACTGAGTGACCAGAAGTAACATTGTAAAGATGTTAGGTTCACTTTTTAAGGTTTATATCATGTGGCAGGAGAAAAAAATGGAAAATCTCCAAATGAGCTTAACTCACTCTAATGAACACATAAACATAGAAAAATAGAAAACAAGTCCAAACAATGAAATAATTGCAACATTTTACACTGAGTGTCCAGAAGTAACATTGTAAAGATGTTATGTACACTTTTTAAGGTTTATATCATGTGGCAGGAGAAAAAAATGGAAAATCTCCAAATGAGCTTAACTCACTCTAATGAACACATAAACATAGCAAAATAGAAAACAAGTCCAAACAATGAAATAATTGCAAAATTTTACACTGAGTGTCCAGAAGTAACATTGTAAAGATGTTATGTTCACTTTTTAAGGTTTATATCATGTGGCAGGAGAAAAAAATGGAAAATCTCCAAATGAGCTTAACTCACTCCAATGTGCAAGTAAACATAGAAAAACAGAAAACAAGTCCAAACAATGAAATAATTGCAACATTTTACACTGAGTGTCCAGAAGTAACATTGTAAAGATGTTATGTTCACTTTTTAAGGTTTATATCAAGTGGCAGGAGAAAAAAAAGAGAAAATCTCCAAATGAGCTTAACTCACTCCAATGCGCAAGTAAAGATAGAAAAACAGAAAACAAGTCCAAACAATGAAATAATTGCAAAATTTTACACTGAGTGTCCAGAAGTAACATTGTAAAGATGCTATGTTCACTTTTTAAGGTTTATATCATGTGGCAGGAGAAAAAAATGGAAAATCTCCAAATGAGCTTAACTCACTTTAATGTACACATAAAAAATGGAAAAACAGAAAACAAGTCCAAACAATGAAATAATTGCAACATTTTACACTGAGTGTCCAGAAGTAACATTGTAAAGATGTTATGTTCACTTTCTAAGGTTTATATCATGTGGCAGGAGAAAAAAATGGAAAATCTCTAAATGAGCTTAACTCACTCCAATGCGCAAGTAAACATAGAAAAACAGAAAACAAGTCCAAACAATGAAATAATTGCAACATTTTACACTGAGTGTCCAGAAGTAACATTGTAAAGATGTTAGGTTCACTTTTTAAGGTTTATATCAAGTGCCAGGAAAAAAAAAGGAAAATCTCCAAATGAGCTTAACTCACTTTAATGTACACATAAAAATGGAAAAACAGAAAACAAGTCCAAACAATGAAATAATTGCAACATTTTACACTGAGTGTCCAGAAGTAACATTGTTAAGATGTTATGTTCACTTTTTAAGGTTTATATCATGTGGCAGGAGAAAAAAATGGAAAATCTCCAAATGAGCTTAACTCACTTTAATGTACACATAAAAATGGAAAAACAGAAAACAAGTCCAAACAATGAAATAATTGCAACATTTTACACTGAGTGTCCAGAAGTAACATTGTAAAGATGTTAGGTTCACTTTTTAAGGTTTATATCATGTGGCAGGAGAAAAAAATGGAAAATCTCCAAATGAGCTTAACTCACTCTAATGAACACATAAACATAGAAAAATAGAAAACAAGTCCAAACAATGAAATAATTGCAACATTTTACACTGAGTGTCCAGAAGTAACATTGTAAAGATGTTATGTACACTTTTTAAGGTTTATATCATGTGGCAGGAGAAAAAAATGGAAAATCTCCAAATGAGCTTAACTCACTCTAATGAACACATAAACATAGCAAAATAGAAAACAAGTCCAAACAATGAAATAATTGCAAAATGTTACACTGAGTGTCCAGAAGTAACATTGTAAAGATGTTATGTTCACTTTTTAAGGTTTATATCATGTGGCAGGAGAAAAAAATGGAAAATCTCCAAATGAGTTTAACTCACTTTAATGTACACATAAAAATGGAAAAACAGAAAACAAGTCCAAACAATGAAATAATTGCAACATTTTACACTGAGTGTCCAGAAGTAACATTGTTAAGATGTTATGTTCACTTTTTAAGGTTTATATCATGTGGCAGGAAAAAAAAAGGGAAAATCTCCAAATGAGCTTAACTCACTTTAATGTACACATAAAAATGGTAAAACAGAAAACAAGTCCAAACAATGAAATAATTGCAACATTTTACACTGAGTGTCCAGAAGTAACATTGTAAAGATGTTATGTTCACTTTCTAAGGTTTATATCATGTGGCAGGAGAAAAAAATGGAAAATCTCTAAATGAGCTTAACTCACTCCAATGCGCAAGTAAACATAGAAAAACAGAAAACAAGTCCAAACAATGAAATAATTGCAACATTTTACACTGAGTGTCCAGAAGTAACATTGTAAAGATGTTATGTTCACTTTTTAAGGTTTATATCATGTGGCAGGAGAAAAAAATGGAAAATCTCCAAATGAGCTTAACTCACTACAATGTGCAAGTAAACATAGAAAAACAGAAAACAAGTCCAAACAATGAAATAATTGCAACATTTTACACTGAGTGTCCAGAAGTAACATTGTAAAGATGTTATGTTCACTTTTTAAGGTTTATATCAAGTGGCAGGAGAAAAAAAAGAGAAAATCTCCAAATGAGCTTAACTCACTCCAATGCGCAAGTAAAGATAGAAAAACAGAAAACAAGTCCAAACAATGAAATAATTGCAAAATTTTACACTGAGTGTCCAGAAGTAACATTGTAAAGATGTTATGTTCACTTTTTAAGGTTTATATCATGTGGCAGGAGAAAAAAAAGGAAAATCTCCAAATGAGCTTAACTCACTTTAATGTACACATAAAAATGGAAAAACAGAAAACAAGTCCAAACAATGAAATAATTGCAACATTTTACACTGAGTGTCCAGAAGTAACATTGTAAAGATGTTAGGTTCACTTTTTAAGGTTTATATCATGTGGCAGGAGAAAAAAAAGGAAAATCTCCAAATGAGCTTAACTCACTTTAATGTACACATAAAAATGGAAAAACAGAAAACAAGTCCAAACAATGAAATAATTGCAACATTTTACACTGAGTGTCCAGAAGTAACATTGTAAAGATGTTAGGTACACTTTTTAAGGTTTATATCATGTGGCAGGAGAAAAAAATGGAAAATCTCCAAATGAGCTTAACTCACTCTAATGAACACATAAACATAGAAAAATAGAAAACAAGTCCAAACAATGAAATAATTGCAACATTTTACACTGAGTGTCCAGAAGTAACATTGTAAAGATGTTAGGTTCACTTTTTAAGGTTTATATCAAGTGGCAGGAGAAAAAAATGGAAAATCTCAAAATGAGCTTAACTCACTCTAATGAACACATAAACATAGCAAAATAGAAAACAAGTCCAAACAATGAAATAATTGCAACATTTTACACTGAGTGTCCAGAAGTAACATTGTAAAGATGTTATGTTCACTTTCTAAGGTTTATATCATGTGGCAGGAGAAAAAAATGGAAAATCTCTAAATGAGCTTAACTCACTCCAATGCGCAAGTAAACATAGAAAAACAGAAAACAAGTCCAAACAATGAAATAATTGCAACATTTCACACTGAGTGTCCAGAAGTAACATTGTAAAGATGTTAGGTTCACTTTTTAAGGTTTATATCATGTGGCAGGAGAAAAAAATGGAAAATCTCCAAATGAGCTTAACTCACTCTAATGAACACATAAACATAGAAAAATAGAAAACAAGTCCAAACAATGAAATAATTGCAACATTTTACACTGAGTGTCCAGAAGTAACATTGTAAAGATGTTATGTTCACTTTTTAAGGTTTATATCATGTGGCAGGAGAAAAAAATGGCAAATCTCCAAATGAGCTTAACTCACTCTAATGAACACATAAACATAGCAAAATAGAAAACAAGTCCAAACAATGAAATAATTGCAAAATTTTACACTGAGTGTCCAGAAGTAACATTGTTAAGATGTTATGTTCACTTTTTAAGGTTTATATCAAGTGGCAGGAGAAAAAAATGGAAAATCTCCAAATGAGCTTAACTCACTCTAATGAACACATAAACATAGCAAAATAGAAAACAAGTCCAAACAATGAAATAATTGCAAAATTTTACACTGAGTGTCCAGAAGTAACATTGTAAAGATGTTATGTTCACTTTTTAAGGTTTATATCAAGTGGCAGGAGAAAAAAAGGGAAAATCTCCAAATGAGCTTAACTCACTTTAATGTACACATAAAAATGGAAAAACAGAAAACAAGTCCAAACAATGAAATAATTGCAACATTTTACACTGAGTGTCCAGAAGTAACATTGTAAAGATGTTAGGTTCACTTTTTAAGGTTTATATCATGTGGCAGGAGAAAAAAATGGAAAATCTCCAAATGAGCTTAACTCACTCTAATGAACACATAAACATAGAAAAACAGAAAACAAGTCCAAACAATGAAATAATTGCAACATTTTACACTGAGTGTCCAGAAGTAACATTGTTAAGATGTTATGTTCACTTTTTAAGGTTTATATCATGTGGCAGGAGAAAAAAATGGAAAATCTCCAAATGAGCTTAACTCACTTTAATGTACACATAAAAATGGAAAAACAGAAAACAAGTCCAAACAATGAAATAATTGCAACATTTTACACTGAGTGTCCAGAAGTAACATTGTAAAGATGTTAGGTTCACTTTTTAAGGTTTATATCATGTGGCAGGAGAAAAAAATGGAAAATCTCCAAATGAGCTTAACTCACTCTAATGAACACATAAACATAGAAAAATAGAAAACAAGTCCAAACAATGAAATAATTGCAACATTTTACACTGAGTGTCCAGAAGTAACATTGTAAAGATGTTATGTACACTTTTTAAGGTTTATATCATGTGGCAGGAGAAAAAAATGGAAAATCTCCAAATGAGCTTAACTCACTCTAATGAACACATAAACATAGCAAAATAGAAAACAAGTCCAAACAATGAAATAATTGCAAAATTTTACACTGAGTGTCCAGAAGTAACATTGTAAAGATGTTATGTTCACTTTTTAAGGTTTATATCATGTGGCAGGAGAAAAAAATGGAAAATCTCCAAATGAGCTTAACTCACTCCAATGTGCAAGTAAACATAGAAAAACAGAAAACAAGTCCAAACAATGAAATAATTGCAACATTTTACACTGAGTGTCCAGAAGTAACATTGTAAAGATGTTATGTTCACTTTTTAAGGTTTATATCAAGTGGCAGGAGAAAAAAAAGAGAAAATCTCCAAATGAGCTTAACTCACTCCAATGCGCAAGTAAAGATAGAAAAACAGAAAACAAGTCCAAACAATGAAATAATTGCAAAATTTTACACTGAGTGTCCAGAAGTAACATTGTAAAGATGTTATGTTCACTTTTTAAGGTTTATATCATGTGGCAGGAGAAAAAAATGGAAAATCTCCAAATGAGCTTAACTCACTTTAATGTACACATAAAAAATGGAAAAACAGAAAACAAGTCCAAACAATGAAATAATTGCAACATTTTACACTGAGTGTCCAGAAGTAACATTGTAAAGATGTTATGTTCACTTTCTAAGGTTTATATCATGTGGCAGGAGAAAAAAATGGAAAATCTCTAAATGAGCTTAACTCACTCCAATGCGCAAGTAAAGATAGAAAAACAGAAAACAAGTCCAAACAATAAAATAATTGCAAAATTTTACACTGAGTGTCCAGAAGTAACATTGTAAAGATGTTCGGTTCACTTTTTAAGGTTTATATCATGTGGCAGGAGAAAAAAAAGGAAAATCTCCAAATGAGCTTAACTCACTTTAATGTACACATAAAAATGGAAAAACAGAAAACAAGTCCAAACAATGAAATAATTGCAACATTTTACACTGAGTGTCCAGAAGTAACATTGTTAAGATGTTATGTTCACTTTTTAAGGTTTATATCATGTGGCAGGAGAAAAAAATGGAAAATCTCCAAATGAGCTTAACTCACTCTAATGAACACATAAACATAGAAAAATAGAAAACAAGTCCAAACAATGAAATAATTGCAAAATTTTACACTGAGTGTCCAGAAGTAACATTGTAAAGATGTTATGTTCACTTTCTAAGGTTTATATCATGTGGCAGGAGAAAAAAATGGAAAATCTCTAAATGAGCTTAACTCACTCCAATGCGCAAGTAAACATAGAAAAACAGAAAACAAGTCCAAACAATGAAATAATTGCAACATTTCACACTGAGTGTCCAGAAGTAACATTGTAAAGATGTTAGGTTCACTTTTTAAGGTTTATATCATGTGGCAGGAGAAAAAAATGGAAAATCTCCAAATGAGCTTAACTCACTCTAATGAACACATAAACATAGAAAAATAGAAAACAAGTCCAAACAATGAAATAATTGCAACATTTTACACTGAGTGTCCAGAAGTAACATTGTAAAGATGTTATGTTCACTTTTTAAGGTTTATATCATGTGGCAGGAGAAAAAAATGGCAAATCTCCAAATGAGCTTAACTCACTCTAATGAACACATAAACATAGCAAAATAGAAAACAAGTCCAAACAATGAAATAATTGCAAAATTTTACACTGAGTGTCCAGAAGTAACATTGTTAAGATGTTATGTTCACTTTTTAAGGTTTGTATCAAGTGGCAGGAGAAAAAAATGGAAAATCTCCAAATGAGCTTAACTCACTCTAATGAACACATAAACATAGCAAAATAGAAAACAAGTCCAAACAATGAAATAATTGCAAAATTTTACACTGAGTGTCCAGAAGTAACATTGTTAAGATGTTATGTTCACTTTTTAAGGTTTATATCAAGTGGCAGGAGAAAAAAAGGGAAAATCTCCAAATGAGCTTAACTCACTTTAATGTACACATAAAAATGGAAAAACAGAAAACAAGTCCAAACAATGAAATAATTGCAACATTTTACACTGAGTGTCCAGAAGTAACATTGTAAAGATGTTAGGTTCACTTTTTAAGGTTTATATCATGTGGCAGGAGAAAAAAATGGAAAATCTCCAAATGAGCTTAGTTTTGAGTTTTTCTATGTTTATGTGTTCACTCTAATGAACACATAAACATAGAAAAACAGAAAACAAGTCCAAACAATGAAATAATTGCAACATTTTACACTGAGTGTCCAGAAGTAACATTGTAAAGATGTTATGTACACTTTTTAAGGTTTATATCATGTGGCAGGAGAAAAAAATGGAAAATCTCCAAATGAGCTTAACTCACTCTAATGAACACATAAACATAGCAAAATAGAAAACAAGTCCAAACAATGAAATAATTGCAAAATTTTACACTGAGTGTCCAGAAGTAACATTGTAAAGATGTTATGTTCACTTTTTAAGGTTTATATCATGTGGCAGGAGAAAAAAATGGAAAATCTCCAAATGAGCTTAACTCACTCCAATGTGCAAGTAAACATAGAAAAACAGAAAACAAGTCCAAACAATGAAATAATTGCAACATTTTACACTGAGTGTCCAGAAGTAACATTGTAAAGATGTTATGTTCACTTTTTAAGGTTTATATCAAGTGGCAGGAGAAAAAAAAGGGAAAATCTCCAAATGAGCTTAACTCACTCCAATGCGCAAGTAAAGATAGAAAAACAGAAAACAAGTCCAAACAATGAAATAATTGCAAAATTTACACTGAGTGTCCAGAAGTAACATTGTTAAGATGTTATGTTCACTTTTTAAGGTTTATATCATGTGGCAGGAAAAAAAAAGGGAAAATCTCCAAATGAGCTTAACTCACTTTCATGTACACATAAAAATGGTAAAACAGAAAACAAGTCCAAACAATGAAATAATTGCAACATTTTACACTGAGTGTCCAGAAGTAACATTGTAAAGATGTTATGTTCACTTTCTAAGGTTTATATCATGTGGCAGGAGAAAAAAATGGAAAATCTCTAAATGAGCTTAACTCACTCCAATGCGCAAGTAAAGATAGAAAAACAGAAAACAAGTCCAAACAATGAAATAATTGCAAAATTTTACACTGAGTGTCCAGAAGTAAAATTGTAAAGATGTTATGTTCACTCTTTAAGGTTTATATCATGTGGCAGGAGAAAAAAATGGAAAATCTCCAAATGAGCTTAACTCACTCCAATGTGCAAGTAAACATAGAAAAACAGAAAACAAGTCCAAACAATGAAATAATTGCAACATTTTACACTGAGTGTCCAGAAGTAACATTGTAAAGATGTTATGTTCACTTTTTAAGGTTTATATCATGTGGCAGGAGAAAAAAATGGAAAATCTCCAAATGAGCTTAACTCACTCTAATGAACACATAAACATAGCAAAATAGAAAACAAGTCCAAACAATGAAATAATTGCAAAATTTTACACTGAGTGTCCAGAAGTAACATTGTAAAGATGTTATGTTCACTTTTTAAGGTTTATATCAAGTGGCAGGAGAAAAAAATGGAAAATCTCTAAATGAGCTTAACTCACTCCAATGCGCAAGTAAACATAGAAAAATAGAAAACAAGTCCAAACAATGAAATAATTGCAACATTTCACACTGAGTGTCCAGAAGTAACATTGTAAAGATGTTAGGTTCACTTTTTAAGGTTTATATCATGTGGCAGGAGAAAAAAATGGAAAATCTCCAAATGAGCTTAACTCACTCTAATGAACACATAAACATAGAAAAATAGAAAACAAGTCCAAACAATGAAATAATTACAACATTTTACACTGAGTGTCCAGAAGTAACATTGTAAAGATGTTATGTTCACTTTTTAAGGTTTATATCATGTGGCAGGAGAAAAAAATGGAAAATCTCCAAATGAGCTTAACTCACTCTAATGAACACATAAACATAGCAAAATAGAAAACAAGTCCAAACAATGAAATAATTGCAAAATTTTACACTGAGTGTCCAGAAGTAACATTGTAAAGATGTTATGTTCACTTTTTAAGGTTTATATCATGTGGCAGGAGAAAAAAATGGAAAATCTCCAAATGAGCTTAACTCACTCCAATGTGCAAGTAAACATAGAAAAACAGAAAACAAGTCCAAACAATGAAATAATTGCAACATTTTACACTGAGTGTCCAGAAGTAACATTGTAAAGATGTTATGTTCACTTTTTAAGGTTTATATCAAGTGGCAGGAGAAAAAAAAGGGAAAATCTCCAAATGAGCTTAACTCACTCCAATGCGCAAGTAAAGATAGAAAAACAGAAAACAAGTCCAAACAATGAAATAATTGCAAAATTTACACTGAGTGTGCAGAAGTAACATTGTTAAGATGTTATGTTCACTTTTTAAGGTTTATATCATGTGGCAGGAAAAAAAAAGGGAAAATCTCCAAATGAGCTTAACTCACTTTCATGTACACATAAAAATGGTAAGACAGAAAACAAGTCCAAACAATGAAATAATTGCAACATTTTACACTGAGTGTCCAGAAGTGACATTGTAAAGATGTTATGTTCACTTTCTAAGGTTTATATCATGTGGCAGGAGAAAAAAATGGAAAATCTCTAAATGAGCTTAACTCACTCCAATGCGCAAGTAAACATAGAAAAACAGAAAACAAGTCCAAACAATGAAATAATTGCAACATTTTACACTGAGTGTCCAGAAGTAACATTGTAAAGATGTTAGGTTCACTTTTTAAGGTTTATATCATGTGGCAGGAGAAAAAAATGGAAAATCTCCAAATGAGCTTAACTCACTCTAATGAACACATAAACATAGCAAAATAGAAAACAAGTCCAAACAATGAAATAATTGCAACATTTTACACTGAGTGTCCAGAAGTAACATTGTAAAGATGTTATGTTCACTTTTTAAGGTTTATATCATGTGGCAGGAGAAAAAAATGGAAAATCTCCAAATGAGCTTAACTCACTCTGATGAACACATAAACATAGCAAAATAGAAAACAAGTCCAAACAATGAAATAATTGCAAAATTTTACACTGAGTGTCCAGAAGTAACATTGTAAAGATGTTATGTTCACTTTCTAAGGTTTATATCATGTGGCAGGAGAAAAAAATGGAAAATCTCTAAATGAGCTTAACTCACTCCAATGCGCAAGTAAACATAGAAAAACAGAAAACAAGTCCAAACAATGAAATAATTGCAACATTTTACACTGAGTGTCCAGAAGTAACATTGTAAAGATGTTAGGTTCACTTTTTAAGGTTTATATCATGTGGCAGGAGAAAAAAATGGAAAATCTCCAAATGAGCTTAACTCACTCTAATGAACACATAAACATAGAAAAATAGAAAACAAGTCCAAACAATGAAATAATTGCAACATTTTACACTGAGTGTCCAGAAGTAACATTGTAAAGATGTTATGTTCACTTTTTAAGGTTTATATCAAGTGGCAGGAGAAAAAAATGGAAAATCTCTAAATGAGCTTAACTCACTCCAATGCGCAAGTAAACATAGAAAAACAGAAAACAAGTCCAAACAATGAAATAATTGCAAAATTTTACACTGAGTGTCCAGAAGTAACATTGTAAAGATGTTATGTTCACTTTTTAAGGTTTATATCATGTGGCAGGAGAAAAAAATGGAAAATCTCCAAATGAGCTTAACTCACTCTAATGAACACATAAACATAGCAAAATAGAAAACAAGTCCAAACAATGAAATAATTGCAAAATTTTACACTGAGTGTCCAGAAGTAACATTGTAAAGATGTTATGTTCACTTGTTAAGGTTTATATCAAGTGGCAGGAGAAAAAAATGGAAAATCTCTAAATGAGCTTAACTCACTCCAATACGCAAGTAAACATAGAAAAACAGAAAACAAGTCCAAACAATGAAATAATTGCAAAATTTTACACTGAGTGTCCAGAAGTAACATTGTAAAGATGTTAGGTTCACTTTTTAAGGTTTATATCATGTGGCAGGAGAAAAAAAAGGAAAATCTCCAAATGAGCTTAACTCACTTTAATGTACACATAAAAATGGAAAAACAAAAAACAAGTCCAAACAATGAAATAATTGCAACATTTTACACTGAGTGTCCAGAAGTAACATTGTTAAGATGTTATGTTCATTTTTAAGGTTTATATCATGTGGCAGGAGAAAAAAATGGAAAATCTCCAAATGAGCTTAACTCACTTTAATGTACACATAAAAATGGAAAAACAGAAAACAAGTCCAAACAATGAAATAATTGCAACATTTTACACTGAGTGTCCAGAAGTAACATTGTAAAGATGTTAGGTTCACTTTTTAAGGTTTATATCATGTGGCAGGAGAAAAAAATGGAAAATCTCCAAATGAGCTTAACTCACTCTAATGAACACATAAACATAGAAAAATAGAAAACAAGTCCAAACAATGAAATAATTGCAACATTTTACACTGAGTGTCCAGAAGTAACATTGTAAAGATGTTATGTTCACTTTTTAAGGTTTATATCAAGTGGCAGGAGAAAGAAAAGAGAAAATCTCCAAATGAGCTTAACTCACTCCAATGCGCAAGTAAAGATAGAAAAACAGAAAACAAGTCCAAACAATGAAATAATTGCAAAATTTTACACTGAGTGTCCAGAAGTAACATTGTAAAGATGTTATGTTCACTTTTTAAGGTTTATATCATGTGGCAGGAGAAAAAAATGGAAAATCTCTAAATGAGCTTAACTCACTCCAATGCGCAAGTAAACATAGAAAAACAGAAAACAAGTCCAAACAATGAAATAATTGCAACATTTTACACTGAGTGTCCAGAAGTAACATTGTAAAGATGTTAGGTTCACTTTTTAAGGTTTATATCATGTGGCAGGAGAAAAAAATGGAAAATCTCCAAATGAGCTTAACTCACTCTAATGAACACATAAACATAGAAAAATAGAAAACAAGTCCAAACAATGAAATAATTGCAACATTTTACACTGAGTGTCCAGAAGTAACATTGTAAAGATGTTATGTTCACTTTTTAAGGTTTATATCAAGTGGCAGGAAAAAGAAAAGAGAAAATCTCCAAATGAGCTTAACTCACTCCAATGCGCAAGTAAAGATAGAAAAACAGAAAACAAGTCCAAACAATGAAATAATTGCAAAATTTTACACTGAGTGTCCAGAAGTAACATTGTAAAGATGTTATGTTCACTTTTTAAGGTTTATATCATGTGGCAGGAGAAAAAAATGGAAAATCTCCAAATGAGCTTAACTCACTCCAATGTGCAAGTAAACATAGAAAAACAGAAAACAAGTCCAAACAATGAAATAATTGCAACATTTTACA
This sequence comes from Microchirus variegatus, assembly GCF_963457635.1. Taxonomy (NCBI): domain Eukaryota; kingdom Metazoa; phylum Chordata; class Actinopteri; order Pleuronectiformes; family Soleidae; genus Microchirus; species Microchirus variegatus. The sequence goes on from NC_139809.1 coordinate 24,080,102, forward strand.
CTGAGTGTCCAGAAGTAACATTGTAAAGATGTTATGTTCACTTTTTAAGGTTTATATCAAGTGGCAGGAGAAAAAAAAGGGAAAATCTCCAAATGAGCTTAACTCACTCCAATGCTCAAGTAAAGATAGAAAAACAGAAAACAAGTCCAAACAATGAAATAATTGCAAAATTTACACTGAGTGTCCAGAAGTAACATTGTTAAGATGTTATGTTCACTTTTTAAGGTTTATATCATGTGGCAGGAGAAAAAAAAGGAAAATCTCCAAATGAGCTTAACTCACTTTGATGTACACATAAAAATGGAAAAACAGAAAACAAGTCCAAACAATGAAATAATTGCAACATTTTACACTGAGTGTCCAGAAGTAACATTGTAAAGATGTTAGGTTCACTTTTTAAGGTTTATATCATGTGGCAGGAGAAAAAAATGGAAAATCTCCAAATGAGCTTAACTCACTCTAATGAACACATAAACATAGAAAAACAGAAAACAAGTCCAAACAATGAAATAATTGCAACATTTTACACTGAGTGTCCAGAAGTAACATTGTAAAGATGTTAGGTTCACTTTTTAAGGTTTATATCATGTGGCAGTAGAAAAAAATGGAAAATCTCCAAATGAGCTTAACTCACTCTAATGAACACATAAACATAGCAAAATAGAAAACAAGTCCAAACAATGAAATAATTGCAAAATTTTACACTGAGTGTCCAGAAGTAACATTGTAAAGATGTTATGTTCACTTTTTAAGGTTTATATCATGTGGCAGGAGAAAAAAATGGAAAATCTCCAAATGAGCTTAACTCACTCCAATGTGCAAGTAAACATAGAAAAACAGAAAACAAGTCCAAACAATGAAATAATTGCAACATTTTACACTGAGTGTCCAGAAGTAACATTGTAAAGATGTTATGTTCACTTTCTAAGGTTTATATCATGTGGCAGGAGAAAAAAATGGAAAATCTCTAAATGAGCTTAACTCACTCCAATGCGCAAGTAAACATAGAAAAACAGAAAACAAGTCCAAACAATGAAATAATTGCAACATTTTACACTGAGTGTCCAGAAGTAACATTGTAAAGATGTTAGGTTCACTTTTTAAGGTTTATATCATGTGGCAGGAGAAAAAAATGGAAAATCTCCAAATGAGCTTAACTCACTCTAATGAACACATAAACATAGCAAAATAGAAAACAAGTCCAAACAATGAAATAATTGCAACATTTTACACTGAGTGTCCAGAAGTAACATTGTAAAGATGTTAGGTTCACTTTTTAAGGTTTATATCAAGTGGCAGGAGAAAAAAAAGGGAAAATCTCCAAATGAGCTTAACTCACTCCAATGCTCAAGTAAAGATAGAAAAACAGAAAACAAGTCCAAACAATGAAATAATTGCAACATTTTACACTGAGTGTCCAGAAGTAACATTGTAAAGATGTTATGTTCACTTTTTAAGGTTTATATCAAGTGGCAGGAGAAAAAAATGGAAAATCTCTAAATGAGCTTAACTCACTCCAATGCGCAAGTAAACATAGAAAAACAGAAAACAAGTCCAAACAATGAAATAATTGCAAAATTTTACACTGAGTGTCCAGAAGTAACATTGTAAAGATGTTAGGTTCACTTTTTAAGGTTTATATCATGTGGCAGGAGAAAAAAAAGGAAAATCTCCAAATGAGCTTAACTCACTTTAATGTACACATAAAAATGGAAAAACAGAAAACAAGTCCAAACAATGAAATAATTGCAACATTTTACACTGAGTGTCCAGAAGTAACATTGTAAAGATGTTAGGTTCACTTTTTAAGGTTTATATCATGTGGCAGGAGAAAAAAAGGGAAAATCTCCAAATGAGCTTAACTCACTCTAATGAACACATAAACATAGAAAAATAGAAAACAAGTCCAAACAATGGAATAATTGCAACATTTTACACTGAGTGTCCAGAAGTAACATTGTAAAGATGTTATGTTCACTTTTTAAGGTTTATATCATGTGGCAGGAGAAAAAAATGGAAAATCTCCAAATGAGCTTAACTCACTCTAATGAACACATAAACATAGCAAAATAGAAAACAAGTCCAAACAATGAAATAATTGCAAAATTTTACACTGAGTGTCCAGAAGTAACATTGTAAAGATGTTATGTTCACTTTCTAAGGTTTATATCATGTGGCAGGAGAAAAAAATGGAAAATCTCTAAATGAGCTTAACTCACTCCAATGCGCAAGTAAACATAGAAAAACAGAAAACAAGTCCAAACAATGAAATAATTGCAACATTTTACACTGAGTGTCCAGAAGTAACATTGTAAAGATGTTAGGTTCACTTTTTAAGGTGTATATCATGTGGCAGGAGAAAAAAATGGAAAATCTCCAAATGAGCTTAACTCACTTTAATGTACACATAAAAATGGAAAAACAGAAAACAAGTCCAAACAATGAAATAATTGCAACATTTTACACTGAGTGTCCAGAAGTAACATTGTAAAGATGTTAGGTTCACTTTTTAAGGTTTATATCATGTGGCAGGAGAAAAAAAAGGAAAATCTCCAAATGAGCTTAACTCACTTTAATGTACACATAAAAATGGAAAAACAGAAAACAAGTCCAAACAATGAAATAATTGCAACATTTTACACTGAGTGTCCAGAAGTAACATTGTAAAGATGTTATGTTCACTTTTTAAGGTTTATATCATGTGGCAGGAGAAAAAAATGGAAAATCTCCAAATGAGCTTAACTCACTCTAATGAACACATAAACATAGCAAAATAGAAAACAAGTCCAAACAATGAAATAATTGCAAAATTGTACACTGAGTGTCCAGAATTAACATTGTAAAGATGTTATGTTCACTTTTAAAGGTTTATATCAAGTGGCAGGAGAAAAAAATGGAAAATCTCCAAATGAGCTTAACTCACTCTAATGAACACATAAACATAGAAAAATAGAAAACAAGTCCAAACAATGAAATAATTGCAAAATTTTACACTGAGTGTCCAGAAGTAACATTGTAAAGATGTTATGTTCACTTTTTAAGGTTTATATCATGTGGCAGGAGAAAAAAATGGAAAATCTCCAAATGAGCTTAACTCACTCTAATGAACACATAAACATAGCAAAATAGAAAACAAGTCCAAACAATGAAATAATTGCAAAATTTTACACTGAGTGTCCAGAATTAACATTGTAAAGATGTTATGTTCACTTTTTAAGGTTTATATCAAGTGGCAGGAGAAAAAAATGGAAAATCTCCAAATGAGCTTAACTCACTCTAATGAACACATAAACATAGAAAAATAGAAAACAAGTCCAAACAATGAAATAATTGCAAAATTTTACACTGAGTGTCCAGAAGTAACATTGTAAAGATGTTATGTACACTTTTTAAGGTTTATATCATGTGGCAGGAGAAAAAAATGGAAAATCTCCAAATGAGCTTAACTCACTCTAATGAACACATAAACATAGCAAAATAGAAAACAAGTCCAAACAATGAAATAATTGCAAAATTTTACACTGAGTGTCCAGAAGTAACATTGTTAAGATGTTATGTTCACTTTTTAAGGTTTATATCATGTGGCAGGAAAAAAAAAGGGAAAATCTCCAAATGAGCTTAACTCACTTTAATGTACACATAAAAATGGTAAAACAGAAAACAAGTCCAAACAATGAAATAATTGCAACATTTTACACTGAGTGTCCAGAAGTAACATTGTAAAGATCTTATGTTCACTTTCTAAGGTTTATATCATGTGGCAGGAGAAAAAAATGGAAAATCTCCAAATGAGCTTAACTCACTCTAATGAACACATAAACATAGCAAAATAGAAAACAAGTCCAAACAATGAAATAATTGCAAAATTTTACACTGAGTGTCCAGAATTAACATTGTTAAGATGTTATGTTCACTTTTTAAGGTTTATATCATGTGGCAGGAGAAAAAAATGGAAAATCTCTAAATGAGCTTAACTCACTCCAATGCGCAAGTAAACATAGAAAAACAGAAAACAAGTCCAAACAATGAAATAATTGCAACATTTTACACTGAGTGTCCAGAAGTAACATTGTAAAGATGTTAGGTTCACTTTTTAAGGTTTATATCATGTGGCAGGAGAAAAAAATGGAAAATCTCCAAATGAGCTTAACTCACTCTAATGAACACATAAACATAGAAAAATAGAAAACAAGTCCAAAAAATGAAATAATTGCAACATTTTACACTGAGTGTCCAGAAGTAACATTGTAAAGATGTTATGTTCACTTTTTAAGGTTTATATCATGTGGCAGGAGAAAAAAATGGAAAATCTCCAAATGAGCTTAACTCACTCTAATGAACACATAAACATAGCAAAATAGAAAACAAGTCCAAACAATGAAATAATTGCAAAATTTTACACTGAGTGTCCAGAAGTAACATTGTAAAGATGTTATGTTCACTTTTTAAGGTTTATATCAAGTGGCAGGAGAAAAAAATGGAAAATCTCTAAATGAGCTTAACTCACTCCAATGCGCAAGTAAACATAGAAAAACAGAAAACAAGTCCAAACAATGAAATAATTGCAACATTTTACACTGAGTGTCCAGAAGTAACATTGTTAAGATGTTATGTTCACTTTTTAAGGTTTATATCATGTGGCAGGAGAAAAAAATGGAAAATCTCCAAATGAGCTTAACTCACTTTAATGTACACATAAAAATGGAAAAACAGAAAACAAGTCCAAACAATGAAATAATTGCAACATTTTACACTGAGTGTCCAGAAGAAACATTGTAAAGAAGTTAGGTTCACTTTTTAAGGTTTATATCATGTGGCAGGAGAAAAAAATGGAAAATCTCCAAATGAGCTTAACTCACTCTAATGAACACATAAACATAGAAAAATAGAAAACAAGTCCAAACAATGAAATAATTGCAACATTTTACACTGAGTGTCCAGAAGTAACATTGTAAAGATGTTATGTTCACTTTTTAAGGTTTATATCATGTGGCAGGAGAAAAAAATGGAAAATCTCCAAATGAGCTTAACTCACTCTAATGAACACATAAACATAGAAAAATAGAAAACAAGTCCAAACAATGAAATAATTGCAAAATTTTACACTGAGTGTCCAGAAGTAACATTGTAAAGATGTTATGTACACTTTTTAAGGTTTATATCATGTGGCAGGAGAAAAAAATGGAAAATCTCCAAATGAGCTTAACTCACTCTAATGAACACATAAACATAGCAAAATAGAAAACAAGTCCAAACAATGAAATAATTGCAAAATTTTACACTGAGTGTCCAGAAGTAACATTGTTAAGATTTTATGTTCACTTTTTAAGGTTTATATCATGTGGCAGGAAAAAAAAATGGAAAATCTCCAAATGAGCTTAACTCACTTTAATGTACACATAAAAATGGTAAAACAGAAAACAAGTCCAAACAATGAAATAATTGCAACATTTTACACTGAGTGTCCAGAAGTAACATTGTAAAGATGTTATGTTCACTTTCTAAGGTTTATATCATGTGGCAGGAGAAAAAAATGGAAAATCTCTAAATGAGCTTAACTCACTCCAATGCGCAAGTAAACATAGAAAAACAGAAAACAAGTCCAAACAATGAAATAATTGCAACATTTTACACTGAGTGTCCAGAAGTAACATTGTAAAGATGTTAGGTTCACTTTTTAAGGTTTATATCATGTGGCAGGAGAAAAAAATGGAAAATCTCCAAATGAGCTCACTCTAATGAACACATAAACATAGAAAAATAGAAAACAAGTCCAAACAATGAAATAATTGCAAAATTTTACACTGAGTGTCCAGAAGTAACATTGTTAAGATGTTAGGTTCACTTTTTAAGGTTTATATCATGTGGCAGGAAAAAAAAAGGGAAAATCTCCAAATGAGCTTAACTCACTTTAATGTACACATAAAAATGGTAAAACAGAAAACAAGTCCAAACAATGAAATAATTGCAACATTTTACACTGAGTGTCCAGAAGTAACATTGTAAAGATGTTATGTTCACTTTCTAAGGTTTATATCATGTGGCAGGAGAAAAAAATGGAAAATCTCTAAATGAGCTTAACTCACTCCAATGCGCAAGTAAACATAGAAAAACAGAAAACAAGTCCAAACAATGAAATAATTGCAAAATTTTACACTGAGTGTCCAGAAGTAACATTGTAAAGATGTTATGTTCACTTTTTAAGGTTTATATCAAGTGGCAGGAGAAAAAAATGGAAAATCTCCAAATGAGCTTAACTCACTCTAATGAACACATAAACATAGCAAAATAGAAAACAAGTCCAAACAATGAAATAATTGCAAAATTTTACACTGAGTGTCCAGAAGTAACATTGTAAAGATGTTATGTTCACTTTCTAAGGTTCATATCATGTGGCAGGAGAAAAAAATGGAAAATCTCTAAATGAGCTTAACTCACTCCAATGCGCAAGTAAACATAGAAAAACAGAAAACAAGTCCAAACAATGAAATAATTGCAACATTTTACACTGAGTGTCCAGAAGTAACATTGTAAAGATGTTAGGTTCACTTTTTAAGGTTTATATCATGTGGCAGGAGAAAAAAATGGAAAATCTCCAAATGAGCTTAACTCACTCTAATGAACACATAAACATAGAAAAATAGAAAACAAGTCCAAACAATGAAATAATTGCAACATTTTACACTGAGTGTCCAGAAGTAACATTGTAAAGATGTTATGTTCACTTTTTAAGGTTTATATCATGTGGCAGGAGAAAAAAATGGAAAATCTCCAAATGAGCTTAACTCACTCTAATGAACACATAAACATAGCAAAATAGAAAACAAGTCCAAACAATGAAATAATTGCAAAATTTTACACTGAGTGTCCAGAAGTAACATTGTAAAGATGTTATGTTCACTTTTTAAGGTTTATATCAAGTGGCAGGAGAAAAAAATGGAAAATCTCCAAATGAGCTTAACTCACTCTAATGAACACATAAACATAGCAAAATAGAAAACAAGTCCAAACAATGAAATAATTGCAAAATTTTACACTGAGTGTCCAGAAGTAACATTGTTAAGATGTTATGTTCACTTTCTAAGGTTCATATCATGTGGCAGGAGAAAAAAATGGAAAATCTCTAAATGAGCTTAACTCACTCCAATGCGCAAGTAAACATAGAAAAACAGAAAACAAGTCCAAACAATGAAATAATTGCAAAATTTTACACTGAGTGTCCAGAAGTAACATTGTAAAGATGTTAGGTTCACTTTTTAAGGTTTATATCATGTGGCAGGAGAAAAAAATGGAAAATCTCCAAATGAGCTTAACTCACTCTAATGAACACATAAACATAGAAAAATAGAAAACAAGTCCAAACAATGAAATAATTGCAACATTTTACACTGAGTGTCCAGAAGTAACATTGTAAAGATGTTATGTTCACTTTTTAAGGTTTATATCATGTGGCAGGAGAAAAAAATGGAAAATCTCCAAATGAGCTTAACTCACTCTAATGAACACATAAACATAGCAAAATAGAAAACAAGTCCAAACAATGAAATAATTGCAAAATTTTACACTGAGTGTCCAGAAGTAACATTGTAAAGATGTTATGTTCACTTTTTAAGGTTTATATCAAGTGGCAGGAGAAAAAAATGGAAAATCTCTAAATGAGCTTAACTCACTCCAATGCGCAAGTAAACATAGAAAAACAGAAAACAAGTCCAAACAATGAAATAATTGCAAAATTTTACACTGAGTGTCCAGAAGTAACATTGTAAAGATGTTAGGTTCACTTTTTAAGGTTTATATCATGTGGCAGGAGAAAAAAAAGGAAAATCTCCAAATGAGCTTAACTCACTTTAATGTACACATAAAAATGGAAAAACAGAAAACAAGTCCAAACAATGAAATAATTGCAACATTTTACACTGAGTGTCCAGAAGTAACATTGTTAAGATGTTATGTTCACTTTTTAAGGTTTATATCATGTGGCAGGAGAAAAAAATGGAAAATCTCCAAATGAGCTTAACTCACTTTAATGTACACATAAAAATGGAAAAACAGAAAACAAGTCCAAACAATGAAATAATTGCAACATTTTACACTGAGTGTCCAGAAGTAACATTGTAAAGAAGTTAGGTTCACTTTTTAAGGTTTATATCATGTGGCAGGAGAAAAAAATGGAAAATCTCCAAATGAGCTTAACTCACTCTAATGAACACATAAACATAGAAAAATAGAAAACAAGTCCAAACAATGAAATAATTGCAACATTTTACACTGAGTGTCCAGAAGTAACATTGTAAAGATGTTATGTTCACTTTTTAAGGTTTATATCATGTGGCAGGAGAAAAAAATGGAAAATCTCCAAATGAGCTTAACTCACTCCAATGTGCAAGTAAACAGAAAAACAGTCCAAACAATGAAATAATTGCAACATTTTACACTGAGTGTCCAGAAGTAACATTGTAAAGATGTTATGTTCACTTTTTAAGGTTTATATCATGTGGCAGGAGAAAAAAATGGAAAATCTCCAAATGAGCTTAACTCACTTTAATGTACACATAAAAATGGAAAAACAGAAAACAAGTCCAAACAATGAAATAATTGCAACATTTTACACTGAGTGTCCAGAAGTAACATTGTTAAGATGTTATGTTCACTTTTTAAGGTTTATATCATGTGGCAGGAAAAAAAAAGGGAAAATCTCCAAATGAGCTTAACTCACTTTAATGTACACATAAAAATGGTAAAACAGAAAACAAGTCCAAACAATGAAATAATTGCAAAATTTTACACTGAGTGTCCAGAAGTAACATTGTAAAGATGTTATGTTCACTTTCTAAGGTTTATATCATGTGGCAGGAGAAAAAAATGGAAAATCTCTAAATGAGCTTAACTCACTCCAATGCGCAAGTAAACATAGAAAAACAGAAAACAAGTCCAAACAATGAAATAATTGCAACATTTTACACTGAGTGTCCAGAAGTAACATTGTAAAGATGTTATGTTCACTTTTTAAGGTTTATATCATGTGGCAGGAGAAAAAAATGGAAAATCTCCAAATGAGCTTAACTCACTACAATGTGCAAGTAAACATAGAAAAACAGAAAACAAGTCCAAACAATGAAATAATTGCAACATTTTACACTGAGTGTCCAGAAGTAACATTGTAAAGAAGTTAGGTTCACTTTTTAAGGTTTATATCATGTGGCAGGAGAAAAAAATGGAAAATCTCCAAATGAGCTTAACTCACTCTAATGAACACATAAACATAGCAAAATAGAAAACAAGTCCAAACAATGAAATAATTGCAACATTTTACACTGAGTGTCCAGAAGTAACATTGTAAAGATGTTATGTTCACTTTTTAAGGTTTATATCATGTGGCAGGAGAAAAAAATGGAAAATCTCCAAATGAGCTTAACTCACTCTAATGAACACATAAACATAGCAAAATAGAAAACAAGTCCAAACAATGAAATAATTGCAAAATTTTACACTGAGTGTCCAGAATTAACATTGTAAAGATGTTATGTTCACTTTTTAAGGTTTATATCAAGTGGCAGGAGAAAAAAATGGAAAATCTCTAAATGAGCTTAACTCACTCCAATGCGCAAGTAAACATAGAAAAACAGAAAACAAGTCCAAACAATGAAATAATTGCAACATTTTACACTGAGTGTCCAGAAGTAACATTGTAAAGATGTTATGTTCACTTTTTAAGGTTTATATCATGTGGCAGGAGAAAAAAATGGAAAATCTCCAAATGAGCTTAACTCACTACAATGTGCAAGTAAACATAGAAAAACAGAAAACAAGTCCAAACAATGAAATAATTGCAACATTTTACACTGAGTGTCCAGAAGTAACATTGTAAAGAAGTTAGGTTCACTTTTTAAGGTTTATATCATGTGGCAGGAGAAAAAAATGGAAAATCTCCAAATGAGCTTAACTCACTCTAATGAACACATAAACATAGCAAAATAGAAAACAAGTCCAAACAATGAAATAATTGCAACATTTTACACTGAGTGTCCAGAAGTAACATTGTAAAGATGTTATGTTCACTTTTTAAGGTTTATATCATGTGGCAGGAGAAAAAAATGGAAAATCTCCAAATGAGCTTAACTCACTCTAATGAACACATAAACATAGCAAAATAGAAAACAAGTCCAAACAATGAAATAATTGCAAAATTTTACACTGAGTGTCCAGAATTAACATTGTAAAGATGTTATGTTCACTTTTTAAGGTTTATATCAAGTGGCAGGAGAAAAAAATGGAAAATCTCCAAATGAGCTTAACTCACTCTAATGAACACATAAACATAGAAAAATAGAAAACAGGTCCAAACAATGAAATAATTGCAAAATTTTACACTGAGTGTCCAGAAGTAACATTGTAAAGATGTTATGTACACTTTTTAAGGTTTATATCATGTGGCAGGAGAAAAAAATGGAAAATCTCCAAATGAGCTTAACTCACTCTAATGAACACATAAACATAGCAAAATAGAAAAAAAGTCCAAACAATGAAATAATTGCAAAATTTTACACTGAGTGTCCAGAAGTAACATTGTTAAGATGTTATGTACACTTTTTAAGGTTTATATCGTGTGGCAGGAGAAAAAAATGGAAAATCTCCAAATGAGCTTAACTCACTTTAATGAACACATAAACATAGAAAAATAGAAAACAAGTCCAAACAATGAAATAATTGCAACATTTTAACACTGAGAGTCCAGAAGTAACATTGTAAAGATGTTAGGTTCACTTTTTAAGGTTTATATCATGTGGCAGGAGAAAAAAAAGGAAAATCTCCAAATGAGCTTAACTCACTTTAATGTACACATAAAAATGGAAAAACAGAAAACAAGTCCAAACAATGAAATAATTGCAACATTTTACACTGAGTGTCCAGAAGTAACATTGTAAAGATGTTAGGTTCACTTTTTAAGGTTTATATCATGTGGCAGGAGAAAAAAATGGAAAATCTCCAAATGAGCTTAACTCACTCTAATGAACAAATAAACATAGAAAAATAGAAAACAAGTCCAAACAATGAAATAATTGCAACATTTTACACTGAGTGTCCAGAAGTAACATTGTAAAGATGTTATGTACACTTTTTAAGGTTTATATCATGTGGCAGTAGAAAAAAATGGAAAATCTCCAAATGAGCTTAACTCACTCTAATGAACACATAAACATAGCAAAATAGAAAACAAGTCCAAACAATGAAATAATTGCAAAATTTTACACTGAGTGTCCAGAAGTAACATTGTAAAGATGTTATGTTCACTTTTTAAGGTTTATATCATGTGGCAGGAGAAAAAAATGGAAAATCTCCAAATGAGCTTAACTCACTCCAATGTGCAAGTAAACAGAAAAACAGGTCCAAACAATGAAATAATTGCAAAATTTTACACTGAGTGTCCAGAAGTAACATTGTAAAGATGTTATGTACACTTTTTAAGGTTTATATCATGTGGCAGGAGAAAAAAATGGAAAATCTCCAAATGAGCTTAACTCACTCTAATGAACACATAAACATAGCAAAATAGAAAAAAAGTCCAAACAATGAAATAATTGCAAAATTTTACACTGAGTGTCCAGAAGTAACATTGTTAAGATGTTATGTACACTTTTTAAGGTTTATATCGTGTGGCAGGAGAAAAAAATGGAAAATCTCCAAATGAGCTTAACTCACTTTAATGAACACATAAACATAGAAAAATAGAAAACAAGTCCAAACAATGAAATAATTGCAACATTTTAACACTGAGAGTCCAGAAGTAACATTGTAAAGATGTTAGGTTCACTTTTTAAGGTTTATATCATGTGGCAGGAGAAAAAAAAGGAAAATCTCCAAATGAGCTTAACTCACTTTAATGTACACATAAAAATGGAAAAACAGAAAACAAGTCCAAACAATGAAATAATTGCAACATTTTACACTGAGTGTCCAGAAGTAACATTGTAAAGATGTTAGGTTCACTTTTTAAGGTTTATATCATGTGGCAGGAGAAAAAAATGGAAAATCTCCAAATGAGCTTAACTCACTCTAATGAACAAATAAACATAGAAAAATAGAAAACAAGTCCAAACAATGAAATAATTGCAACATTTTACACTGAGTGTCCAGAAGTAACATTGTAAAGATGTTATGTACACTTTTTAAGGTTTATATCATGTGGCAGTAGAAAAAAATGGAAAATCTCCAAATGAGCTTAACTCACTCTAATGAACACATAAACATAGCAAAATAGAAAACAAGTCCAAACAATGAAATAATTGCAAAATTTTACACTGAGTGTCCAGAAGTAACATTGTAAAGATGTTATGTTCACTTTTTAAGGTTTATATCATGTGGCAGGAGAAAAAAATGGAAAATCTCCAAATGAGCTTAACTCACTCCAATGTGCAAGTAAACAGAAAAACAGTCCAAACAATGAAATAATTGCAACATTTTACACTGAGTGTCCAGAAGTAACATTGTAAAGATGTTATGTTCACTTTTTAAGGTTTATATCAAGTGGCAGGAGAAAAAAAAGGGAAAATCTCCAAATGAGCTTAACTCACTCCAATGCGCAAGTAAAGATAGAAAAACAGAAAACAAGTCCAAACAATGAAATAATTGCAAAATTTACACTGAGTGTCCAGAAGTAACATTGTAAAGATGTTATGTTCACTTTTTAAGGTTTATATCATGTGGCAGGAGAAAAAAATGGAAAATCTCCAAATGAGCTTAACTCACTTTAATGTACACATAAAAATGGAAAAACAGAAAACAAGTCCAAACAATGAAATAATTGCAACATTTTACACTGAGTGTCCAGAAGTAACATTGTAAGATGTTATGTTCACTTTTTAAGGTTTATATCATGTGGCAGGAAAAAAAAAGGGAAAATCTCCAAATGAGCTTAACTCACTTTAATGTACACATAAAAATGGTAAAACAGAAAACAAGTCCAAACAATGAAATAATTGCAAAATTTTACACTGAGTGTCCAGAAGTAACATTGTAAAGATGTTATGTTCACTTTCTAAGGTTTATATCATGTGGCAGGAGAAAAAAATGGAAAATCTCTAAATGAGCTTAACTCACTCCAATGAGCAAGTAAACATAGAAAAACAGAAAACAAGTCCAAACAATGAAATAATTGCAACATTTTACACTGAGTGTCCAGAAGAAACATTGTAAAGATGTTATGTTCACTTTTTAAGGTTTATATCATGTGGCAGGAGAAAAAAATGGAAAATCTCCAAATGAGCTTAACTCACTCCAATGTGCAAGTAAACATAGAAAAACAGAAAACAAGTCCAAACAATGAAATAATTGCAACATTTTACACTGAGTGTCCAGAAGTAACATTGTAAAGATGTTATGTTCACTTTTTAAGGTTTATATCAAGTGGCAGGAGAAAAAAAAGAGAAAATCTCCAAATGAGCTTAATTCACTCCAATGCGCAAGTAAAGATATAAAAACAGAAAACAAGTCCAAACAATGAAATAATTGCAACATTTTACACTGAGTGTCCAGAAGTAACATTGTAAAGATGTTAGGTTCACTTTTTAAGGTTTATATCATGTGGCAGGAGAAAAAAAAGGAAAATCTCCAAATGAGCTTAACTCACTCTAATGAACACATAAACATAGCAAAATAGAAAACAAGTCCAAACAATGAAATAATTGCAAAATTTTACACTGAGTGTCCAGAAGTAACATTGTAAAGATGTTATGTTCACTTTCTAAGGTTTATATCATGTGGCAGGAGAAAAAAATGGAAAATCTCTAAATGAGCTTAACTCACTCCAATGCGCAAGTAAACATAGAAAAACAGAAAACAAGTCCAAACAATGAAATAATTGCAACATTTTACACTGAGTGTCCAGAAGTAACATTGTTAAGATGTTATGTTCATTTTTAAGGTTTATATCATGTGGCAGGAGAAAAAAATGGAAAATCTCCAAATGAGCTTAACTCACTCTAATGAAGACATAAACATAGCAAAATAGAAAACAAGTCCAAACAATGAAATAATTGCAAAATTTTACACTGAGTGTCCAGAAGTAACATTGTTAAGATGTTATGTTCACTTTTTAAGGTTTATATCATGTGGCAGGAGAAAAAAAAGGGAAAATCTCCAAATGAGCTTAACTCACTTTAATGTACACATAAAAATGGTAAAACAGAAAACAAGTCCAAACAATGAAATAATTGCAACATTTTACACTGAGTGTCCAGAAGTAACATTGTAAAGATGTTATGTTCACTTTCTAAGGTTTATATCATGTGGCAGGAGAAAAAATGGAAAATCTCTAAATGAGCTTAACTCACTCCAATGCGCAAGTAAACATAGAAAAACAGAAAACAAGTCCAAACAATGAAATAATTGCAACATTTTACACTGAGTGTCCAGAAGTAACATTGTAAAAATGTTAGGTTCACTTTTTAAGGTTTATATCATGTGGCAGGAGAAAAAAATGGAAAATCTCCAAATGAGCTTAACTCACTCTAATGAACACATAAACATAGAAAAATAGAAAACAAGTCCAAACAATGAAATAATTGCAACATTTTACACTGAGTGTCCAGAAGTAACATTGTAAAGATGTTATGTTCACTTTTTAAGGTTTATATCATGTGGCAGGAGAAAAAAATGGAAAATCTCCAAATGAGCTTAACTCACTCTAATGAACACATAAACATAGCAAAACAGAAAACAAGTCCAAACAATGAAATAATTGCAACATTTTACACTGAGTGTCCAGAAGTAACATTGTAAAGATGTTATGTTCACTTTTTAAGGTTTATATCATGTGGCAGGAGAAAAAAATGGAAAATCTCCAAATGAGCTTAACTCCCTCTAATGAACACATAAACATAGCAAAATAGAAAACAAGTCCAAACAATGAAATAATTGCAAAATTTTACACTGAGTGTCTAGAAGTAACATTGTAAAGATGTTATGTTCACTTTTTAAGGTTTATATCAAGTGGCAGGAGAAAAAAATGGAAAATCTCCAAATGAGCTTAACTCACTCTAATGAACACATAAACATAGAAAAATAGAAAACAAGTCCAAACAATGAAATAATTGCAACATTTTACACTGAGTGTCCAGAAGTAACATTGTAAAGATGTTATGTATACTTTTTAAGGTTTATATCATGTGGCAGGAGAAAAAAATGGAAAATCTCCAAATGAGCTTAACTCACTCTAATGAACACATAAACATAGCAAAATAGAAAACAAGTCCAAACAATGAAATAATTGCAAAATTTTACACTGAGTGTCCAGAAGTAACATTGTTAAGATGTTATGTTCACTTTTTAAGGTTTATATCATGTGGCAGGAAAAAAAAAGGGAAAATCTCCAAATGAGCTTAACTCACTTTAATGTACACATAAAAATGGTAAAACAGAAAACAAGTCCAAACAATGAAATAATTGCAACATTTTACACTGAGTGTCCAGAAGTAACATTGTAAAGATGTTATGTTCACTTTCTAAGGTTTATATCATGTGGCAGGAGAAAAAAATGGAAAATCTCTAAATGAGCTTAACTCACTCCAATGCGCAAGTAAACATAGAAAAACAGAAAACAAGTCCAAACAATGAAATAATTGCAACATTTTACACTGAGTGTCCAGAAGTAACATTGTAAAAATGTTAGGTTCACTTTTTAAGGTTTATATCATGTGGCAGGAGAAAAAAATGGAAAATCTCCAAATGAGCTTAACTCACTCTAATGAACACATAAACATAGAAAAATAGAAAACAAGTCCAAACAATGAAATAATTGCAAAATTTTACACTGAGTGTCCAGAAGTAACATTGTAAAGATGTTATGTTCACTTTCTAAGGTTTATATCATGTGGGAGGAGAAAAAAATGGAAAATCTCTAAATGAGCTTAACTCACTCCAATGCGCAAGTAAACATAGAAAAACAGAAAACAAGTCCAAACAATGAAATAATTGCAACATTTTACACTGAGTGTCCAGAAGTAACATTGTAAAGATGTTATGTTCACTTTTTAAGGTTTATATCATGTGGCAGGAGAAAAAAATGGAAAATCTCCAAATGAGCTTAACTCACTCTAATGAACACATAAACATAGCAAAATAGAAAACAAGTCCAAACAATGAAATAATTGCAAAATTTTATACTGAGTGTCTAGAAGTAACATTGTAAAGATGTTATGTTCACTTTTTAAGGTTTATATCAAGTGGCAGGAGAAAAAAATGGAAAATCTCTAAATGAGCTTAACTCACTCCAATGCGCAAGTAAACATAGAAAAACAGAAAACAAGTCCAAACAATGAAATAATTGCAAAATTTTACACTGAGTGTCCAGAAGTAACATTGTAAAGATGTTAGGTTCACTTTTTAAGGTTTATATCATGTGGCAGGAGAAAAAAAAGGAAAATCTCCAAATGAGCTTAACTCACTCTAATGAACACATAAACATAGAAAAATAGAAAACAAGTCCAAACAATGAAATAATTGCAACATTTTACACTGAGTGTCCAGAAGTAACATTGTAAAGATGTTATGTTCACTTTTTAAGGTTTATATCAAGTGGCAGGAGAAAGAAAAGAGAAAATCTCCAAATGAGCTTAACTCACTCCAATGCGCAAGTAAAGATAGAAAAACATAAAACAAGTCCAAACAATGAAATAATTGCAAAATTTTACACTGAGTGTCCAGAAGTAACATTGTAAAGATGTTATGTTCACTTTTTAAGGTTTATATCATGTGGCAGGAGAAAAAAATGGAAAATCTCTAAATGAGCTTAACTCACTCCAATGCGCAAGTAAACATAGAAAAACAGAAAACAAGTCCAAACAATGAAATAATTGCAACATTTTACACTGAGTGTCCAGAAGTAACATTGTAAAGATGTTAGGTTCACTTTTTAAGGTTTATATCATGTGGCAGGAGAAAAAAATGGAAAATCTCCAAATGAGCTTAACTCACTCTAATGAACACATAAACATATCAAAATAGAAAACAAGTCCAAACAATGAAATAATTGCAAAATTTTACACTGAGTGTCCAGAAGTAACATTGTAAAGATGTTATGTTCACTTTTTAAGGTTTATATCAAGTGGCAGGAGAAAAAAATGGAAAATCTCCAAATGAGCTTAACTCACTCTAATGAACACATAAACATAGAAAAATAGAAAACAAGTCCAAACAATGAAATAATTGCAACATTTTACACTGAGTGTCCAGAAGTAACATTGTTAAGATGTTATGTTCATTTTTAAGGTTTATATCATGTGGCAGGAGAAAAAAATGGAAAATCTCCAAATGAGCTTAACTCACTTTAATGTACACATAAAAATGGAAAAACAGAAAACAAGTCCAAACAATGAAATAATTGCAACATTTTACACTGAGTGTCCAGAAGTAACATTGTAAAGATGTTAGGTTCACTTTTTAAGGTTTATATCATGTGGCAGGAGAAAAAAAAGGAAAATCTCCAAATGAGCTTAACTCACTTTAATGTACACATAAAAATGGTAAAACAGAAAACAAGTCCAAACAATGAAATAATTGCAAAATTTTACACTGAGTGTCCCAGAAGTAACATTGTAAAGATGTTAGGTTCACTTTTTAAGGTTTATATCATGTGGCAGGAGAAAAAAAAGGAAAATCTCCAAATGAGCTTAACTCACTTTAATGTACACATAAAAATGGTAAAACAGAAAACAAGTCCAAACAATGAAATAATTGCAAAATTTTACACTGAGTGTCCAGAAGTAACATTGTAAAGATGTTATGTTCACTTTTTAAGGTTTATATCAAGTGGCAGGAGAAAAAAATGGAAAATCTCCAAATGAGCTTAACTCACTCTAATGAACACATAAACATAGCAAAATAGAAAACAAGTCCAAACAATGAAATAATTGCAAAATTTTACACTGAGTGTCCAGAAGTAACATTGTTAAGATGTTATGTTCACTTTTTAAGGTTTATATCATGTGGCAGGAAAAAAAAAGGGAAAATCTCCAAATGAGCTTAACTCACTTTAATGTACACATAAAAATGGTAAAACAGAAAACAAGTCCAAACAATGAAATAATTGCAACATTTTACACTGAGTGTCCAGAAGTAACATTGTAAAGATGTTATGTTCACTTTTTAAGGTTTATATCATGTGGCAGGAGAAAAAAATGGAAAATCTCCAAATGAGCTTAACTCACTCTAATGAACACATAAACATAGCAAAATAGAAAACAAGTCCAAACAATGAAATAATTGCAAAATTTTACACTGAGTGTCTAGAAGTAACATTGTAAAGATGTTATGTTCACTTTTTAAGGTTTATATCAAGTGGCAGGAGAAAAAAATGGAAAATCTCTAAATGAGCTTAACTCACTCCAATGCGCAAGTAAACATAGAAAAACAGAAAACAAGTCCAAACAATGAAATAATTGCAAAATTTTACACTGAGTGTCCAGAAGTAACATTGTAAAGATGTTAGGTTCACTTTTTAAGGTTTATATCATGTGGCAGGAGAAAAAAAAGGAAAATCTCCAAATGAGCTTAACTCACTTTAATGTACACATAAAAATGGTAAAACAGAAAACAAGTCCAAACAATGAAATAATTGCAAAATTTTACACTGAGTGTCCAGAAGTAACATTGTAAAGATGTTATGTTCACTTTTTAAGGTTTATATCAAGTGGCAGGAGAAAAAAATGGAAAATCTCCAAATGAGCTTAACTCACTCTAATGAACACATAAACATAGAAAAATAGAAAACAAGTCCAAACAATGAAATAATTGCAACATTTTACACTGAGTGTCCAGAAGTAACATTGTAAAGATGTTATGTATACTTTTTAAGGTTTATATCATGTGGCAGGAGAAAAAAATGGAAAATCTCCAAATGAGCTTAACTCACTCTAATGAACACATAAACATAGCAAAATAGAAAACAAGTCCAAACAATGAAATAATTGCAAAATTTTACACTGAGTGTCCAGAAGTAACATTGTTAAGATGTTATGTTCACTTTTTAAGGTTTATATCATGTGGCAGGAAAAAAAAAGGGAAAATCTCCAAATGAGCTTAACTCACTTTAATGTACACATAAAAATGGTAAAACAGAAAACAAGTCCAAACAATGAAATAATTGCAACATTTTACACTGAGTGTCCAGAAGTAACATTGTAAAGATGTTATGTTCACTTTCTAAGGTTTATATCATGTGGCAGGAGAAAAAAATGGAAAATCTCTAAATGAGCTTAACTCACTCCAATGCGCAAGTAAACATAGAAAAACAGAAAACAAGTCCAAACAATGAAATAATTGCAACATTTTACACTGAGTGTCCAGAAGTAACATTGTAAAAATGTTAGGTTCACTTTTTAAGGTTTATATCATGTGGCAGGAGAAAAAAATGGAAAATCTCCAAATGAGCTTAACTCACTCTAATGAACACATAAACATAGAAAAATAGAAAACAAGTCCAAACAATGAAATAATTGCAACATTTTACACTGAGTGTCCAGAAGTAACATTGCAAAGATGTTATGTTCACTTTCTAAGGTTTATATCATGTGGCAGGAGAAAAAATGGAAAATCTCTAAATGAGCTTAACTCACTCCAATGCGCAAGTAAACATAGAAAAACAGAAAACAAGTCCAAACAATGAAATAATTGCAACATTTTACACTGAGTGTCCAGAAGTAACATTGTAAAAATGTTAGGTTCACTTTTTAAGGTTTATATCATGTGGCAGGAGAAAAAAATGGAAAATCTCCAAATGAGCTTAACTCACTCTAATGAACACATAAACATAGAAAAATAGAAAACAAGTCCAAACAATGAAATAATTGCAACATTTTACACTGAGTGTCCAGAAGTAACATTGTAAAGATGTTATGTTCACTTTTTAAGGTTTATATCATGTGGCAGGAGAAAAAAATGGAAAATCTCCAAATGAGCTTAACTCACTCTAATGAACACATAAACATAGCAAAATAGAAAACAAGTCCAAACAATGAAATAATTGCAAAATTTTACACTGAGTGTCCAGAAGTAACATTGTAAAGATGTTATGTTCACTTTCTAAGGTTTATATCATGTGGCAGGAGAAAAAAATGGAAAATCTCTAAATGAGCTTAACTCACTCCAATGCGCAAGTAAACATAGAAAAACAGAAAACAAGTCCAAACAATGAAATAATTGCAACATTTTACACTGAGTGTCCAGAAGTAACATTGTAAAGATGTTATGTTCACTTTTTAAGGTTTATATCATGTGGCAGGAGAAAAAAATGGAAAATCTCCAAATGAGCTTAACTCACTCTAATGAACACATAAACATAGCAAAATAGAAAACAAGTCCAAACAATGAAATAATTGCAAAATTTTACACTGAGTGTCTAGAAGTAACATTGTAAAGATGTTATGTTCACTTTTTAAGGTTTATATCATGTGGCAGGAGAAAAAAATGGAAAATCTCCAAATGAGCTTAACTCACTCTAATGAACACATAAACATAGCAAAATAGAAAACAAGTCCAAACAATGAAATAATTGCAAAATTTTACACTGAGTGTCCAGAAGTAACATTGTTAAGATGTTATGTTCACTTTTTAAGGTTTATATCATGTGGCAGGAAAAAAAAAGGGAAAATCTCCAAATGAGCTTAACTCACTTTAATGTACACATAAAAATGGTAAAACAGAAAACAAGTCCAAACAATGAAATAATTGCAACATTTTACACTGAGTGTCCAGAAGTAACATTGTAAAGATGTTATGTTCACTTTCTAAGGTTTATATCATGTGGCAGGAGAAAAAAATGGAAAATCTCTAGATGAGCTTAACTCACTCCAATGCGCAAGTAAACATAGAAAAACAGAAAACAAGTCCAAACAATGAAATAATTGCAACATTTTACACTGAGTGTCCAGAATTAACATTGTAAAAATGTTAGGTTCACTTTTTAAGGTTTATATCATGTGGCAGGAGAAAAAAATGGAAAATCTCCAAATGAGCTTAACTCACTTTAATGTACACATAAAAATGGAAAAACAGAAAACAAGTCCAAACAATGAAATAATTGCAACATTTTACACTGAGTGTCCAGAAGGAACATTGTGAAGATGTTAGGTTCACTTTTTAAGGTTTATATCATGTGGCAGGAGAAAAAAATGGAAAATCTCCAAATGAGCTTAACTCACTCTAATGAACACATAAACATAGAAAAATAGAAAACAAGTCCAAACAATGAAATAATTGCAACATTTTACACTGAGTGTCCAGAAGTAACATTGTAAAGATGTTATGTTCACTTTTTAAGGTTTATATCAAGTGGCAGGAGAAAGAAAAGAGAAAATCTCCAAATGAGCTTAACTCACTCCAATGCGCAAGTAAAGATAGAAAAACATAAAACAAGTCCAAACAATGAAATAATTGCAAAATTTTACACTGAGTGTCCAGAAGTAACATTGTAAAGATGTTATGTTCACTTTTTAAGGTTTATATCATGTGGCAGGAGAAAAAAATGGAAAATCTCTAAATGAGCTTAACTCACTCCAATGCGCAAGTAAACATAGAAAAACAGAAAACAAGTCCAAACAATGAAATAATTGCAACATTTTACACTGAGTGTCCAGAAGTAACATTGTAAAGATGTTAGGTTCACTTTTTAAGGTTTATATCATGTGGCAGGAGAAAAAAATGGAAAATCTCCAAATGAGCTTAACTCACTCTAATGAACACATAAACATATCAAAATAGAAAACAAGTCCAAACAATGAAATAATTGCAAAATTTTACACTGAGTGTCCAGAAGTAACATTGTAAAGATGTTATGTTCACTTTTTAAGGTTTATATCAAGTGGCAGGAGAAAAAAATGGAAAATCTCCAAATGAGCTTAACTCACTCTAATGAACACATAAACAGAGAAAAATAGAAAACAAGTCCAAACAATGAAATAATTGCAACATTTTACACTGAGTGTCCAGAAGTAACATTGTTAAGATGTTATGTTCATTTTTAAGGTTTATATCATGTGGCAGGAGAAAAAAATGGAAAATCTCCAAATGAGCTTAACTCACTTTAATGTACACATAAAAATGGAAAAACAGAAAACAAGTCCAAACAATGAAATAATTGCAACATTTTACACTGAGTGTCCAGAAGTAACATTGTAAAGATGTTAGGTTCACTTTTTAAGGTTTATATCATGTGGCAGGAGAAAAAAAAGGAAAATCTCCAAATGAGCTTAACTCACTTTAATGTACACATAAAAATGGTAAAACAGAAAACAAGTCCAAACAATGAAATAATTGCAAAATTTTACACTGAGTGTCCCAGAAGTAACATTGTAAAGATGTTAGGTTCACTTTTTAAGGTTTATATCATGTGGCAGGAGAAAAAAAAGGAAAATCTCCAAATGAGCTTAACTCACTTTAATGTACACATAAAAATGGTAAAACAGAAAACAAGTCCAAACAATGAAATAATTGCAACATTTTACACTGAGTGTCCAGAAGTAACATTGTAAAGATGTTATGTATACTTTTTAAGGTTTATATCATGTGGCAGGAGAAAAAAATGGAAAATCTCCAAATGAGCTTAACTCACTCTAATGAACACATAAACATAGCAAAATAGAAAACAAGTCCAAACAATGAAATAATTGCAAAATTTTACACTGAGTGTCCAGAAGTAACATTGTTAAGATGTTATGTTCACTTTTTAAGGTTTATATCATGTGGCAGGAAAAAAAAAGGGAAAATCTCCAAATGAGCTTAACTCACTTTAATGTACACATAAAAATGGTAAAACAGAAAACAAGTCCAAACAATGAAATAATTGCAACATTTTACACTGAGTGTCCAGAAGTAACATTGTAAAGATGTTATGTTCACTTTTTAAGGTTTATATCATGTGGCAGGAGAAAAAAATGGAAAATCTCCAAATGAGCTTAACTCACTCTAATGAACACATAAACATAGCAAAATAGAAAACAAGTCCAAACAATGAAATAATTGCAAAATTTTACACTGAGTGTCTAGAAGTAACATTGTAAAGATGTTATGTTCACTTTTTAAGGTTTATATCAAGTGGCAGGAGAAAAAAATGGAAAATCTCTAAATGAGCTTAACTCACTCCAATGCGCAAGTAAACATAGAAAAACAGAAAACAAGTCCAAACAATGAAATAATTGCAAAATTTTACACTGAGTGTCCAGAAGTAACATTGTAAAGATGTTAGGTTCACTTTTTAAGGTTTATATCATGTGGCAGGAGAAAAAAAAGGAAAATCTCCAAATGAGCTTAACTCACTTTAATGTACACATAAAAATGGTAAAACAGAAAACAAGTCCAAACAATGAAATAATTGCAAAATTTTACACTGAGTGTCCAGAAGTAACATTGTAAAGATGTTATGTTCACTTTTTAAGGTTTATATCAAGTGGCAGGAGAAAAAAATGGAAAATCTCCAAATGAGCTTAACTCACTCTAATGAACACATAAACATAGAAAAATAGAAAACAAGTCCAAACAATGAAATAATTGCAACATTTTACACTGAGTGTCCAGAAGTAACATTGTAAAGATGTTATGTATACTTTTTAAGGTTTATATCATGTGGCAGGAGAAAAAAATGGAAAATCTCCAAATGAGCTTAACTCACTCTAATGAACACATAAACATAGCAAAATAGAAAACAAGTCCAAACAATGAAATAATTGCAAAATTTTACACTGAGTGTCCAGAAGTAACATTGTTAAGATGTTATGTTCACTTTTTAAGGTTTATATCATGTGGCAGGAAAAAAAAAGGGAAAATCTCCAAATGAGCTTAACTCACTTTAATGTACACATAAAAATGGTAAAACAGAAAACAAGTCCAAACAATGAAATAATTGCAACATTTTACACTGAGTGTCCAGGAGTAACATTGTAAAGATGTTATGTTCACTTTCTAAGGTTTATATCATGTGGCAGGAGAAAAAAATGGAAAATCTCTAAATGAGCTTAACTCACTCCAATGCGCAAGTAAACATAGAAAAACAGAAAACAAGTCCAAACAATGAAATAATTGCAACATTTTACACTGAGTGTCCAGAAGTAACATTGTAAAAATGTTAGGTTCACTTTTTAAGGTTTATATCATGTGGCAGGAGAAAAAAATGGAAAATCTCCAAATGAGCTTAACTCACTCTAATGAACACATAAACATAGAAAAATAGAAAACAAGTCCAAACAATGAAATAATTGCAACATTTTACACTGAGTGTCCAGAAGTAACATTGCAAAGATGTTATGTTCACTTTCTAAGGTTTATATCATGTGGCAGGAGAAAAAATGGAAAATCTCTAAATGAGCTTAACTCACTCCAATGCGCAAGTAAACATAGAAAAACAGAAAACAAGTCCAAACAATGAAATAATTGCAACATTTTACACTGAGTGTCCAGAAGTAACATTGTAAAAATGTTAGGTTCACTTTTTAAGGTTCATATCATGTGGCAGGAGAAAAAAATGGAAAATCTCCAAATGAGCTTAACTCACTCTAATGAACACATAAACATAGAAAAATAGAAAACAAGTCCAAACAATGAAATAATTGCAAAATTTTACACTGAGTGTCTAGAAGTAACATTGTAAAGATGTTATGTTCACTTTTTAAGGTTTATATCAAGTGGCAGGAGAAAAAAATGGAAAATCTCTAAATGAGCTTAACTCACTCCAATGCGCAAGTAAACATAGAAAAACAGAAAACAAGTCCAAACAATGAAATAATTGCAAAATTTTACACTGAGTGTCCAGAAGTAACATTGTAAAGATGTTAGGTTCACTTTTTAAGGTTTATATCATGTGGCAGGAGAAAAAAAAGGAAAATCTCCAAATGAGCTTAACTCACTTTAATGTACACATAAAAATGGTAAAACAGAAAACAAGTCCAAACAATGAAATAATTGCAAAATTTTACACTGAGTGTCCAGAAGTAACATTGTAAAGATGTTATGTTCACTTTTTAAGGTTTATATCAAGTGGCAGGAGAAAAAAATGGAAAATCTCCAAATGAGCTTAACTCACTCCAATGCGCAAGTAAACATAGAAAAACAGAAAACAAGTCCAAACAATGAAATAATTGCAACATTTTACACTGAGTGTCCAGAAGTAACATTGTAAAGATGTTATGTTCACTTTTTAAGGTTTATATCAAGTGGCAGGAGAAAAAAATGGAAAATCTCTAAATGAGCTTAACTCACTCCAATGCGCAAGTAAACATAGAAAAACAGAAAACAAGTCCAACCAATGAAATAATTGCAACATTTTACACTGAGTGTCCAGAAGTAACATTGTTAAGATGTTATGTTCATTTTTAAGGTTTATATCATGTGGCAGGAGAAAAAAATGGAAAATCTCCAAATGAGCTTAACTCACTCTAATGAAGACATAAACATAGCAAAATAGAAAACAAGTCCAAACAATGAAATAATTGCAAAATTTTACACTGAGTGTCCAGAAGTAACATTGTTAAGATGTTATGTTCACTTTTTAAGGTTTATATCATGTGGCAGGAGAAAAAAAAGGGAAAATCTCCAAATGAGCTTAACTCACTTTAATGTACACATAAAAATGGTAAAACAGAAAACAAGTCCAAACAATGAAATAATTGCAACATTTTACACTGAGTGTCCAGAAGTAACATTGTAAAGATGTTATGTTCACTTTCTAAGGTTTATATCATGTGGCAGGAGAAAAAATGGAAAATCTCTAAATGAGCTTAACTCACTCCAATGCGCAAGTAAACATGGAAAAACAGAAAACAAGTCCAAACAATGAAATAATTGCAACATTTTACACTGAGTGTCCAGAAGTAACATTGTAAAAATGTTAGGTTCACTTTTTAAGGTTTATATCATGTGGCAGGAGAAAAAAATGGAAAATCTCCAAATGAGCTTAACTCACTCTAATGAACACATAAACATAGAAAAATAGAAAACAAGTCCAAACAATGAAATAATTGCAACATTTTACACTGAGTGTCCAGAAGTAACATTGTAAAGATGTTATGTTCACTTTTTAAGGTTTATATCATGTGGCAGGAGAAAAAAATGGAAAATCTCCAAATGAGCTTAACTCACTCTAATGAACACATAAACATAGCAAAACAGAAAACAAGTCCAAACAATGAAATAATTGCAACATTTTACACTGAGTGTCCAGAAGTAACATTGTAAAGATGTTATGTTCACTTTTTAAGGTTTATATCATGTGGCAGGAGAAAAAAATGGAAAATCTCCAAATGAGCTTAACTCCCTCTAATGAACACATAAACATAGCAAAATAGAAAACAAGTCCAAACAATGAAATAATTGCAAAATTTTACACTGAGTGTCTAGAAGTAACATTGTAAAGATGTTATGTTCACTTTTTAAGGTTTATATCAAGTGGCAGGAGAAAAAAATGGAAAATCTCCAAATGAGCTTAACTCACTCTAATGAACACATAAACATAGAAAAATAGAAAACAAGTCCAAACAATGAAATAATTGCAACATTTTACACTGAGTGTCCAGAAGTAACATTGTAAAGATGTTATGTATACTTTTTAAGGTTTATATCATGTGGCAGGAGAAAAAAATGGAAAATCTCCAAATGAGCTTAACTCACTCTAATGAA
Organism: Microchirus variegatus; assembly: GCF_963457635.1. Classification (NCBI taxonomy): domain Eukaryota; kingdom Metazoa; phylum Chordata; class Actinopteri; order Pleuronectiformes; family Soleidae; genus Microchirus; species Microchirus variegatus. The sequence goes on from NC_139809.1 coordinate 24,106,760, forward strand.
CACATAAACATAGCAAAATAGAAAACAAGTCCAAACAATGAAATAATTGCAAAATTTTACACTGAGTGTCCAGAAGTAACATTGTTAAGATGTTATGTTCACTTTTTAAGGTTTATATCATGTGGCAGGAAAAAAAAAGGGAAAATCTCCAAATGAGCTTAACTCACTTTAATGTACACATAAAAATGGTAAAACAGAAAACAAGTCCAAACAATGAAATAATTGCAACATTTTACACTGAGTGTCCAGAAGTAACATTGTAAAGATGTTATGTTCACTTTCTAAGGTTTATATCATGTGGCAGGAGAAAAAAATGGAAAATCTCTAAATGAGCTTAACTCACTCCAATGCGCAAGTAAACATAGAAAAACAGAAAACAAGTCCAAACAATGAAATAATTGCAACATTTTACACTGAGTGTCCAGAAGTAACATTGTAAAAATGTTAGGTTCACTTTTTAAGGTTTATATCATGTGGCAGGAGAAAAAAATGGAAAATCTCCAAATGAGCTTAACTCACTCTAATGAACACATAAACATAGAAAAATAGAAAACAAGTCCAAACAATGAAATAATTGCAACATTTTACACTGAGTGTCCAGAAGTAACATTGCAAAGATGTTATGTTCACTTTCTAAGGTTTATATCATGTGGCAGGAGAAAAAATGGAAAATCTCTAAATGAGCTTAACTCACTCCAATGCGCAAGTAAACATAGAAAAACAGAAAACAAGTCCAAACAATGAAATAATTGCAACATTTTACACTGAGTGTCCAGAAGTAACATTGTAAAAATGTTAGGTTCACTTTTTAAGGTTCATATCATGTGGCAGGAGAAAAAAATGGAAAATCTCCAAATGAGCTTAACTCACTCTAATGAACACATAAACATAGAAAAATAGAAAACAAGTCCAAACAATGAAATAATTGCAAAATTTTACACTGAGTGTCTAGAAGTAACATTGTAAAGATGTTATGTTCACTTTTTAAGGTTTATATCAAGTGGCAGGAGAAAAAAATGGAAAATCTCTAAATGAGCTTAACTCACTCCAATGCGCAAGTAAACATAGAAAAACAGAAAACAAGTCCAAACAATGAAATAATTGCAAAATTTTACACTGAGTGTCCAGAAGTAACATTGTAAAGATGTTAGGTTCACTTTTTAAGGTTTATATCATGTGGCAGGAGAAAAAAAAGGAAAATCTCCAAATGAGCTTAACTCACTTTAATGTACACATAAAAATGGTAAAACAGAAAACAAGTCCAAACAATGAAATAATTGCAAAATTTTACACTGAGTGTCCAGAAGTAACATTGTAAAGATGTTATGTTCACTTTTTAAGGTTTATATCAAGTGGCAGGAGAAAAAAATGGAAAATCTCCAAATGAGCTTAACTCACTCCAATGCGCAAGTAAACATAGAAAAACAGAAAACAAGTCCAAACAATGAAATAATTGCAACATTTTACACTGAGTGTCCAGAAGTAACATTGTAAAGATGTTATGTTCACTTTTTAAGGTTTATATCAAGTGGCAGGAGAAAAAAATGGAAAATCTCTAAATGAGCTTAACTCACTCCAATGCGCAAGTAAACATAGAAAAACAGAAAACAAGTCCAACCAATGAAATAATTGCAACATTTTACACTGAGTGTCCAGAAGTAACATTGTTAAGATGTTATGTTCATTTTTAAGGTTTATATCATGTGGCAGGAGAAAAAAATGGAAAATCTCCAAATGAGCTTAACTCACTCTAATGAAGACATAAACATAGCAAAATAGAAAACAAGTCCAAACAATGAAATAATTGCAAAATTTTACACTGAGTGTCCAGAAGTAACATTGTTAAGATGTTATGTTCACTTTTTAAGGTTTATATCATGTGGCAGGAGAAAAAAAAGGGAAAATCTCCAAATGAGCTTAACTCACTTTAATGTACACATAAAAATGGTAAAACAGAAAACAAGTCCAAACAATGAAATAATTGCAACATTTTACACTGAGTGTCCAGAAGTAACATTGTAAAGATGTTATGTTCACTTTCTAAGGTTTATATCATGTGGCAGGAGAAAAAATGGAAAATCTCTAAATGAGCTTAACTCACTCCAATGCGCAAGTAAACATGGAAAAACAGAAAACAAGTCCAAACAATGAAATAATTGCAACATTTTACACTGAGTGTCCAGAAGTAACATTGTAAAAATGTTAGGTTCACTTTTTAAGGTTTATATCATGTGGCAGGAGAAAAAAATGGAAAATCTCCAAATGAGCTTAACTCACTCTAATGAACACATAAACATAGAAAAATAGAAAACAAGTCCAAACAATGAAATAATTGCAACATTTTACACTGAGTGTCCAGAAGTAACATTGTAAAGATGTTATGTTCACTTTTTAAGGTTTATATCATGTGGCAGGAGAAAAAAATGGAAAATCTCCAAATGAGCTTAACTCACTCTAATGAACACATAAACATAGCAAAACAGAAAACAAGTCCAAACAATGAAATAATTGCAACATTTTACACTGAGTGTCCAGAAGTAACATTGTAAAGATGTTATGTTCACTTTTTAAGGTTTATATCATGTGGCAGGAGAAAAAAATGGAAAATCTCCAAATGAGCTTAACTCCCTCTAATGAACACATAAACATAGCAAAATAGAAAACAAGTCCAAACAATGAAATAATTGCAAAATTTTACACTGAGTGTCTAGAAGTAACATTGTAAAGATGTTATGTTCACTTTTTAAGGTTTATATCAAGTGGCAGGAGAAAAAAATGGAAAATCTCCAAATGAGCTTAACTCACTCTAATGAACACATAAACATAGAAAAATAGAAAACAAGTCCAAACAATGAAATAATTGCAACATTTTACACTGAGTGTCCAGAAGTAACATTGTAAAGATGTTATGTATACTTTTTAAGGTTTATATCATGTGGCAGGAGAAAAAAATGGAAAATCTCCAAATGAGCTTAACTCACTCTAATGAACACATAAACATAGCAAAATAGAAAACAAGTCCAAACAATGAAATAATTGCAAAATTTTACACTGAGTGTCCAGAAGTAACATTGTTAAGATGTTATGTTCACTTTTTAAGGTTTATATCATGTGGCAGGAAAAAAAAAGGGAAAATCTCCAAATGAGCTTAACTCACTTTAATGTACACATAAAAATGGTAAAACAGAAAACAAGTCCAAACAATGAAATAATTGCAACATTTTACACTGAGTGTCCAGAAGTAACATTGTAAAGATGTTATGTTCACTTTCTAAGGTTTATATCATGTGGCAGGAGAAAAAAATGGAAAATCTCTAAATGAGCTTAACTCACTCCAATGCGCAAGTAAACATAGAAAAACAGAAAACAAGTCCAAACAATGAAATAATTGCAACATTTTACACTGAGTGTCCAGAAGTAACATTGTAAAAATGTTAGGTTCACTTTTTAAGGTTTATATCATGTGGCAGGAGAAAAAAATGGAAAATCTCCAAATGAGCTTAACTCACTCTAATGAACACATAAACATAGAAAAATAGAAAACAAGTCCAAACAATGAAATAATTGCAAAATTTTACACTGAGTGTCCAGAAGTAACATTGTAAAGATGTTATGTTCACTTTCTAAGGTTTATATCATGTGGGAGGAGAAAAAAATGGAAAATCTCTAAATGAGCTTAACTCACTCCAATGCGCAAGTAAACATAGAAAAACAGAAAACAAGTCCAAACAATGAAATAATTGCAACATTTTACACTGAGTGTCCAGAAGTAACATTGTAAAGATGTTATGTTCACTTTTTAAGGTTTATATCATGTGGCAGGAGAAAAAAATGGAAAATCTCCAAATGAGCTTAACTCACTCTAATGAACACATAAACATAGCAAAATAGAAAACAAGTCCAAACAATGAAATAATTGCAAAATTTTATACTGAGTGTCTAGAAGTAACATTGTATAGATGTTATGTTCACTTTTTAAGGTTTATATCAAGTGGCAGGAGAAAAAAATGGAAAATCTCTAAATGAGCTTAACTCACTCCAATGCGCAAGTAAACATAGAAAAACAGAAAACAAGTCCAAACAATGAAATAATTGCAAAATTTTACACTGAGTGTCCAGAAGTAACATTGTAAAGATGTTAGGTTCACTTTTTAAGGTTTATATCATGTGGCAGGAGAAAAAAAAGGAAAATCTCCAAATGAGCTTAACTCACTTTAATGTACACATAAAAATGGTAAAACAGAAAACAAGTCCAAACAATGAAATAATTGCAAAATTTTACACTGAGTGTCCAGAAGTAACATTGTAAAGATGTTATGTTCACTTTTTAAGGTTTATATCAAGTGGCAGGAGAAAAAAATGGAAAATCTCCAAATGAGCTTAACTCACTCTAATGAACACATAAACATAGAAAAATAGAAAACAAGTCCAAACAATGAAATAATTGCAACATTTTACACTGAGTGTCCAGAAGTAACATTGTAAAGATGTTATGTATACTTTTTAAGGTTTATATCATGTGGCAGGAGAAAAAAATGGAAAATCTCCAAATGAGCTTAACTCACTCTAATGAACACATAAACATAGCAAAATAGAAAACAAGTCCAAACAATGAAATAATTGCAAAATTTTACACTGAGTGTCCAGAAGTAACATTGTTAAGATGTTATGTTCACTTTTTAAGGTTTATATCATGTGGCAGGAAAAAAAAAGGGAAAATCTCCAAATGAGCTTAACTCACTTTAATGTACACATAAAAATGGTAAAACAGAAAACAAGTCCAAACAATGAAATAATTGCAACATTTTACACTGAGTGTCCAGAAGTAACATTGTAAAGATGTTATGTTCACTTTCTAAGGTTTATATCATGTGGCAGGAGAAAAAAATGGAAAATCTCTAAATGAGCTTAACTCACTCCAATGCGCAAGTAAACATAGAAAAACAGAAAACAAGTCCAAACAATGAAATAATTGCAACATTTTACACTGAGTGTCCAGAATTAACATTGTAAAAATGTTAGGTTCACTTTTTAAGGTTTATATCATGTGGCAGGAGAAAAAAATGGAAAATCTCCAAATGAGCTTAACTCACTTTAATGTACACATAAAAATGGAAAAACAGAAAACAAGTCCAAACAATGAAATAATTGCAACATTTTACACTGAGTGTCCAGAAGGAACATTGTGAAGATGTTAGGTTCACTTTTTAAGGTTTATATCATGTGGCAGGAGAAAAAAATGGAAAATCTCCAAATGAGCTTAACTCACTCTAATGAACACATAAACATAGAAAAATAGAAAACAAGTCCAAACAATGAAATAATTGCAACATTTTACACTGAGTGTCCAGAAGTAACATTGTAAAGATGTTATGTTCACTTTTTAAGGTTTATATCAAGTGGCAGGAGAAAGAAAAGAGAAAATCTCCAAATGAGCTTAACTCACTCCAATGCGCAAGTAAAGATAGAAAAACATAAAACAAGTCCAAACAATGAAATAATTGCAAAATTTTACACTGAGTGTCCAGAAGTAACATTGTAAAGATGTTATGTTCACTTTTTAAGGTTTATATCATGTGGCAGGAGAAAAAAATGGAAAATCTCTAAATGAGCTTAACTCACTCCAATGCGCAAGTAAACATAGAAAAACAGAAAACAAGTCCAAACAATGAAATAATTGCAACATTTTACACTGAGTGTCCAGAAGTAACATTGTAAAGATGTTAGGTTCACTTTTTAAGGTTTATATCATGTGGCAGGAGAAAAAAATGGAAAATCTCCAAATGAGCTTAATTCACTCTAATGAACACATAAACATAGAAAAATAGAAAACAAGTCCAAACAATGAAATAATTGCAACATTTTACACTGAGTGTCCAGAAGTAACATTGTAAAGATGTTATGTTCACTTTTTAAGGTTTATATCATGTGGCAGGAGAAAAAAATGGAAAATCTCCAAATGAGCTTAACTCACTCTAATGAACACATAAACATATCAAAATAGAAAACAAGTCCAAACAATGAAATAATTGCAAAATTTTACACTGAGTGTCCAGAAGTAACATTGTAAAGATGTTATGTTCACTTTTTAAGGTTTATATCAAGTGGCAGGAGAAAAAAATGGAAAATCTCCAAATGAGCTTAACTCACTCTAATGAACACATAAACATAGAAAAATAGAAAACAAGTCCAAACAATGAAATAATTGCAACATTTTACACTGAGTGTCCAGAAGTAACATTGTTAAGATGTTATGTTCATTTTTAAGGTTTATATCATGTGGCAGGAGAAAAAAATGGAAAATCTCCAAATGAGCTTAACTCACTTCAATGTACACATAAAAATGGAAAAACAGAAAACAAGTCCAAACAATGAAATAATTGCAACATTTTACACTGAGTGTCCAGAAGTAACATTGTAAAGATGTTAGGTTCACTTTTTAAGGTTTATATCATGTGGCAGGAGAAAAAAAAGGAAAATCTCCAAATGAGCTTAACTCACTTTAATGTACACATAAAAATGGTAAAACAGAAAACAAGTCCAAACAATGAAATAATTGCAAAATTTTACACTGAGTGTCCCAGAAGTAACATTGTAAAGATGTTAGGTTCACTTTTTAAGGTTTATATCATGTGGCAGGAGAAAAAAAAGGAAAATCTCCAAATGAGCTTAACTCACTTTAATGTACACATAAAAATGGTAAAACAGAAAACAAGTCCAAACAATGAAATAATTGCAAAATTTTACACTGAGTGTCCAGAAGTAACATTGTAAAGATGTTATGTTCACTTTTTAAGGTTTATATCAAGTGGCAGGAGAAAAAAATGGAAAATCTCCAAATGAGCTTAACTCACTCTAATGAACACATAAACATAGAAAAATAGAAAACAAGTCCAAACAATGAAATAATTGCAACATTTTACACTGAGTGTCCAGAAGTAACATTGTAAAGATGTTATGTATACTTTTTAAGGTTTATATCATGTGGCAGGAGAAAAAAATGGAAAATCTCCAAATGAGCTTAACTCACTCTAATGAACACATAAACATAGCAAAATAGAAAACAAGTCCAAACAATGAAATAATTGCAAAATTTTACACTGAGTGTCCAGAAGTAACATTGTTAAGATGTTATGTTCACTTTTTAAGGTTTATATCATGTGGCAGGAAAAAAAAAGGGAAAATCTCCAAATGAGCTTAACTCACTTTAATGTACACATAAAAATGGTAAAACAGAAAACAAGTCCAAACAATGAAATAATTGCAACATTTTACACTGAGTGTCCAGAAGTAACATTGTAAAGATGTTATGTTCACTTTTTAAGGTTTATATCATGTGGCAGGAGAAAAAAATGGAAAATCTCCAAATGAGCTTAACTCACTCTAATGAACACATAAACATAGCAAAATAGAAAACAAGTCCAAACAATGAAATAATTGCAAAATTTTACACTGAGTGTCTAGAAGTAACATTGTAAAGATGTTATGTTCACTTTTTAAGGTTTATATCAAGTGGCAGGAGAAAAAAATGGAAAATCTCTAAATGAGCTTAACTCACTCCAATGCGCAAGTAAACATAGAAAAACAGAAAACAAGTCCAAACAATGAAATAATTGCAAAATTTTACACTGAGTGTCCAGAAGTAACATTGTAAAGATGTTAGGTTCACTTTTTAAGGTTTATATCATGTGGCAGGAGAAAAAAAAGGAAAATCTCCAAATGAGCTTAACTCACTTTAATGTACACATAAAAATGGTAAAACAGAAAACAAGTCCAAACAATGAAATAATTGCAAAATTTTACACTGAGTGTCCAGAAGTAACATTGTAAAGATGTTATGTTCACTTTCTAAGGTTTATATCATGTGGCAGGAGAAAAAAATGGAAAATCTCTAAATGAGCTTAACTCACTCCAATGCGCAAGTAAACATAGAAAAACAGAAAACAAGTCCAAACAATGAAATAATTGCAACATTTTACACTGAGTGTCCAGAAGTAACATTGTAAAAATGTTAGGTTCACTTTCTAAGGTTTATATCATGTGGCAGGAGAAAAAATGGAAAATCTCTAAATGAGCTTAACTCACTCCAATGCGCAAGTAAACATAGAAAAACAGAAAACAAGTCCAAACAATGAAATAATTGCAACATTTTACACTGAGTGTCCAGAAGTAACATTGTTAAGATGTTATGTTCACTTTTTAAGGTTTATATCATGTGGCAGGAAAAAAAAAGGGAAAATCTCCAAATGAGCTTAACTCACTTTAATGTACACATAAAAATGGTAAAACAGAAAACATGTCCAAACAATGAAATAATTGCAACATTTTACACTGAGTGTCCAGAAGTAACATTGTAAAGATGTTATGTTCACTTTCTAAGGTTTATATCATGTGGCAGGAGAAAAAAATGGAAAATCTCTAAATGAGCTTAACTCACTCCAATGCGCAAGTAAACATAGAAAAACAGAAAACAAGTCCAAACAATGAAATAATTGCAACATTTTACACTGAGTGTCCAGAAGTAACATTGTAAAAATGTTAGGTTCACTTTTTAAGGTTTATATCATGTGGCAGGAGAAAAAAATGGAAAATCTCCAAATGAGCTTAACTCACTCTAATGAACACATAAACATAGAAAAATAGAAAACAAGTCCAAACAATGAAATAATTGCAAAATTTTACACTGAGTGTCCAGAAGTAACATTGTAAAGATGTTATGTTCACTTTCTAAGGTTTATATCATGTGGGAGGAGAAAAAAATGGAAAATCTCTAAATGAGCTTAAATCACTCCAATGCGCAAGTAAACATAGAAAAACAGAAAACAAGTCCAAACAATGAAATAATTGCAACATTTTACACTGAGTGTCCAGAAGTAACATTGTAAAGATGTTATGTTCACTTTTTAAGGTTTATATCATGTGGCAGGAGAAAAAAATGGAAAATCTCCAAATGAGCTTAACTCACTCTAATGAACACATAAACATAGCAAAATAGAAAACAAGTCCAAACAATGAAATAATTGCAAAATTTTATACTGAGTGTCTAGAAGTAACATTGTAAAGATGTTATGTTCACTTTTTAAGGTTTATATCAAGTGGCAGGAGAAAAAAATGGAAAATCTCTAAATGAGCTTAACTCACTCCAATGCGCAAGTAAACATAGAAAAACAGAAAACAAGTCCAAACAATGAAATAATTGCAAAATTTTACACTGAGTGTCCAGAAGTAACATTGTAAAGATGTTAGGTTCACTTTTTAAGGTTTATATCATGTGGCAGGAGAAAAAAAAGGAAAATCTCCAAATGAGCTTAACTCACTTTAATGTACACATAAAAATGGTAAAACAGAAAACAAGTCCAAACAATGAGAAATTGCAAAATTTTACACTGAGTGTCCAGAAGTAACATTGTAAAGATGTTATGTTCACTTTTTAAGGTTTATATCAAGTGGCAGGAGAAAAAAATGGAAAATCTCCAAATGAGCTTAACTCACTCTAATGAACACATAAACATAGAAAAATAGAAAACAAGTCCAAACAATGAAATAATTGCAACATTTTACACTGAGTGTCCAGAAGTAACATTGTAAAGATGTTATGTATACTTTTTAAGGTTTATATCATGTGGCAGGAGAAAAAAATGGAAAATCTCCAAATGAGCTTAACTCACTCTAATGAACACATAAACATAGCAAAATAGAAAACAAGTCCAAACAATGAAATAATTGCAAAATTTTACACTGAGTGTCCAGAAGTAACATTGTTAAGATGTTATGTTCACTTTTTAAGGTTTATATCATGTGGCAGGAAAAAAAAAGGGAAAATCTCCAAATGAGCTTAACTCACTTTAATGTACACATAAAAATGGTAAAACAGAAAACAAGTCCAAACAATGAAATAATTGCAACATTTTACACTGAGTGTCCAGAAGTAACATTGTAAAGATGTTATGTTCACTTTCTAAGGTTTATATCATGTGGCAGGAGAAAAAAATGGAAAATCTCTAAATGAGCTTAACTCACTCCAATGCGCAAGTAAACATAGAAAAACAGAAAACAAGTCCAAACAATGAAATAATTGCAACATTTTACACTGAGTGTCCAGAATTAACATTGTAAAAATGTTAGGTTCACTTTTTAAGGTTTATATCATGTGGCAGGAGAAAAAAATGGAAAATCTCCAAATGAGCTTAACTCACTTTAATGTACACATAAAAATGGAAAAACAGAAAACAAGTCCAAACAATGAAATAATTGCAACATTTTACACTGAGTGTCCAGAAGGAACATTGTGAAGATGTTAGGTTCACTTTTTAAGGTTTATATCATGTGGCAGGAGAAAAAAATGGAAAATCTCCAAATGAGCTTAACTCACTCTAATGAACACATAAACATAGAAAAATAGAAAACAAGTCCAAACAATGAAATAATTGCAACATTTTACACTGAGTGTCCAGAAGTAACATTGTAAAGATGTTATGTTCACTTTTTAAGGTTTATATCAAGTGGCAGGAGAAAGAAAAGAGAAAATCTCCAAATGAGCTTAACTCACTCCAATGCGCAAGTAAAGATAGAAAAACATAAAACAAGTCCAAACAATGAAATAATTGCAAAATTTTACACTGAGTGTCCAGAAGTAACATTGTAAAGATGTTATGTTCACTTTTTAAGGTTTATATCATGTGGCAGGAGAAAAAAATGGAAAATCTCTAAATGAGCTTAACTCACTCCAATGCGCAAGTAAACATAGAAAAACAGAAAACAAGTCCAAACAATGAAATAATTGCAACATTTTACACTGAGTGTCCAGAAGTAACATTGTAAAGATGTTAGGTTCACTTTTTAAGGTTTATATCATGTGGCAGGAGAAAAAAATGGAAAATCTCCAAATGAGCTTAACTCACTCTAATGAACACATAAACATAGAAAAATAGAAAACAAGTCCAAACAATGAAATAATTGCAACATTTTACACTGAGTGTCCAGAAGTAACATTGTAAAGATGTTATGTTCACTTTTTAAGGTTTATATCATGTGGCAGGAGAAAAAAATGGAAAATCTCCAAATGAGCTTAACTCACTCTAATGAACACATAAACATATCAAAATAGAAAACAAGTCCAAACAATGAAATAATTGCAAAATTTTACACTGAGTGTCCAGAAGTAACATTGTAAAGATGTTATGTTCACTTTTTAAGGTTTATATCAAGTGGCAGGAGAAAAAAATGGAAAATCTCCAAATGAGCTTAACTCACTCTAATGAACACATAAACATAGAAAAATAGAAAACAAGTCCAAACAATGAAATAATTGCAACATTTTACACTGAGTGTCCAGAAGTAACATTGTTAAGATGTTATGTTCATTTTTAAGGTTTATATCATGTGGCAGGAGAAAAAAATGGAAAATCTCCAAATGAGCTTAACTCACTTCAATGTACACATAAAAATGGAAAAACAGAAAACAAGTCCAAACAATGAAATAATTGCAACATTTTACACTGAGTGTCCAGAAGTAACATTGTAAAGATGTTAGGTTCACTTTTTAAGGTTTATATCATGTGGCAGGAGAAAAAAAAGGAAAATCTCCAAATGAGCTTAACTCACTTTAATGTACACATAAAAATGGTAAAACAGAAAACAAGTCCAAACAATGAAATAATTGCAAAATTTTACACTGAGTGTCCCAGAAGTAACATTGTAAAGATGTTAGGTTCACTTTTTAAGGTTTATATCATGTGGCAGGAGAAAAAAAAGGAAAATCTCCAAATGAGCTTAACTCACTTTAATGTACACATAAAAATGGTAAAACAGAAAACAAGTCCAAACAATGAAATAATTGCAAAATTTTACACTGAGTGTCCAGAAGTAACATTGTAAAGATGTTATGTTCACTTTTTAAGGTTTATATCAAGTGGCAGGAGAAAAAAATGGAAAATCTCCAAATGAGCTTAACTCACTCTAATGAACACATAAACATAGAAAAATAGAAAACAAGTCCAAACAATGAAATAATTGCAACATTTTACACTGAGTGTCCAGAAGTAACATTGTAAAGATGTTATGTATACTTTTTAAGGTTTATATCATGTGGCAGGAGAAAAAAATGGAAAATCTCCAAATGAGCTTAACTCACTCTAATGAACACATAAACATAGCAAAATAGAAAACAAGTCCAAACAATGAAATAATTGCAAAATTTTACACTGAGTGTCCAGAAGTAACATTGTTAAGATGTTATGTTCACTTTTTAAGGTTTATATCATGTGGCAGGAAAAAAAAAGGGAAAATCTCCAAATGAGCTTAACTCACTTTAATGTACACAAAAAATGGTAAAACAGAAAAGAAGTCCAAACAATGAAATAATTGCAACATTTTACACTGAGTGTCCAGAAGTAACATTGTAAAGATGTTATGTTCACTTTTTAAGGTTTATATCATGTGGCAGGAGAAAAAAATGGAAAATCTCCAAATGAGCTTAACTCACTCTAATGAACACATAAACATAGCAAAATAGAAAACAAGTCCAAACAATGAAATAATTGCAAAATTTTACACTGAGTGTCTAGAAGTAACATTGTAAAGATGTTATGTTCACTTTTTAAGGTTTATATCAAGTGGCAGGAGAAAAAAATGGAAAATCTCTAAATGAGCTTAACTCACTCCAATGCGCAAGTAAACATAGAAAAACAGAAAACAAGTCCAAACAATGAAATAATTGCAAAATTTTACACTGAGTGTCCAGAAGTAACATTGTAAAGATGTTAGGTTCACTTTTTAAGGTTTATATCATGTGGCAGGAGAAAAAAAAGGAAAATCTCCAAATGAGCTTAACTCACTTTAATGTACACATAAAAATGGTAAAACAGAAAACAAGTCCAAACAATGAAATAATTGCAAAATTTTACACTGAGTGTCCAGAAGTAACATTGTAAAGATGTTATGTTCACTTTTTAAGGTTTATATCAAGTGGCAGGAGAAAAAAATGGAAAATCTCCAAATGAGCTTAACTCACTCTAATGAACACATAAACATAGAAAAATAGAAAACAAGTCCAAACAATGAAATAATTGCAACATTTTACACTGAGTGTCCAGAAGTAACATTGTAAAGATGTTATGTATACTTTTTAAGGTTTATATCATGTGGCAGGAGAAAAAAATGGAAAATCTCCAAATGAGCTTAACTCACTCTAATGAACACATAAACATAGCAAAATAGAAAACAAGTCCAAACAATGAAATAATTGCAAAATTTTACACTGAGTGTCCAGAAGTAACATTGTTAAGATGTTATGTTCACTTTTTAAGGTTTATATCATGTGGCAGGAAAAAAAAAGGGAAAATCTCCAAATGAGCTTAACTCACTTTAATGTACACATAAAAATGGTAAAACAGAAAACAAGTCCAAACAATGAAATAATTGCAACATTTTACACTGAGTGTCCAGAAGTAACATTGTAAAGATGTTATGTTCACTTTCTAAGGTTTATATCATGTGGCAGGAGAAAAAAATGGAAAATCTCTAAATGAGCTTAACTCACTCCAATGCGCAAGTAAACATAGAAAAACAGAAAACAAGTCCAAACAATGAAATAATTGCAACATTTTACACTGAGTGTCCAGAAGTAACATTGTAAAAATGTTAGGTTCACTTTTTAAGGTTTATATCATGTGGCAGGAGAAAAAAATGGAAAATCTCCAAATGAGCTTAACTCACTCTAATGAACACATAAACATAGAAAAATAGAAAACAAGTCCAAACAATGAAATAATTGCAACATTTTACACTGAGTGTCCAGAAGTAACATTGCAAAGATGTTATGTTCACTTTCTAAGGTTTATATCATGTGGCAGGAGAAAAAATGGAAAATCTCTAAATGAGCTTAACTCACTCCAATGCGCAAGTAAACATAGAAAAACAGAAAACAAGTCCAAACAATGAAATAATTGCAACATTTTACACTGAGTGTCCAGAAGTAACATTGTAAAAATGTTAGGTTCACTTTTTAAGGTTTATATCATGTGGCAGGAGAAAAAAATGGAAAATCTCCAAATGAGCTTAACTCACTCTAATGAACACATAAACATAGCAAAATAGAAAACAAGTCCAAACAATGAAATAATTGCAAAATTTTACACTGAGTGTCTAGAAGTAACATTGTAAAGATGTTATGTTCACTTTTTAAGGTTTATATCAAGTGGCAGGAGAAAAAAATGGAAAATCTCTAAATGAGCTTAACTCACTCCAATGCGCAAGTAAACATAGAAAAACAGAAAACAAGTCCAAACAATGAAATAATTGCAAAATTTTACACTGAGTGTCCAGAAGTAACATTGTAAAGATGTTAGGTTCACTTTTTAAGGTTTATATCATGTGGCAGGAGAAAAAAAAGGAAAATCTCCAAATGAGCTTAACTCACTTTAATGTACACATAAAAATGGTAAAACAGAAAACAAGTCCAAACAATGAAATAATTGCAAAATTTTACACTGAGTGTCCAGAAGTAACATTGTAAAGATGTTATGTTCACTTTTTAAGGTTTATATCAAGTGGCAGGAGAAAAAAATGGAAAATCTCCAAATGAGCTTAACTCACTCTAATGAACACATAAACATAGAAAAATAGAAAACAAGTCCAAACAATGAAATAATTGCAACATTTTACACTGAGTGTCCAGAAGTAACATTGTAAAGATGTTATGTATACTTTTTAAGGTTTATATCATGTGGCAGGAGAAAAAAATGGAAAATCTCCAAATGAGCTTAACTCACTCTAATGAACACATAAACATAGAAAAATAGAAAACAAGTCCAAACAATGAAATAATTGCAACATTTTACACTGAGTGTCCAGAAGTAACATTGTAAAGATGTTATGTTCACTTTTTAAGGTTTATATCATGTGGCAGGAGAAAAAAATGGAAAATCTCCAAATGAGCTTAACTCACTCTAATGAACACATAAACATAGCAAAATAGAAAACAAGTCCAAACAATGAAATAATTGCAACATTTTACACTGAGTGTCCAGAAGTAACATTGTAAAGATGTTAGGTTCACTTTTTAAGGTTTATATCATGTGGCAGGAGAAAAAAATGGAAAATCTCCAAATGAGCTTAACTCACTCTAATGAACACATAAACATAGAAAAATAGAAAACAAGTCCAAACAATGAAATAATTGCAACATTTTACACTGAGTGTCCAGAAGTAACATTGTAAAGATGTTATGTTCACTTTTTAAGGTTTATATCATGTGGCAGGAGAAAAAAATGGAAAATCTCCAAATGAGCACATAAACACTCTCTAATGAACACATAAACATATCAAAATAGAAAACAAGTCCAAACAATGAAATAATTGCAAAATTTTACACTGAGTGTCCAGAAGTAACATTGTAAAGATGTTATGTTCACTTTTTAAGGTTTATATCAAGTGGCAGGAGAAAAAAATGGAAAATCTCCAAATGAGCTTAACTCACTCTAATGAACACATAAACATAGAAAAATAGAAAACAAGTCCAAACAATGAAATAATTGCAACATTTTACACTGAGTGTCCAGAAGTAACATGGTAAAGATGTTATGCACACTTTTTAAGGTTTATATCCTGTGGCAGGAGAAAAAAATGGAAAATCTCCAAATGAGCTTAACTCACTCTAATGAACACATAAACATAGCAAAATAGAAAACAAGTCCAAACAATGAAATAATTGCAAAATGTTACACTGAGTGTCCAGAAGTAACATTGTTAAGATGTTATGTTCACTTTTTAAGGTTTATATCATGTGGCAGGAAAAAAAAAGGGAAAATCTCCAAATGAGCTTAACTCACTTTAATGTACACATAAAAATGGTAAAACAGAAAACAAGTCCAAACAATGAAATAATTGCAACATTTTACACTGAGTGTCCAGAAGTAACATTGTAAAGATGTTATGTTCACTTTCTAAGGTTTATATCATGTGGCAGGAGAAAAAAATGGAAAATCTCTAAATGAGCTTAACTCACTCCAATGCGCAAGTAAACAGAGAAAAACAGAAAACAAGTCCAAACAATGAAATAATTGCAACATTTTACACTGAGTGTCCAGAAGTAACATTGTAAAGATGTTAGGTTCACTTTTTAAGGTTTATATCATGTGGCAGGAGAAAAAAATGGAAAATCTCCAAATGAGCTTAACTCACTCTAATGAACACATAAACATAGAAAAATAGAAAACAAGTCCAAACAATGAAATAATTGCAACATTTTACACTGAGTGTCCAGAAGTAACATTGTAAAGATGTTATGTTCACTTTTTAAGGTTTATATCAAGTGGCAGGAGAAAAAAATGGAAAATCTCCAAATGAGCTTAACTCACTCTAATGAACACATAAACATAGCAAAATAGAAAACAAGTCCAAACAATGAAATAATTGCAAAATTTTACACTGAGTGTCCAGAAGTAACATTGTAAAGATGTTATGTTCACTTTTTAAGGTTTATATCAAGTGGCAGGAGAAAAAAATGGAAAATCTCCAAATGAGCTTAACTCACTCTAATGAACACATAAACATAGAAAAATAGAAAACAAGTCCAAACAATGAAATAATTGCAACATTTTACACTGAGTGTCCAGAAGTAACATTGTAAAGATGTTATGTATACTTTTTAAGGTTTATATCATGTGGCAGGAGAAAAAATGGAAAATCTCTAAATGAGCTTAACTCACTCCAATGCGCAAGTAAACATAGAAAAACAGAAAAAAAGTCCAAACAATGAAATAATTGCAACATTTTACACTGAGTGTCCAGAAGTAACATTGTAAAAATGTTAGGTTCACTTTTTAAGGTTTATATCATGTGGCAGGAGAAAAAAATGGAAAATCTCCAAATGAGCTTAACTCACTCTAATGAACACATAAACATAGAAAAATAGAAAACAAGTCCAAACAATGAAATAATTGCAACATTTTACACTGAGTGTCCAGAAGTAACATTGTAAAGATGTTATGTTCACTTTTTAAGGTTTATATCATGTGGCAGGAGAAAAAAATGGAAAATCTCCAAATGAGCTTAACTCACTCTAATGAACACATAAACATAGCAAAATAGAAAACAAGTCCAAACAATGAAATAATTGCAACATTTTACACTGAGTGTCCAGAAGTAACATTGTAAAGATGTTATGTTCACTTTTTAAGGTTTATATCATGTGGCAGGAGAAAAAAAAGGAAAATCTCCAAATGAGCTTAACTCACTTTAATGTACACATAAAAATGGTAAAACAGAAAACAAGTCCAAACAATGAAATAATTGCAAAATTTTACACTGAGTGTCCAGAAGTAACATTGTAAAGATGTTATGTTCACTTTTTAAGGTTTATATCAAGTGGCAGGAGAAAAAAATGGAAAATCTCCAAATGAGCTTAACTCACTTTAATGAACACATAAAAATGGTAAAACAGAAAACAAGTCCAAACAATGAAATAATTGCAACATTTTACACTGAGTGTCCAGAAGTAACATTGTAAAGATGTTATGTTCACTTTCTAAGGTTTATATCATGTGGCAGGAGAAAAAAATGGAAAATCTCTAAATGAGCTTAACTCACTCCAATGCGCAAGTAAACATAGAAAAACAGAAAACAAGTCCAAACAATGAAATAATTGCAACATTTTACACTGAGTGTCCAGAAGTAACATTGTAAAAATGTTAGGTTCACTTTTCAAGGTTTATATCATGTGGCAGGAGAAAAAAATGGAAAATCTCCAAATGAGCTTAACTCACTCTAATGAACACATAAACATAGAAAAATAGAAAACAAGTCCAAACAATGAAATAATTGCAACATTTTACACTGAGTGTCCAGAAGTAACATTGTAAAGATGTTATGTTCACTTTTTAAGGTTTATATCATGTGGCAGGAGAAAAAAATGGAAAATCTCCAAATGAGCTTAACTCACTCTAATGAACACATAAACATAGCAAAATAGAAAACAAGTCCAAACAATGAAATAATTGCAAAATTTTACACTGAGTGTCCAGAAGTAACATTGTAAAGATGTTATGTTCACTTTCTAAGGTTTATATCATGTGGCAGGAGAAAAAAATGGAAAATCTCTAAATGAGCTTAACTCACTCCAATGCGCAAGTAAACATAGAAAAACAGAAAACAAGTCCAAACAATGAAATAATTGCAACATTTTACACTGAGTGTCCAGAAGAAACATTGTAAAGATGTTAGGTTCACTTTTTAAGGTTTATATCATGTGGCAGGAGAAAAAAATGGAAAATCTCCAAATGAGCTTAACTCACTCTAATGAACACATAAACATAGAAAAATAGAAAACAAGTCCAAACAATGAAATAATTGCAACATTTTACACTGAGTGTCCAGAAGTAACATTGTAAAGATGTTCGGTTCACTTTTTAAGGTTTATATCATGTGGCAGGAGAAAAAAATGGAAAATCTCCAAATGAGCTTAACTCACTCTAATGAACACATAAACATAGCAAAATAGAAAACAAGTCCAAACAATGAAATAATTGCAAAATTTTACACTGAGTGTCCAGAAGTAACATTGTAAAGATGTTATGTTCACTTTTTAAGGTTTATATGAAGTGGCAGGAGAAAAAAATGGAAAATCTCTAAATGATCTTAACTCACTCCAATGCGCAAGTAAACATAGAAAAACAGAAAACAAGTCCAAACAATGAAATAATTGCAACATTTTACACTGAGTGTCCAGAAGTAACATTGTTAAGATGTTATGTTCATTTTTAAGGTTTATATCATGTGGCAGGAGAAAAAAATGGAAAATCTCCAAATGAGCTTAACTCACTTTAATGTACACATAAAAATGGAAAAACAGAAAACAAGTCCAAACAATGAAATAATTGCAACATTTTACACTGAGTGTCCAGAAGTAACATTGTAAAGATGTTAGGTTCACTTTTTAAGGTTTATATCATGTGGCAGGAGAAAAAAATGGAAAATCTCTAAATGAGCTTAACTCACTCCAATGCGCAAGTAAACATAGAAAAACAGAAAACAAGTCCAAACAATGAAATAATTGCAAAATTTTACACTGAGTGTCCAGAAGTAACATTGTAAAAATGTTAGGTTCACTTTTTAAGGTTTATATCATGTGGCAGGAGAAAAAAATGGAAAATCTCCAAATGAGCTTAACTCACTCTAATGAACACATAAACATAGAAAAATAGAAAACAAGTCCAAACAATGAAATAATTGCAACATTTTACACTGAGTGTCCAGAAGTAACATTGTAAAGATGTTATGTTCACTTTTTAAGGTTTATATCATGTGGCAGGAGAAAAAAATGGAAAATCTCCAAATGAGCTTAACTCACTCTAATGAACACATAAACATAGCAAAATAGAAAACAAGTCCAAACAATGAAATAATTGCAAAATTTTACACTGAGTGTCCAGAAGTAACATTGTAAAGATGTTAGGTTCACTTTCTAAGGTTTATATCATGTGGCAGGAGAAAAAAATGGAAAATCTCTAAATGAGCTTAACTCACTCCAATGCGCAAGTAAACATAGAAAAACAGAAAACAAGTCCAAACAATGAAATAATTGCAACATTTTACACTGAGTGTCCAGAAGTAACATTGTAAAGATGTTAGGTTCACTTTTTAAGATTTATATCATGTGGCAGGAGAAAAAAATGGAAAATCTCCAAATGAGCTTAACTCACTCTAATGAACACATAAACATAGAAAAATAGAAAACAAGTCCAAACAATGAAATAATTGCAACATTTTACACTGA
Source organism: Microchirus variegatus (assembly GCF_963457635.1). NCBI lineage: Eukaryota > Metazoa > Chordata > Actinopteri > Pleuronectiformes > Soleidae > Microchirus > Microchirus variegatus. The sequence goes on from NC_139809.1 coordinate 24,126,534, forward strand.
GTGTCCAGAAGTAACATTGTAAAGATGTTATGTTCACTTTTTAAGGTTTATATCATGTGGCAGGAGAAAAAAATGGAAAATCTCCAAATGAGCTTAACTCACTCTAATGAACACATAAACATAGCAAAATAGAAAACAAGTCCAAACAATGAAATAATTGCAAAATTTTACACTGAGTGTCCAGAAGTAACATTGTAAAGATGTTATGTTCACTTTTTAAGGTTTATATCAAGTGGCAGGAGAAAAAAATGGAAAATCTCTAAATGATCTTAACTCACTCCAATGCGCAAGTAAACATAGAAAAACAGAAAACAAGTCCAAACAATGAAATAATTGCAACATTTTACACTGAGTGTCCAGAAGTAACATTGTTAAGATGTTATGTTCATTTTTAAGGTTTATATCATGTGGCAGGAGAAAAAAATGGAAAATCTCCAAATGAGCTTAACTCACTTTAATGTACACATAAAAAATGGAAAAACAGAAAACAAGTCCAAACAATGAAATAATTGCAACATTTTACACTGAGTGTCCAGAAGTAACATTGTAAAGATGTTATGTTCACTTTTTAAGGTTTATATCAAGTGGCAGGAGAAAGAAAAGAGAAAATCTCCAAATGAGCTTAACTCACTCCAATGCGCAAGTAAAGATAGAAAAACAGAAAACAAGTCCAAACAATGAAATAATTGCAACATTTTACACTGAGTGTCCAGAAGTAACATTGTAAAGATGTTATGTTCACTTTTTAAGGTTTATATCATGTGGCAGGAGAAAAAAATGGAAAATCTCCAAATGAGCTTAACTCACTCTAATGAACACATAAACATAGCAAAATAGAAAACAAGTCCAAACAATGAAATAATTGCAACATTTTACACTGAGTGTCCAGAAGTAACATTGTAAAGATGTTAGGTTCACTTTTTAAGGTTTATATCATGTGGCAGGAGAAAAAAATGGAAAATCTCCAAATGAGCTTAACTCACTCTAATGAACACATAAACATAGAAAAATAGAAAACAAGTCCAAACAATGAAATAATTGCAACATTTTACACTGAGTGTCCAGAAGTAACATTGTAAAGATGTTATGTATACTTTTTAAGGTTTATATCATGTGGCAGGAGAAAAAAATGGAAAATCTCCAAATGAGCTTAACTCACTCTAATGAACACATAAACATAGCAAAATAGAAAACAAGTCCAAACAATGAAATAATTGCAAAATTTTACACTGAGTGTCCAGAAGTAACATTGTTAAGATGTTATGTTCACTTTTTAAGGTTTATATCATGTGGCAGGAAAAAAAAAGGGAAAATCTCCAAATGAGCTTAACTCACTTTAATGTACACATAAAAATGGTAAAACAGAAAACAAGTCCAAACAATGAAATAATTGCAACATTTTACACTGAGTGTCCAGAAGTAACATTGTAAAGATGTTATGTTCACTTTTTAAGGTTTATATCAAGTGGCAGGAGAAAAAAATGGAAAATCTCCAAATGAGCTTAACTCACTCTAATGAACACATAAACATAGCAAAATAGAAAACAAGTCCAAACAATGAAATAATTGCAAAATTTTACACTGAGTGCCCAGAAGTAACATTGTAAAGATGTTATGTTCACTTTTTAAGGTTTATATCAAGTGGCAGGAGAAAAAAATGGAAAATCTCCAAATGAGCTTAACTCACTCTAATGAACACATAAACATAGAAAAATAGAAAACAAGTCCAAACAATGAAATAATTGCAACATTTTACACTGAGTGTCCAGAAGTAACATTGTAAAGATGTTATGTATACTTTTTAAGGTTTATATCATGTGGCAGGAGAAAAAAATGGAAAATCTCCAAATGAGCTTAACTCACTCTAATGAACACATAAACATAGCAAAATAGAAAACAAGTCCAAACAATGAAATAATTGCAAAATTTTACACTGAGTGTCCAGAAGTAACATTGTTAAGATGTTATGTTCACTTTTTAAGGTTTATATCATGTGGCAGGAAAAAAAAAGGGAAAATCTCCAAATGAGCTTAACTCACTTTAATGTACACATAAAAATGGTAAAACAGAAAACATGTCCAAACAATGAAATAATTGCAACATTTTACACTGAGTGTCCAGAAGTAACATTGTAAAGATGTTATGTTCACTTTCTAAGGTTTATATCATGTGGCAGGAGAAAAAAATGGAAAATCTCTAAATGAGCTTAACTCACTCCAATGCGCAAGTAAACATAGAAAAACAGAAAACAAGTCCAAACAATGAAATAATTGCAACATTTTACACTGAGTGTCCAGAAGTAACATTGTAAAGATGTTATGTTCACTTTTTAAGGTTTATATCATGTGGCAGGAGAAAAAAAGGGAAAATCTCCAAATGAGCTTAACTCACTTTAATGTACACATAAAAATGGTAAAACAGAAAACAAGTCCAAACAATGAAATAATTGCAACATTTTACACTGAGTGTCCAGAAGTAACATTGTAAAGATGTTATGTTCACTTTCTAAGGTTTATATCATGTGGCAGGAGAAAAAAATGGAAAATCTCTAAATGAGCTTAACTCACTCCAATGCGCAAGTAAACAGAGAAAAACAGAAAACAAGTCCAAACAATGAAATAATTGCAACATTTTACACTGAGTGTCCAGAAGTAACATTGTAAAGATGTTAGGTTCACTTTTTAAGGTTTATATCATGTGGCAGGAGAAAAAAATGGAAAATCTCCAAATGAGCTTAACTCACTCTAATGAACACATAAACATAGAAAAATAGAAAACAAGTCCAAACAATGAAATAATTGCAACATTTTACACTGAGTGTCCAGAAGTAACATTGTAAAGATGTTATGTTCACTTTTTAAGGTTTATATCAAGTGGCAGGAGAAAAAAATGGAAAATCTCCAAATGAGCTTAACTCACTCTAATGAACACATAAACATAGCAAAATAGAAAACAAGTCCAAACAATGAAATAATTGCAAAATTTTACACTGAGTGTCCAGAAGTAACATTGTAAAGATGTTATGTTCACTTTTTAAGGTTTATATCAAGTGGCAGGAGAAAAAAATGGAAAATCTCCAAATGAGCTTAACTCACTCTAATGAACACATAAACATAGAAAAATAGAAAACAAGTCCAAACAATGAAATAATTGCAACATTTTACACTGAGTGTCCAGAAGTAACATTGTAAAGATGCTATGTATACTTTTTAAGGTTTATATCATGTGGCAGGAGAAAAAAATGGAAAATCTCCAAATGAGCTTAACTCACTCTAATGAACACATAAACATAGCAAAATAGAAAACAAGTCCAAACAATGAAATAATTGCAAAATTTTACACTGAGTGTCCAGAAGTAACATTGTTAAGATGTTATGTTCACTTTTTAAGGTTTATATCATGTGGCAGGAAAAAAAAAGGGAAAATCTCCAAATGAGCTTAACTCACTTTAATGTACACATAAAAATGGTAAAACAGAAAACAAGTCCAAACAATGAAATAATTGCAACATTTTACACTGAGTGTCCAGAAGTAACATTGTAAAGATGCTATGTTCACTTTCTAAGGTTTATATCATGTGGCAGGAGAAAAAAATGGAAAATCTCTAAATGAGCTTAACTCACTCCAATGCGCAAGTAAACATAGAAAAACAGAAAACAAGTCCAAACAATGAAATAATTGCAACATTTTACACTGAGTGTCCAGAAGTAACATTGTAAAGATGTTATGTTCACTTTTTAAGGTTTATATCATGTGGCAGGAGAAAAAAATGGAAAATCTCCAAATGAGCTTAACTCACTCTAATGAACACATAAACATAGCAAAATAGAAAACAAGTCCAAACAATGAAATAATTGCAAAATTTTACACTGAGTGTCCAGAAGTAACATTGTTAAGATGTTATGTTCACTTTTTAAGGTTTATATCATGTGGCAGGAAAAAAAAAGGGAAAATCTCCAAATGAGCTTAACTCACTTTAATGTACACATAAAAATGGTAAAACAGAAAACAAGTCCAAACAATGAAATAATTGCAACATTTTACACTGAGTGTCCAGAAGTAACATTGTAAAGATGCTATGTTCACTTTCTAAGGTTTATATCATGTGGCAGGAGAAAAAAATGGAAAATCTCTAAATGAGCTTAACTCACTCCAATGCGCAAGTAAACATAGAAAAACAGAAAACAAGTCCAAACAATGAAATAATTGCAACATTTTACACTGAGTGTCCAGAAGTAACATTGTAAAGATGTTATGTTCACTTTTTAAGGTTTATATCAAGTGGCAGGAGAAAAAAATGGAAAATCTCTAAATGATCTTAACTCACTCCAATGCGCAAGTAAACATAGAAAAACAGAAAACAAGTCCAAACAATGAAATAATTGCAACATTTTACACTGAGTGTCCAGAAGTAACATTGTTAAGATGTTATGTTCATTTTTAAGGTTTATATCATGTGGCAGGAGAAAAAAATGGAAAATCTCCAAATGAGCTTAACTCACTTTAATGTACACATAAAAATGGAAAAACAGAAAACAAGTCCAAACAATGAAATAATTGCAACATTTTACACTGAGTGTCCAGAAGTAACATTGTAAAGATGTTAGGTTCACTTTTTAAGGTTTATATCATGTGGCAGGAGAAAAAAATGGAAAATCTCTAAATGAGCTTAACTCACTCCAATGCGCAAGTAAACATAGAAAAACAGAAAACAAGTCCAAACAATGAAATAATTGCAAAATTTTACACTGAGTGTCCAGAAGTAACATTGTAAAAATGTTAGGTTCACTTTTTAAGGTTTATATCATGTGGCAGGAGAAAAAAATGGAAAATCTCCAAATGAGCTTAACTCACTCTAATGAACACATAAACATAGAAAAATAGAAAACAAGTCCAAACAATGAAATAATTGCAACATTTTACACTGAGTGTCCAGAAGTAACATTGTAAAGATGTTATGTTCACTTTTTAAGGTTTATATCATGTGGCAGGAGAAAAAAATGGAAAATCTCCAAATGAGCTTAACTCACTCTAATGAACACATAAACATAGCAAAATAGAAAACAAGTCCAAACAATGAAATAATTGCAAAATTTTACACTGAGTGTCCAGAAGTAACATTGTTAAGATGTTATGTTCATTTTTAAGGTTTATATCATGTGGCAGGAGAAAAAAATGGAAAATCTCCAAATGAGCTTAACTCACTTTAATGTACACATAAAAATGGAAAAACAGAAAACAAGTCCAAACAATGAAATAATTGCAACATTTTACACTGAGTGTCCAGAAGTAACATTGTAAAGATGTTAGGTTCACTTTTTAAGGTTTATATCATGTGGCAGGAGAAAAAAATGGAAAATCTCTAAATGAGCTTAACTCACTCCAATGCGCAAGTAAACATAGAAAAACAGAAAACAAGTCCAAACAATGAAATAATTGCAAAATTTTACACTGAGTGTCCAGAAGTAACATTGTAAAAATGTTAGGTTCACTTTTTAAGGTTTATATCATGTGGCAGGAGAAAAAAATGGAAAATCTCCAAATGAGCTTAACTCACTCTAATGAACACATAAACATAGAAAAATAGAAAACAAGTCCAAACAATGAAATAATTGCAACATTTTACACTGAGTGTCCAGAAGTAACATTGTAAAGATGTTATGTTCACTTTTTAAGGTTTATATCATGTGGCAGGAGAAAAAAATGGAAAATCTCCAAATGAGCTTAACTCACTCTAATGAACACATAAACATAGCAAAATAGAAAACAAGTCCAAACAATGAAATAATTGCAAAATTTTACACTGAGTGTCCAGAAGTAACATTGTAAAGATGTTAGGTTCACTTTCTAAGGTTTATATCATGTGGCAGGAGAAAAAAATGGAAAATCTCTAAATGAGCTTAACTCACTCCAATGCGCAAGTAAACATAGAAAAACAGAAAACAAATCCAAACAATGAAATAATTGCAACATTTTACACTGAGTGTCCAGAAGTAACATTGTAAAGATGTTAGGTTCACTTTTTAAGGTTTATATCATGTGGCAGGAGAAAAAAATGGAAAATCTCCAAATGAGCTTAACTCACTCTAATGAACACATAAACATAGAAAAATAGAAAACAAGTCCAAACAATGAAATAATTGCAACATTTTACACTGAGTGTCCAGAAGTAACATTGTAAAGATGTTATGTTCACTTTTTAAGGTTTATATCATGTGGCAGGAGAAAAAAATGGAAAATCTCCAAATGAGCTTAACTCACTCTAATGAACACATAAACATAGCAAAATAGAAAACAAGTCCAAACAATGAAATAATTGCAAAATTTTACACTGAGTGTCCAGAAGTAACATTGTAAAGATGTTATGTTCACTTTTTAAGGTTTATATCAAGTGGCAGGAGAAAAAAATGGAAAATCTCTAAATGATCTTAACTCACTCCAATGCGCAAGTAAACATAGAAAAACAGAAAACAAGTCCAAACAATGAAATAATTGCAACATTTTACACTGAGTGTCCAGAAGTAACATTGTTAAGATGTTATGTTCATTTTTAAGGTTTATATCATGTGGCAGGAGAAAAAAATGGAAAATCTCCAAATGAGCTTAACTCACTTTAATGTACACATAAAAAATGGAAAAACAGAAAACAAGTCCAAACAATGAAATAATTGCAACATTTTACACTGAGTGTCCAGAAGTAACATTGTAAAGATGTTAGGTTCACTTTTTAAGGTTTATATCATGTGGCAGGAGAAAAAAATGGAAAATCTCCAAATGAGCTTAACTCACTCTAATGAACACATAAACATAGAAAAATAGAAAACAAGTCCAAACAATGAAATAATTGCAACATTTTACACTGAGTGTCCAGAAGTAACATTGTAAAGATGTTATGTTCACTTTTTAAGGTTTATATCAAGTGGCAGGAGAAAGAAAAGAGAAAATCTCCAAATGAGCTTAACTCACTCCAATGCGCAAGTAAAGATAGAAAAACAGAAAACAAGTCCAAACAATGAAATAATTGCAACATTTTACACTGAGTGTCCAGAAGTAACATTGTAAAGATGTTATGTTCACTTTTTAAGGTTGATATCATGTGGCAGGAGAAAAAAATGGAAAATCTCCAAATGAGCTTAACTCACTCTAATGAACACATAAACATAGCAAAATAGAAAACAAGTCCAAACAATGAAATAATTGCAACATTTTACACTGAGTGTCCAGAAGTAACATTGTAAAGATGTTAGGTTCACTTTTTAAGGTTTATATCATGTGGCAGGAGAAAAAAATGGAAAATCTCCAAATGAGCTTAACTCACTCTAATGAACACATAAACATAGAAAAATAGAAAACAAGTCCAAACAATGAAATAATTGCAACATTTTACACTGAGTGTCCAGAAGTAACATTGTAAAGATGTTATGTTCACTTTTTAAGGTTTATATCATGTGGCAGGAGAAAAAAATGGAAAATCTCCAAATGAGCACATAAACACTCTCTAATGAACACATAAACATATCAAAATAGAAAACAAGTCCAAACAATGAAATAATTGCAACATTTTACACTGAGTGTCCAGAAGTAACATTGTTAAGATGTTATGTTCATTTTTAAGGTTTATATCATGTGGCAGGAGAAAAAAATGGAAAATCTCCAAATGAGCTTAACTCACTTTAATGTACACATAAAAAATGGAAAAACAGAAAACAAGTCCAAACAATGAAATAATTGCAACATTTTACACTGAGTGTCCAGAAGTAACATTGTAAAGATGTTAGGTTCACTTTTTAAGGTTTATATCATGTGGCAGGAGAAAAAAATGGAAAATCTCCAAATGAGCTTAACTCACTCTAATGAACACATAAACATAGAAAAATAGAAAACAAGTCCAAACAATGAAATAATTGCAACATTTTACACTGAGTGTCCAGAAGTAACATTGTAAAGATGTTATGTTCACTTTTTAAGGTTTATATCAAGTGGCAGGAGAAAGAAAAGAGAAAATCTCCAAATGAGCTTAACTCACTCCAATGCGCAAGTAAAGATAGAAAAACAGAAAACAAGTCCAAACAATGAAATAATTGCAACATTTTACACTGAGTGTCCAGAAGTAACATTGTAAAGATGTTATGTTCACTTTTTAAGGTTTATATCATGTGGCAGGAGAAAAAAATGGAAAATCTCCAAATGAGCTTAACTCACTCTAATGAACACATAAACATAGCAAAATAGAAAACAAGTCCAAACAATGAAATAATTGCAACATTTTACACTGAGTGTCCAGAAGTAACATTGTAAAGATGTTAGGTTCACTTTTTAAGGTTTATATCATGTGGCAGGAGAAAAAAATGGAAAATCTCCAAATGAGCTTAACTCACTCTAATGAACACATAAACATAGAAAAATAGAAAACAAGTCCAAACAATGAAATAATTGCAACATTTTACACTGAGTGTCCAGAAGTAACATTGTAAAGATGTTATGTTCACTTTTTAAGGTTTATATCCTGTGGCAGGAAAAAAAAAGGGAAAATCTCCAAATGAGCTTAACTCACTTTAATGTACACATAAAAATGGTAAAACAGAAAACAAGTCCAAACAATGAAATAATTGCAACATTTTACACTGAGTGTCCAGAAGTAACATTGTAAAGATGTTATGTTCACTTTCTAAGGTTTATATCATGTGGCAGGAGAAAAAAATGGAAAATCTCTAAATGAGCTTAACTCACTCCAATGCGCAAGTAAACAGAGAAAAACAGAAAACAAGTCCAAACAATGAAATAATTGCAACATTTTACACTGAGTGTCCAGAAGTAACATTGTAAAGATGTTAGGTTCACTTTTTAAGGTTTATATCATGTGGCAGGAGAAAAAAATGGAAAATCTCCAAATGAGCTTAACTCACTCTAATGAACACATAAACATAGAAAAATAGAAAACAAGTCCAAACAATGAAATAATTGCAACATTTTACACTGAGTGTCCAGAAGTAACATTGTAAAGATGTTATGTTCACTTTTTAAGGTTTATATCAAGTGGCAGGAGAAAAAAATGGAAAATCTCCAAATGAGCTTAACTCACTCTAATGAACACATAAACATAGCAAAATAGAAAACAAGTCCAAACAATGAAATAATTGCAAAATTTTACACTGAGTGTCCAGAAGTAACATTGTAAAGATGTTATGTTCACTTTTTAAGGTTTATATCAAGTGGCAGGAGAAAAAAATGGAAAATCTCCAAATGAGCTTAACTCACTCTAATGAACACATAAACATAGAAAAATAGAAAACAAGTCCAAACAATGAAATAATTGCAACATTTTACACTGAGTGTCCAGAAGTAACATTGTAAAGATGTTATGTATACTTTTTAAGGTTTATATCATGTGGCAGGAGAAAAAAATGGAAAATCTCCAAATGAGCTTAACTCACTCTAATGAACACATAAACATAGCAAAATAGAAAACAAGTCCAAACAATGAAATAATTGCAAAATTTTACACTGAGTGTCCAGAAGTAACATTGTTAAGATGTTATGTTCACTTTTTAAGGTTTATATCATGTGGCAGGAAAAAAAAAGGGAAAATCTCCAAATGAGCTTAACTCACTTTAATGTTCACATAAAAATGGTAAAACAGAAAACAAGTCCAAACAATGAAATAATTGCAACATTTTACACTGAGTGTCCAGAAGTAACATTGTAAAGATGTTATGTTCACTTTCTAAGGTTTATATCATGTGGCAGGAAAAAAAAAGGGAAAATCTCCAAATGAGCTTAACTCACTTTAATGTACACATAAAAATGGTAAAACAGAAAACAAGTCCAAACAATGAAATAATTGCAACATTTTACACTGAGTGTCCAGAAGTAACATTGTAAAGATGTTATGTTCACTTTTTAAGGTTTATATCAAGTGGCAGGAGAAAAAAATGGAAAATCTCCAAATGAGCTTAACTCACTCTAATGAACACATAAACATAGCAAAATAGAAAACAAGTCCAAACAATGAAATAATTGCAAAATTTTACACTGAGTGTCCAGAAGTAACATTGTAAAGATGTTATGTTCACTTTTTAAGGTTTATATCAAGTGGCAGGAGAAAAAAATGGAAAATCTCCAAATGAGCTTAACTCACTCTAATGAACACATAAACATAGAAAAATAGAAAACAAGTCCAAACAATGAAATAATTGCAACATTTTACACTGAGTGTCCAGAAGTAACATTGTAAAGATGTTATGTATACTTTTTAAGGTTTATATCATGTGGCAGGAGAAAAAAATGGAAAATCTCCAAATGAGCTTAACTCACTCTAATGAACACATAAACATAGCAAAATAGAAAACAAGTCCAAACAATGAAATAATTGCAAAATTTTACACTGAGTGTCCAGAAGTAACATTGTTAAGATGTTATGTTCACTTTTTAAGGTTTATATCATGTGGCAGGAAAAAAAAAGGGAAAATCTCCAAATGAGCTTAACTCACTTTAATATACACATAAAAATGGTAAAACAGAAAACAAGTCCAAACAATGAAATAATTGCAACATTTTACACTGAGTGTCCAGAAGTAACATTGTAAAGATGTTATGTTCACTTTCTAAGGTTTATATCATGTGGCAGGAGAAAAAAATGGAAAATCTCTAAATGAGCTTAACTCACTCCAATGCGCAAGAAAACATAGAAAAACAGAAAACAAGTCCAAACAATGAAATAATTGCAACATTTTACACTGAGTGTCCAGAAGTAACATTGTAAAGATGTTATGTTCACTTTTTAAGGTTTATATCATGTGGCAGGAGAAAAAAAGGGAAAATCTCCAAATTAGATTAACTCACTTTAATGTACACATAAAAATGGTAAAACAGAAAACAAGTCCAAACAATGAAATAATTGCAACATTTTACACTGAGTGTCCAGAAGTAACATTGTAAAGATGTTATGTTCACTTTCTAAGGTTTATATCATGTGGCAGGAGAAAAAAATGGAAAATCTCTAAATGAGCTTAACTCACTCCATTGCGCAAGTAAACAGAGAAAAACAGAAAACAAGTCCAAACAATGAAATAATTGCAACATTTTACACTGAGTGTCCAGAAGTAACATTGTAAAGATGTTAGGTTCACTTTTTAAGGTTTATATCATGTGGCAGGAGAAAAAAATGGAAAATCTCCAAATGAGCTTAACTCACTCTAATGAACACATAAACATAGAAAAATAGAAAACAAGTCCAAACAATGAAATAATTGCAACATTTTACACTGAGTGTCCAGAAGTAACATTGTAAAGATGTTATGTTCACTTTTTAAGGTTTATATCAAGTGGCAGGAGAAAAAAATGGAAAATCTCCAAATGAGCTTAACTCACTCTAATGAACACATAAACATAGCAAAATAGAAAACAAGTCCAAACAATGAAATAATTGCAAAATTTTACACTGAGTGTCCAGAAGTAACATTGTAAAGATGTTATGTTCACTTTTTAAGGTTTATATCAAGTGGCAGGAGAAAAAAATGGAAAATCTCCAAATGAGCTTAACTCACTCTAATGAACACATAAACATAGAAAAATAGAAAACAAGTCCAAACAATGAAATAATTGCAACATTTTACACTGAGTGTCCAGAAGTAACATTGTAAAGATGTTATGTATACTTTTTAAGGTTTATATCATGTGGCAGGAGAAAAAAATGGAAAATCTCCAAATGAGCTTAACTCACTCTAATGAACACATAAACATAGCAAAATAGAAAACAAGTCCAAACAATGAAATAATTGCAAAATTTTACACTGAGTGTCCAGAAGTAACATTGTAAAGATGTTATGTTCACTTTCTAAGGTTTATATCAAGTGGCAGGAGAAAAAAATGGAAAATCTCTAAATGAGCTTAACTCACTCCAATGCGCAAGTAAACATAGAAAAACAGAAAACAAGTCCAAACAATGAAATAATTGCAAAATTTTACACTGAGTGTCCAGAAGTAACATTGTAAAGATGTTATGTTCACTTTTTAAGGTTTATATCAAGTGGCAGGAGAAAAAAATGGAAAATCTCCAAATGAGCTTAACTCACTTTAATGTACACATAAAAATGGTAAAACAGAAAACAAGTCCAAACAATGAAATAATTGCAAAATTTTACACTGAGTGTCCAGAAGTAACATTGTAAAGAAGTTAGGTTCACTTTTTAAGGTTTATATCATGTGGCAGGAGAAAAAAATGGAAAATCTCCAAATGAGCTTAACTCACTCTAATGAACACATAAACATAGAAAAATAGAAAACAAGTCCAAACAATGAAATAATTGCAACATTTTACACTGAGTGTCCAGAAGTAACATTGTTAAGATGTTATGTTCACTTTTTAAGGTTTATATCATGTGGCAGGAGAAAAAAATGGAAAATCTCCAAATGAGCTTAACTCACTTTAATGTACACATAAAAATGGAAAAACAGAAAACAAGTCCAAACAATGAAATAATTGCAACATTTTACACTGAGTGTCCAGAAGTAACATTGTAAAGAAGTTAGGTTCACTTTTTAAGGTTTATATCATGTGGCAGGAGAAAAAAATGGAAAATCTCCAAATGAGCTTAACTCACTCTAATGAACACATAAACATAGAAAAATAGAAAACAAGTCCAAACAATGAAATAATTGCAACATTTTACACTGAGTGTCCAGAAGTAACATTGTAAAGATGTTATGTTCACTTTTTAAGGTTTATATCATGTGGCAGGAGAAAAAAATGGAAAATCTCCAAATGAGCTTAACTCACTCTAATGAACACATAAACATAGAAAAATAGAAAACAAGTCCAAACAATGAAATAATTGTAACATTTTACACTGAGTGTCCAGAAGTAACATTGTAAAGATGTTATGTTCACTTTTTAAGGTTTATATCATGTGGCAGGAGAAAAAAAGTGGAAAATCTCCAAATGAGCTCAACTCACTCTAATGAACACATAAACATAGCAAAATAGAAAACAAGTCCAAACAATGAAATAATTGCAAAATTTTACACTGAGTGTCCAGAAGTAACATTGTAAAGATGTTAGGTTCACTTTTTAAGGTTTATATCATGTGGCAGGAGAAAAAAATGGAAAATCTCCAAATGAGCTTAACTCACTTTAATGTACACATAAAAATGGAAAAACAGAAAACAAGTCCAAACAATGAAATAATTGCAACATTTTACACTGAGTGTCCAGAAGTAACATTGTTAAGATGTTATGTTCACTTTTTAAGGTTTATATCATGTGGCAGGAGAAAAAAATGGAAAATCTCCAAATGAGCTTAACTCACTTTAATGTACACATAAAAATGGAAAAACAGAAAACAAGTCCAAACAATGAAATAATTGCAACATTTTACACTGAGTGTCCAGAAGTAACATTGTAAAGAAGTTAGGTTCACTTTTTAAGGTTTATATCATGTGGCAGGAGAAAAAAATGGAAAATCTCCAAATGAGCTTAACTCACTCTAATGAACACATAAACATAGAAAAATAGAAAACAAGTCCAAACAATGAAATAATTGCAACATTTTACACTGAGTGTCCAGAAGTAACATTGTAAAGATGTTATGTTCACTTTTTAAGGTTTATATCATGTGGCAGGAGAAAAAAATGGAAAATCTCCAAATGAGCTTAACTCACTCTAATGAACACATAAACATAGCAAAATAGAAAACAAGTCCAAACAATGAAATAATTGCAAAATTTTACACTGAGTGTCCAGAATTAACATTGTAAATATGTTATGTTCACTTTTTAAGGTTTATATCAAGTGGCAGGAGAAAAAAATGGAAAATCTCTAAATGAGCTTAACTCACTCTAATGAACACATAAACATAGCAAAATAGAAAACAAGTCCAAACAATGAAATAATTGCAAAATTTTACACTGAGTGTCCAGAAGTAACATTGTAAAGATGTTATGTTCACTTTTTAAGGTTTATATCATGTGGCAGGAAAAAAAAAGGGAAAATCTCTAAATGAGCTTAACTCACTCCAATGCGCAAGTAAACATAGAAAAACAGAAAACAAGTCCAAACAATGAAATAATTGCAAAATTTTACACTGAGTGTCCAGAAGTAACATTGTAAAGATGTTAGGTTCACTTTTTAAGGTTTATATCATGTGACAGGAGAAAAAAAAGGAAAATCTCCAAATGAGCTTAACTCACTTTAATGTACACATAAAAATGGAAAAACAGAAAACAAGTCCAAACAATGAAATAATTGCAACATTTTACACTGAGTGTCCAGAAAAGTAACATTGTTAAGATGTTTTGTTCACTTTTTAAGGTTTATATCATGTGGCAGGAGAAAAAAATGGAAAATCTCCAAATGAGCTTAACTCACTTTAATGTACACATAAAAATGGAAAAACAGAAAACAAGTCCAAACAATGAAATAATTGCAACATTTTACACTGAGTGTCCAGAAGAAACATTGTTAAGATGTTATGTTCACTTTTTAAGGTTTATATCATGTGGCAGGAGAAAAAAATGGAAAATCTCCAAATGAGCTTAACTCACTTTAATGTACACATAAAAATGGAAAAACAGAAAACAAGTCCAAACAATGAAATAATTGCAACATTTTACACTGAGTGTCCAGAAGTAACATTGTAAAGAAGTTAGGTTCACTTTTTAAGGTTTATATCATGTGGCAGGAGAAAAAAATGGAAAATCTCCAAATGAGCTTAACTCACTCTAATGAACACATAAACATAGAAAAATAGAAAACAAGTCCAAACAATGAAATAATTGCAACATTTTACACTGAGTGTCCAGAAGTAACATTGTAAAGATGTTAGGTTCACTTTTTAAGGTTTATATCATGTGGCAGGAGAAAAAAATGGAAAATCTCCAAATGAGCTTAACTCACTCTAATGAACACATAAACATAGCAAAATAGAAAACAAGTCCAAACAATGAAATAATTGCAAAATTTTACACTGAGTGTCCAGAATTAACATTGTAAATATGTTATGTTCACTTTTTAAGGTTTATATCATGTGGCAGGAGAAAAAAATGGAAAATCTCCAAATGAGCTTAACTCACTCTAATGAACACATAAACATAGCAAAATAGAAAACAAGTCCAAACAATGAAATAATTGCAAAATTTTACACTGAGTGTCCAGAATTAACATTGTAAATATGTTATGTTCACTTTTTAAGGTTTATATCAAGTGGCAGGAGAAAAAAATGGAAAATCTCTAAATGAGCTTAACTCACTCTAATGAACACATAAACATAGAAAAATAGAAAACAAGTCCAAACAATGAAATAATTGCAAAATTTTACACTGAGTGTCCAGAAGTAACATTGTAAAGATGTTATGTACACTTTTTAAGGTTTATATCATGTGGCAGGAGAAAAAAATGGAAAATCTCCAAATGAGCTTAACTCACTCTAATGAACACATAAACATAGCAAAATAGAAAACAAGTCCAAACAATGAAATAATTGCAAAATTTTGCATTGAGTGTCCAGAAGTAACATTGTTAAGATGTTATGTTCACTTTTTAAGGTTTATATCATGTGGCAGGAAAAAAAAAGGGAAAATCTCCAAATGAGCTTAACTCACTTTAATGTACACATTAAAATGGTAAAACAGAAAACAAGTCCAAACAATGAAATAATTGCAACATTTTACACTGAGTGTCCAGAAGTAACATTGTAAAGATGTTAGGTTCACTTTTTAAGGTTTATATCATGTGGCAGGAGAAAAAAATGGAAAATCTCCAAATGAGCTTAACTCACTCTAATGAACACATAAACATAGAAAAATAGAAAACAAGTCCAAACAATGAAATAATTGCAACATTTTACACTGAGTGTCCAGAAGTAACATTGTAAAGATGTTATGTTCACTTTTTAAGGTTTATATCAAGTGGCAGGAGAAAAAAATGGAAAATCTCTAAATGAGCTTAACTCACTCCAATGCGCAAGTAAACATAGAAAAACAGAAAACAAGTCCAAACAATGAAATAATTGCAACATTTTACACTGAGTGTCCAGAAGTAACATTGTAAAGATGTTAGGTTCACTTTTTAAGGTTTATATCATGTGGCAGGAGAAAAAAATGGAAAATCTCCAAATGAGCTTAACTCACTCTAATGAACACATAAACATAGAAAAATAGAAAACAAGTCCAAACAATGAAATAATTGCAACATTTTACACTGAGTGTCCAGAAGTAACATTGTAAAGATGTTATGTTCACTTTTTAAGGTTTATATCATGTGGCAGGAGAAAAAAATGGAAAATCTCCAAATGAGCTTAACTCACTCTAATGAACACATAAACATAGCAAAATAGAAAACAAGTCCAAACAATGAAATAATTGCAAAATTTTACACTGAGTGTCCAGAAGTAACATTGTAAAGATGTTATGTTCACTTTTTAAGGTTTATATCAAGTGGCAGGAGAAAAAAATGGAAAATCTCCAAATGAGCTTAACTCACTCTAATGAACACATAAACATAGCAAAATAGAAAACAAGTCCAGACAATGAAATAATTGCAAAATTTTACACTGAGTGTCCAGAAGTAACATTGTTAAGATGTTATGTTCACTTTTTAAGGTTTATATCATGTGGCAGGAAAAAAAAAGGGAAAATCTCCAAATGAGCTTAACTCACTTTAATGTACACATAAAAATGGTAAAACAGAAAACAAGTCCAAACAATGAAATAATTGCAACATTTTACACTGAGTGTCCAGAAGTAACATTGTAAAGATGTTATGTTCACTTTCTAAGGTTTATATCATGTGGCAGGAGAAAAAAATGGAAAATCTCTAAATGAGCTTAACTCACTCCAATGCGCAAGTAAACATAGAAAAACAGAAAACAAGTCCAAACAATGAAATAATTGCAACATTTTACACTGAGTGTCCAGAAGTAACATTGTAAAGATGTTAGGTTCACTTTTTAAGGTTTATATCATGTGGCAGGAGAAAAAAATGGAAAATCTCCAAATGAGCTTAACTCACTCTAATGAACACATAAACATAGCAAAATAGAAAACAAGTCCAAACAATGAAATAATTGCAAAATTTTACACTGAGTGTCCAGAAGTAACATTGTAAAGATGTTATGTTCACTTTTTAAGGTTTATATCAAGTGGCAGGAGAAAAAAATGGAAAATCTCTAAATGAGCTTAACTCACTCCAATGCGCAAGTAAACATAGAAAAACAGAAAACAAGTCCAAACAATGAAATAATTGCAACATTTTACACTGAGTGTCCAGAAGTAACATTGTAAAGATGTTATGTTCACTTTCTAAGGTTTATATCATGTGGCAGGAGAAAAAAATGGAAAATCTCTAAATGAGCTTAACTCACTCCAATGCGCAAGTAAACATAGAAAAACAGAAAACAAGTCCAAACAATGAAATAATTGCAACATTTTACACTGAGTGTCCAGAAGTAACATTGTAAAGATGTTAGGTTCACTTTTTAAGGTTTATATCATGTGGCAGGAGAAAAAAATGGAAAATCTCCAAATGAGCTTAACTCACTCTAATGAACACATAAACATAGAAAAATAGAAAACAAGTCCAAACAATGAAATAATTGCAGCATTTTACACTGAGTGTCCAGAAGTAACATTGTAAAGATGTTATGTTCACTTTTTAAGGTTTATATCATGTGGCAGGAGAAAAAAATGGAAAATCTCCAAATGAGCTTAACTCACTCTAATGAACACATAAACATAGCAAAATAGAAAACAAGTCCAAACAATGAAATAATTGCAAAATTTTACACTGAGTGTCCAGAAGTAACATTGTAAAGATGTTAGGTTCACTTTTTAAGGTTTATATCAAGTGGCAGGAGAAAAAAATGGAAAATCTCTAAATGAGCTTAACTCACTCCAATGCGCAAGTAAACATAGAAAAACAGAAAACAAGTCCAAACAATGAAATAATTGCAAAATTTTACACTGAGTGTCCAGAAGTAACATTGTAAAGATGTTATGTTCACTTTTTAAGGTTTATATCAAGTGGCAGGAGAAAAAAATGGAAAATCTCCAAATGAGCTTAACTCACTCTAATGAACACATAAACATAGAAAAATAGAAAACAAGTCCAAACAATGAAATAATTGCAAAATTTTACACTGAGTGTCCAGAAGTAACATTGTAAAGATGTTATGTACACTTTTTAAGGTTTATATCATGTGGCAGGAGAAAAAAATGGAAAATCTCCAAATGAGCTTAACTCACTCTAATGAACACATAAACATAGCAAAATAGAAAACAAGTCCAAACAATGAAATAATTGCAAAATTTTACACTGAGTGTCCAGAAGTAACATTGTAAAGATGTTATGTTCACTTTTTAAGGTTTATATCATGTGGCAGGAAAAAAAAAGGGAAAATCTCTAAATGAGCTTAACTCACTCCAATGCGCAAGTAAACATAGAAAAACAGAAAAGTCCAAACAATGAAATAATTGCAAAATTTTACACTGAGTGTCCAGAAGTAACATTGTAAAGATGTTAGGTTCACTTTTTAAGGTTTATATCATGTGACAGGAGAAAAAAAAGGAAAATCTCCAAATGAGCTTAACTCACTTTAATGTACACATAAAAATGGAAAAACAGAAAACAAGTCCAAACAATGAAATAATTGCAACATTTTACACTGAGTGTCCAGAAAAGTAACATTGTTAAGATGTTTTGTTCACTTTTTAAGGTTTATATCATGTGGCAGGAGAAAAAAATGGAAAATCTCCAAATGAGCTTAACTCACTTTAATGTACACATAAAAATGGAAAAACAGAAAACAAGTCCAAACAATGAAATAATTGCAACATTTTACACTGAGTGTCCAGAAGTAACATTGTAAAGAAGTTAGGTTCACTTTTTAAGGTTTATATCATGTGGCAGGAGAAAAAAATGGAAAATCTCCAAATGAGCTTAACTCACTCTAATGAACACATAAACATAGAAAAATAGAAAACAAGTCCAAACAATGAAATAATTGCAACATTTTACACTGAGTGTCCAGAAGTAACATTGTAAAGATGTTATGTTCACTTTTTAAGGTTTATATCATGTGGCAGGAGAAAAAAATGGAAAATCTCCAAATGAGCTTAACTCACTCTAATGAACACATAAACATAGCAAAATAGAAAACAAGTCCAAACAATGAAATAATTGCAAAATTTTACACTGAGTGTCCAGAAGTAACATTGTTAAGATGTTATGTTCACTTTTTAAGGTTTATATCATGTGGCAGGAAAAAAAAAGGGAATATCTCCAAATGAGCTTAACTCACTTTAATGTACACATAAAAATGGTAAAACAGAAAACAAGTCCAAACAATGAAATAATTGCAACATTTTACACTGAGTGTCCAGAAGTAACATTGTAAAGATGTTATGTTCACTTTTTAATGTTTATAGCATGTGGCAGGAGAAAAAAAAGGAAAATCTCCAAATGAGCTTAACTCACTTTAATGTACACATAAAAATGGAAAAACAGAAAACAAGTCCAAACAATGAAATAATTGCAACATTTTACACTGAGTGTCCAGAAGTAACATTGTAAAGAAGTTAGGTTCACTTTTTAAGGTTTATATCATGTGGCAGGAGAAAAAAATGGAAAATCTCCAAATGAGCTTAACTCACTCTAATGAACACATAAACATAGAAAAATAGAAAACAAGTCCAAACAATGAAATAATTGCAACATTTTACACTGAGTGTCCAGAAGTAACATTGTAAAGATGTTATGTTCACTTTTTAAGGTTTATATCATGTGGCAGGAGAAAAAAATGGAAAATCTCCAAATGAGCTTAACTCACTGTAATGAACACATGAACATAGCAAAATAGAAAACAAGTCCAAACAATGAAATAATTGCAAAATTTTACACTGAGTGTCCAGAATTAACATTGTAAAGATGTTATGTTCACTTTTTAAGGTTTATATCAAGTGGCAGGAGAAAAAAATGGAAAATCTCCAAATGAGCTTAACTCACTCTAATGAACACATAAACATAGCAAAATAGAAAACAAGTCCAAACAATGAAATAATTGCAAAATTTTGCATTGAGTGTCCAGAAGTAACATTGTTAAGATGTTATGTTCACTTTTTAAGGTTTATATCATGTGGCAGGAAAAAAAAAGGGAAAATCTCCAAATGAGCTTAACTCACTTTAATGTACACATAAAAATGGTAAAACAGAAAACAAGTCCAAACAATGAAATAATTGCAACATTTTACACTGAGTGTCCAGAAGTAACATTGTAAAGATGTTATGTTCACTTTTTAAGGTTTATATCATGTGGCAGGAGAAAAAAATGGAAAATCTCCAAATGAACTTAACTCACTCTAATGAACACATAAACATAGCAAAATAGAAAACAAGTCCAAACAATGAAATAATTGCAAAATTTTACACTGAGTGTCCAGAAGTAACATTGTAAAGATGTTAGGTTCACTTTTTAAGGTTTATATCATGTGGCAGGAGAAAAAAAAGGAAAATCTCCAAATGAGCTTAACTCACTTTAATGTACACATAAAAATGGAAAAACAGAAAACAAGTCCAAACAATGAAATAATTGCAACATTTTACACTGAGTGTCCAGAAGTAACATTGTTAAGATGTTATGTTCACTTTTTAAGGTTTATATCATGTGGCAGGAAAAAAAAATGGAAAATCTCCAAATGAGCTTAACTCACTTTAATGTACACATTAAAATGGTAAAACAGAAAACAAGTCCAAACAATGAAATAATTGCAACATTTTACACTGAGTGTCCAGAAGTAACATTGTAAAGATGTTATGTTCACTTTTTAAGGTTTATATCAAGTGGCAGGAGAAAAAAATGGAAAATCTCTAAATGAGCTTAACTCACTCCAATGCGCAAGTAAACATAGAAAAACAGAAAACAATTCCAAACAATGAAATAATTGCAACATTTTACACTGAGTGTCCAGAAGTAACATTGTAAAGATGTTAGGTTCACTTTTTAAGGTTTATATCATGTGGCAGGAGAAAAAAATGGAAAATCTCCAAATGAGCTTAACTCACTCTAATGAACACATAAACATAGAAAAATAGAAAACAAGTCCAAACAATGAAATAATTGCAACATTTTACACTGAGTGTCCAGAAGTAACATTGTAAAGATGTTATGTTCACTTTTTAAGGTTTATATCATGTGGCAGGAGAAAAAAATGGAAAATCTCCAAATGAGCTTAACTCACTCTAATGAACACATAAACATAGCAAAATAGAAAACAAGTCCAAACAATGAAATAATTGCAAAATTTTACACTGAGTGTCCAGAAGTAACATTGTAAAGATGTTATGTTCACTTTTTAAGGTTTATATCAAGTGGCAGGAGAAAAAAATGGAAAATCTCCAAATGAGCTTAACTCACTCTAATGAACACATAAACATAGCAAAATAGAAAACAAGTCCAAACAATGAAATAATTGCAAAATTTTACACTGAGTGTCCAGAAGTAACATTGTTAAGATGTTATGTTCACTTTTTAAGGTTTATATCATGTGGCAGGAAAAAAAAAGGGAAAATCTCCAAATGAGCTTAACTCACTTTAATGTACACATAAAAATGGTAAAACAGAAAACAAGTCCAAACAATGAAATAATTGCAACATTTTACACTGAGTGTCCAGAAGTAACATTGTAAAGATGTTAGGTTCACTTTTTAAGGTTTATATCATGTGGCAGGAGAAAAAAATGGAAAATCTCCAAATGAGCTTAACTCACTCTAATGAACACATAAACATAGAAAAATAGAAAACAAGTCCAAACAATGAAATAATTGCAAAATTTTACACTGAGTGTCCAGAAGTAACATTGTAAAGATGTTATGTTCACTTTTTAAGGTTTATATCAAGTGGCAGGAGAAAAAAATGGAAAATCTCTAAATGAGCTTAACTCACTCCAATGCGCAAGTAAACATAGAAAAACAGAAAACAAGTCCAAACAATGAAATAATTGCAAAATTTTACACTGAGTGTCCAGAAGTAACATTGTAAAGATGTTATGTACACTTTTTAAGGTTTATATCATGTGGCAGGAGAAAAAAATGGAAAATCTCCAAATGAGCTTAACTCACTCTAATGAACACATAAACATAGCAAAATAGAAAACAAGTCCAAACAATGAAATAATTGCAAAATTTTGCATTGAGTGTCCAGAAGTAACATTGTTAAGATGTTATGTTCACTTTTTAAGGTTTATATCATGTGGCAGGAAAAAAAAAGGGAAAATCTCCAAATGAGCTTAACTCACTTTAATGTACACATAAAAATGGTAAAACAGAAAACAAGTCCAAACAATGAAATAATTGCAACATTTTACACTGAGTGTCCAGAAGTAACATTGTAAAGATGTTATGTTCACTTTTTAAGGTTTATATCATGTGGCAGGAGAAAAAAATGGAAAATCTCCAAATGAACTTAACTCACTCTAATGAACACATAAACATAGCAAAATAGAAAACAAGTCCAAACAATGAAATAATTGCAAAATTTTACACTGAGTGTCCAGAAGTAACATTGTTAAGATGTTATGTTCACTTTTTAAGGTTTATATCATGTGGCAGGAAAAAAAAAGGGAAAATCTCCAAATGAGCTTAACTCACTTTAATGTACACATAAAAATGGTAAAACAGAAAACAAGTCCAAACAATGAAATAATTGCAAAATTTTACACTGAGTGTCCAGAAGTAACATTGTTAAGATGTTATGTTCATTTTTTAAGGTTTATATCATGTGGCAGGAAAAAAAAAGGGAAAATCTCCAAATGAGCTTAACTCACTTTAATGTACACATAAAAATGGTAAAACAGAAAACAAGTCCAAACAATGAAATAATTGCAACATTTTACACTGAGTGTCCAGAAGTAACATTGTAAAGATGTTATGTTCACTTTTTAAGGTTTATATCATGTGGCAGGAGAAAAAAATGGAAAATCTCCAAATGAACTTAACTCACTCTAATGAACACATAAACATAGCAAAATAGAAAACAAGTCCAAACAATGAAATAATTGCAAAATTTTACACTGAGTGTCCAGAAGTAACATTGTTAAGATGTTATGTTCACTTTTTAAGGTTTATATCATGTGGCAGGAAAAAAAAAGGGAAAATCTCCAAATGAGCTTAACTCACTTTAATGTACACATAAAAATGGTAAAACAGAAAACAAGTCCAAACAATGAAATAATTGCAAAATTTTACACTGAGTGTCCAGAAGTAACATTGTTAAGATGTTATGTTCATTTTTAAGGTTTATATCATGTGGCAGGAGAAAAAAATGGAAAATCTCCAAATGAGCTTAACTCACTTTAATGTACACATAAAAATGGAAAAACAGAAAACAAGTCCAAACAATGAAATAATTGCAAAATTTTACACTGAGTGTCCAGAAGTAACATTGTTAAGATGTTATGTTCACTTTTTAAGGTTTATATCATGTGGCAGGAAAAAAAAAGGGAAAATCTCCAAATGAGCTTAACTCACTTTAATGTACACATAAAAATGGTAAAACAGAAAACAAGTCCAAACAATGAAATAATTGCAACATTTTACACTGAGTGTCCAGAAGTAACATTGTAAAGATGTTATGTTCACTTTCTAAGGTTTATATCATGTGGCAGGAGAAAAAAATGGAAAATCTCTAAATGAGCTTAACTCACTCCAATGCGCAAGTAAACATAGAAAAACAGAAAACAAGTCCAAACAATGAAATAATTGCAACATTTTACACTGAGTGTCCAGAAGTAACATTGTAAAGATGTTAGGTTCACTTTTTAAGGTTTATATCATGTGGCAGGAGAAAAAAATGGAAAATCTCCAAATGAGCTTAACTCACTCTAATGAACACATAAACATAGAAAAATAGAAAACAAGTCCAAACAATGAAATAATTGCAACATTTTACACTGAGTGTCCAGAAGTAACATTGTAAAGATGTTATGTTCACTTTTTAAGGTTTATATCAAGTGGCAGGAGAAAAAAATGGAAAATCTCTAAATGAGCTTAACTCACTCCAATGCGCAAGTAAACATAGAAAAACAGAAAACAAGTCCAAACAATGAAATAATTGCAACATTTTACACTGAGTGTCCAGAAGTAACATTGTAAAGATGTTAGGTTCACTTTTTAAGGTTTATATCATGTGGCAGGAGAAAAAAATGGAAAATCTCCAAATGAGCTTAACTCACTCTAATGAACACATAAACATAGAAAAATAGAAAACAAGTCCAAACAATGAAATAATTGCAACATTTTACACTGAGTGTCCAGAAGTAACATTGTAAAGATGTTATGTTCACTTTTTAAGGTTTATATCAAGTGGCAGGAGAAAAAAATGGAAAATCTCTAAATGAGCTTAACTCACTCCAATGCGCAAGTAAACATAGAAAAACAGAAAACAAGTCCAAACAATGAAATAATTGCAACATTTTACACTGAGTGTCCAGAAGTAACATTGTAAAGATGTTAGGTTCACTTTTTAAGGTTTATATCATGTGGCAGGAGAAAAAAATGGAAAATCTCCAAATGAGCTTAACTCACTCTAATGAACACATAAACATAGAAAAATAGAAAACAAGTCCAAACAATGAAATAATTGCAACATTTTACACTGAGTGTCCAGAAGTAACATTGTAAAGATGTTATGTTCACTTTTTAAGGTTTATATCATGTGGCAGGAGAAAAAAATGGAAAATCTCCAAATGAGCTTAACTCACTCTAATGAACACATAAACATAGCAAAATAGAAAACAAGTCCAAACAATGAAATAATTGCAAAATTTTACACTGAGTGTCCAGAAGTAACATTGTAAAGATGTTATGTTCACTTTTTAAGGTTTATATCAAGTGGCAGGAGAAAAAAATGGAAAATCTCCAAATGAGCTTAACTCACTCTAATGAACACATAAACATAGCAAAATAGAAAACAAGTCCAAACAATGAAATAATTGCAAAATTTTACACTGAGTGTCCAGAAGTAACATTGTTAAGATGTTATGTTCACTTTTTAAGGTTTATATCATGTGGCAGGAAAAAAAAAGGGAAAATCTCCAAATGAGCTTAACTCACTTTAATGTACACATAAAAATGGTAAAACAGAAAACAAGTCCAAACAATGAAATAATTGCAACATTTTACACTGAGTGTCCAGAAGTAACATTGTAAAGATGTTATGTTCACTTTTTAAGGTTTATATCATGTGGCAGGAGAAAAAAATGGAAAATCTCCAAATGAGCTTAACTCACTCTAATGAACACATAAACATAGCAAAATAGAAAACAAGTCCAAACAATGAAATAATTGCAAAATTTTACACTGAGTGTCCAGAATTAACATTGTAAAGATGTTATGTTCACTTTTTAAGGTTTATATCAAGTGGCAGGAGAAAAAAATGGAAAATCTCCAAATGAGCTTAACTCACTCTAATGAACACATAAACATAGAAAAATAGAAAACAAGTCCAAACAATGAAATAATTGCAAAATTTTACACTGAGTGTCCAGAAGTAACATTGTAAAGATGTTATGTACACTTTTTAAGGTTTATATCATGTGGCAGGAGAAAAAAATGGAAAATCTCCAAATGAGCTTAACTCACTCTAATGAACACATAAACATAGCAAAATAGAAAACAAGTCCAAACAATGAAATAATTGCAAAATTTTACACTGAGTGTCCAGAAGTAACATTGTAAAGATGTTATGTTCACTTTTTAAGGTTTATATCATGTGGCAGGAAAAAAAAAGGGAAAATCTCTAAATGAGCTTAACTCACTCAAATGCGCAAGTAAACATAGAAAAACAGAAAACAAGTCCAAACAATGAAATAATTGCAAAATTTTACACTGAGTGTCCAGAAGTAACATTGTAAAGATGTTAGGTTCACTTTTTAAGGTTTATATCATGTGGCAGGAGAAAAAAAAGGAAAATCTCCAAATGAGCTTAACTCACTTTAATGTACACATAAAAATGGAAAAACAGAAAACAAGTCCAAACAATGAAATAATTGCAACATTTTACACTGAGTGTCCAGAAGTAACATTGTAAAGATGTTATGTTCACTTTTTAAGGTTTATATCATGTGGCAGGAGAAAAAAATGGAAAATCTCCAAATGAGCTTAACTCACTTTAATGAACACATAAAAATGGAAAAACAGAAAACAAGTCCAAACAATGAAATAATTGCAACATTTTACACTGAGTGTCCAGAAGTAACATTGTAAAGATGTTATGTTCACTTTTTAAGGTTTATATCAAGTGGCAGGAGAAAAAAATGGAAAATCTCTAAATGAGCTTAACTCACTCCAATGCGCAAGTAAACATAGAAAAACAGAAAACAAGTCCAAACAATGAAATAATTGCAACATTTTACACTGAGTGTCCAGAAGTAACATTGTAAAGATGTTAGGTTCACTTTTTAAGGTTTATATCATGTGGCAGGAGAAAAAAATGGAAAATCTCCAAATGAGCTTAACTCACTCTAATGAACACATAAACATAGAAAAATAGAAAACAAGTCCAAACAATGAAATAATTGCAACATTTTACACTGAGTGTCCAGAAGTAACATTGTAAAGATGTTATGTTCACTTTTTAAGGTTTATATCATGTGGCAGGAGAAAAAAATGGAAAATCTCCAAATGAGCTTAACTCACTCTAATGAACACATAAACATAGCAAAATAGAAAACAAGTCCAAACAATGAAATAATTGCAAAATTTTACACTGAGTGTCCAGAAGTAACATTGTAAAGATGTTATGTTCACTTTTTAAGGTTTATATCAAGTGGCAGGAGAAAAAAATGGAAAATCTCCAAATGAGCTTAACTCACTCTAATGAACACATAAACATAGCAAAATAGAAAACAAGTCCAAACAATGAAATAATTGCAAAATTTTACACTGAGTGTCCAGAAGTAACATTGTTAAGATGTTATGTTCACTTTTTAAGGTTTATATCATGTGGCAGGAAAAAAAAAGGGAAAATCTCCAAATGAGCTTAACTCACTTTAATGTACACATAAAAATGGTAAAACAGAAAACAAGTCCAAACAATGAAATAATTGCAACATTTTACACTGAGTGTCCAGAAGTAACATTGTAAAGATGTTATGTTCACTTTTTAAGGTTTATATCATGTGGCAGGAGAAAAAAATGGAAAATCTCCAAATGAGCTTAACTCACTCTAATGAACACATGAACATAGCAAAATAGAAAACAAGTCCAAACAATGAAATAATTGCAAAATTTTACACTGAGTGTCCAGAATTAACATTGTAAAGATGTTATGTTCACTTTTTAAGGTTTATATCAAGTGGCAGGAGAAAAAAATGGAAAATCTCCAAATGAGCTTAACTCACTCTAATGAACACATAAACATAGAAAAATAGAAAACAAGTCCAAACAATGAAATAATTGCAAAATTTTACACTGAGTGTCCAGAAGTAACATTGTAAAGATGTTATGTACACTTTTTAAGGTTTATATCATGTGGCAGGAGAAAAAAATGGAAAATCTCCAAATGAGCTTAACTCACTCTAATGAACACATAAACATAGCAAAATAGAAAACAAGTCCAAACAATGAAATAATTGCAAAATTTTACACTGAGTGTCCAGAAGTAACATTGTAAAGATGTTATGTTCACTTTTTAAGGTTTATATCATGTGGCAGGAAAAAAAAAGGGAAAATCTCTAAATGAGCTTAACTCACTCAAATGCGCAAGTAAACATAGAAAAACAGAAAACAAGTCCAAACAATGAAATAATTGCAAAATTTTACACTGAGTGTCCAGAAGTAACATTGTAAAGATGTTAGGTTCACTTTTTAAGGTTTATATCATGTGGCAGGAGAAAAAAAAGGAAAATCTCCAAATGAGCTTAACTCACTTTAATGTACACATAAAAATGGAAAAACAGAAAACAAGTCCAAACAATGAAATAATTGCAACATTTTACACTGAGTGTCCAGAAGTAACATTGTAAAGATGTTATGTTCACTTTTTAAGGTTTATATCATGTGGCAGGAGAAAAAAATGGAAAATCTCCAAATGAGCTTAACTCACTTTAATGAACACATAAAAATGGAAAAACAGAAAACAAGTCCAAACAATGAAATAATTGCAACATTTTACACTGAGTGTCCAGAAGTAACATTGTAAAGAAGTTAGGTTCACTTTTTAAGGTTTATATCATGTGGCAGGAGAAAAAAATGGAAAATCTCCAAATGAGCTTAACTCACTCTAATGAACACATAAACATAGAAAAATAGAAAACAAGTCCAAACAATGAAATAATTGCAACATTTTACACTGAGTGTCCAGAAGTAACATTGTAAAGATGTTATGTTCACTTTTTAAGGTTTATATCATGTGGCAGGAGAAAAAAATGGAAAATCTCCAAATGAGCTTAACTCACTGTAATGAACACATAAACATAGCAAAATAGAAAACAAGTCCAAACAATGAAATAATTGCAAAATTTTACACTGAGTGTCCAGAATTAACATTGTAAAGATGTTATGTTCACTTTTTAAGGTTTATATCAAGTGGCAGGAGAAAAAAATGGAAAATCTCCAAATGAGCTTAACTCACTCTAATGAACACATAAACATAGAAAAAAAGAAAACAAGTCCAAACAATGAAATAATTGCAAAATTTTACACTGAGTGTCCAGAAGTAACATTGTAAAGATGTTATGTACACTTTTTAAGGTTTATATCATGTGGCAGGAGAAAAAAATGGAAAATCTCCAAATGAGCTTAACTCACTCTAATGAACACATAAACATAGCAAAATAGAAAACAAGTCCAAACAATGAAATAATTGCAAAATTTTGCATTGAGTGTCCAGAAGTAACATTGTTAAGATGTTATGTTCACTTTTTAAGGTTTATATCATGTGGCAGGAAAAAAAAAGGGAAAATCTCCAAATGAGCTTAACTCACTTTAATGTACACATAAAAATGGTAAAACAGAAAACAAGTCCAAACAATGAAATAATTGCAACATTTTACACTGAGTGTCCAGAAGTAACATTGTAAAGATGTTATGTTCACTTTTTAAGGTTTATATCATGTGGCAGGAGAAAAAAATGGAAAATCTCCAAATGAGCTTAACTCACTCTAATGAACACATAAACATAGCAAAATAGAAAACAAGTCCAAACAATGAAATAATTGCAAAATTTTACACTGAGTGTCCAGAAGTAACATTGTAAAGATGTTAGGTTCACTTTTTAAGGTTTATATCATGTGGCAGGAGAAAAAAAAGGAAAATCTCCAAATGAGCTTAACTCACTTTAATGTACACATAAAAATGGAAAAACAGAAAACAAGTCCAAACAATGAAATAATTGCAACATTTTACACTGAGTGTCCAGAAGTAACATTGTTAAGATGTTATGTTCACTTTTTAAGGTTTATATCATGTGGCAGGAAAAAAAAATGGAAAATCTCCAAATGAGCTTAACTCACTTTAATGTACACATTAAAATGGTAAAACAGAAAACAAGTCCAAACAATGAAATAATTGCAACATTTTACACTGAGTGTCCAGAAGTAACATTGTAAAGATGTTATGTTCACTTTTTAAGGTTTATATCAAGTGGCAGGAGAAAAAAATGGAAAATCTCTAAATGAGCTTAACTCACTCCAATGCGCAAGTAAACATAGAAAAACAGAAAACAAGTCCAAACAATGAAATAATTGCAACATTTTACACTGAGTGTCCAGAAGTAACATTGTAAAGATGTTAGGTTCACTTTTTAAGGTTTATATCATGTGGCAGGAGAAAAAAATGGAAAATCTCCAAATGAGCTTAACTCACTCTAATGAACACATAAACATAGAAAAATAGAAAACAAGTCCAAACAATGAAATAATTGCAACATTTTACACTGAGTGTCCAGAAGTAACATTGTAAAGATGTTATGTTCACTTTTTAAGGTTTATATCATGTGGCAGGAGAAAAAAATGGAAAATCTCCAAATGAGCTTAACTCACTCTAATGAACACATAAACATAGCAAAATAGAAAACAAGTCCAAACAATGAAATAATTGCAAAATTTTACACTGAGTGTCCAGAAGTAACATTGTAAAGATGTTATGTTCACTTTTTAAGGTTTATATCAAGTGGCAGGAGAAAAAAATGGAAAATCTCCAAATGAGCTTAACTCACTCTAATGAACACATAAACATAGCAAAATAGAAAACAAGTCCAAACAATGAAATAATTGCAAAATTTTACACTGAGTGTCCAGAAGTAACATTGTTAAGATGTTATGTTCACTTTTTAAGGTTTATATCATGTGGCAGGAAAAAAAAAGGGAAAATCTCCAAATGAGCTTAACTCACTTTAATGTACACATAAAAATGGTAAAACAGAAAACAAGTCCAAACAATGAAATAATTGCAACATTTTACACTGAGTGTCCAGAAGTAACATTGTAAAGATGTTAGGTTCACTTTTTAAGGTTTATATCATGTGGCAGGAGAAAAAAATGGAAAATCTCCAAATGAGCTTAACTCACTCTAATGAACACATAAACATAGAAAAATAGAAAACAAGTCCAAACAATGAAATAATTGCAACATTTTACACTGAGTGTCCAGAAGTAACATTGTAAAGATGTTATGTTCACTTTTTAAGGTTTATATCATGTGGCAGGAGAAAAAAATGGAAAATCTCCAAATGAGCTTAACTCACTCTAATGAACACATAAACATAGCAAAATAGAAAACAAGTCCAAACAATGAAATAATTGCAAAATTTTACACTGAGTGTCCAGAAGTAACATTGTAAAGATGTTATGTTCACTTTTTAAGGTTTATATCAAGTGGCAGGAGAAAAAAATGGAAAATCTCTAAATGAGCTTAACTCACTCCAATGCGCAAGTAAACATAGAAAAACAGAAAACAAGTCCAAACAATGAAATAATTGCAACATTTTACACTGAGTGTCCAGAAGTAACATTGTAAAGATGTTAGGTTCACTTTTTAAGGTTTATATCATGTGGCAGGAGAAAAAAATGGAAAATCTCCAAATGAGCTTAACTCACTCTAATGAACACATAAACATAGAAAAATAGAAAACAAGTCCAAACAATGAAATAATTGCAACATTTTACACTGAGTGTCCAGAAGTAACATTGTAAAGATGTTATGTTCACTTTTTAAGGTTTATATCAAGTGGCAGGAGAAAAAAATGGAAAATCTCTAAATGAGCTTAACTCACTCCAATGCGCAAGTAAACATAGAAAAACAGAAAACAAGTCCAAACAATGAAATAATTGCAACATTTTACACTGAGTGTCCAGAAGTAACATTGTAAAGATGTTAGGTTCACTTTTTAAGGTTTATATCATGTGGCAGGAGAAAAAAATGGAAAATCTCCAAATGAGCTTAACTCACTCTAATGAACACATAAACATAGAAAAATAGAAAACAAGTCCAAACAATGAAATAATTGCAACATTTTACACTGAGTGTCCAGAAGTAACATTGTAAAGATGTTATGTTCACTTTTTAAGGTTTATATCATGTGGCAGGAGAAAAAAATGGAAAATCTCCAAATGAGCTTAACTCACTCTAATGAACACATAAACATAGCAAAATAGAAAACAAGTCCAAACAATGAAATAATTGCAAAATTGTACACTGAGTGTCCAGAAGTAACATTGTTAAGATGTTATGTTCACTTTTTAAGGTTTATATCAAGTGGCAGGAGAAAAAAATGGAAAATCTCCAAATGAGCTTAACTCACTCTAATGAACACATAAACATAGCAAAATAGAAAACAAGTCCAAACAATGAAATAATTGCAAAATTTTACACTGAGTGTCCAGAAGTAACATTGTTAAGATGTTATGTTCACTTTTTAAGGTTTATATCATGTGGCAGGAAAAAAAAAGGGAAAATCTCCAAATGAGCTTAACTCACTTTAATGTACACATAAAAATGGTAAAACAGAAAACAAGTCCAAACAATGAAATAATTGCAACATTTTACACTGAGTGTCCAGAAGTAACATTGTAAAGATGTTATGTTCACTTTTTAAGGTTTATATCATGTGGCAGGAGAAAAAAATGGAAAATCTCCAAATGAGCTTAACTCACTCTAATGAACACATAAACATAGCAAAATAGAAAACAAGTCCAAACAATGAAATAATTGCAAAATTTTACACTGAGTGTCCAGAAGTAACATTGTAAAGATGTTATGTTCACTTTTTAAGGTTTATATCATGTGGCAGGAGAGAAAAAAGGAAAATCTCCAAATGAGCTTAACTCACTTTAATGTACACATAAAAATGGAAAAACAGAAAACAAGTCCAAACAATGAAATAATTGCAACATTTTACACTGAGTGTCCAGAAGTAACATTGTTAAGATGTTATGTTCACTTTTTAAGGTTTATATCATGTGGCAGGAGAAAAAAATGGAAAATCTCCAAATGAGCTTAACTCACTCTAATGAACACATAAACATAGCAAAATAGAAAACAAGTCCAAACAATGAAATAATTGCAAAATTTTACACTGAGTGTCCAGAAGTAACATTGTAAAGATGTTATGTTCACTTTTTAAGGTTTATATCAAGTGGCAGGAGAAAAAAATGGAAAATCTCTAAATGAGCTTAACTCACTCCAATGCGCAAGTAAACATAGAAAAACAGAAAACAAGTCCAAACAATGAAATAATTGCAAAATTTTACACTGAGTGTCCAGAAGTAACATTGTAAAGATGTTATGTTCACTTTTTAAGGTTTATATCAAGTGGCAGGAGAAAAAAATGGAAAATCTCCAAATGAGCTTAACTCACTCTAATGAACACATAAACATAGAAAAATAGAAAACAAGTCCAAACAATGAAATAATTGCAAAATTTTACACTGAGTGTCCAGAAGTAACATTGTAAAGATGTTATGTACACTTTTTAAGGTTTATATCATGTGGCAGGAGAAAAAAATGGAAAATCTCCAAATGAGCTTAACTCACTCTAATGAACACATAAACATAGCAAAATAGAAAACAAGTCCAAACAATGAAATAATTGCAAAATTTTACACTGAGTGTCCAGAAGTAACATTGTAAAGATGTTATGTTCACTTTTTAAGGTTTATATCATGTGGCAGGAGAAAAAAATGGAAAATCTCCAAATGAGCTTAACTCACTCTAATGAACACATAAACATAGCAAAATAGAAAACAAGTCCAAACAATGAAATAATTGCAAAATTTTACACTGAGTGTCCAGAATTAACATTGTAAATATGTTATGTTCACTTTTTAAGGTTTATATCAAGTGGCAGGAGAAAAAAATGGAAAATCTCCAAATGAGCTTAACTCACTCTAATGAACACATAAACATAGAAAAATAGAAAACAAGTCCAAACAATGAAATAATTGCAAAATTTTACACTGAGTGTCCAGAAGTAACATTGTAAAGATGTTATGTACACTTTTTAAGGTTTATATCATGTGGCAGGAGAAAAAAATGGAAAATCTCCAAATGAGCTTAACTCACTCTAATGAACACATAAACATAGCAAAATAGAAAACAAGTCCAAACAATGAAATAATTGCAAAATTTTGCATTGAGTGTCCAGAAGTAACATTGTTAAGATGTTATGTTCACTTTTTAAGGTTTATATCATGTGGCAGGAAAAAAAAAGGGAAAATCTCCAAATGAGCTTAACTCACTTTAATGTACACATTAAAATGGTAAAACAGAAAACAAGTCCAAACAATGAAATAATTGCAACATTTTACACTGAGTGTCCAGAAGTAACATTGTAAAGATGTTAGGTTCACTTTTTAAGGTTTATATCATGTGGCAGGAGAAAAAAATGGAAAATCTCCAAATGAGCTTAACTCACTCTAATGAACACATAAACATAGAAAAATAGAAAACAAGTCCAAACAATGAAATAATTGCAACATTTTACACTGAGTGTCCAGAAGTAACATTGTAAAGATGTTATGTTCACTTTTTAAGGTTTATATCAAGTGGCAGGAGAAAAAAATGGAAAATCTCTAAATGAGCTTAACTCACTCCAATGCGCAAGTAAACATAGAAAAACAGAAAACAAGTCCAAACAATGAAATAATTGCAACATTTTACACTGAGTGTCCAGAAGTAACATTGTAAAGATGTTAGGTTCACTTTTTAAGGTTTATATCATGTGGCAGGAGAAAAAAAAGGAAAATCTCCAAATGAGCTTAACTCACTCTAATGAACACATAAACATAGAAAAATAGAAAACAAGTCCAAACAATGAAATAATTGCAACATTTTACACTGAGTGTCCAGAAGTAACATTGTAAAGATGTTATGTTCACTTTTTAAGGTTTATATCATGTGGCAGGAGAAAAAAATGGAAAATCTCCAAATGAGCTTAACTCACTCTAATGAACACATAAACATAGCAAAATAGAAAACAAGTCCAAACAATGAAATAATTGCAAAATTTTACACTGAGTGTCCAGAAGTAACATTGTAAAGATGTTATGTTCACTTTTTAAGGTTTATATCAAGTGGCAGGAGAAAAAAATGGAAAATCTCCAAATGAGCTTAACTCACTCTAATGAACACATAAACATAGCAAAATAGAAAACAAGTCCAAACAATGAAATAATTGCAAAATTTTACACTGAGTGTCCAGAAGTAACATTGTTAAGATGTTATGTTCACTTTTTAAGGTTTATATCATGTGGCAGGAAAAAAAAAGGGAAAATCTCCAAATGAGCTTAACTCACTTTAATGTACACATAAAAATGGTAAAACAGAAAACAAGTCCAAACAATGAAATAATTGCAACATTTTACACTGAGTGTCCAGAAGTAACATTGTAAAGATGTTATGTTCACTTTCTAAGGTTTATATCATGTGGCAGGAGAAAAAAATGGAAAATCTCTAAATGAGCTTAACTCACTCCAATGCGCAAGTAAACATAGAAAAACAGAAAACAAGTCCAAACAATGAAATAATTGCAACATTTTACACTGAGTGTCCAGAAGTAACATTGTAAAGATGTTAGGTTCACTTTTTAAGGTTTATATCATGTGGCAGGAGAAAAAAATGGAAAATCTCCAAATGAGCTTAACTCACTCTAATGAACACATAAACATAGAAAAATAGAAAACAAGTCCAAACAATGAAATAATTGCAGCATTTTACACTGAGTGTCCAGAAGTAACATTGTAAAGATGTTATGTTCACTTTTTAGGTTTATATCATGTGGCAGGAGAAAAAAATGGAAAATCTCCAAATGAGCTTAACTCACTCTAATGAACACATAAACATAGCAAAATAGAAAACAAGTCCAAACAATGAAATAATTGCAAAATTTTACACTGAGTGTCCAGAAGTAACATTGTAAAGATGTTATGTTCACTTTTTAAGGTTTATATCAAGTGGCAGGAGAAAAAAATGGAAAATCTCTAAATGAGCTTAACTCACTCCAATGCGCAAGTAAACATAGAAAAACAGAAAACAAGTCCAAACAATGAAATAATTGCAAAATTTTACACTGAGTGTCCAGAAGTAACATTGTAAAGATGTTATGTTCACTTTTTAAGGTTTATATCAAGTGGCAGGAGAAAAAAATGGAAAATCTCCAAATGAGCTTAACTCACTCTAATGAACACATAAACATAGAAAAATAGAAAACAAGTCCAAACAATGAAATAATTGCAACATTTTACACTGAGTGTCCAGAAAAGTAACATTGTTAAGATGTTATGTTCACTTTTTAAGGTTTATATCATGTGGCAGGAGAAAAAAATGGAAAATCTCCAAATGAGCTTAACTCACTTTAATGTACACATAAAAATGGAAAAACAGAAAACAAGTCCAAACAATGAAATAATTGCAACATTTTACACTGAGTGTCCAGAAGTAACATTGTAAAGAAGTTAGGTTCACTTTTTAAGGTTTATATCATGTGGCAGGAGAAAAAAATGGAAAATCTCCAAATGAGCTTAACTCACTCTAATGAACACATAAACATAGAAAAATAGAAAACAAGTCCAAACAATGAAATAATTGCAACATTTTACACTGAGTGTCCAGAAGTAACATTGTAAAGATGTTATGTTCACTTTTTAAGGTTTATATCATGTGGCAGGAGAAAAAAATGGAAAATCTCCAAATGAGCTTAACTCACTCTAATGAACACATAAACATAGCAAAATAGAAAACAAGTCCAAACAATGAAATAATTGCAAAATTTTACACTGAGTGTCCAGAAGTAACATTGTAAAGATGTTAGGTTCACTTTTTAAGGTTTATATCATGTGGCAGGAGAAAAAAAAGGAAAATCTCCAAATGAGCTTAACTCACTTTAATGTACACATAAAAATGGAAAAACAGAAAACAAGTCCAAACAATGAAATAATTGCAACATTTTACACTGAGTGTCCAGAAGTAACATTGTTAAGATGTTATGTTCACTTTTTAAGGTTTATATCATGTGGCAGGAGAAAAAAATGGAAAATCTCCAAATGAGCTTAACTCACTCTAATGAACACATAAACATAGCAAAATAGAAAACAAGTCCAAACAATGAAATAATTGCAAAATTTTACACTGAGTGTCCAGAAGTAACATTGTAAAGATGTTAGGTTCACTTTTTAAGGTTTATATCATGTGGCAGGAGAAAAAAAAGGAAAATCTCCAAATGAGCTTAACTCACTTTAATGTACACATAAAAATGGAAAAACAGAAAACAAGTCCAAACAATGAAATAATTGCAACATTTTACACTGAGTGTCCAGAAAAGTAACATTGTTAAGATGTTATGTTCACTTTTTAAGGTTTATATCATGTGGCAGGAGAAAAAAATGGAAAATCTCCAAATGAGCTTAACTCACTTTAATGTACACATAAAAATGGAAAAACAGAAAACAAGTCCAAACAATGAAATAATTGCAACATTTACACTGAGTGTCCAGAAGTAACATTGTAAAGAAGTTAGGTTCACTTTTTAAGGTTTATATCATGTGGCAGGAGAAAAAAATGGAAAATCTCCAAATGAGCTTAACTCACTCTAATGAACACATAAACATAGCAAAATAGAAAACAAGTCCAAACAATGAAATAATTGCAAAATTTTACACTGAGTGTCCAGAAGTAACATTGTAAAGATGTTAGGTTCACTTTTTAAGGTTTATATCATGTGGCAGGAGAAAAAAAAGGAAAATCTCCAAATGAGCTTAACTCTCTTTAATGTACACATAAAAATGGAAAAACAGAAAACAAGTCCAAACAATGAAATAATTGCAACATTTTACACTGAGTGTCCAGAAGTAACATTGTTAAGATGTTATGTTCACTTTTTAAGGTTTATATCATGTGGCAGGAGAAAAAAATGGAAAATCTCCAAATGAGCTTAACTCACTTTAATGTACACATAAAAATGGAAAAACAGAAAACAAGTCCAAACAATGAAATAATTGCAACATTTTACACTGAGTGTCCAGAAGTAACATTGTAAAGAAGTTAGGTTCACTTTTTAAGGTTTATATCATGTGGCAGGAGAAAAAAATGGAAAATCTCCAAATGAGCTTAACTCACTCTAATGAACACATAAACATAGAAAAATAGAAAACAAGTCCAAACAATGAAATAATTGCAACATTTTACACTGAGTGTCCAGAAGTAACATTGTAAAGATGTTATGTTCACTTTTTAAGGTTTATATCATGTGGCAGGAGAAAAAAAAGGAAAATCTCCAAATGAGCTTAACTCTCTTTAATGTACACATAAAAATGGAAAAACAGAAAACAAGTCCAAACAATGAAATAATTGCAACATTTTACACTGAGTGTCCAGAAGTAACATTGTTAAGATGTTATGTTCACTTTTTAAGGTTTATATCATGTGGCAGGAGAAAAAAATGGAAAATCTCCAAATGAGCTTAACTCACTTTAATGTACACATAAAAATGGAAAAACAGAAAACAAGTCCAAACAATGAAATAATTGCAACATTTTACACTGAGTGTCCAGAAGTAACATTGTAAAGAAGTTAGGTTCACTTTTTAAGGTTTATATCATGTGGCAGGAGAAAAAAATGGAAAATCTCCAAATGAGCTTAACTCACTCTAATGAACACATAAACATAGAAAAATAGAAAACAAGTCCAAACAATGAAATAATTGCAACATTTTACACTGAGTGTCCAGAAGTAACATTGTAAAGATGTTATGTTCACTTTTTAAGGTTTATATCATGTGGCAGGAGAAAAAAATGGAAAATCTCCAAATGAGCTTAACTCACTCTAATGAACACATAAACATAGCAAAATAGAAAACAAGTCCAAACAATGAAATAATTGCAAAATTTTACACTGAGTGTCCAGAATTAACATTGTAAAGATGTTATGTTCACTTTTTAAGGTTTATATCAAGTGGCAGGAGAAAAAAATGGAAAATCTCCAAATGAGCTTAACTCACTCTAATGAACACATAAACATAGAAAAATAGAAAACAAGTCCAAACAATGAAATAATTGCAAAATTTTACACTGAGTGTCCAGAAGTAACATTGTAAAGATGTTATGTACACTTTTTAAGGTTTATATCATGTGGCAGGAGAAAAAAATGGAAAATCTCCAAATGAGCTTAACTCACTCTAATGAACACATAAACATAGCAAAATAGAAAACAAGTCCAAACAATGAAATAATTGCAAAATTTTGCATTGAGTGTCCAGAAGTAACATTGTTAAGATGTTATGTTCACTTTTTAAGGTTTATATCATGTGGCAGGAAAAAAAAAGGGAAAATCTCCAAATGAGCTTAACTCACTTTAAGGTACACATTAAAATGGTAAAACAGAAAACAAGTCCAAACAATGAAATAATTGCAACATTTTACACTGAGTGTCCAGAAGTAACATTGTAAAGATGTTATGTTCACTTTTTAAGGTTTATATCAAGTGGCAGGAGAAAAAAATGGAAAATCTCTAAATGAGCTTAACTCACTCCAATGCGCAAGTAAACATAGAAAAACAGAAAACAAGTCCAAACAATGAAATAATTGCAACATTTTACACTGAGTGTCCAGAAGTAACATTGTAAAGATGTTATGTTCACTTTTTAAGGTTTATATCAAGTGGCAGGAGAAAAAAATGGAAAATCTCCAAATGAGCTTAACTCACTCTAATGAACACATAAACATAGAAAAATAGAAAACAAGTCCAAACAATGAAATAATTGCAAAATTTTACACTGAGTGTCCAGAAGTAACATTGTAAAGATGTTATGTACACTTTTTAAGGTTTATATCATGTGGCAGGAGAAAAAAATGGAAAATCTCCAAATGAGCTTAACTCACTCTAATGAACACATAAACATAGCAAAATAGAAAACAACTCCAAACAATGAAATAATTGCAAAATTTTACACTGAGTGTCCAGAAGTAACATTGTTAAGATGTTATGTTCACTTTTTAAGGTTTATATCATGTGGCAGGAAAAAAAAAGGGAAAATCTCCAAATGAGCTTAACTCACTTTAATGTACACATAAAAATGGTAAAACAGAAAACAAGTCCAAACAATGAAATAATTGCAACATTTTACACTGAGTGTCCAGAAGTAACATTGTAAAGATGTTATGTTCACTTTTTAAGGTTTATAGCATGTGGCAGGAGAAAAAAAAGGAAAATCTCCAAATGAGCTTAACTCACTTTAATGTACACATAAAAATGGTAAAACAGAAAACAAGTCCAAACAATGAAATAATTGCAACATTTTACACTGAGTGTCCAGAAGTAACATTGTAAAGATGTTATGTTCACTTTTTAAGGTTTATATCATGTGGCAGGAGAAAAAAATGGAAAATCTCCAAATGAGCTTAACTCACTCTAATGAACACATAAACATAGCAAAATAGAAAACAAGTCCAAACAATGAAATAATTGCAAAATTTTACACTGAGTGTCCAGAATTAACATTGTAAAGATGTTATGTTCACTTTTTAAGGTTTATATCAAGTGGCAGGAGAAAAAAATGGAAAATCTCCAAATGAGCTTAACTCACTCTAATGAACACATAAACATAGAAAAATAGAAAACAAGTCCAAACAATGAAATAATTGCAAAATTTTACACTGAGTGTCCAGAAGTAACATTGTAAAGATGTTATGTACACTTTTTAAGGTTTATATCATGTGGCAGGAGAAAAAAATGGAAAATCTCCAAATGAGCTTAACTCACTCTAATGAACACATAAACATAGCAAAATAGAAAACAAGTCCAAACAATGAAATAATTGCAAAATTTTGCATTGAGTGTCCAAAAGTAACATTGTTAAGATGTTATGTTCACTTTTTAAGGTTTATATCATGTGGCAGGAAAAAAAAAGGGAAAATCTCCAAATGAGCTTAACTCACTTTAATGTACACATAAAAATGGTAAAACAGAAAACAAGTCCAAACAATGAAATAATTGCAACATTTTACACTGAGTGTCCAGAAGTAACATTGTAAAGATGTTAGGTTCACTTTTTAAGGTTTATATCATGTGGCAGGAGAAAAAAATGGAAAATCTCCAAATGAGCTTAACTCACTCTAATGAACACATAAACATAGCAAAATAGAAAACAAGTCCAAACAATGAAATAATTGCAAAATTTTACACTGAGTGTCCAGAATTAACATTGTAAAGATGTTATGTTCACTTTTTAAGGTTTATATCAAGTGGCAGGAGAAAAAAATGGAAAATCTCCAAATGAGCTTAACTCACTCTAATGAACACATAAACATAGAAAAATAGAAAACAAGTCCAAACAATGAAATAATTGCAAAATTTTACACTGAGTGTCCAGAAGTAACATTGTAAAGATGTTATGTACACTTTTTAAGGTTTATATCATGTGGCAGGAGAAAAAAATGGAAAATCTCCAAATGAGCTTAACTCACTCTAATGAACACATAAACATAGCAAAATAGAAAACAAGTCCAAACAATGAAATAATTGCAAAATTTTACACTGAGTGTCCAGAAGTAACATTGTTAAGATGTTATGTTCACTTTTTAAGGTTTATATCATGTGGCAGGAAAAAAAAAGGGAAAATATCCAAATGAGCTTAACTCACTTTAATGTACACATAAAAATGGTAAAACAGAAAACAAGTCCAAACAATGAAATAATTGCAACATTTTACACTGAGTGTCCAGAAGTAACATTGTAAAGATGTTATGTTCACTTTTTAAGGTTTATATCATGTGGCAGGAGAAAAAAATGGAAAATCTCCAAATGAGCTTAACTCACTCTAATGAACACATAAACATAGCAAAATAGAAAACAAGTCCAAACAATGAAATAATTGCAAAATTTTACACTGAGTGTCCAGAAGTAACATTGTAAAGATGTTAGGTTCACTTTTTAAGGTTTATATCATGTGGCAGGAGAAAAAAAAGGAAAATCTCCAAATGAGCTTAACTCACTTTAATGTACACATAAAAATGGAAAATCAGAAAACAAGTCCAAACAATGAAATAATTGCAACATTTTACACTGAGTGTCCAGAAGTAACATTGTTAAGATGTTATGTTCACTTTTTAAGGTTTATATCATGTGGCAGGAGAAAAAAATGGAAAATCTCCAAATGAGCTTAACTCACTTTAATGTACACATAAAAATGGAAAAACAGAAAACAAGTCCAAACAATGAAATAATTGCAACATTTTACACTGAGTGTCCAGAAGTAACATTGTAAAGAAGTGAGGTTCACTTTTTAAGGTTTATATCATGTGGCAGGAGAAAAAAATGGAAAATCTCCAAATGAGCTTAACTCACTCTAATGAACACATAAACATAGAAAAATAGAAAACAAGTCCAAACAATGAAATAATTGCAACATTTTACACTGAGTGTCCAGAAGTAACATTGTAAAGATGTTATGTTCACTTTTTAAGGTTTATATCATGTGGCAGGAGAAAAAAATGGAAAATCTCCAAATGAGCTTAACTCACTCTAATGAACACATAAACATAGCAAAATAGAAAACAAGTCCAAACAATGAAATAATTGCAAAATTTTACACTGAGTGTCCAGAATTAACATTGTAAAGATGTTATGTTCACTTTTTAAGGTTTATATCAAGTGGCAGGAGAAAAAAATGGAAAATCTCCAAATGAGCTTAACTCACTCTAATGAACACATAAACATAGAAAAATAGAAAACAAGTCCAAACAATGAAATAATTGCAAAATTTTACACTGAGTGTCCAGAAGTAACATTGTAAAGATGTTATGTACACTTTTTAAGGTTTATATCATGTGGCAGGAGAAAAAAATGGAAAATCTCCAAATGAGCTTAACTCACTCTAATGAACACATAAACATAGCAAAATAGAAAACAAGTCCAAACAATGAAATAATTGCAAAATTTTGCATTGAGTGTCCAGAAGTAACATTGTTAAGATGTTATGTTCACTTTTTAAGGTTTATATCATGTGGCAGGAAAAAAAAAGGGAAAATCTCCAAATGAGCTTAACTCACTTTAATGTACACATAAAAATGGTAAAACAGAAAACAAGTCCAAACAATGAAATAATTGCAACATTTTACACTGAGTGTCCAGAAGTAACATTGTAAAGATGTTAGGTTCACTTTTTAAGGTTTATATCATGTGGCAGGAGAAAAAAATGGAAAATCTCCAAATGAGCTTAACTCACTCTAATGAACACATAAACATAGAAAAATAGAAAACAAGTCCAAACAATTAAATAATTGCAACATTTTACACTGAGTGTCCAGAAGTAACATTGTAAAGATGTTATGTTCACTTTTTAAGGTTTATATCATGTGGCAGGAGAAAAAAATGGAAAATCTCCAAATGAGCTTAACTCACTCTAATGAACACATAAACATAGCAAAATAGAAAACAAGTCCAAACAATGAAATAATTGCAACATTTTACACTGAGTTTCCAGAAGTAACATTGTAAAGATGTTATGTTCACTTTTTAAGGTTTATATCAAGTGGCAGGAGAAAAAAATGGAAAATCTCTAAATGAGCTTAACTCACTCCAATGCGCAAGTAAACATAGAAAAACAGAAAACAAGTCCAAACAATGAAATAATTGCAAAATTTTACACTGAGTGTCCAGAAGTAACATTGTAAAGATGTTAGGTTCACTTTTTAAGGTTTATATCATGTGGCAGGAGAAAAAAAAGGAAAATCTCCAAATGAGCTTAACTCACTTTAATGTACACATAAAAATGGAAAAACAGAAAACAAGTCCAAACAATGAAATAATTGCAACATTTTACACTGAGTGTCCAGAAGAAACATTGTTAAGATGTTATGTTCACTTTTTAAGGTTTATATCATGTGGCAGGAAAAAAAAAGGGAAAATCTCCAAATGAGCTTAACTCACTTTAATGTACACATTAAAATGGTAAAACAGAAAACAAGTCCAAACAATGAAATAATTGCAACATTTTACACTGAGTGTCCAGAAGTAACATTGTAAAGATGTTATGTTCACTTTTTAAGGTTTATATCAAGTGGCAGGAGAAAAAAATGGAAAATCTCTAAATGAGCTTAACTCACTCCAATGCGCAAGTAAACATAGAAAAACAGAAAACAAGTCCAAACAATGAAATAATTGCAAAATTTTACACTGAGTGTCCAGAAGTAACATTGTAAAGATGTTATGTTCACTTTTTAAGGTTTATATCAAGTGGCAGGAGAAAAAAATGGAAAATCTCCAAATGAGCTTAACTCACTCTAATGAACACATAAACATAGAAAAATAGAAAACAAGTCCTAACAATGAAATAATTGCAAAATTTTACACTGAGTGTCCAGAAGTAACATTGTAAAGATGTTATGTACACTTTTTAAGGTTTATATCATGTGGCAGGAGAAAAAAATGGAAAATCTCCAAATGAGCTTAACTCACTCTAATGAACACATAAACATAGCAAAATAGAAAACAAGTCCAAACAATGAAATAAT
Source organism: Microchirus variegatus (assembly GCF_963457635.1). Taxonomy (NCBI): domain Eukaryota; kingdom Metazoa; phylum Chordata; class Actinopteri; order Pleuronectiformes; family Soleidae; genus Microchirus; species Microchirus variegatus. The sequence continues at coordinate 24,170,523 of NC_139809.1, forward strand.
TGCAAAATTTTACACTGAGTGTCCAGAAGTAACATTGTTAAGATGTTATGTTCACTTTTTAAGGTTTATATCATGTGGCAGGAAAAAAAAAGGGAAAATCTCCAAATGAGCTTAACTCACTTTAATGTACACATAAAAATGGTAAAACAGAAAACAAGTCCAAACAATGAAATAATTGCAACATTTTACACTGAGTGTCCAGAAGTAACATTGTAAAGATGTTATGTTCACTTTTTAAGGTTTATAGCATGTGGCAGGAGAAAAAAAAGGAAAATCTCCAAATGAGCTTAACTCACTTTAATGTACACATAAAAATGGAAAAACAGAAAACAAGTCCAAACAATGAAATAATTGCAACATTTTACACTGAGTGTCCAGAAGTAACATTGTTAAGATGTTATGTTCACTTTTTAAGGTTTATATCATGTGGCAGGAGAAAAAAATGGAAAATCTCCAAATGAGCTTAACTCACTTTAATGTACACATAAAAATGGAAAAACAGAAAACAAGTCCAAACAATGAAATAATTGCAACATTTTACACTGAGTGTCCAGAAGTAACATTGTAAAGATGTTATGTACACTTTTTAAGGTTTATATCATGTGGCAGGAGAAAAAAATGGAAAATCTCCAAATGAGCTTAACTCACTCTAATGAACACATAAACATAGCAAAATAGAAAACAAGTCCAAACAATGAAATAATTGCAAAATTTTACACTGAATGTCCAGAAGTAACATTGTTAAGATGTTATGTTCACTTTTTAAGGTTTATATCATGTGGCAGGAAAAAAAAAGGGAAAATCTCCAAATGAGCTTAACTCACTTTAATGTACACATAAAAATGGTAAAACAGAAAACAAGTCCAAACAATGAAATAATTGCAACATTTTACACTGAGTGTCCAGAAGTAACATTGTAAAGATGTTATGTTCACTTTTTAAGGTTTATATCATGTGGCAGGAGAAAAAAATGGAAAATCTCCAAATGAGCTTAACTCACTCTAATGAACACATAAACATAGCAAAATAGAAAACAAGTCCAAACAATGAAATAATTGCAAAATTTTACACTGAGTGTCCAGAAGTAACATTGTAAAGATGTTTGGTTCACTTTTTAAGGTTTATATCATGTGGCAGGAGAAAAAAAAGGAAAATCTCCAAATGAGCTTAACTCACTTTAATGTACACATAAAAATGGAAAAACAGAAAACAAGTCCAAACAATGAAATAATTGCAACATTTTACACTGAGTGTCCAGAAGTAACATTGTTAAGATGTTATGTTCACTTTTTAAGGTTTATATCATGTGGCAGGAAAAAAAAAGGGAAAATCTCCAAATGAGCTTAACTCACTTTAATGTACACATTAAAATGGTAAAACAGAAAACAAGTCCAAACAATGAAATAATTGCAACATTTTACACTGAGTGTCCAGAAGTAACATTGTAAAGATGTTATGTTCACTTTTTAAGGTTTATATCAAGTGGCAGGAGAAAAAAATGGAAAATCTCTAAATGAGCTTAACTCACTCCAATGCGCAAGTAAACATAGAAAAACAGAAAACAAGTCCAAACAATGAAATAATTGCAACATTTTACACTGAGTGTCCAGAAGTAACATTGTAAAGATGTTAGGTTCACTTTTTAAGGTTTATATCATGTGGCAGGAGAAAAAAATGGAAAATCTCCAAATGAGCTTAACTCACTCTAATGAACACATAAACATAGAAAAATAGAAAACAAGTCCAAACAATGAAATAATTGCAACATTTTACACTGAGTGTCCAGAAGTAACATTGTAAAGATGTTATGTTCACTTTTTAAGGTTTATATCATGTGGCAGGAGAAAAAAATGGAAAATCTCCAAATGAGCTTAACTCACTCTAATGAACACATAAACATAGCAAAATAGAAAACAAGTCCAAACAATGAAATAATTGCAAAATTTTACACTGAGTGTCCAGAAGTAACATTGTAAAGATGTTATGTTCACTTTTTAAGGTTTATATCAAGTGGCAGGAGAAAAAAATGGAAAATCTCCAAATGAGCTTAACTCACTCTAATGAACACATAAACATAGCAAAATAGAAAACAAGTCCAAACAATGAAATAATTGCAAAATTTTACACTGAGTGTCCAGAAGTAACATTGTTAAGATGTTATGTTCACTTTTTAAGGTTTATATCATGTGGCAGGAAAAAAAAAGGGAAAATCTCCAAATGAGCTTAACTCACTTTAATGTACACATAAAAATGGTAAAACAGAAAACAAGTCCAAACAATGAAATAATTGCAACATTTTACACTGAGTGTCCAGAAGTAACATTGTAAAGATGTTATGTTCACTTTCTAAGGTTTATATCATGTGGCAGGAGAAAAAAATGGAAAATCTCTAAATGAGCTTAACTCACTCCAATGCGCAAGTAAACATAGAAAAACAGAAAACAAGTCCAAACAATGAAATAATTGCAACATTTTACACTGAGTGTCCAGAAGTAACATTGTAAAGATGTTATGTTCACTTTCTAAGGTTTATATCATGTGGCAGGAGAAAAAAATGGAAAATCTCTAAATGAGCTTAACTCACTCCAATGCGCAAGTAAACATAGAAAAACAGAAAACAAGTCCAAACAATGAAATAATTGCAACATTTTACACTGAGTGTCCAGAAGTAACATTGTAAAGATGTTAGGTTCACTTTTTAAGGTTTATATCATGTGGCAGGAGAAAAAAATGGAAAATCTCCAAATGAGCTTAACTCACTCTAATGAACACATAAACATAGCAAAATAGAAAACAAGTCCAAACAATGAAATAATTGCAAAATTTTACACTGAGTGTCCAGAAGTAACATTGTAAAGATGTTATGTTCACTTTCTAAGGTTTATATCATGTGGCAGGAGAAAAAAATGGAAAATCTCTAAATGAGCTTAACTCACTCCAATGCGCAAGTAAACATAGAAAAACAGAAAACAAGTCCAAACAATGAAATAATTGCAACATTTTACACTGAGTGTCCAGAAGTAACATTGTAAAGATGTTAGGTTCACTTTTTTAGGTTTATATCATGTGGCAGGAGAAAAAAATGGAAAATCTCCAAATGAGCTTAACTCACTCTAATGAACACATAAACATAGCAAAATAGAAAACAAGTCCAAACAATGAAATAATTGCAAAATTTTACACTGAGTGTCCAGAAGTAACATTGTAAAGATGTTATGTTCACTTTTTAAGGTTTATATCAAGTGGCAGGAGAAAAAAATGGAAAATCTCTAAATGAGCTTAACTCACTCCAATGCGCAAGTAAACATAGAAAAACAGAAAACAAGTCCAAACAATGAAATAATTGCAACATTTTACACTGAGTGTCCAGAAGTAACATTGTAAAGATGTTATGTACACTTTTTAAGGTTTATATCATGTGGCAGGAGAAAAAAATGGAAAATCTCCAAATGAGCTTAACTCACTCTAATGAACACATAAACATAGCAAAATAGAAAACAAGTCCAAACAATGAAATAATTGCAAAATTTTACACTGAGTGTCCAGAAGTAACATTGTTAAGATGTTATGTTCACTTTTTAAGGTTTATATCATGTGGCAGGAAAAAAAAAGGGAAAATCTCCAAATGAGCTTAACTCACTTTAATGTACACATAAAAATGGTAAAACAGAAAACAAGTCCAAACAATGAAATAATTGCAACATTTTACACTGAGTGTCCAGAAGTAACATTGTAAAGATGTTATGTTCACTTTTTAAGGTTTATATCATGTGGCAGGAGAAAAAAATGGAAAATCTCCAAATGAGCTTAACTCACTCTAATGAACACATAAACATAGCAAAATAGAAAACAAGTCCAAACAATGAAATAATTGCAAAATTTTACACTGAGTGTCCAGAAGTAACATTGTAAAGATGTTAGGTTCACTTTTTAAGGTTTATATCATGTGGCAGGAGAAAAAAAAGGAAAATCTCCAAATGAGCTTAACTCACTTTAATGTACACATAAAAATGGAAAAACAGAAAACAAGTCCAAACAATGAAATAATTGCAACATTTTACACTGAGTGTCCAGAAGTAACATTGTTAAGATGTTATGTTCACTTTTTAAGGTTTATATCATGTGGCAGGAGAAAAAAATGGAAAATCTCCAAATGAGCTTAACTCACTTTAATGTACACATAAAAATGGAAAAACAGAAAACAAGTCCAAACAATGAAATAATTGCAACATTTTACACTGAGTGTCCAGAAGAAACATTGTAAAGAAGTTAGGTTCACTTTTTAAGGTTTATATCATGTGGCAGGAGAAAAAAATGGAAAATCTCCAAATGAGCTTAACTCACTCTAATGAACACATAAACATAGAAAAATAGAAAACAAGTCCAAACAATGAAATAATTGCAACATTTTACACTGAGTGTCCAGAAGTAACATTGTAAAGATGTTATGTTCACTTTTTAAGGTTTATATCATGTGGCAGGAGAAAAAAATGGAAAATCTCCAAATGAGCTTAACTCACTCTAATGAACACATAAACATAGCAAAATAGAAAACAAGTCCAAACAATGAAATAATTGCAAAATTTTACACTGAGTGTCCAGAATTAACATTGTAAAGATGTTATGTTCACTTTTTAAGGTTTATATCAAGTGGCAGGAGAAAAAAATGGAAAATCTCCAAATGAGCTTAACTCACTCTAATGAACACATAAACATAGAAAAATAGAAAACAAGTCCAAACAATGAAATAATTGCAAAATTTTACACTGAGTGTCCAGAAGTAACATTGTAAAGATGTTATGTACACTTTTTAAGGTTTATATCATGTGGCAGGAGAAAAAAATGGAAAATCTCCAAATGAGCTTAACTCACTCTAATGAACACATAAACATTGCAAAATAGAAAACAAGTCCAAACAATGAAATAATTGCAAAATTTTACACTGAGTGTCCAGAAGTAACATTGTTAAGATGTTATGTTCACTTTTTAAGGTTTATATCATGTGGCAGGAAAAAAAAAGGGAAAATCTCCAAATGAGCTTAACTCACTTTAATGTACACATAAAAATGGTAAAACAGAAAACAAGTCCAAACAATGAAATAATTGCAACATTTTACACTGAGTGTCCAGAAGTAACATTGTAAAGATGTTAGGTTCACTTTTTAAGGTTTATATCATGTGGCAGGAGAAAAAAAAGGAACTTTTACTCACTTTAATGTACACATAAAAATGGAAAAACAGAAAACAAGTCCAAACAATGAAATAATTGCAACATTTTACACTGAGTGTCCAGAAGTAACATTGTTAAGATGTTATGTTCATTTTTAAGGTTTATATCATGTGGCAGGAGAAAAAAATGGAAAATCTCCAAATGAGCTTAACTCACTTTAATGTACACATAAAAATGGAAAAACAGAAAACAAGTCCAAACAATGAAATAATTGCAACATTTTACACTGAGTGTCCAGAAGTAACATTGTAAAGATGTTAGGTTCACTTTTTAAGGTTTATATCATGTGGCAGGAGAAAAAAATGGAAAATCTCCAAATGAGCTTAACTCACTCTAATGAACACATAAACATAGAAAAATAGAAAACAAGTCCAAACAATGAAATAATTGCAACATTTTACACTGAGTGTCCAGAAGTAACATTGTTAAGATGTTATGTTCACTTTTTAAGGTTTATATCAAGTGGCAGGAGAAAGAAAAGAGAAAATCTCCAAATGAGCTTAACTCACTCCAATGCGCAAGTAAAGATAGAAAAACAGAAAACAAGTCCAAACAATGAAATAATTGCAAAATTTTACACTGAGTGTCCAGAAGTAACATTGTAAAGATGTTATGTTCACTTTTTAAGGTTTATATCATGTGGCAGGAGAAAAAAATGGAAAATCTCTAAATGAGCTTAACTCACTCCAATGCGCAAGTAAACATAGAAAAACAGAAAACAAGTCCAAACATTGAAATAATTGCAACATTTTACACTGAGTGTCCAGAAGTAACATTGTAAAGATGTTAGGTTCACTTTTTAAGGTTTATATCATGTGGCAGGAGAAAAAAATGGAAAATCTCCAAATGAGCTTAACTCACTCTAATGAACACATAAACATAGAAAAATAGAAAACAAGTCCAAACAATGAAATAATTGCAACATTTTACACTGAGTGTCCAGAAGTAACATTGTAAAGATGTTATGTTCACTTTTTAAGGTTTATATCATGTGGCAGGAGAAAAAAATGGAAAATCTCCAAATGAGCTTAACTCACTCTAATGAACACATAAACATAGCAAAATAGAAAACAAGTCCAAACAATGAAATAATTGCAAAATTTTACACTGAGTGTCCAGAAGAAACATTGTAAAGATGTTATGTTCACTTTTTAAGGTTTATATCAAGTGGCAGGAGAAAAAAATGGAAAATCTCCAAATGAGCTTAACTCACTCTAATGAACACATAAACATAGCAAAATAGAAAACAAGTCCAAACAATGAAATAATTGCAAAATTTTACACTGAGTGTCCAGAAGTAACATTGTAAAGATGTTATGTTCACTTTCTAAGGTTTATATCATGTGGCAGGAGAAAAAAATGGAAAATCTCTAAATGAGCTTAACTCACTCCAATGCGCAAGTAAAGATAGAAAAACAGAAAACAAGTCCAAACAATGAAATAATTGCAACATTTTACACTGAGTGTCCAGAAGTAACATTGTAAAGATGTTAGGTTCACTTTTTAAGGTTTATATCATGTGGCAGGAGAAAAAAATGGAAAATCTCCAAATGAGCTTAACTCACTCTAATGAACACATAAACATAGAAAAATAGAAAACAAGTCCAAACAATGAAATAATTGCAACATTTTACACTGAGTGTCCAGAAGAAACATTGTAAAGATGTTATGTTCACTTTTTAAGGTTTATATCATGTGGCAGGAGAAAAAAATGGAAAATCTCCAAATGAGCTTAACTCACTTTAATGTACACATAAAAATGGAAAAACAGAAAACAAGTCCAAACAATGAAATTATTGCAACATTTTACACTGAGTGTCCAGAAGTAACATTGTAAAGATGTTATGTTCACTTTTTAAGGTTTATATCATGTGGCAGGAGAAAAAAAAGGAAAATCTCCAAATGAGCTTAACTCACTTTAATGTACACATAAAAATGGAAAAACAGAAAACAAGTCCAAACAATGAAATAATTGCAACATTTTACACTGAGTGTCCAGAAGTAACATTGTTAAGATGTTATGTTCACTTTTTAAGGTTTATATCATGTGGCAGGAGAAAAAAATGGAAAATCTCCAAATGAGCTTAACTCACTTTAATGTACACATAAAAATGGAAAAACAGAAAACAAGTCCAAACAATGAAATAATTGCAACATTTTACACTGAGTGTCCAGAAGTAACATTGTAAAGAAGTTAGGTTCACTTTTTAAGGTTTATATCATGTGGCAGGAGAAAAAAATGGAAAATCTCCAAATGAGCTTAACTCACTCTAATGAACACATAAACATAGAAAAATAGAAAACAAGTCCAAACAATGAAATAATTGCAACATTTTACACTGAGTGTCCAGAAGTAACATTGTAAAGATGTTATGTTCACTTTTTAAGGTTTATATCATGTGGCAGGAGAAAAAAATGGAAAATCTCCAAATGAGCTTAACTCACTCTAATGAACACATAAACATAGCAAAATAGAAAACAAGTCCAAACAATGAAATAATTGCAAAATTTTACACTGAGTGTCCAGAATTAACATTGTAAAGATGTTATGTTCACTTTTTAAGGTTTATATCAAGTGGCAGGAGAAAAAAATGGAAAATCTCTAAATGAGCTTAACTCACTCCAATGCGCAAGTAAACATAGAAAAACAGAAAACAAGTCCAAACAATGAAATAATTGCAAAATTTTACACTGAGTGTCCAGAAGTAACATTGTAAAGATGTTAGGTTCACTTTTTAAGGTTTATATCATGTGGCAGGAGAAAAAAAAGGAAAATCTCCAAATGAGCTTAACTCACTTTAATGTACACATAAAAATGGAAAAACAGAAAACAAGTCCAAACAATGAAATAATTGCAACATTTTACACTGAGTGTCCAGAAGTAACATTGTTAAGATGTTATGTTCACTTTTTAAGGTTTATATCATGTGGCAGGAGAAAAAAATGGAAAATCTCCAAATGAGCTTAACTCACTTTAATGTACACATAAAAATGGAAAAACAGAAAACAAGTCCAAACAATGAAATAATTGCAACATTTTACACTGAGTGTCCAGAAGAAACATTGTAAAGAAGTTAGGTTCACTTTTTAAGGTTTATATCATGTGGCAGGAGAAAAAAATGGAAAATCTCCAAATGAGCTTAACTCACTCTAATGAACACATAAACATAGAAAAATAGAAAACAAGTCCAAACAATGAAATAATTGCAACATTTTACACTGAGTGTCCAGAAGTAACATTGTAAAGATGTTATGTTCACTTTTTAAGGTTTATATCATGTGGCAGGAGAAAAAAATGGAAAATCTCCAAATGAGCTTAACTCACTCTAATGAACACATAAACATAGCAAAATAGAAAACAAGTCCAAACAATGAAATAATTGCAAAATTTTACACTGAGTGTCCAGAATTAACATTGTAAAGATGTTATGTTCACTTTTTAAGGTTTATATCAAGTGGCAGGAGAAAAAAATGGAAAATCTCCAAATGAGCTTAACTCACTCTAATGAACACATAAACATAGAAAAATAGAAAACAAGTCCAAACAATGAAATAATTGCAAAATTTTACACTGAGTGTCCAGAAGTAACATTGTAAAGATGTTATGTACACTTTTTAAGGTTTATATCATGTGGCAGGAGAAAAAAATGGAAAATCTCCAAATGAGCTTAACTCACTCTAATGAACACATAAACATTGCAAAATAGAAAACAAGTCCAAACAATGAAATAATTGCAAAATTTTACACTGAGTGTCCAGAAGTAACATTGTTAAGATGTTATGTTCACTTTTTAAGGTTTATATCATGTGGCAGGAAAAAAAAAGGGAAAATCTCCAAATGAGCTTAACTCACTTTAATGTACACATAAAAATGGTAAAACAGAAAACAAGTCCAAACAATGAAATAATTGCAACATTTTACACTGAGTGTCCAGAAGTAACATTGTAAAGATGTTAGGTTCACTTTTTAAGGTTTATATCATGTGGCAGGAGAAAAAAAAGGAACTTTTACTCACTTTAATGTACACATAAAAATGGAAAAACAGAAAACAAGTCCAAACAATGAAATAATTGCAACATTTTACACTGAGTGTCCAGAAGTGACATTGTTAAGATGTTATGTTCATTTTTAAGGTTTATATCATGTGGCAGGAGAAAAAAATGGAAAATCTCCAAATGAGCTTAACTCACTTTAATGAACACATAAACATAGAAAAATAGAAAACAAGTCCAAACAATGAAATAATTGCAACATTTTACACTGAGTGTCCAGAAGTAACATTGTTAAGATGTTATGTTCACTTTTTAAGGTTTATATCAAGTGGCAGGAGAAAGAAAAGAGAAAATCTCCAAATGAGCTTAACTCACTCCAATGCGCAAGTAAAGATAGAAAAACAGAAAACAAGTCCAAACAATGAAATAATTGCAAAATTTTACACTGAGTGTCCAGAAGTAACATTGTAAAGATGTTATGTTCACTTTTTAAGGTTTATATCATGTGGCAGGAGAAAAAAATGGAAAATCTCTAAATGAGCTTAACTCACTCCAATGCGCAAGTAAACATAGAAAAACAGAAAACAAGTCCAAACAATGAAATAATTGCAACATTTTACACTGAGTGTCCAGAAGTAACATTGTAAAGATGTTAGGTTCACTTTTTAAGGTTTATATCATGTGGCAGGAGAAAAAAATGGAAAATCTCCAAATGAGCTTAACTCACTCTAATGAACACATAAACATAGAAAAATAGAAAACAAGTCCAAACAATGAAATAATTGCAACATTTTACACTGAGTGTCCAGAAGTAACATTGTAAAGATGTTATGTTCACTTTTTAAGGTTTATATCATGTGGCAGGAGAAAAAAATGGAAAATCTCCAAATGAGCTTAACTCACTCTAATGAACACATAAACATAGCAAAATAGAAAACAAGTCCAAACAATGAAATAATTGCAAAATTTTACACTGAGTGTCCAGAAGTAACATTGTAAAGATGTTATGTTCACTTTTTAAGGTTTATATCAAGTGGCAGGAGAAAAAAATGGAAAATCTCCAAATGAGCTTAACTCACTCTAATGAACACATAAACATAGCAAAATAGAAAACAAGTCCAAACAATGAAATAATTGCAAAATTTTACACTGAGTGTCCAGAAGTAACATTGTAAAGATGTTATGTTCACTTTCTAAGGTTTATATCATGTGGCAGGAGAAAAAAATGGAAAATCTCTAAATGAGCTTAACTCACTCCAATGCGCAAGTAAAGATAGAAAAACAGAAAACAAGTCCAAACAATGAAATAATTGCAACATTTTACACTGAGTGTCCAGAAGTAACATTGTAAAGATGTTAGGTTCACTTTTTAAGGTTTATATCATGTGGCAGGAGAAAAAAATGGAAAATCTCCAAATGAGCTTAACTCACTCTAATGAACACATAAACATAGAAAAATAGAAAACAAGTCCAAACAATGAAATAATTGCAACATTTTACACTGAGTGTCCAGAAGTAACATTGTAAAGATGTTATGTTCACTTTTTAAGGTTTATATCATGTGGCAGGAGAAAAAAATGGAAAATCTCCAAATGAGCTTAACTCACTTTAATGTACACATAAAAATGGAAAAACAGAAAACAAGTCCAAACAATGAAATAATTGCAACATTTTACACTGAGTGTCCAGAAGTAACATTGTAAAGAAGTTAGGTTCACTTTTTAAGGTTTATATCATGTGGCAGGAGAAAAAAATGGAAAATCTCCAAATGAGCTTAACTCACTCTAATGAACACATAAACATAGAAAAATAGAAAACAAGTCCAAACAATGAAATAATTGCAACATTTTACACTGAGTGTCCAGAAGTAACATTGTAAAGATGTTATGTTCACTTTTTAAGGTTTATATCAAGTGGCAGGAGAAAAAAATGGAAAATCTCCAAATGAGCTTAACTCACTCTAATGAACACATAAACATAGAAAAATAGAAAACAAGTCCAAACAATGAAATAATTGCAAAATTTTACACTGAGTGTCCAGAAGTAACATTGTAAAGATGTTATGTACACTTTTTAAGGTTTATATCATGTGGCAGGAGAAAAAAATGGAAAATCTCCAAATGAGCTTAACTCACTCTAATGAACACATAAACATTGCAAAATAGAAAACAAGTCCAAACAATGAAATAATTGCAAAATTTTACACTGAGTGTCCAGAAGTAACATTGTTAAGATGTTATGTTCACTTTTTAAGGTTTATATCATGTGGCAGGAAAAAAAAAGGGAAAATCTCCAAATGAGCTTAACTCACTTTAATGTACACATAAAAATGGTAAAACAGAAAACAAGTCCAAACAATGAAATAATTGCAACATTTTACACTGAGTGTCCAGAAGTAACATTGTAAAGATGTTAGGTTCACTTTTTAAGGTTTATATCATGTGGCAGGAGAAAAAAAAGGAACTTTTACTCACTTTAATGTACACATAAAAATGGAAAAACAGAAAACAAGTCCAAACAATGAAATAATTGCAACATTTTACACTGAGTGTCCAGAAGTAACATTGTTAAGATGTTATGTTCATTTTTAAGGTTTATATCATGTGGCAGGAGAAAAAAATGGAAAATCTCCAAATGAGCTTAACTCACTTTAATGTACACATAAAAATGGAAAAACAGAAAACAAGTCCAAACAATGAAATAATTGCAAAATTTTACACTGAGTGTCCAGAAGTAACATTGTAAAGATGTTATGTTCACTTTTTAAGGTTTATATCATGTGGCAGGAGAAAAAAATGGAAAATCTCTAAATGAGCTTAACTCACTCCAATGCGCAAGTAAACATAGAAAAACAGAAAACAAGTCCAAACAATGAAATAATTGCAACATTTTACACTGAGTGTCCAGAAGTAACATTGTAAAGATGTTAGGTTCACTTTTTAAGGTTTATATCATGTGGCAGGAGAAAAAAATGGAAAATCTCCAAATGAGCTTAACTCACTCTAATGAACACATAAACATAGAAAAATAGAAAACAAGTCCAAACAATGAAATAATTGCAACATTTTACACTGAGTGTCCAGAAGTAACATTGTAAAGATGTTATGTTCACTTTTTAAGGTTTATATCATGTGGCAGGAGAAAAAAATGGAAAATCTCCAAATGAGCTTAACTCACTCTAATGAACACATAAACATAGCAAAATAGAAAACAAGTCCAAACAATGAAATAATTGCAAAATTTTACACTGAGTGTCCAGAAGTAACATTGTAAAGATGTTATGTTCACTTTTTAAGGTTTATATCAAGTGGCAGGAGAAAAAAATGGAAAATCTCCAAATGAGCTTAACTCACTCTAATGAACACATAAACATAGCAAAATAGAAAACAAGTCCAAACAATGAAATAATTGCAAAATTTTACACTGAGTGTCCAGAAGTAACATTGTAAAGATGTTATGTTCACTTTCTAAGGTTTATATCATGTGGCAGGAGAAAAAAATGGAAAATCTCTAAATGAGCTTAACTCACTCCAATGCGCAAGTAAAGATAGAAAAACAGAAAACAAGTCCAAACAATGAAATAATTGCAACATTTTACACTGAGTGTCCAGAAGTAACATTGTAAAGATGTTAGGTTCACTTTTTAAGGTTTATATCATGTGGCAGGAGAAAAAAATGGAAAATCTCCAAATGAGCTTAACTCACTCTAATGAACACATAAACATAGAAAAATAGAAAACAAGTCCAAACAATGAAATAATTGCAACATTTTACACTGAGTGTCCAGAAGTAACATTGTAAAGATGTTATGTTCACTTTTTAAGGTTTATATCATGTGGCAGGAGAAAAAAATGGAAAATCTCCAAATGAGCTTAACTCACTTTAATGTACACATAAAAATGGAAAAACAGAAAACAAGTCCAAACAATGAAATAATTGCAACATTTTACACTGAGTGTCCAGAAGTAACATTGTAAAGATGTTATGTTCACTTTTTAAGGTTTATATCATGTGGCAGGAGAAAAAAAAGGAAAATCTCCAAATGAGCTTAACTCACTTTAATGTACACATAAAAATGGAAAAACAGAAAACAAGTCCAAACAATGAAATAATTGCAACATTTTACACTGAGTGTCCAGAAGTAACATTGTTAAGATGTTATGTTCACTTTTTAAGGTTTATATCATGTGGCAGGAGAAAAAAATGGAAAATCTCCAAATGAGCTTAACTCACTTTAATGTACACATAAAAATGGAAAAACAGAAAACAAGTCCAAACAATGAAATAATTGCAACATTTTACACTGAGTGTCCAGAAGTAACATTGTAAAGAAGTTAGGTTCACTTTTTAAGGTTTATATCATGTGGCAGGAGAAAAAAATGGAAAATCTCCAAATGAGCTTAACTCACTCTAATGAACACATAAACATAGAAAAATAGAAAACAAGTCCAAACAATGAAATAATTGCAACATTTTACACTGAGTGTCCAGAAGTAACATTGTAAAGATGTTATGTTCACTTTTTAAGGTTTATATCATGTGGCAGGAGAAAAAAATGGAAAATCTCCAAATGAGCTTAACTCACTCTAATGAACACATAAACATAGCAAAATAGAAAACAAGTCCAAACAATGAAATAATTGCAAAATTTTACACTGAGTGTCCAGAATTAACATTGTAAAGATGTTATGTTCACTTTTTAAGGTTTATATCAAGTGGCAGGAGAAAAAAATGGAAAATCTCCAAATGAGCTTAACTCACTCTAATGAACACATAAACATAGAAAAATAGAAAACAAGTCCAAACAATGAAATAATTGCAAAATTTTACACTGAGTGTCCAGAAGTAACATTGTAAAGATGTTATGTACACTTTTTAAGGTTTATATCATGTGGCAGGAGAAAAAAATGGAAAATCTCCAAATGAGCTTAACTCACTCTAATGAACACATAAACATAGCAAAATAGAAAACAAGTCCAAACAATGAAATAATTGCAAAATTTTGCATTGAGTGTCCAGAAGTAACATTGTTAAGATGTTATGTTCACTTTTTAAGGTTTATATCATGTGGCAGGAAAAAAAAAGGGAAAATCTCCAAATGAGCTTAACTCACTTTAATGTACACATAAAAATGGTAAAACAGAAAACAAGTCCAAACAATGAAATAATTGCAAAATTTTACACTGAGTGTCCAGAAGTAACATTGTTAAGATGTTATGTTCACTTTTTAAGGTTTATATCATGTGGCAGGAAAAAAAAAGGGAAAATCTCCAAATGAGCTTAACTCACTTTAATGTACACATAAAAATGGTAAAACAGAAAACAAGTCCAAACAATGAAATAATTGCAACATTTTACACTGAGTGTCCAGAAGTAACATTGTAAAGATGTTAGGTTCACTTTTTAAGGTTTATATCATGTGGCAGGAGAAAAAAAAGGAAAATCTCCAAATGAGCTTAACTCACTCTAATGAACACATAAACATAGAAAAATAGAAAACAAGTCCAAACAATGAAATAATTGCAACATTTTACACTGAGTGTCCAGAAGTAACATTGTAAAGATGTTATGTTCACTTTTTAAGGTTTATATCATGTGGCAGGAGAAAAAAATGGAAAATCTCCAAATGAGCTTAACTCACTCGAATGAACACATAAACATAGCAAAATAGAAAACAAGTCCAAACAATGAAATAATTGCAAAATTTTACACTGAGTGTCCAGAAGTAACATTGTAAAGATGGTAGGTTCACTTTTTAAGGTTAATATCATGTGGCAGGAGAAAAAAAAGGAAAATCTCCAAATGAGCTTAACTCACTTTAATGTACACATAAAAATGGAAAAACAGAAAACAAGTCCAAACAATGAAATAATTGCAACATTTTACACTGAGTGTCCAGAAGTAACATTGTTAAGATGTTATGTTCATTTTTAAGGTTTATATCATGTGACAGGAGAAAAAAATGGAAAATCTCCAAATGAGCTTAACTCACTTTAATGTACACATAAAAATGGAAAAACAGAAAACAAGTCCAAACAATGAAATAATTGCAACATTTTACACTGAGTGTCCAGAAGTAACATTGTAAAGATGTTAGGTTCACTTTTTAAGGTTTATATCAAGTGGCAGGAGAAAGAAAAGAGAAAATCTCCAAATGAGCTTAACTCACTCCAATGCGCAAGTAAAGATAGAAAAACAGAAAACAAGTCCAAACAATGAAATAATTGCAAAATTTTACACTGAGTGTCCAGAAGTAACATTGTAAAGATGTTATGTTCACTTTTTAAGGTTTATATCATGTGGCAGGAGAAAAAAATGGAAAATCTCTAAATGAGCTTAACTCACTCCAATGCGCAAGTAAACATAGAAAAACAGAAAACAAGTCCAAACAATGAAATAATTGCAACATTTTACACTGAGTGTCCAGAAGTAACATTGTAAAGATGTTATGTTCACTTTCTAAGGTTTATATCATGTGGCAGGAGAAAAAAATGGAAAATCTCTAAATGAGCTTAACTCACTCCAATGCGCAAGTAAAGATAGAAAAACAGAAAACAAGTCCAAACAATGAAATAATTGCAACATTTTACACTGAGTGTCCAGAAGTAACATTGTAAAGATGTTAGGTTCACTTTTTAAGGTTTATATCATGTGGCAGGAGAAAAAAATGGAAAATCTCCAAATGAGCTTAACTCACTCTAATGAACACATAAACATAGAAAAATAGAAAACAAGTCCAAACAATGAAATAATTGCAACATTTTACACTGAGTGTCCAGAAGTAACATTGTAAAGATGTTATGTTCACTTTTTAAGGTTTATATCATGTGGCAGGAGAAAAAAATGGAAAATCTCCAAATGAGCTTAACTCACTCTAATGAACACATAAACATAGCAAAATAGAAAACAAGTCCAAACAATGAAATAATTGCAAAATTTTACACTGAGTGTCCAGAAGTAACATTGTTAAGATGTTATGTTCACTTTTTAAGGTTTATATCATGTGGCAGGAAAAAAAAAGGGAAAATCTCCAAATGAGCTTAACTCACTTTAGTGTACACATAAAAATGGTAAAACAGAAAACAAGTCCAAACAATGAAATAATTGCAACATTTTACACTGAGTGTCCAGAAGTAACATTGTTAAGATGTTATGTTCATTTTTAAGGTTTATATCATGTGGCAGGAGAAAAAAATGGAAAATCTCCAAATGAGCTTAACTCACTTTAATGTACACATAAAAATGGAAAAACAGAAAACAAGTCCAAACAATGAAATAATTGCAACATTTTACACTGAGTGTCCAGAAGTAACATTGTTAAGATGTTATGTTCACTTTTTAAGGTTTATATCAAGTGGCAGGAGAAAGAAAAGAGAAAATCTCCAAATGAGCTTAACTCACTCCAATGCGCAAGTAAACATAGAAAAACAGAAAACAAGTCCAAACAATGAAATAATTGCAAAATTTTACACTGAGTGTCCAGAAGTAACATTGTAAAGATGTTATGTTCACTTTTTAAGGTTTATATCATGTGGCAGGAGAAAAAAATGGAAAATCTCTAAATGAGCTTAACTCACTCCAATGCGCAAGTAAACATAGAAAAACAGAAAACAAGTCCAAACAATGAAATAATTGCAACATTTTACACTGAGTGTCCAGAAGTAACATTGTAAAGAAGTTAGGTTCACTTTTTAAGGTTTATATCATGTGGCAGGAGAAAAAAATGGAAAATCTCCAAATGAGCTTAACTCACTCTAATGAACACATAAACATAGAAAAATAGAAAACAAGTCCAAACAATGAAATAATTGCAACATTTTACACTGAGTGTCCAGAAGTAACATTGTAAAGATGTTATGTACACTTTTTAAGGTTTATATCATGTGGCAGGAGAAAAAAATGGAAAATCTCCAAATGAGCTTAACTCACTCTAATGAACACATAAACATAGCAAAATAGAAAACAAGTCCAAACAATGAAATAATTGCAAAATTTTACACTGAGTGTCCAGAAGTAACATTGTTAAGATGTTATGTTCACTTTTTAAGGTTTATATCATGTGGCAGGAGAAAAAAATGGAAAATCTCCAAATGAGCTTAACTCACTCTAATGAACACATAAACATAGAAAAATAGAAAACAAGTCCAAACAATGAAATAATTGCAACATTTTACACTGAGTGTCCAGAAGTAAAATTGTAAAGATGTTATGTTCACTTTTTAAGGTTTATATCATGTGGCAGGAGAAAAAAATGGAAAATCTCCAAATGAGCTTAACTCACTCTAATGAACACATAAACATAGCAAAATAGAAAACAAGTCCAAACAATGAAATAATTGCAAAATTTTACACTGAGTGTCCAGAATTAACATTGTAAAGATGTTATGTTCACTTTTTAAGGTTTATATCAAGTGGCAGGAGAAAAAAATGGAAAATCTCCAAATGAGCTTAACTCACTTTAATGAACACATAAACATAGAAAAATAGAAAACAAGTCCAAACAATGAAATAATTGCAAAATTTTACACTGAGTGTCCAGAAGTAACATTGTAAAGATGTTATGTACACTTTTTAAGGTTTATATCATGTGGCAGGAGAAAAAAATGGAAAATCTCCAAATGAGCTTAACTCACTCTAATGAACACATAAACATAGCAAAATAGAAAACAAGTCCAAACAATGAAATAATTGCAAAATTTTGCATTGAGTGTCCAGAAGTAACATTGTTAAGATGTTATGTTCACTTTTTAAGGTTTATATCATGTGGCAGGAAAAAAAAAGGGAAAATCTCCAAATGAGCTTAACTCACTTTAATGTACACATAAAAATGGTAAAACAGAAAACAAGTCCAAACAATGAAATAATTGCAACATTTTACACTGAGTGTCCAGAAGTAACATTGTAAAGATGTTTGGTTCACTTTTTAAGGTTTATATCATGTGGCAGGAGAAAAAAATGGAAAATCTCCAAATGAGCTTAACTCACTCTAATGGACACATAAACATAGCAAAATAGAAAACAAGTCCAAACAATGAAATAATTGCAAAATTTTACACTGAGTGTCCAGAAGTAACATTGTTAAGATGTTATGTTCACTTTTTAAGGTTTATATCATGTGGCAGGAAAAAAAAAGGGAAAATCTCCAAATGAGCTTAACTCACTTTAATGTACACATAAAAATGGTAAAACAGAAAACAAGTCCAAACAATGAAATAATTGCAACATTTTACACTGAGTGTCCAGAAGTAACATTGTAAAGATGTTAGGTTCACTTTTTAAGGTTTATATCATGTGGCAGGAGAAAAAAAAGGAAAATCTCCAAATGAGCTTAACTCACTCTAATGAACACATAAACATAGAAAAATAGAAAACAAGTCCAAACAATGAAATAATTGCAACATTTTACACTGAGTGTCCAGAAGTAACATTGTAAAGATGTTATGTTCACTTTTTAAGGTTTATATCATGTGGCAGGAGAAAAAAATGGAAAATCTCCAAATGAGCTTAACTCACTCGAATGAACACATAAACATAGCAAAATAGAAAACAAGTCCAAACAATGAAATAATTGCAAAATTTTACACTGAGTGTCCAGAAGTAACATTGTAAAGATGTTAGGTTCACTTTTTAAGGTTAATATCATGTGGCAGGAGAAAAAAAAGGAAAATCTCCAAATGAGCTTAACTCACTTTAATGTACACATAAAAATGGAAAAACAGAAAACAAGTCCAAACAATGAAATAATTGCAACATTTTACACTGAGTGTCCAGAAGTAACATTGTTAAGATGTTATGTTCATTTTTAAGGTTTATATCATGTGACAGGAGAAAAAAATGGAAAATCTCCAAATGAGCTTAACTCACTTTAATGTACACATAAAAATGGAAAAACAGAAAACAAGTCCAAACAATGAAATAATTGCAACATTTTACACTGAGTGTCCAGAAGTAACATTGTAAAGATGTTAGGTTCACTTTTTAAGGTTTATATCAAGTGGCAGGAGAAAGAAAAGAGAAAATCTCCAAATGAGCTTAACTCACTCCAATGCGCAAGTAAAGATAGAAAAACAGAAAACAAGTCCAAACAATGAAATAATTGCAAAATTTTACACTGAGTGTCCAGAAGTAACATTGTAAAGATGTTATGTTCACTTTTTAAGGTTTATATCATGTGGCAGGAGAAAAAAATGGAAAATCTCTAAATGAGCTTAACTCACTCCAATGCGCAAGTAAACATAGAAAAACAGAAAACAAGTCCAAACAATGAAATAATTGCAACATTTTACACTGAGTGTCCAGAAGTAACATTGTAAAGATGTTATGTTCACTTTCTAAGGTTTATATCATGTGGCAGGAGAAAAAAATGGAAAATCTCTAAATGAGCTTAACTCACTCCAATGCGCAAGTAAAGATAGAAAAACAGAAAACAAGTCCAAACAATGAAATAATTGCAACATTTTACACTGAGTGTCCAGAAGTAACATTGTAAAGATGTTAGGTTCACTTTTTAAGGTTTATATCATGTGGCAGGAGAAAAAAATGGAAAATCTCCAAATGAGCTTAACTCACTCTAATGAACACATAAACATAGAAAAATAGAAAACAAGTCCAAACAATGAAATAATTGCAACATTTTACACTGAGTGTCCAGAAGTAACATTGTAAAGATGTTATGTTCACTTTTTAAGGTTTATATCATGTGGCAGGAGAAAAAAATGGAAAATCTCCAAATGAGCTTAACTCACTCTAATGAACACATAAACATAGCAAAATAGAAAACAAGTCCAAACAATGAAATAATTGCAAAATTTTACACTGAGTGTCCAGAAGTAACATTGTTAAGATGTTATGTTCACTTTTTAAGGTTTATATCATGTGGCAGGAAAAAAAAAGGGAAAATCTCCAAATGAGCTTAACTCACTTTAATGTACACATAAAAATGGTAAAACAGAAAACAAGTCCAAACAATGAAATAATTGCAACATTTTACACTGAGTGTCCAGAAGTAACATTGTTAAGATGTTATGTTCATTTTTAAGGTTTATATCATGTGGCAGGAGAAAAAAATGGAAAATCTCCAAATGAGCTTAACTCACTTTAATGTACACATAAAAATGGAAAAACAGAAAACAAGTCCAAACAATGAAATAATTGCAACATTTTACACTGAGTGTCCAGAAGTAACATTGTTAAGATGTTATGTTCACTTTTTAAGGTTTATATCAAGTGGCAGGAGAAAGAAAAGAGAAAATCTCCAAATGAGCTTAACTCACTCCAATGCGCAAGTAAAGATAGAAAAACAGAAAACAAGTCCAAACAATGAAATAATTGCAAAATTTTACACTGAGTGTCCAGAAGTAACATTGTAAAGATGTTATGTTCACTTTTTAAGGTTTATATCATGTGGCAGGAGAAAAAAATGGAAAATCTCTAAATGAGCTTAACTCACTCCAATGCGCAAGTAAACATAGAAAAACAGAAAACAAGTCCAAACAATGAAATAATTGCAACATTTTACACTGAGTGTCCAGAAGTAACATTGTAAAGAAGTTAGGTTCACTTTTTAAGGTTTATATCATGTGGCAGGAGAAAAAAATGGAAAATCTCCAAATGAGCTTAACTCACTCTAATGAACACATAAACATAGAAAAATAGAAAACAAGTCCAAACAATGAAATAATTGCAACATTTTACACTGAGTGTCCAGAAGTAACATTGTAAAGATGTTATGTTCACTTTTTAAGGTTTATATCATGTGGCAGGAGAAAAAAATGGAAAATCTCCAAATGAGCTTAACTCACTCTAATGAACACATAAACATAGCAAAATAGAAAACAAGTCCAAACAATGAAATAATTGCAAAATTTTACACTGAGTGTCCAGAATTAACATTGTAAAGATGTTATGTTCACTTTTTAAGGTTTATATCAAGTGGCAGGAGAAAAAAATGGAAAATCTCCAAATGAGCTTAACTCACTCTAATGAACACATAAACATAGAAAAATAGAAAACAAGTCCAAACAATGAAATAATTGCAAAATTTTACACTGAGTGTCCAGAAGTAACATTGTAAAGATGTTATGTACACTTTTTAAGGTTTATATCATGTGGCAGGAGAAAAAAATGGAAAATCTCCAAATGAGCTTAACTCACTCTAATGAACACATAAACATAGCAAAATAGAAAACAAGTCCAAACAATGAAATAATTGCAAAATTTTACACTGAGTGTCCAGAAGTAACATTGTTAAGATGTTATGTTCACTTTTTAAGGTTTATATCATGTGGCAGGAAAAAAAAAGGGAAAATCTCCAAATGAGCTTAACTCACTTTAATGAACACATAAACATAGAAAAATAGAAAACAAGTCCAAACAATGAAATAATTGCAACATTTTACACTGAGTGTCCAGAAGTAACATTGTAAAGATGTTTGGTTCACTTTTTAAGGTTTATATCATGTGGCAGGAGAAAAAAATGGAAAATCTCCAAATGAGCTTAACTCACTCTAATGAACACATAAACATAGAAAAATAGAAAACAAGTCCAAACAATGAAATAATTGCAACATTTTACACTGAGTGTCCAGAAGTAACATTGTAAAGATGTTTGGTTCACTTTTTAAGGTTTATATCATGTGGCAGGAGAAAAAAATGGAAAATCTCCAAATGAGCTTAACTCACTCTAATGAACACATAAACATAGAAAAATAGAAAACAAGTCCAAACAATGAAATAATTGCAACATTTTACACTGAGTGTCCAGAAGTAAAATTGTAAAGATGTTATGTTCACTTTTTAAGGTTTATATCATGTGGCAGGAGAAAAAAATGGAAAATCTCCAAATGAGCTTAACTCACTCTAATGAACACATAAACATAGCAAAATAGAAAACAAGTCCAAACAATGAAATAATTGCAAAATTTTACACTGAGTGTCCAGAAGTAACATTGTAAAGATGTTATGTTCACTTTTTAAGGTTTATATCAAGTGGCAGGAGAAAAAAATGGAAAATCTCTAAATGAGTTTAACTCACTCCAATGCGCAAGTAAACATAGAAAAACAGAAAACAAGTCCAAACAATGAAATAATTGCAACATTTTACACTGAGTGTCCAGAAGTAACATTGTAAAGATGTTAGGTTCACTTTTTAAGGTTTATATCATGTGGCAGGAGAAAAAAAAGGAAAATCTCCAAATGAGCTTAACTCACTTTAATGTACACATAAAAATGGAAAAACAGAAAACAAGTCCAAACAATGAAATAATTGCAACATTTTACACTGAGTGTCCAGAAGTAACATTGTAAAGAAGTTAGGTTCACTTTTTAAGGTTTATATCATGTGGCAGGAGAAAAAAATGGAAAATCTCCAAATGAGCTTAACTCACTCTAATGAACACATAAACATAGAAAAATAGAAAACAAGTCCAAACAATGAAATAATTGCAACATTTTACACTGAGTGTCCAGAAGTAACATTGTAAAGATGTTATGTTCACTTTTTAAGGTTTATATCATGTGGCAGGAGAAAAAAAGGGAAAATGTCCAAATGAGCTTAACTCACTCTAATGAACACATAAACATAGCAAAATAGAAAACAAGTCCAAACAATGAAATAATTGCAAAATTGTACACTGAGTGTCCAGAAGTAAAATTGTAAAGATGTTATGTACACTTTTTAAGGTTTATATCATGTGGCAGGAGAAAAAAATGGAAAATCTCCAAATGAGCTTAACTCACTCTAATGAACACATAAACATAGCAAAATAGAAAACAAGTCCAAACAATGAAATAATTGCAAAATTTTACACTGAGTGTCCAGAAGTAACATTGTTAAGATGTTATGTTCACTTTTTAAGGTTTATATCATGTGGCAGGAAAAAAAAAGGGAAAATCTCCAAATGAGCTTAACTCACTTTAATGTACACATAAAAATGGTAAAACAGAAAACAAGTCCAAACAATGAAATAATTGCAACATTTTACACTGAGTGTCCAGAAGTAACATTGTAAAGATGTTAGGTTCACTTTTTAAGGTTTATATCATGTGGCAGGAGAAAAAAATTGAAAATCTCCAAATGAGCTTAACTCACTCTAATGAACACATAAACATAGAAAAATAGAAAACAAGTCCAAACAATGAAATAATTGCAACATTTTACACTGAGTGTCCAGAAGTAACATTGTAAAGATGTTATGTTCACTTTTTAAGGTTTATATCATGTGGCAGGAGAAAAAAATGGAAAATCTCCAAATGAGCTTAACTCACTCTAATGAACACATAAACATAGCAAAATAGAAAACAAGTCCAAACAATGAAATAATTGCAAAATTTTACACTGAGTGTCCAGAAGTAACATTGTAAAGATGTTATGTTCACTTTTTAAGGTTTATATCAAGTGGCAGGAGAAAAAAATGGAAAATCTCTAAATGAGCTTAACTCACTCCAATGCGCAAGTAAACATAGAAAAACAGAAAACAAGTCCAAACAATGAAATAATTGCAAAATTTTACACTGAGTGTCCAGAAGTAACATTGTAAAGATGTTAGGTTCACTTTTTAAGGTTTATATCATGTGGCAGGAGAAAAAAAAGGAAAATCTCCAAAAGAGCTTAACTCACTTTAATGTACACATAAAAATGGAAAAACAGAAAACAAGTCCAAACAATGAAATAATTGCAACATTTTACACTGAGTGTCCAGAAGTAACATTGTTAAGATGTTATGTTCACTTTTTATGGTTTATATCATGTGGCAGGAGAAAAAAATGGAAAATCTCCAAATGAGCTTAACTCACTTTAATGTACACATAAAAATGGAAAAACAGAAAACAAGTCCAAACAATGAAATAATTGCAACATTTTACACTGAGTGTCCAGAAGTAACATTGTAAAGAAGTTAGGTTCACTTTTTAAGGTTTATATCATGTGGCAGGAGAAAAAAATGGAAAATCTCCAAATGAGCTTAACTCACTCTATTGAACACATAAACATAGAAAAATAGGAAACAAGTCCAAACAATGAAATAATTGCAACATTTTACACTGAGTGTCCAGAAGTAACATTGTAAATATGTTATGTTCACTTTTTAAGGTTTATATCATGTGGCAGGAGAAAAAAATGGAAAATGTCCAAATGAGCTTAACTCACTCTAATGAACACATAAACATAGCAAAATAGAAAACAAGTCCAAACAATGAAATAATTGCAAAATTTTACACTGAGTGTCCAGAAGTAAAATTGTAAAGATGTTATGTACACTTTTTAAGGTTTATATCATGTGGCAGGAGAAAAAAATGGAAAATCTCCAAATGAGCTTAACTCACTCTAATGAACACATAAACATAGCAAAATAGAAAACAAGTCCAAACAATGAAATAATTGCAAAATTTTACACTGAGTGTCCAGAAGTAACATTGTTAAGATGTTATGTTCACTTTTTAAGGTTTATATCATGTGGCAGGAAAAAAAAAGGGAAAATCTCGAAATGAGCTTAACTCACTTTAATGTACACATAAAAATGGTCAAACAGAAAACAAGTCCAAACAATGAAATAATTGCAACATTTTACACTGAGTGTCCAGAAGTAACATTGTTAAGATGTTATGTTCACTTTTTAAGGTTTATATCATGTGGCAGGAGAAAAAAACGGGAAAATCTCCAAATGAGCTTAACTCACTTTAATGTACACATAAAAATGGAAAAACAGAAAAAAAGTCCAAACAATGAAATAATTGCAACATTTTACACTGAGTGTCCAGAAGTAACATTGTGAAGAAGTTAGGTTCACTTTTTAAGGTTTATATCATGTGGCAGGAGAAAAAAATGGAAAATCTCCAAATGAGCTTAACTCACTCTAATGAACACATAAACATAGAAAAATAGAAAACAAGTCCAAACAATGAAATAATTGCAACATTTTACACTGAGTGTCCAGAAGTAACATTGTAAAGATGTTATGTTCACTTTTTAAGGTATATATCATGTGGCAGGAGAAAAAAATGGAAAATCTCCAAATGAGCTTAACTCACTCTAATGAACACATAAACATAGCAAAATAGAAAACAAGTCCAAACAATGAAATAATTGCAAAATTTTACACTGAGTGTCCAGAAGTAACATTGTAAAGATGTTATGTTCACTTTTTAAGGTTTATATCAAGTGGCAGGAGAAAAAAATGGAAAATCTCTAAATGAGTTTAACTCACTCCAATGCGCAAGTAAACATAGAAAAACAGAAAACAAGTCCAAACAATGAAATAATTGCAACATTTTACACTGAGTGTCCAGAAGTAACATTGTAAAGATGTTAGGTTCACTTTTTAAGGTTTATATCATGTGGCAGGAGAAAAAAAAGGAAAATCTCCAAATGAGCTTAACTCACTTTAATGTACACATAAAAATGGAAAAACAGAAAACAAGTCCAAACAATGAAATAATTGCAACATTTTACACTGAGTGTCCAGAAGTAACATTGTAAAGAAGTTAGGTTCACTTTTTAAGGTTTATATCATGTGGCAGGAGAAAAAAATGGAAAATCTCCAAATGAGCTTAACTCACTCTAATGAACACATAAACATAGAAAAATAGAAAACAAGTCCAAACAATGAAATAATTGCAACATTTTACACTGAGTGTCCAGAAGTAACATTGTAAAGATGTTATGTTCACTTTTTAAGGTTTATATCATGTGGCAGGAGAAAAAAAGGGAAAATGTCCAAATGAGCTTAACTCACTCTAATGAACACATAAACATAGCAAAATAGAAAACAAGTCCAAACAATGAAATAATTGCAAAATTGTACACTGAGTGTCCAGAAGTAAAATTGTAAAGATGTTATGTACACTTTTTAAGGTTTATATCATGTGGCAGGAGAAAAAAATGGAAAATCTCCAAATGAGCTTAACTCACTCTAATGAACACATAAACATAGCAAAATAGAAAACAAGTCCAAACAATGAAATAATTGCAAAATTTTACACTGAGTGTCCAGAAGTAACATTGTTAAGATGTTATGTTCACTTTTTAAGGTTTATATCATGTGGCAGGAAAAAAAAAGGGAAAATCTCCAAATGAGCTTAACTCACTTTAATGTACACATAAAAATGGTAAAACAGAAAACAAGTCCAAACAATGAAATAATTGCAACATTTTACACTGAGTGTCCAGAAGTAACATTGTAAAGATGTTAGGTTCACTTTTTAAGGTTTATATCATGTGGCAGGAGAAAAAAATTGAAAATCTCCAAATGAGCTTAACTCACTCTAATGAACACATAAACATAGAAAAATAGAAAACAAGTCCAAACAATGAAATAATTGCAACATTTTACACTGAGTGTCCAGAAGTAACATTGTAAAGATGTTATGTTCACTTTTTAAGGTTTATATCATGTGGCAGGAGAAAAAAATGGAAAATCTCCAAATGAGCTTAACTCACTCTAATGAACACATAAACATAGCAAAATAGAAAACAAGTCCAAACAATGAAATAATTGCAAAATTTTACACTGAGTGTCCAGAAGTAACATTGTAAAGATGTTATGTTCACTTTTTAAGGTTTATATCAAGTGGCAGGAGAAAAAAATGGAAAATCTCTAAATGAGCTTAACTCACTCCAATGCGCAAGTAAACATAGAAAAACAGAAAACAAGTCCAAACAATGAAATAATTGCAAAATTTTACACTGAGTGTCCAGAAGTAACATTGTAAAGATGTTAGGTTCACTTTTTAAGGTTTATATCATGTGGCAGGAGAAAAAAAAGGAAAATCTCCAAAAGAGCTTAACTCACTTTAATGTACACATAAAAATGGAAAAACAGAAAACAAGTCCAAACAATGAAATAATTGCAAAATTTTACACTGATTGTCCAGAAGTAACATTGTTAAGATGTTATGTTCACTTTTTAAGGTTTATTTCATGTGGCAGGAAAAAAAAAGGGAAAATCTCCAAATGAGCTTAACTCACTCTAATGAACACATAAACATAGAAAAATAGAAAACAAGTCCAAACAATGAAATAATTGCAAAATTTTACACTGAGTGTCCAGAAGTAACATTGTAAAGATGTTAGGTTCACTTTTTAAGGTTTATATCATGTGGCAGGAGAAAAAAAAGGAAAATCTCCAAATGAGCTTAACTCACTTTAATGTACACATAAAAATGGAAAAACAGAAAACAAGTCCAAACAATGAAATAATTGCAACATTTTACACTGAGTGTCCAGAAGTAACATTGTTAAGATGTTATGTTCACTTTTTATGGTTTATATCATGTGGCAGGAGAAAAAAATGGAAAATCTCCAAATGAGCTTAACTCACTTTAATGTACACATAAAAATGGAAAAACAGAAAACAAGTCCAAACAATGAAATAATTGCAACATTTTACACTGAGTGTCCAGAAGTAACATTGTAAAGAAGTTAGGTTCACTTTTTAAGGTTTATATCATGTGGCAGGAGAAAAAAATGGAAAATCTCCAAATGAGCTTAACTCACTCTATTGAACACATAAACATAGAAAAATAGGAAACAAGTCCAAACAATGAAATAATTGCAAAATTTTACACTGAGTGTCCAGAAGTAACATTGTAAAGATGTTATGTTCACTTTTTAAGGTTTATATCATGTGGCAGGAGAAAAAAAAGGAAAATCTCCAAATGAGCTTAACTCACTTTAATGTACACATCAAAATGGAAAAACAGAAAACAAGTCCAAACAATGAAATAATTGCAACATTTTACACTGAGTGTCCAGAAGTAACATTGTAAAGATGTTAGGTTCACTTTTTAAGGTTTATATCATGTGGCAGGAGAAAAAAATGGAAAATCTCCAAATGAGCTTAACTCACACTAATGAACACATAAACATAGCAAAATAGAAAACAAGTCCAAACAATGAAATAATTGCAAAATTTTACACTGAGTGTCCAGAAGTAACATTGTAAAGATGTTAGGTTCACTTTTTAAGGTTTATATCATGTGGCAGGAGAAAAAAAAGGAAAATCTCCAAATGAGCTTAACTCACTTTAATGTACACATAAACATAGAAAAACAGAAAACAAGTCCAAACAATGAAATAATTGCAAAATTTTACACTGAGTGTCCAGAAGTAACATTGTAAAGATGTTAGGTTCACTTTTTAAGGTTTATATCATGTGGCAGGAGAAAAAAAAGGAAAATCTCCAAATGAGCTTAACTCACTTTAATGTACACATCAAAATGGAAAAACAGAAAACAAGTCCAAACAATGAAATAATTGCAACATTTTACACTGAGTGTCCAGAAGTAACATTGTAAAGATGTTAGGTTCACTTTTTAAGGTTTATATCATGTGGCAGGAGAAAAAAATGGAAAATCTCCAAATGAGCTTAACTCACTCTAATGAACACATAAACATAGAAAAATAGAAAACAAGTCCAAACAATGAAATAATTGCAACATTTTACACTGAGTGTCCAGAAGTAACATTGTAAAGATGTTATGTTCACTTTTTAAGGTATATATCATGTGGCAGGTGAAAAAAATGGAAAATCTCTAAATGAGCTTAACTCACTCCAATGCGCAAGTAAACATAGAAAAACAGAAAACAAGTCCAAACAATGAAATATTTGCAACATTTTACACTGAGTGTCCAGAAGTAACATTGTAAAGATGTTATGTACACTTTTTAAGGTTTATATCATGTGGCAGGAGAAAAAAATGGAAAATCTCCAAATGAGCTTAACTCACTCTAATGAACACATAAACATAGCAAAATAGAAAACAAGTCCAAACAATGAAATAATTGCAAAATTTTACACTGATTGTCCAGAAGTAACATTGTTAAGATGTTATGTTCACTTTTTAAGGTTTATATCATGTGGCAGGAAAAAAAAAGGGAAAATCTCCAAATGAGCTTAACTCACTCTAATGAACACATAAACATAGAAAAATAGAAAACAAGTCCAAACAATGAAATAATTGCAAAATTTTACACTGAGTGTCCAGAAGTAACATTGTAAAGATGTTAGGTTCACTTTTTAAGGTTTATATCATGTGGCAGGAGAAAAAAAAGGAAAATCTCCAAATGAGCTTAACTCACTTTAATGTACACATAAAAATGGAAAAACAGAAAACAAGTCCAAACAATGAAATAATTGCAACATTTTACACTGAGTGTCCAGAAGTAACATTGTTAAGATGTTATGTTCACTTTTTATGGTTTATATCATGTGGCAGGAGAAAAAAATGGAAAATCTCCAAATGAGCTTAACTCACTCTATTGAACACATAAACATAGAAAAATAGGAAACAAGTCCCAACAATGAAATAATTGCAACATTTTACACTGAGTGTCCAGAAGTAACATTGTAAATATGTTATGTTCACTTTTTAAGGTTTATATCATGTGGCAGGAGAAAAAAATGGAAAATCTCCAAATGAGCTTAACTCACACTAATGAACACATAAACATAGCAAAATAGAAAACAAGTCCAAACAATGAAATAATTGCAAAATTTTACACTGAGTGTCCAGAAGTAACATTGTAAAGATGTTATGTTCACTTTTTAAGGTTTATATCAAGTGGCAGGAGAAAAAAATGGAAAATCTCTAAATGAGCTTAACTCACTCCAATGCGCAAGTAAACATAGAAAAACAGAAAACAAGTCCAAACAATGAAATAATTGCAAAATTTTACACTGAGTGTCCAGAAGTAACATTGTAAAGATGTTAGGTTCACTTTTTAAGGTTTATATCATGTGGCAGGAGAAAAAAAAGGAAAATCTCCAAATGAGCTTAACTCACTTTAATGTACACATCAAAATGGAAAAACAGAAAACAAGTCCAAACAATGAAATAATTGCAACATTTTACACTGAGTGTCCAGAAGTAACATTGTTAAGATGTTATGTTCACTTTTTAAGGTTTATATCATGTGGAAGGAGAAAAAAATGGACAATCTCCAAATGAGCTTAACTCACTTTAATGTACACATAAAAATGGAAAAACAGAAAACAAGTCCAAACAATGAAATAATTGCAACATTTTACACTGAGTGTCCAGAAGTAACATTGTAAAGAAGTTAGGTTCACTTTTTAAGGTTTATATCATGTGGCAGGAGAAAAAAATGGAAAATCTCCAAATGAGCTTAACTCACTCTAATGAACACATAAACATAGCAAAATAGAAAACAAGTCCAAACAATGAAATAATTGCAACATTTTACACTGAGTGTCCAGAAGTAACATTGTAAAGATGTTATGTTCACTTTTAAAGGTTTATATCATGTGGCAGGAGAAAAAAATGGAAAATCTCCAAATGAGCTTAACTCACTCTAATGAACACATAAACATAGCAAAATAGAAAACAAGTCCAAACAATGAAATAATTGCAAAATTTTACACTGAGTGTCCAGAATTAACATTGTAAAGATGTTATGTTCACTTTTTAAGGTTTATATCAAGTGGCAGGAGAAAAAAATGGAAAATCTCCAAATGAGCTTAACTCACTCTAATGAACACATAAACATAGAAAAATAGAAAACAAGTCCAAACAATGAAATAATTGCAAAATTTTACACTGAGTGTCCAGAATTAACATTGTAAAGATGTTATGTTCACTTTTTAAGGTTTATATCAAGTGGCAGGAGAAAAAAATGGAAAATCTCCAAATGAGCTTAACTCACTCTAATGAACACATAAACATAGAAAAATAGAAAACAAGTCCAAACAATGAAATAATTGCAAAATTTTACACTGAGTGTCCAGAAGTAACATTGTAAAGATGTTATGTACACTTTTTAAGGTTTATATCATGTGGCAGGAGAAAAAAATGGAAAATCTCTAAATGAGCTTAACTCACTCCAATGCGCAAGTAAACATAGAAAAACAGAAAACAAGTCCAAACAATGAAATAATTGCAAAATTTTACACTGAGTGCCCAGAAGTAACATTGTAAAGATGTTAGGTTCACTTTTTAAGGTTTATATCATGTGG
The DNA here is from genome assembly GCF_963457635.1 of Microchirus variegatus. Classification (NCBI taxonomy): domain Eukaryota; kingdom Metazoa; phylum Chordata; class Actinopteri; order Pleuronectiformes; family Soleidae; genus Microchirus; species Microchirus variegatus. Next base: position 24,201,714 of record NC_139809.1, read on the forward strand.
CAGGAGAAAAAAATGGAAAATCTCCAAATGAGCTTAACTCACTTTAATGTACACATAAAAATGGAAAAACAGAAAACAAGTCCAAACAATGAAATAATTGTAACATTTTACACTGAGTGTCCAGAAGTAACATTGTTAAGATGTTATGTTCACTTTTTAAGGTTTATATCATGTGGCAGGAGAAAAAAATGGAAAATCTCCAAATGAGCTTAACTCACTTTAATGTACACATAAAAATGGAAAAACAGAAAACAAGTCCAAACAATGAAATAATTGCAACATTTTACACTGAGTGTCCAGAAGTAACATTGTAAAGAAATTAGGTTCACTTTTTAAGGTTTATATCATGTGGCAGGAGAAAAAAATGGAAAATCTCCAAATGAGCTTAACTCACTCTAATGAACACATAAACATAGAAAAATAGAAAACAAGTCCAAACAATGAAATAATTGCAAAATTTTACACTGAGTGTCCAGAATTAACATTGTAAAGATGTTATGTTCACTTTTTAAGGTTTATATCAAGTGGCAGGAGAAAAAAATGGAAAATCTCCAAATGAGCTTAACTCACTCTAATGAACACATAAACATAGAAAAATAGAAAACAAGTCCAAACAATGAAATAATTGCAAAATTTTACACTGAGTGTCCAGAAGTAACATTGTAAAGATGTTATGTACACTTTTTAAGGTTTATATCATGTGGCAGGAGAAAAAAATGGAAAATCTCCAAATGAGCTTAACTCACTCTAATGAACACATAAACATAGCAAAATAGAAAACAAGTCCAAACAATGAAATAATTGCAAAATTTTACACTGAGTGTCCAGAAGTAACATTGTAAAGATGTTATGTTCACTTTTTAAGGTTTATATCAAGTGGCAGGAGAAAAAAATGGAAAATCTCTAAATGAGCTTAACTCACTCCAATGCGCAAGTAAACATAGAAAAACAGAAAACAAGTCCAAACAATGAAATAATTGCAAAATTTTACACTGAGTGTCCAGAAGTAACATTGTAAAGATGTTAGGTTCACTTTTTAAGGTTTATATCATGTGGCAGGAGAAAAAAATGGAAAATCTCCAAATGAGCTTAACTCACTTTAATGTACACATAACAATGGAAAAACAGAAAACAAGTCCAAACAATGAAATAATTGCAACATTTTACACTGAGTGTCCAGAAGTAACATTGTTAAGATGTTATGTTCACTTTTTAAGGTTTATATCATGTGGCAGGAGAAAAAAACTGGAAAATCTCCAAATGAGCTTAACTCACTTTAATGTACACATAAAAATGGAAAAACAGAAAAAAAGTCCAAACAATGAAATAATTGCAACATTTTACACTGAGTGTCCAGAAATAACATTGTAAAGAAGTTAGGTTCACTTTTTAAGGTTTATATCATGTGGCAGGAGAAAAAAATGGAAAATCTCCAAATGAGCTTAACTCACTCTAATGAACACATAAACATAGAAAAATAGAAAACAAGTCCAAACAATGAAATAATTGCAACATTTTACACTGAGTGTCCAGAAGTAACATTGTAAAGATGTTATGTTCACTTTTTAAGGTTTATATCATGTGGCAGGAGAAAAAAATGGAAAATCTCCAAATGAGCTTAACTCACTCTAATGAACACATAAACATAGAAAAATAGAAAACAAGTCCAAACAATGAAATAATTGCAAAATTTTACACTGAGTGTCCAGAAGTAACATTGTAAAGATGTTATGTTCACTTTTTAAGGTTTATATCATGTGGCAGGAGAAAAAAATGGAAAATCTCCAAATGAGCTTAACTCACTTTAATGTACACATAAAAATGGAAAAACAGAAAACAAGTCCAAACAATGAAATAATTGCAACATTTTACACTGAGTGTCCAGAAGTAACATTGTAAAGAAGTTAGGTTCACTTTTTAAGGTTTATATCATGTGGCAGGAGAAAAAAATGGAAAATCTCCAAATGAGCTTAACTCACTCTAATGAACACATAAACATAGAAAAATAGAAAACAAGTCCAAACAATGAAATAATTGCAACATTTTACACTGAGTGTCCAGAAGTAACATTGTAAAGATGTTATGTTCACTTTTTAAGGTTTATATCATGTGGCAGGAGAAAAAAATGGAAAATCTCTAAATGAGCATAACTCACTCCAATGCGCAAGTAAACATAGAAAAACAGAAAACAAGTCCAAACAATGAAATAATTGCAACATTTTACACTGAGTGTCCAGAAGTAACATTGTAAAGATGTTAGGTTCACTTTTTAAGGTTTATATCATGTGGCAGGACAAAAAAATGGAAAATCTCCAAATGAGCTTAACTCACTCTAATGAACACATAAACATAGAAAAATAGAAAACAAGTCCAAACAATGAAATAATTGCAACATTTTACACTGAGTGTACAGAAGTAACATTGTAAAGATGTTATGTTCACTTTTTAAGGTTTATATCATGTGGCAGGAGAAAAAAATGGAAAATCTCCAAATGAGCTTAACTCACTCTAATGAACACATAAACATAGAAAAATAGAAAACAAGTCCAAACAATGAAATAATTGCAAAATTTTACACTGAGTGTCCAGAAGTAACATTGTAAAGATGTTATGTTCACTTTTTAAGGTTTATATCAAGTGGCAGGAGAAAAAAATGGAAAATCTCCAAATGAGCTTAACTCACTCTAATGAACACATAAACATAGAAAAATAGAAAACAAGTCCAAACAATGAAATAATTGCAACATTTTACACTGAGTGTCCAGAAGTAACATTGTAAAGATGTTATGTACACTTTTTAAGGTTTATATCATGTGGCAGGAGAAAAAAATGGAAAATCTCCAAACTCACTCTAATGAACACATAAACATAGCAAAATAGAAAACAAGTCCAAACAATGAAATAATTGCAAAATTTTACACTGAGTGTCCAGAAGTAACATTGTTAAGATGTTATGTTCACTTTTTAAGGTTTATATCATGTGGCAGGAAAAAAAAATGGAAAATCTCCAAATGAGCTTAACTCACTCTAATGAACACATAAACATAGAAAAATAGAAAACAAGTCCAAACAATGAAATAATTGCAACATTTTACACTGAGTGTCCAGAAGTAACATTGTAAAGATGTTATGTTCACTTTTTAAGGTTTATATCATGTGGCAGGAGAAAAAAATGGAAAATCTCCAAATGAGCTTAACTCACTCTAATGAACACATAAACATAGAAAAATAGAAAACAAGTCCAAACAATGAAATAATTGCAACATTTTACACTGAGTGTCCAGAAGTAACATTGTAAAGATGTTATGTTCACTTTTTAAGGTTTATATCATGTGGCAGGAGAAAAAAATGGAAAATCTCCAAATGAGCTTAACTCACTCTAATGAACACATAAACATAGCAAAATAGAAAACAAGTCCAAACAATGAAATAATTGCAAAATTTTACACTGAGTGTCCAGAAGTAACATTGTAAAGATGTTATGTTCACTTTTAAAGGTTTATATCAAGTGGCAGGAGAAAAAAATGGAAAATCTCCAAATGAGCTTAACTCACTCTAATGAACACATAAACATAGAAAAATAGAAAACAAGTCCAAACAATGAAATAATTGCAACATTTTACACTGAGTGTCCAGAAGTAACATTGTAAAGATGTTATGTACACTTTTTAAGGTTTATATCATGTGGCAGGAGAAAAAAATGGAAAATCTCCAAATGAGCTTAACTCACTCTAATGAACACATAAACATAGCAAAATAGAAAACAAGTCCAAACAATGAAATAATTGCAAAATTTTACACTGAGTGTCCAGAAGTAACATTGTAAAGATGTTATGTTCACTTTTTAAGGTTTATATCATGTGGCAGGAGAAAAAAATGGAAAATCTCTAAATGAGCTTAACTCACTCCAATGCGCAAGTAAACATAGAAAAACAGAAAACAAGTCCAAACAATGAAATAATTGCAACATTTTACACTGAGTGTCCAGAAGTAACATTGTAAAGATGTTAGGTTCACTTTTTAAGGTTTATATCATGTGGCAGGACAAAAAAATGGAAAATCTCCAAATGAGCTTAACTCACTCTAATGAACACATAAACATAGAAAAATAGAAAACAAGTCCAAACAATGAAATAATTGCAACATTTTACACTGAGTGTACAGAAGTAACATTGTAAAGATGTTATGTTCACTTTTTAAGGTTTATATCATGTGGCAGGAGAAAAAAATGGAAAATCTCCAAATGAGCTTAACTCACTCTAATGAACACATAAACATAGCAAAATAGAAAACAAGTCCAAACAATGAAATAATTGCAAAATTTTACACTGAGTGTCCAGAAGAAACATTGTAAAGATGTTAGGTTCACTTTTTAAGGTTTATATCATGTGGCAGGAGAAAAAAATGGAAAATCTCCAAATGAGCTTAACTCACTCTAATGAACACATAAACATAGCAAAATAGAAAACAAGTCCAAACAATGAAATAATTGCAAAATTTTACACTGAGTGTCCAGAAGTAACATTGTAAAGATGTTATGTTCACTTTTTAAGGTTTATATCAAGTGGCAGGAGAAAAAAATGGAAAATCTCCAAATGAGCTTAACTCACTCTAATGAACACATAAACATAGCAAAATAGAAAACAAGTCCAAACAATGAAATAATTGCAAAATTTTACACTGAGTGTCCAGAAGTAACATTGTAAAGATGTTATGTTCACTTTCTAAGGTTTATATCATGTGGCAGGAGAAAAAAATGGAAAATCTCTAAATGAGCTTAACTCACTCCAATGCGCAAGTAAACATAGAAAAACAGAAAACAAGTCCAAACAATGAAATAATTGCAACATTTTACACTGAGTGTCCAGAAGTAACATTGTAAAGATGTTAGGTTCACTTTTTAAGGTTTATATCATGTGGCAGGAGAAAAAAATGGAAAATCTCCAAATGAGCTTAACTCACTCTAATGAACACATAAACATAGAAAAATAGAAAACAAGTCCAAACAATGAAATAATTGCAACATTTTACACTGAGTGTCCAGAAGTAACATTGTAAAGATGTTATGTTCACTTTTTAAGGTTTATATCAAGTGGCAGGAGAAAAAAATGGAAAATCTCCAAATGAGCTTAACTCACTCTAATGAACACATAAACATAGCAAAATAGAAAACAAGTCCAAACAATGAAATAATTGCAAAATTTTACACTGAGTGTCCAGAAGTAACATTGTAAAGATGTTATGTTCACTTTTTAAGGTTTATATCAAGTGGCAGGAGAAAAAAATGGAAAATCTCTAAATGAGCTTAACTCACTCCAATGCGCAAGTAAACATAGAAAAACAGAAAACAAGTCCAAACAATGAAATAATTGCAAAATTTTACACTGAGTGTCCAGAAGTAACATTGTAAAGATGTTAGGTTCACTTTTTAAGGTTTATATCATGTGGCAGGAGAAAAAAATGGAAAATCTCCAAATGAGCTTAACTCACTTTAATGTACACATAAAAATGGAAAAACAGAAAACAAGTCCAAACAATGAAATAATTGCAACATTTTACACTGAGTGTCCAGAAGTAACATTGTTAAGATGTTATGTTCACTTTTTAAGGTTTATATCATGTGGCAGGAGAAAAAAATGGAAAATCTCCAAATGAGCTTAACTCACTCTAATGAACACATAAACATAGCAAAATAGAAAACAAGTCCAAACAATGAAATAATTGCAAAATTTTACACTGAGTGTCCAGAAGTAACATTGTAAAGATGTTATGTTCACTTTTTAAGGTTTATATCAAGTGGCAGGAGAAAAAAATGGAAAATCTCCAAATGAGCTTAACTCACTCTAATGAACACATAAACATAGAAAAATAGAAAACAAGTCCAAACAATGAAATAATTGCAAAATTTTACACTGAGTGTCCAGAAGTAACATTGTAAAGATGTTATGTACACTTTTTAAGGTTTATATCATGTGGCAGGAGAAAAAAATGGAAAATCTCCAAATGAGCTTAACTCACTCTAATGAACACATAAACATAGCAAAATAGAAAACAAGTCCAAACAATGAAATAATTACAAAATTTTACACTGAGTGTCCAGAAGTAACATTGTTAAGATGTTATGTTCACTTTTTAAGGTTTATATCATGTGGCAGGAGAAAAAAATGGAAAATCTCCAAATGAGCTTAACTCACTCTAATGAACACATAAACATAGCAAAATAGAAAACAAGTCCAAACAATGAAATAATTGCAAAATTTTACACTGAGTGTCCAGAAGTAACATTGTAAAGATGCTATGTTCACTTTTTAAGGTTTATATCAAGTGGCAGGAGAAAAAAATGGAAAATCTCTAAATGAGCTTAACTCACTCCAATGCGCAAGTAAACATAGAAAAACAGAAAACAAGTCCAAACAATGAAATAATTGCAAAATTTTACACTGAGTGTCCAGAAGTAACATTGTAAAGATGTTAGGTTCACTTTTTAAGGTTTATATCATGTGGCAGGAGAAAAAAATGGAAAATCTCCAAATGAGCTTAACTCACTTTAATGTACACATAACAATGGAAAAACAGAAAACAAGTCCAAACAATGAAATAATTGCAACATTTTACACTGAGTGTCCAGAAGTAACATTGTTAAGATGTTATGTTCACTTTTTAAGGTTTATATCATGTGGCAGGAGAAAAAAACTGGAAAATCTCCAAATGAGCTTAACTCACTTTAATGTACACATAAAAATGGAAAAACAGAAAACAAGTCCAAACAATGAAATAATTGCAACATTTTACACTGAGTGTCCAGAAGTAACATTGTAAAGAAGTTAGGTTCACTTTTTAAGGTTTATATCATGTGGCAGGAGAAAAAAATGGAAAATCTCCAAATGAGCTTAACTCACTCTAATGAACACATAAACATAGAAAAATAGAAAACAAGTCCAAACAATGAAATAATTGCAACATTTTACACTGAGTGTCCAGAAGTAACATTGTAAAGATGTTAGGTTCACTTTTTAAGGTTTATATCATGTGGCAGGAGAAAAAAATGGAAAATCTCCAAATGAGCTTAACTCACTCTAATGAACACATAAACATAGAAAAATAGAAAACAAGTCCAAACAATGAAATAATTGCAACATTTTACACTGAGTGTCCAGAAGTAACATTGTAAAGATGTTATGTTCACTTTTTAAGGTTTATATCATGTGGCAGGAAAAAAAAAGGGAAAATCTCCAAATGAGCTTAACTCACTTTAATGTACACAAAAAAATGGTAAAACAGAAAACAAGTCCAAACAATGAAATAATTGCAACATTTTACACTGAGTGTCCAGAAGTAACATTGTAAAGATGTTATGTTCACTTTCTAAGGTTTATATCATGTGGCAGGAGAAAAAAATGGAAAATCTCTAAATGAGCTTAACTCACTCCAATGCGCAAGTAAACATAGAAAAACAGAAAACAAGTCCAAACAATGAAATAATTGCAACATTTTACACTGAGTGTCCAGAAGTAACATTGTAAAGATGTTAGGTTCACTTTTTAAGGTTTATATCATGTGGCAGGAGAAAAAAATGGAAAATCTCCAAATGAGCTTAACTCACTCTAATGAACACATAAACATAGAAAAATAGAAAACAAGTCCAAACAATGAAATAATTGCAACATTTTACACTGAGTGTCCAGAAGTAACATTGTAAAGATGTTATGTTCACTTTTTAAGGTTTATATCATGTGGCAGGAGAAAAAAATGGAAAATCTCCAAATGAGCTTAACTCACTCTAATGAACACATAAACATAGCAACATAGAAAACAAGTCCAAACAATGAAATAATTGCAAAATTTTACACTGAGTGTCCAGAAGTAACATTGTAAAGATGTTATGTTCACTTTTTAAGGTTTATATCAAGTGGCAGGAGAAAAAAATGGAAAATCTCCAAATGAGCTTAACTCACTCCAATGCGCAAGTAAACATAGAAAAACAGAAAACAAGTCCAAACAATGAAATAATTGCAAAATTTTACACTGAGTGTCCAGAAGTAACATTGTAAAGATGTTAGGTTCACTTTTTAAGGTTTATATCATGTGGCAGGAGAAAAAAATGGAAAATCTCCAAATGAGCTTAACTCACTTTAATGTACACATAAAAATGGAAAAACAGAAAACAAGTCCAAACAATGAAATAATTGCAACATTTTACACTGAGTGTCCAGAAGTAACATTGTTAAGATGTTATGTTCACTTTTTAAGGTTTATATCATGTGGCAGGAGAAAAAAATGGAAAATCTCCAAATGAGCTTAACTCACTTTAATGTACACATAAAAATGGAAAAACAGAAAACAAGTCCAAACAATGAAATAATTGCAACATTTTACACTGAGTGTCCAGAAGTAACATTGTAAAGAAGTTAGGTTCACTTTTTAAGGTTTATATCATGTGGCAGGAGAAAAAAATGGAAAATCTCCAAATGAGCTTAACTCACTCTAATGAACACATAAACATAGAAAAATAGAAAACAAGTCCAAACAATGAAATAATTGCAACATTTTACACTGAGTGTCCAGAAGTAACATTGTAAAGATGTTATGTTCACTTTTTAAGGTTTATATCATGTGGCAGGAGAAAAAAATGGAAAATCTCCAAATGAGCTTAACTCACTCTAATGAACACATAAACATAGCAAAATAGAAAACAAGTCCAAACAATGAAATAATTGCAAAATTTTACACTGAGTGTCCAGAATTAACATTGTAAAGATGTTATGTTCACTTTTTAAGGTTTATATCATGTGGCAGGAGAAAAAAATGGAAAATCTCCAAATGAGCTTAACTCACTCTAATGAACACATAAACATAGCAAAATAGAAAACAAGTCCAAACAATGAAATAATTGCAAAATTTTACACTGAGTGTCCAGAATTAACATTGTAAAGATGTTATGTTCACTTTTTAAGGTTTATATCAAGTGGCACGAGAAAAAAATGGAAAATCTCCAAATGAGCTTAACTCACTCTAATGAACACATAAACATAGCAAAATAGAAAACAAGTCCAAACAATGAAATAATTGCAAAATTTTACACTGAGTGTCCAGAAGTAACATTGTTAAGATGTTATGTTCACTTTTTAAGGTTTATATCATGTGGCAGGAAAAAAAAAAGGGAAAATCTCCAAATGAGCTTAACTGACTTTAATGTACACATAAAAATGGTAAAACAGAAAACAAGTCCAAACAATGAAATAATTGCAACATTTTACACTGAGTGTCCAGAAGTAACATTGTAAAGATGTTATGTTCACTTTCTAAGGTTTATATCATGTGGCAGGAGAAAAAAATGGAAAATCTCCAAATGAGCTTAACTCACTCTAATGAACACATAAACATAGAAAAATAGAAAACAAGTCCAAACAATGAAATAATTGCAACATTTTACACTGAGTGTCCAGAAGTAACATTGTAAAGATGTTATGTTCACTTTTTAAGGTTTATATCATGTGGCAGGAGAAAAAAATGGAAAATCTCCAGATGAGCTTAACTCACTCTAATGAACACATAAACATAGCAAAATAGAAAACAAGTCCAAACAATGAAATAATTGCAAAATTTTACACTGAGTTTTCAGAAGTAACATTGTAAAGATGTTATGTTCACTTTTTAAGGTTTATATCAAGTGGCAGGAGAAAAAAATGGAAAATCTCTAAATGAGCTTAACTCACTCCAATGCGCAAGTAAACATAGAAAAACAGAAAACAAGTCCAAACAATGAAATAATTGCAAAATTTTACACTGAGTGTCCAGAAGTAACATTGTAAAGATGTTAGGTTCACTTTTTAAGGTTTATATCATGTGGCAGGAGAAAAAAATGGAAAATCTCCAAATGAGCTTAACTCACTTTAATGTACACATAAAAATGGAAAAACATAGAAAACAAGTCCAAACAATGAAATAATTGCAACATTTTACACTGAGTGTCCAGAAGTAACATTGTTAAGATGTTATGTTCACTTTTTAAGGTTTATATCATGTGGCAGGAGAAAAAAATGGAAAATCTCCAAATGAGCTTAACTCACTTTAATGTACACATAAAAATGGAAAAACAGAAAACAAGTCCAAACAATGAAATAATTGCAACATTTTACACTGAGTGTCCAGAAGTAACATTGTAAAGAAGTTAGGTTCACTTTTTAAGGTTTATATCATGTGGCAGGAGAAAAAAATGGAAAATCTCCAAATGAGCTTAACTCACTCTAATGAACACATAAACATAGAAAAATAGAAAACAAGTCCAAACAATGAAATAATTGCAACATTTTACACTGAGTGTCCAGAAGTAACATTGTAAAGATGTTATGTTCACTTTTTAAGGTTTATATCATGTGGCAGGAGAAAAAAATGGAAAATCTCCAAATGAGCTTAACTCACTCTAATGAACACATAAACATAGCAAAATAGAAAACAAGTCCAAACAATGAAATAATTGCAAAATTTTACACTGAGTGTCCAGAATTAACATTGTAAAGATGTTATGTTCACTTTTTAAGGTTTATATCAAGTGGCACGAGAAAAAAATGGAAAATCTCCAAATGAGCTTAACTCACTCTAATGAACACATAAACATAGAAAAATAGAAAACAAGTCCAAACAATGAAATAATTGCAAAATTTTACACTGAGTGTCCAGAAGTAACATTGTAAAGATGTTATGTACACTTTTTAAGGTTTATATCATGTGGCAGGAGAAAAAAATGGAAAATCTCCAAATGAGCTTAACTCACTCTAATGAACACATAAACATAGCAAAACAGAAAACAAGTCCAAACAATGAAATAATTGCAAAATTTTACACTGAGTGTCCAGAAGTAACATTGTTAAGATGTTATGTTCACTTTTTAAGGTTTATATCATGTGGCAGGAAAAAAAAAGGGAAAATCTCCAAATGAGCTTAACTCACTTTAATGTACACATAAAAATGGTAAAACAGAAAACAAGTCCAAACAATGAAATAATTGCAACATTTTACACTGAGTGTCCAGAAGTAACATTGTAAAGATGTTATGTTCACTTTCTAAGGTTTATATCATGTGGCAGGAGAAAAAAATGGAAAATCTCCAAATGAGCTTAACTCACTCTAATGAACACATAAACATAGAAAAATAGAAAACAAGTCCAAACAATGAAATAATTGCAACATTTTACACTGAGTGTCCAGAAGTAACATTGTAAAGATGTTATGTTCACTTTTTAAGGTTTATATCATGTGGCAGGAGAAAAAAATGGAAAATCTCCAAATGAGCTTAACTCACTCTAATGAACACATAAACATAGCAAAATAGAAAACAAGTCCAAACAATGAAATAATTGCAAAATTTAACATTGAGTGTCCAGAAGTAACATTGTAAAGATGTTATGTTCACTTTTTAAGGTTTATATCAAGTGGCAGGAGAAAAAAATGGAAAATCTCTAAATGAGCTTAGCTCACTCCAATGCGCAAGTAAACATAGAAAAACAGAAAACAAGTCCAAACAATGAAATAATTGCAAAATTTTACACTGAGTGTCCAGAAGTAACATTGTAAAGATGTTATGTTCACTTTTTAAGGTTTATATCATGTGGCAGGAAAAAAAAATGGAAAATCTCCAAATGAGCTTAACTCACTTTAATGTACACATAAAAATGGTAAAACAGAAAACAAGTCCAAACAATGAAATAATTGCAAAATTTTACACTGAGTGTCCAGAAGTAACATTGTTAAGATGTTATGTTCACTTTTTAAGGTTTATATCATGTGGCAGGAAAAAAAAAGGGAAAATCTCCAAATGAGCTTAACTCACTTTAATGTACACATAAAAATGGTAAAACAGAAAACAAGTCCAAACAATGAAATAATTGCAACATTTTACACTGAGTGTCCAGAAGTAACATTGTAAAGATGTTATGTTCACTTTCTAAGGTTTATATCATGTGGCAGGAGAAAAAAATGGAAAATCTCCAAATGAGCTTAACTCACTCTAATGAACACATAAACATAGAAAAATAGAAAACAAGTCCAAACAATGAAATAATTGCAACATTTTACACTGAGTGTCCAGAAGTAACATTGTAAAGATGTTATGTTCACTTTTTAAGGTTTATATCATGTGGCAGGAGAAAAAAATGGAAAATCTCCAAATGAGCTTAACTCACTCTAATGAACACATAAACATAGCAAAATAGAAAACAAGTCCAAACAATGAAATAATTGCAAAATTTAACATTGAGTGTCCAGAAGTAACATTGTAAAGATGTTATTTTCACTTTTTAAGGTTTATATCAAGTGGCAGGAGAAAAAAATGGAAAATCTCTAAATGAGCTTAACTCACTCCAATGCGCAAGTAAACATAGAAAAACAGAAAACAAGTCCAAACAATGAAATAATTGCAAAATTTTACACTGAGTGTCCAGAAGTAACATTGTTAAGATGTTATGTTCACTTTTTAAGGTTTATATCATGTGGCAGGAAAAAAAAATGGAAAATCTCCAAATGAGCTTAACTCACTTTAATGTACACATAAAAATGGTAAAACAGAAAACAAGTCCAAACAATGAAATAATTGCAACATTTTACACTGAGTGTCCAGAAGTAACATTGTAAAGATGTTAGGTTCACTTTTTAAGGTTTATATCATGTGGCAGGAGAAAAAAATGGAAAATCTCCAAATGAGCTTAACTCACTCTAATGAACACATAAACATAGAAAAATAGAAAACAAGTCCAAACAATGAAATAATTGCAACATTTTACACTGAGTGTCCAGAAGTAACATTGTTAAGATGTTATGTTCACTTTTTAAGGTTTATATCATGTGGCAGGAGAAAAAAATGGAAAATCTCCAAATGAGCTTAACTCACTTTAATGTACACATAAAAATGGAAAAACAGAAAACAAGTCCAAACAATGAAATAATTGCAAAATTTTACACTGAGTGTCCAGAAGTAACATTGTAAAGAAGTTAGGTTCACTTTTTAAGGTTTATATCATGTGGCAGGAGAAAAAAATGGAAAATCTCCAAATGAGCTTAACTCACTCTAATGAACACATAAACATAGAAAAATAGAAAACAAGTCCAAACAATGAAATAATTGCAACATTTTACACTGAGTGTCCAGAAGTAACATTGTAAAGATGTTATGTTCACTTTTTAAGGTTTATATCAAGTGGCAGGAGAAAAAAATGGAAAATCTCCAAATGAGCTTAACTCACTCTAATGAACACATAAACATAGAAAAATAGAAAACAAGTCCAAACAATGAAATAATTGCAAAATTTTACACTGAGTGTCCAGAAGTAACATTGTAAAGATGTTATGTACACTGTTTAAGGTTTATATCATGTGGCAGGAGAAAAAAATGGAAAATCTCCAAATGAGCTTAACTCACTCTAATGAACACATAAACATAGCAAAATAGAAAACAAGTCCAAACAATGAAATAATTGCAAAATTTTACACTGAGTGTCCAGAAGTAACATTGTTAAGATGTTATGTTCACTTTTTAAGGTTTATATCATGTGGCAGGAGAAAAAAATGGAAAATCTCCAAATGAGCTTAACTCACTCTAATGAACACATAAACATAGCAAAATAGAAAACAAGTCCAAACAATGAAATAATTGCAAAATTTTACACTGAGTGTCCAGAAGTAACATTGTAAAGATGTTATGTTCACTTTTTAAGGTTTATATCAAGTGGCAGGAGAAAAAAATGGAAAATCTCCAAATGAGCTTAACTCACTCTAATGAACACATAAACATAGAAAAATAGAAAACAAGTCCAAACAATGAAATAATTGCAAAATTTTACACTGAGTGTCCAGAAGTAACATTGTAAAGATGTTATGTTCACTTTTTAAGGTTTATATCAAGTGGCAGGAGAAAAAAATGGAAAATCTCTAAATGAGCTTAACTCACTCCAATGCGCAAGTAAACATAGAAAAACAGAAAACAAGTCCAAACAATGAAATAATTGCAAAATTTTACACTGAGTGTCCAGAAGTAACATTGTAAAGATGTTAGGTTCACTTTTTAAGGTTTATATCAAGTGGCAGGAGAAAAAAATGGAAAATCTCCAAATGAGCTTAACTCACTCTAATGAACACATAAACATAGAAAAATAGAAAACAAGTCCAAACAATGAAATAATTGCAACATTTTACACTGAGTGTCCAGAAGTAACATTGTAAAGATGTTATGTACACTTTTTAAGGTTTATATCATGTGGCAGGAGAAAAAAATGGAAAATCTCCAAATGAGCTTAACTCACTCTAATGAACACATAAACATAGCAAAATAGAAAACAAGTCCAAACAATGAAATAATTGCAAAATTTTACACTGAGTGTCCAGAAGTAACATTGTTAAGATGTTATGTTCACTTTTTAAGGTTTATATCATGTGGCAGGAAAAAAAAAGGGAAAATCTCCAAATGAGCTTAACTCACTTTAATGTACACAAAAAAATGGTAAAACAGAAAACAAGTCCAAACAATGAAATAATTGCAACATTTTACACTGAGTGTCCAGAAGTAACATTGTAAAGATGTTATGTTCACTTTCTAAGGTTTATATCATGTGGCAGGAGAAAAAAATGGAAAATCTCTAAATGAGCTTAACTCACTCCAATGCGCAAGTAAACATAGAAAAACAGAAAACAAGTCCAAACAATGAAATAATTGCAACATTTTACACTGAGTGTCCAGAAGTAACATTGTAAAGATGTTAGGTTCACTTTTTAAGGTTTATATCATGTGGCAGGAGAAAAAAATGGAAAATCTCCAAATGAGCTTAACTCACTCTAATGAACACATAAACATAGAAAAATAGAAAACAAGTCCAAACAATGAAATAATTGCAACATTTTACACTGAGTGTCCAGAAGTAACATTGTAAAGATGTTATGTTCACTTTTTAAGGTTTATATCATGTGGCAGGAGAAAAAAATGGAAAATCTCCAAATGAGCTTAACTCACTCTAATGAACACATAAACATAGCAACATAGAAAACAAGTCCAAACAATGAAATAATTGCAAAATTTTACACTGAGTGTCCAGAAGTAACATTGTAAAGATGTTATGTTCACTTTTTAAGGTTTATATCAAGTGGCAGGAGAAAAAAATGGAAAATCTCCAAATGAGCTTAACTCACTCCAATGCGCAAGTAAACATAGAAAAACAGAAAACAAGTCCAAACAATGAAATAATTGCAAAATTTTACACTGAGTGTCCAGAAGTAACATTGTAAAGATGTTAGGTTCACTTTTTAAGGTTTATATCATGTGGCAGGAGAAAAAAATGGAAAATCTCCAAATGAGCTTAACTCACTTTAATGTACACATAAAAATGGAAAAACAGAAAACAAGTCCAAACAATGAAATAATTGCAACATTTTACACTGAGTGTCCAGAAGTAACATTGTTAAGATGTTATGTTCACTTTTTAAGGTTTATATCATGTGGCAGGAGAAAAAAATGGAAAATCTCCAAATGAGCTTAACTCACTTTAATGTACACATAAAAATGGAAAAACAGAAAACAAGTCCAAACAATGAAATAATTGCAACATTTTACACTGAGTGTCCAGAAGTAACATTGTAAAGAAGTTAGGTTCACTTTTTAAGGTTTATATCATGTGGCAGGAGAAAAAAATGGAAAATCTCCAAATGAGCTTAACTCACTCTAATGAACACATAAACATAGCAAAATAGAAAACAAGTCCAAACAATGAAATAATTGCAACATTTTACACTGAGTGTCCAGAAGTAACATTGTAAAGATGTTATGTTCACTTTTTAAGGTTTATATCATGTGGCAGGAGAAAAAAATGGAAAATCTCCAAATGAGCTTAACTCACTCTAATGAACACATAAACATAGCAAAATAGAAAACAAGTCCAAACAATGAAATAATTGCAAAATTTTACACTGAGTGTCCAGAATTAACATTGTAAAGATGTTATGTTCACTTTTTAAGGTTTATATCAAGTGGCACGAGAAAAAAATGGAAAATCTCCAAATGAGCTTAACTCACTCTAATGAACACATAAACATAGCAAAATAGAAAACAAGTCCAAACAATGAAATAATTGCAAAATTTTACACTGAGTGTCCAGAAGTAACATTGTTAAGATGTTATGTTCACTTTTTAAGGTTTATATCATGTGGCAGGAAAAAAAAAGGGAACATCTCCAAATGAGCTTAACTGACTTTAATGTACACATAAAAATGGTAAAACAGAAAACAAGTCCAAACAATGAAATAATTGCAACATTTTACACTGAGTGTCCAGAAGTAACATTGTAAAGATGTTATGTTCACTTTCTAAGGTTTATATCATGTGGCAGGAGAAAAAAATGGAAAATCTCCAAATGAGCTTAACTCACTCTAATGAACACATAAACATAGAAAAATAGAAAACAAGTCCAAACAATGAAATAATTGCAGCATTTTACACTGAGTGTCCAGAAGTAACATTGTAAAGATGTTATGTTCACTTTTTAAGGTTTATATCATGTGGCAGGAGAAAAAAATGGAAAATCTCCAGATGAGCTTAACTCACTCTAATGAACACATAAACATAGCAAAATAGAAAACAAGTCCAAACAATGAAATAATTGCAAAATTTTACACTGAGTGTCCAGAAGTAACATTGTAAAGATGTTATGTTCACTTTTTAAGGTTTATATCAAGTGGCAGGAGAAAAAAATGGAAAATCTCTAAATGAGCTTAACTCACTCCAATGCGCAAGTAAACATAGAAAAACAGAAAACAAGTCCAAACAATGAAATAATTGCAAAATTTTACACTGAGTGTCCAGAAGTAACATTGTAAAGATGTTAGGTTCACTTTTTAAGGTTTATATCATGTGGCAGGAGAAAAAAATGGAAAATCTCCAAATGAGCTTAACTCACTTTAATGTACACATAAAAATGGAAAAACAGAAAACAAGTCCAAACAATGAAATAATTGCAACATTTTACACTGAGTGTCCAGAAGTAACATTGTTAAGATGTTATGTTCACTTTTTAAGGTTTATATCATGTGGCAGGAGAAAAAAATGGAAAATCTCCAAATGAGCTTAACTCACTTTAATGTACACATAAAAATGGAAAAACAGAAAACAAGTCCAAACAATGAAATAATTGCAACATTTTACACTGAGTGTCCAGAAGTAACATTGTTAAGATGTTATGTTCACTTTTTAAGGTTTATATCATGTGGCAGGAGAAAAAAATGGAAAATCTCCAAATGAGCTTAACTCACTTTAATGTACACATAAAAATGGAAAAACAGAAAACAAGTCCAAACAATGAAATAATTGCAACATTTTACACTGAGTGTCCAGAAGTAACATTGTAAAGAAGTTAGGTTCACTTTTTAAGGTTTATATCATGTGGCAGGAGAAAAAAATGGAAAATCTCCAAATGAGCTTAACTCACTCTAATGAACACATAAACATAGAAAAATAGAAAACAAGTCCAAACAATGAAATAATTGCAACATTTTACACTGAGTGTCCAGAAGTAACATTGTAAAGATGATATGTTCACTTTTTAAGGTTTATATCATGTGGCAGGAGAAAAAAATGGAAAATCTCCAAATGAGCTTAACTCACTCTAATGAACACATAAACATAGCAAAATAGAAAACAAGTCCAAACAATGAAATAATTGCAAAATTTTACACTGAGTGTCCAGAATTAACATTGTAAAGATGTTATGTTCACTTTTTAAGGTTTATATCATGTGGCAGGAGAAAAAAATGGAAAATCTCCAAATGAGCTTAACTCACTCTAATGAACACATAAACATAGCAAAATAGAAAACAAGTCCAAACAATGAAATAATTGCAAAATTTTACACTGAGTGTCCAGAATTAACATTGTAAAGATGTTATGTTCACTTTTTAAGGTTTATATCAAGTGGCACGAGAAAAAAATGGAAAATCTCCAAATGAGCTTAACTCACTCTAATGAACACATAAACATAGCAAAATAGAAAACAAGTCCAAACAATGAAATAATTGCAAAATTTTACACTGAGTGTCCAGAAGTAACATTGTTAAGATGTTATGTTCACTTTTTAAGGTTTATATCATGTGGCAGGAAAAAAAAAGGGAAAATCTCCAAATGAGCTTAACTGACTTTAATGTACACATAAAAATGGTAAAACAGAAAACAAGTCCAAACAATGAAATAATTGCAACATTTTACACTGAGTGTCCAGAAGTAACATTGTAAAGATGTTATGTTCACTTTCTAAGGTTTATATCATGTGGCAGGAGAAAAAAATGGAAAATCTCCAAATGAGCTTAACTCACTCTAATGAACACATAAACATAGAAAAATAGAAAACAAGTCCAAACAATGAAATAATTGCAACATTTTACACTGAGTGTCCAGAAGTAACATTGTAAAGATGTTATGTTCACTTTTTAAGGTTTATATCATGTGGCAGGAGAAAAAAATGGAAAATCTCCAGATGAGCTTAACTCACTCTAATGAACACATAAACATAGCAAAATAGAAAACAAGTCCAAACAATGAAATAATTGCAAAATTTTACACTGAGTGTTCAGAAGTAACATTGTAAAGATGTTATGTTCACTTTTTAAGGTTTATATCAAGTGGCAGGAGAAAAAAATGGAAAATCTCTAAATGAGCTTAACTCACTCCAATGCGCAAGTAAACATAGAAAAACAGAAAACAAGTCCAAACAATGAAATAATTGCAAAATTTTACACTGAGTGTCCAGAAGTAACATTGTAAAGATGTTAGGTTCACTTTTTAAGGTTTATATCATGTGGCAGGAGAAAAAAATGGAAAATCTCCAAATGAGCTTAACTCACTTTAATGTACACATAAAAATGGAAAAACAGAAAACAAGTCCAAACAATGAAATAATTGCAACATTTTACACTGAGTGTCCAGAAGTAACATTGTTAAGATGTTATGTTCACTTTTTAAGGTTTATATCATGTGGCAGGAGAAAAAAATGGAAAATCTCCAAATGAGCTTAACTCACTTTAATGTACACATAAAAATGGAAAAACAGAAAACAAGTCCAAACAATGAAATAATTGCAACATTTTACACTGAGTGTCCAGAAGTAACATTGTAAAGAAGTTAGGTTCACTTTTTAAGGTTTATATCATGTGGCAGGAGAAAAAAATGGAAAATCTCCAAATGAGCTTAACTCACTCTAATGAACACATAAACATAGAAAAATAGAAAACAAGTCCAAACAATGAAATAATTGCAACATTTTACACTGAGTGTCCAGAAGTAACATTGTAAAGATGTTATGTTCACTTTTTAAGGTTTATATCATGTGGCAGGAGAAAAAAATGGAAAATCTCCAAATGAGCTTAACTCACTCTAATGAACACATAAACATAGCAAAATAGAAAACAAGTCCAAACAATGAAATAATTGCAAAATTTTACACTGAGTGTCCAGAATTAACATTGTAAAGATGTTATGTTCACTTTTTAAGGTTTATATCAAGTGGCACGAGAAAAAAATGGAAAATCTCCAAATGAGCTTAACTCACTCTAATGAACACATAAACATAGAAAAATAGAAAACAAGTCCAAACAATGAAATAATTGCAAAATTTTACACTGAGTGTCCAGAAGTAACATTGTAAAGATGTTATGTACACTTTTTAAGGTTTATATCATGTGGCAGGAGAAAAAAATGGAAAATCTCCAAATGAGCTTAACTCACTCTAATGAACACATAAACATAGCAAAACAGAAAACAAGTCCAAACAATGAAATAATTGCAAAATTTTACACTGAGTGTCCAGAAGTAACATTGTTAAGATGTTATGTTCACTTTTTAAGGTTTATATCATGTGGCAGGAAAAAAAAAGGGAAAATCTCCAAATGAGCTTAACTCACTTTAATGTACACATAAAAATGGTAAAACAGAAAACAAGTCCAAACAATGAAATAATTGCAACATTTTACACTGAGTGTCCAGAAGTAACATTGTAAAGATGTTATGTTCACTTTCTAAGGTTTATATCATGTGGCAGGAGAAAAAAATGGAAAATCTCCAAATGAGCTTAACTCACTCTAATGAACACATAAACATAGAAAAATAGAAAACAAGTCCAAACAATGAAATAATTGCAACATTTTACACTGAGTGTCCAGAAGTAACATTGTAAAGATGTTATGTTCACTTTTTAAGGTTTATATCATGTGGCAGGAGAAAAAAATGGAAAATCTCCAAATGAGCTTAACTCACTCTAATGAACACATAAACATAGCAAAATAGAAAACAAGTCCAAACAATGAAATAATTGCAAAATTTAACATTGAGTGTCCAGAAGTAACATTGTAAAGATGTTATGTTCACTTTTTAAGGTTTATATCAAGTGGCAGGAGAAAAAAATGGAAAATCTCTAAATGAGCTTAACTCACTCCAATGCGCAAGTAAACATAGAAAAACAGAAAACAAGTCCAAACAATGAAATAATTGCAAAATTTTACACTGAGTGTCCAGAAGTAACATTGTAAAGATGTTATGTTCACTTTTTAAGGTTTATATCATGTGGCAGGAAAAAAAAATGGAAAATCTCCAAATGAGCTTAACTCACTTTAATGTACACATAAAAATGGTAAAACAGAAAACAAGTCCAAACAATGAAATAATTGCAAAATTTTACACTGAGTGTCCAGAAGTAACATTGTTAAGATGTTATGTTCACTTTTTAAGGTTTATATCATGTGGCAGGAAAAAAAAAGGGAAAATCTCCAAATGAGCTTAACTCACTTTAATGTACACATAAAAATGGTAAAACAGAAAACAAGTCCAAACAATGAAATAATTGCAACATTTTACACTGAGTGTCCAGAAGTAACATTGTAAAGATGTTATGTTCACTTTCTAAGGTTTATATCATGTGGCAGGAGAAAAAAATGGAAAATCTCCAAATGAGCTTAACTCACTCTAATGAACACATAAACATAGAAAAATAGAAAACAAGTCCAAACAATGAAATAATTGCAACATTTTACACTGAGTGTCCAGAAGTAACATTGTAAAGATGTTATGTTCACTTTTTAAGGTTTATATCATGTGGCAGGAGAAAAAAATGGAAAATCTCCAAATGAGCTTAACTCACTCTAATGAACACATAAACATAGCAAAATAGAAAACAAGTCCAAACAATGAAATAATTGCAAAATTTAACATTGAGTGTCCAGAAGTAACATTGTAAAGATGTTATTTTCACTTTTTAAGGTTTATATCAAGTGGCAGGAGAAAAAAATGGAAAATCTCTAAATGAGCTTAACTCACTCCAATGCGCAAGTAAACATAGAAAAACAGAAAACAAGTCCAAACAATGAAATAATTGCAAAATTTTACACTGAGTGTCCAGAAGTAACATTGTTAAGATGTTATGTTCACTTTTTAAGGTTTATATCATGTGGCAGGAAAAAAAAATGGAAAATCTCCAAATGAGCTTAACTCACTTTAATGTACACATAAAAATGGTAAAACAGAAAACAAGTCCAAACAATGAAATAATTGCAACATTTTACACTGAGTGTCCAGAAGTAACATTGTAAAGATGTTAGGTTCACTTTTTAAGGTTTATATCATGTGGCAGGAGAAAAAAATGGAAAATCTCCAAATGAGCTTAACTCACTCTAATGAACACATAAACATAGAAAAATAGAAAACAAGTCCAAACAATGAAATAATTGCAACATTTTACACTGAGTGTCCAGAAGGAACATTGTTAAGATGTTATGTTCACTTTTTAAGGTTTATATCATGTGGCAGGAGAAAAAAATGGAAAATCTCCAAATGAGCTTAACTCACTTTAATGTACACATAAAAATGGAAAAACAGAAAACAAGTCCAAACAATGAAATAATTGCAAAATTTTACACTGAGTGTCCAGAAGTAACATTGTAAAGAAGTTAGGTTCACTTTTTAAGGTTTATATCATGTGGCAGGAGAAAAAAATGGAAAATCTCCAAATGAGCTTAACTCACTCTAATGAACACATAAACATAGAAAAATAGAAAACAAGTCCAAACAATGAAATAATTGCAACATTTTACACTGAGTGTCCAGAAGTAACATTGTAAAGATGTTATGTTCACTTTTTAAGGTTTATATCAAGTGGCACGAGAAAAAAATGGAAAATCTCCAAATGAGCTTAACTCACTCTAATGAACACATAAACATAGAAAAATAGAAAACAAGTCCAAACAATGAAATAATTGCAACATTTAACACTGAGTATCCAGAAGTAACATTGTAAAGATGTTATGTACACTGTTTAAGGTTTATATCATGTGGCAGGAGAAAAAAATGGAAAATCTCCAAATGAGCTTAACTCACTCTAATGAACACATAAACATAGCAAAATAGAAAACAAGTCCAAACAATGAAATAATTGCAAAATTTTTACACTGAGTGTCCAGAAGTAACATTGTTAAGATGTTATGTTCACTTTTTAAGGTTTATATCATGTGGCAGGAGAAAAAAATGGAAAATCTCCAAATGAGCTTAACTCACTCTAATGAACACATAAACATAGCAAAATAGAAAACAAGTCCAAACAATGAAATAATTGCAAAATTTTACACTGAGTGTCCAGAAGTAACATTGTAAAGATGTTATGTTCACTTTTTAAGGTTTATATCAAGTGGCAGGAGAAAAAAATGGAAAATCTCCAAATGAGCTTAACTCACTCTAATGAACACATAAACATAGAAAAATAGAAAACAAGTCCAAACAATGAAATAATTGCAAAATTTTACACTGAGTGTCCAGAAGTAACATTGTAAAGATGTTATGTTCACTTTTTAAGGTTTATATCAAGTGGCAGGAGAAAAAAATGGAAAATCTCTAAATGAGCTTAACTCACTCCAATGCGCAAGTAAACATAGAAAAACAGAAAACAAGTCCAAACAATGAAATAATTGCAAAATTTTACACTGAGTGTCCAGAAGTAACATTGTAAAGATGTTAGGTTCACTTTTTAAGGTTTATATCAAGTGGCAGGAGAAAAAAATGGAAAATCTCCAAATGAGCTTAACTCACTCTAATGAACACATAAACATAGAAAAATAGAAAACAAGTCCAAACAATGAAATAATTGCAACATTTTACACTGAGTGTCCAGAAGTAACATTGTAAAGATGTTATGTACACTTTTTAAGGTTTATATCATGTGGCAGGAGAAAAAAATGGAAAATCTCCAAATGAGCTTAACTCACTCTAATGAACACATAAACATAGCAAAATAGAAAACAAGTCCAAACAATGAAATAATTGCAAAATTTTACACTGAGTGTCCAGAAGTAACATTGTTAAGATGTTATGTTCACTTTTTAAGGTTTATATCATGTGGCAGGAAAAAAAAAGGGAAAATCTCCAAATGAGCTTAACTCACTTTAATGTACACAAAAAAATGGTAAAACAGAAAACAAGTCCAAACAATGAAATAATTGCAACATTTTACACTGAGTGTCCAGAAGTAACATTGTAAAGATGTTATGTTCACTTTCTAAGGTTTATATCATGTGGCAGGAGAAAAAAATGGAAAATCTCTAAATGAGCTTAACTCACTCCAATGCGCAAGTAAACATAGAAAAACAGAAAACAAGTCCAAACAATGAAATAATTGCAACATTTTACACTGAGTGTCCAGAAGTAACATTGTAAAGATGTTAGGTTCACTTTTTAAGGTTTATATCATGTGGCAGGAGAAAAAAATGGAAAATCTCCAAATGAGCTTAACTCACTCTAATGAACACATAAACATAGAAAAATAGAAAACAAGTCCAAACAATGAAATAATTGCAACATTTTACACTGAGTGTCCAGAAGTAACATTGTAAAGATGTTATGTTCACTTTTTAAGGTTTATATCATGTGGCAGGAGAAAAAAATGGAAAATCTCCAAATGAGCTTAACTCACTCTAATGAACACATAAACATAGCAACATAGAAAACAAGTCCAAACAATGAAATAATTGCAAAATTTTACACTGAGTGTCCAGAAGTAACATTGTAAAGATGTTATGTTCACTTTTTAAGGTTTATATCAAGTGGCAGGAGAAAAAAATGGAAAATCTCCAAATGAGCTTAACTCACTCCAATGCGCAAGTAAACATAGAAAAACAGAAAACAAGTCCAAACAATGAAATAATTTCAAAATTTTACACTGAGTGTCCAGAAGTAACATTGTAAAGATGTTAGGTTCACTTTTTAAGGTTTATATCATGTGGCAGGAGAAAAAAATGGAAAATCTCCAAATGAGCTTAACTCACTTTAATGTACACATAAAAATGGAAAAACAGAAAACAAGTCCAAACAATGAAATAATTGCAACATTTTACACTGAGTGTCCAGAAGTAACATTGTTAAGATGTTATGTTCACTTTTTAAGGTTTATATCATGTGGCAGGAGAAAAAAATGGAAAATCTCCAAATGAGCTTAACTCACTTTAATGTACACATAAAAATGGAAAAACAGAAAACAAGTCCAAACAATGAAATAATTGCAACATTTTACACTGAGTGTCCAGAAGTAACATTGTAAAGAAGTTAGGTTCACTTTTTAAGGTTTATATCATGTGGCAGGAGAAAAAAATGGAAAATCTCCAAATGAGCTTAACTCACTCTAATGAACACATAAACATAGCAAAATAGAAAACAAGTCCAAACAATGAAATAATTGCAACATTTTACACTGAGTGTCCAGAAGTAACATTGTAAAGATGTTATGTTCACTTTTTAAGGTTTATATCATGTGGCAGGAGAAAAAAATGGAAAATCTCCAAATGAGCTTAACTCACTCTAATGAACACATAAACATAGCAAAATAGAAAACAAGTCCAAACAATGAAATAATTGCAAAATTTTACACTGAGTGTCCAGAATTAACATTGTAAAGATGTTATGTTCACTTTTTAAGGTTTATATCAAGTGGCAGGAGAAAAAAATGGAAAATCTCCAAATGAGCTTAACTCACTCTAATGAACACATAAACATAGCAAAATAGAAAACAAGTCCAAACAATGAAATAATTGCAAAATTTTACACTGAGTGTCCAGAAGTAACATTGTTAAGATGTTATGTTCACTTTTTAAGGTTTATATCATGTGGCAGGAAAAAAAAAGGGAAAATCTCCAAATGAGCTTAACT
The DNA here is from genome assembly GCF_963457635.1 of Microchirus variegatus. Classification (NCBI taxonomy): domain Eukaryota; kingdom Metazoa; phylum Chordata; class Actinopteri; order Pleuronectiformes; family Soleidae; genus Microchirus; species Microchirus variegatus. The sequence continues at coordinate 24,226,918 of NC_139809.1, forward strand.
GACTTTAATGTACACATAAAAATGGTAAAACAGAAAACAAGTCCAAACAATGAAATAATTGCAACATTTTACACTGAGTGTCCAGAAGTAACATTGTAAAGATGTTATGTTCACTTTCTAAGGTTTATATCATGTGGCAGGAGAAAAAAATGGAAAATCTCCAAATGAGCTTAACTCACTCTAATGAACACATAAACATAGAAAAATAGAAAACAAGTCCAAACAATGAAATAATTGCAACATTTTACACTGAGTGTCCAGAAGTAACATTGTAAAGATGTTATGTTCACTTTTTAAGGTTTATATCATGTGGCAGGAGAAAAAAATGGAAAATCTCCAGATGAGCTTAACTCACTCTAATGAACACATAAACATAGCAAAATAGAAAACAAGTCCAAACAATGAAATAATTGCAAAATTTTACACTGAGTGTCCAGAAGTAACATTGTAAAGATGTTATGTTCACTTTTTAAGGTTTATATCAAGTGGCAGGAGAAAAAAATGGAAAATCTCTAAATGAGCTTAACTCACTCCAATGCGCAAGTAAACATAGAAAAACAGAAAACAAGTCCAAACAATGAAATAATTGCAAAATTTTACACTGAGTGTCCAGAAGTAACATTGTAAAGATGTTAGGTTCACTTTTTAAGGTTTATATCATGTGGCAGGAGAAAAAAATGGAAAATCTCCAAATGAGCTTAACTCACTTTAATGTACACATAAAAATGGAAAAACAGAAAACAAGTCCAAACAATGAAATAATTGCAACATTTTACACTGAGTGTCCAGAAGTAACATTGTTAAGATGTTATGTTCACTTTTTAAGGTTTATATCATGTGGCAGGAGAAAAAAATGGAAAATCTCCAAATGAGCTTAACTCACTTTAATGTACACATAAAAATGGAAAAACAGAAAACAAGTCCAAACAATGAAATAATTGCAACATTTTACACTGAGTGTCCAGAAGTAACATTGTAAAGAAGTTAGGTTCACTTTTTAAGGTTTATATCATGTGGCAGGAGAAAAAAATGGAAAATCTCCAAATGAGCTTAACTCACTCTAATGAACACATAAACATAGAAAAATAGAAAAAAAGTCTAAACAATGAAATAATTGCAACATTTTACACTGAGTGTCCAGAAGTAACATTGTAAAGATGTTATGTTCACTTTTTAAGGTTTATATCATGTGGCAGGAGAAAAAAATGGAAAATCTCCAAATGAGCTTAACTCACTCTAATGAACACATAAACATAGCAAAATAGAAAACAAGTCCAAACAATGAAATAATTGCAAAATTTTACACTGAGTGTCCAGAATTAACATTGTAAAGATGTTATGTTCACTTTTTAAGGTTTATATCAAGTGGCACGAGAAAAAAATGGAAAATCTCCAAATGAGCTTAACTCACTCTAATGAACACATAAACATAGAAAAATAGAAAACAAGTCCAAACAATGAAATAATTGCAAAATTTTACACTGAGTGTCCAGAAGTAACATTGTAAAGATGTTATGTACACTTTTTAAGGTTTATATCATGTGGCAGGAGAAAAAAATGGAAAATCTCCAAATGAGCTTAACTCACTCTAATGAACACATAAACATAGCAAAATAGAAAACAAGTCCAAACAATGAAATAATTGCAAAATTTTACACTGAGTGTCCAGAAGTAACATTGTTAAGATGTTATGTTCACTTTTTAAGGTTTATATCATGTGGCAGGAAAAAAAAAGGGAAAATCTCCAAATGAGCTTAACTCACTTTAATGTACACATAAAAATGGTAAAACAGAAAACAAGTCCAAACAATGAAATAATTGCAACATTTTACACTGAGTGTCCAGAAGTAACATTGTAAAGATGTTATGTTCACTTTCTAAGGTTTATATCATGTGGCAGGAGAAAAAAATGGAAAATCTCCAAATGAGCTTAACTCACTCTAATGAACACATAAACATAGAAAAATAGAAAACAAGTCCAAACAATGAAATAATTGCAACATTTTACACTGAGTGTCCAGAAGTAACATTGTAAAGATGTTATGTTCACTTTTTAAGGTTTATATCATGTGGCAGGAGAAAAAAATGGAAAATCTCCAAATGAGCTTAACTCACTCTAATGAACACATAAACATAGCAAAATAGAAAACAAGTCCAAACAATGAAATAATTGCAAAATTTTACACTGAGTGTCCAGAAGTAACATTGTTAAGATGTTATGTTCACTTTTTAAGGTTTATATCATGTGGCAGGAAAAAAAAAGGGAAAATCTCCAAATGAGCTTAACTCACTTTAATGTACACATAAAAATGGTAAAACAGAAAACAAGTCCAAACAATGAAATAATTGCAACATTTTACACTGAGTGTCCAGAAGTAACATTGTAAAGATGTTATGTTCACTTTCTAAGGTTTATATCATGTGGCAGGAGAAAAAAATGGAAAATCTCCAAATGAGCTTAACTCACTCTAATGAACACATAAACATAGAAAAATAGAAAACAAGTCCAAACAATGAAATAATTGCAACATTTTACACTGAGTGTCCAGAAGTAACATTGTAAAGATGTTATGTTCACTTTTTAAGGTTTATATCATGTGGCAGGAGAAAAAAATGGAAAATCTCTAAATGAGCTTAACTCACTCCAATGCGCAAGTAAACATAGAAAAACAGAAAACAAGTCCAAACAATGAAATAATTGCAAAATTTTACACTGAGTGTCCAGAAGTAACATTGTTAAGATGTTATGTTCACTTTTTAAGGTTTATATCATGTGGCAGGAAAAAAAAATGGAAAATCTCCAAATGAGCTTAACTCACTTTAATGTACACATAAAAATGGTAAACAGAAAACAAGTCCAAACAATGAAATAATTGCAACATTTTACACTGAGTGTCCAGAAGTAACATTGTAAAGATGTTATGTTCACTTTCTAAGGTTTATATCATGTGGCAGGAGAAAAAAATGGAAAATCTCTAAATGAGCTTAACTCACTCCAATGCGCAAGTAAACATAGAAAAACAGAAAACAAGTCCAAACAATGAAATAATTGCAACATTTTACACTGAGTGTCCAGAAGTAACATTGTAAAGATGTTAGGTTCACTTTTTAAGGTTTATATCATGTGGCAGGAGAAAAAAATGGAAAATCTCCAAATGAGCTTAACTCACTCTAATGAACACATAAACATAGAAAAATAGAAAACAAGTCCAAACAATGAAATAATTGCAACATTTTACACTGAGTGTCCAGAAGTAACATTGTTAAGATGTTATGTTCACTTTTTAAGGTTTATATCATGTGGCAGGAGAAAAAAATGGAAAATCTCCAAATGAGCTTAACTCACTTTAATGTACACATAAAAATGGAAAAACAGAAAACAAGTCCAAACAATGAAATAATTGCAAAATTTTACACTGAGTGTCCAGAAGTAACATTGTAAAGAAGTTAGGTTCACTTTTTAAGGTTTATATCATGTGGCAGGAGAAAAAAATGGAAAATCTCCAAATGAGCTTAACTCACTCTAATGAACACATAAACATAGAAAAATAGAAAACAAGTCCAAACAATGAAATAATTGCAACATTTTACACTGAGTGTCCAGAAGTAACATTGTAAAGATGTTATGTTCACTTTTTAAGGTTTATATCAAGTGGCAGGAGAAAAAAATGGAAAATCTCCAAATGAGCTTAACTCACTCTAATGAACACATAAACATAGAAAAATAGAAAACAAGTCCAAACAATGAAATAATTGCAAAATTTTACACTGAGTGTCCAGAAGTAACATTGTAAAGATGTTATGTACACTGTTTAAGGTTTATATCATGTGGCAGGAGAAAAAAATGGAAAATCTCCAAATGAGCTTAACTCACTCTAATGAACACATAAACATAGCAAAATAGAAAACAAGTCCAAACAATGAAATAATTGCAAAATTTTACACTGAGTGTCCAGAAGTAACATTGTTAAGATGTTATGTTCACTTTTTAAGGTTTATATCATGTGGCAGGAGAAAAAAATGGAAAATCTCCAAATGAGCTTAACTCACTCTAATGAACACATAAACAGAGTAAAATAGAAAACAAGTCCAAACAATGAAATAATTGCAAAATTTTACACTGAGTGTCCAGAAGTAACATTGTAAAGATGTTATGTTCACTTTTTAAGGTTTATATCAAGTGGCAGGAGAAAAAAATGGAAAATCTCCAAATGAGCTTAACTCACTCTAATGAACACATAAACATAGAAAAATAGAAAACAAGTCCAAACAATGAAATAATTGCAAAATTTTACACTGAGTGTCCAGAAGTAACATTGTAAAGATGTTATGTTCACTTTTTAAGGTTTATATCAAGTGGCAGGAGAAAAAAATGGAAAATCTCTAAATGAGCTTAACTCACTCCAATGCGCAAGTAAACATAGAAAAACAGAAAACAAGTCCAAACAATGAAATAATTGCAAAATTTTACACTGAGTGTCCAGAAGTAACATTGTAAAGATGTTAGGTTCACTTTTTAAGGTTTATATCATGTGGCAGGAGAAAAAAATGGAAAATCTCCAAATGAGCTTAACTCACTTTAATGTACACATAAAAATGGAAAAACAGAAAACAAGTCCAAACAATGAAATAATTGCAACATTTTACACTGAGTGTCCAGAAGTAACATTGTTAAGATGTTATGTTCACTTTTTAAGGTTTATATCATGTGGCAGGAGAAAAAAATGGAAAATCTCCAAATGAGCTTAACTCACTTTATTGTACACATAAAAATGGAAAAACAGAAAACAAGTCCAAACAATGAAATAATTGCAACATTTTACACTGAGTGTCCAGAAGTAACATTGTAAAGAAGTTAGGTTCACTTTTTAAGGTTTATATCATGTGGCAGGAGAAAAAAATGGAAAATCTCCAAATGAGCTTAACTCACTCTAATGAACACATAAACATAGAAAAATAGAAAACAAGTCCAAACAATGAAATAATTGCAACATTTTACACTGAGTGTCCAGAAGTAACATTGTAAAGATGTTATGTTCACTTTTTAAGGTTTATATCATGTGGCAGGAGAAAAAAATGGAAAATCTCCAAATGAGCTTAACTCACTCTAATGAACACATAAACATAGCAAAATAGAAAACAAGTCCAAACAATGAAATAATTGCAAAATTTTACACTGAGTGTCCAGAATTAACATTGTAAAGATGTTATGTTCACTTTATAAGGTTTATATCAAGTGGCACGAGAAAAAAATGGAAAATCTCCAAATGAGCTTAACTCACTCTAATGAACACATAAACATAGAAAAATAGAAAACAAGTCCAAACAATGAAATAATTGCAAAATTTTACACTGAGTGTCCAGAAGTAACATTGTAAAGATGTTATGTTCACTTTTTAAGGTTTATATCAAGTGGCAGGAGAAAAAAATTGAAAATCTCTAAATGAGCTTAACTCACTCCAATGCGCAAGTAAACATAGAAAAACAGAAAACAAGTCCAAACAATGAAATAATTGCAAAATTTTACACTGAGTGTCCAGAAGTAACATTGTTAAGATGTTATGTTCACTTTTTAAGGTTTATATCATGTGGCAGGAGAAAAAAATGGAAAATCTCTAAATGAGCTTAACTCACTCCAATGCGCAAGTAAACATAGAAAAACAGAAAACAAGTCCAAACAATGAAATAATTGCAAAATTTTACACTGAGTGTCCAGAAGTAACATTGTAAAGATGTTAGGTTCACTTTTTAAGGTTTATATCATGTGGCAGGAGAAAAAAATGGAAAATCTCCAAATGAGCTTAACTCACTCTAATGAACACATAAACATAGAAAAATAGAAAACAAGTCCAAACAATGAAATAATTGCAACATTTTACACTGAGTGTCCAGAAGTAACATTGTAAAGATGTTATGTTCACTTTTTAAGGTTTATATCATGTGGCAGGAGAAAAAAATGGAAAATCTCCAAATGAGCTTAACTCACTCTAATGAACACATAAACATAGCAACATAGAAAACAAGTCCAAACAATGAAATAATTGCAAAATTTTACACTGAGTGTCCAGAAGTAACATTGTAAAGATGTTATGTTCACTTTTTAAGGTTTATATCAAGTGGCAGGAGAAAAAAATGGAAAATCTCCAAATGAGCTTAACTCACTCCAATGCGCAAGTAAACATAGAAAAACAGAAAACAAGTCCAAACAATGAAATAATTGCAAAATTTTACACTGAGTGTCCAGAAGTAACATTGTAAAGATGTTAGGTTCACTTTTTAAGGTTTATATCATGTGGCAGGAGAAAAAAATGGAAAATCTCCAAATGAGCTTAACTCACTTTAATGTACACATAAAAATGGAAAAACAGAAAACAAGTCCAAACAATGAAATAATTGCAACATTTTACACTGAGTGTCCAGAAGTAACATTGTTAAGATGTTATGTTCACTTTTTAAGGTTTATATCATGTGGCAGGAGAAAAAAATGGAAAATCTCCAAATGAGCTTAACTCACTTTAATGTACACATAAAAATGGAAAAACAGAAAACAAGTCCAAACAATGAAATAATTGCAACATTTTACACTGAGTGTCCAGAAGTAACATTGTAAAGAAGTTAGGTTCACTTTTTAAGGTTTATATCATGTGGCAGGAGAAAAAAATGGAAAATCTCCAAATGAGCTTAACTCACTCTAATGAACACATAAACATAGCAAAATAGAAAACAAGTCCAAACAATGAAATAATTGCAACATTTTACACTGAGTGTCCAGAAGTAACATTGTAAAGATGTTATGTTCACTTTTTAAGGTTTATATCATGTGGCAGGAGAAAAAAATGGAAAATCTCCAAATGAGCTTAACTCACTCTAATGAACACATAAACATAGCAAAATAGAAAACAAGTCCAAACAATGAAATAATTGCAAAATTTTACACTGAGTGTCCAGAATTAACATTGTAAAGATGTTATGTTCACTTTTTAAGGTTTATATCAAGTGGCAGGAGAAAAAAATGGAAAATCTCCAAATGAGCTTAACTCACTCTAATGAACACATAAACATAGCAAAATAGAAAACAAGTCCAAACAATGAAATAATTGCAAAATTTTACACTGAGTGTCCAGAAGTAACATTGTTAAGATGTTATGTTCACTTTTTAAGGTTTATATCATGTGGCAGGAAAAAAAAAGGGAAAATCTCCAAATGAGCTTAACTGACTTTAATGTACACATAAAAATGGTAAAACAGAAAACAAGTCCAAACAATGAAATAATTGCAACATTTTACACTGAGTGTCCAGAAGTAACATTGTAAAGATGTTATGTTCACTTTCTAAGGTTTATATCATGTGGCAGGAGAAAAAAATGGAAAATCTCCAAATGAGCTTAACTCACTCTAATGAACACATAAACATAGAAAAATAGAAAACAAGTCCAAACAATGAAATAATTGCAACATTTTACACTGAGTGTCCAGAAGTAACATTGTAAAGATGTTATGTTCACTTTTTAAGGTTTATATCATGTGGCAGGAGAAAAAAATGGAAAATCTCCAGATGAGCTTAACTCACTCTAATGAACACATAAACATAGCAAAATAGAAAACAAGTCCAAACAATGAAATAATTGCAAAATTTTACACTGAGTGTCCAGAAGTAACATTGTAAAGATGTTATGTTCACTTTTTAAGGTTTATATCAAGTGGCAGGAGAAAAAAATGGAAAATCTCTAAATGAGCTTAACTCACTCCAATGCGCAAGTAAACATAGAAAAACAGAAAACAAGTCCAAACAATGAAATAATTGCAAAATTTTACACTGAGTGTCCAGAAGTAACATTGTAAAGATGTTAGGTTCACTTTTTAAGGTTTATATCATGTGGCAGGAGAAAAAAATGGAAAATCTCCAAATGAGCTTAACTCACTTTAATGTACACATAAAAATGGAAAAACAGAAAACAAGTCCAAACAATGAAATAATTGCAACATTTTACACTGAGTGTCCAGAAGTAACATTGTTAAGATGTTATGTTCACTTTTTAAGGTTTATATCATGTGGCAGGAGAAAAAAATGGAAAATCTCCAAATGAGCTTAACTCACTTTAATGTACACATAAAAATGGAAAAACAGAAAACAAGTCCAAACAATGAAATAATTGCAACATTTTACACTGAGTGTCCAGAAGTAACATTGTAAAGAAGTTAGGTTCACTTTTTAAGGTTTATATCATGTGGCAGGAGAAAAAAATGGAAAATCTCCAAATGAGCTTAACTCACTCTAATGAACACATAAACATAGAAAAATAGAAAAAAAGTCCAAACAATGAAATAATTGCAACATTTTACACTGAGTGTCCAGAAGTAACATTGTAAAGATGTTATGTTCACTTTTTAAGGTTTATATCATGTGGCAGGAGAAAAAAATGGAAAATCTCCAAATGAGCTTAACTCACTCTAATGAACACATAAACATAGCAAAATAGAAAACAAGTCCAAACAATGAAATAATTGCAAAATTTTACACTGAGTGTCCAGAATTAACATTGTAAAGATGTTATGTTCACTTTTTAAGGTTTATATCAAGTGGCACGAGAAAAAAATGGAAAATCTCCAAATGAGCTTAACTCACTCTAATGAACACATAAACATAGAAAAATAGAAAACAAGTCCAAACAATGAAATAATTGCAAAATTTTACACTGAGTGTCCAGAAGTAACATTGTAAAGATGTTATGTACACTTTTTAAGGTTTATATCATGTGGCAGGAGAAAAAAATGGAAAATCTCCAAATGAGCTTAACTCACTCTAATGAACACATAAACATAGCAAAATAGAAAACAAGTCCAAACAATGAAATAATTGCAAAATTTTACACTGAGTGTCCAGAAGTAACATTGTTAAGATGTTATGTTCACTTTCTAAGGTTTATATCATGTGGCAGGAGAAAAAAATGGAAAATCTCCAAATGAGCTTAACTCACTCTAATGAACACATAAACATAGAAAAATAGAAAACAAGTCCAAACAATGAAATAATTGCAACATTTTACACTGAGTGTCCAGAAGTAACATTGTAAAGATGTTATGTTCACTTTTTAAGGTTTATATCATGTGGCAGGAGAAAAAAATGGAAAATCTCCAAATGAGCTTAACTCACTCTAATGAACACATAAACATAGCAAAATAGAAAACAAGTCCAAACAATGAAATAATTGCAAAATTTTACACTGAGTGTCCAGAAGTAACATTGTTAAGATGTTATGTTCACTTTTTAAGGTTTATATCATGTGGCAGGAAAAAAAAAGGGAAAATCTCCAAATGAGCTTAACTCACTTTAATGTACACATAAAAATGGTAAAACAGAAAACAAGTCCAAACAATGAAATAATTGCAACATTTTACACTGAGTGTCCAGAAGTAACATTGTAAAGATGTTATGTTCACTTTCTAAGGTTTATATCATGTGGCAGGAGAAAAAAATGGAAAATCTCCAAATGAGCTTAACTCACTCTAATGAACACATAAACATAGAAAAATAGAAAACAAGTCCAAACAATGAAATAATTGCAACATTTTACACTGAGTGTCCAGAAGTAACATTGTAAAGATGTTATGTTCACTTTTTAAGGTTTATATCATGTGGCAGGAGAAAAAAATGGAAAATCTCTAAATGAGCTTAACTCACTCCAATGCGCAAGTAAACATAGAAAAACAGAAAACAAGTCCAAACAATGAAATAATTGCAAAATTTTACACTGAGTGTCCAGAAGTAACATTGTTAAGATGTTATGTTCACTTTTTAAGGTTTATATCATGTGGCAGGAAAAAAAAATGGAAAATCTCCAAATGAGCTTAACTCACTTTAATGTACACATAAAAATGGTAAAACAGAAAACAAGTCCAAACAATGAAATAATTGCAACATTTTACACTGAGTGTCCAGAAGTAACATTGTAAAGATGTTATGTTCACTTTCTAAGGTTTATATCATGTGGCAGGAGAAAAAAATGGAAAATCTCTAAATGAGCTTAACTCACTCCAATGCGCAAGTAAACATAGAAAAACAGAAAACAAGTCCAAACAATGAAATAATTGCAACATTTTACACTGAGTGTCCAGAAGTAACATTGTAAAGATGTTAGGTTCACTTTTTAAGGTTTATATCATGTGGCAGGAGAAAAAAATGGAAAATCTCCAAATGAGCTTAACTCACTCTAATGAACACATAAACATAGAAAAATAGAAAACAAGTCCAAACAATGAAATAATTGCAACATTTTACACTGAGTGTCCAGAAGTAACATTGTTAAGATGTTATGTTCACTTTTTAAGGTTTATATCATGTGGCAGGAGAAAAAAATGGAAAATCTCCAAATGAGCTTAACTCACTTTAATGTACACATAAAAATGGAAAAACAGAAAACAAGTCCAAACAATGAAATAATTGCAAAATTTTACACTGAGTGTCCAGAAGTAACATTGTAAAGAAGTTAGGTTCACTTTTTAAGGTTTATATCATGTGGCAGGAGAAAAAAATGGAAAATCTCCAAATGAGCTTAACTCACTCTAATGAACACATAAACATAGAAAAATAGAAAACAAGTCCAAACAATGAAATAATTGCAACATTTTACACTGAGTGTCCAGAAGTAACATTGTAAAGATGTTATGTTCACTTTTTAAGGTTTATATCAAGTGGCAGGAGAGAAAAAATGGAAAATCTCCAAATGAGCTTAACTCACTCTAATGAACACATAAACATAGAAAAATAGAAAACAAGTCCAAACAATGAAATAATTGCAAAATTTTACACTGAGTGTCCAGAAGTAACATTGTAAAGATGTTATGTACACTGTTTAAGGTTTATATCATGTGGCAGGAGAAAAAAATGGAAAATCTCCAAATGAGCTTAACTCACTCTAATGAACACATAAACATAGCAAAATAGAAAACAAGTCCAAACAATGAAATAATTGCAAAATTTTACACTGAGTGTCCAGAAGTAACATTGTTAAGATGTTATGTTCACTTTTTAAGGTTTATATCATGTGGCAGGAGAAAAAAATGGAAAATCTCCAAATGAGCTTAACTCACTCTAATGAACACATAAACAGAGTAAAATAGAAAACAAGTCCAAACAATGAAATAATTGCAAAATTTTACACTGAGTGTCCAGAAGTAACATTGTAAAGATGTTATGTTCACTTTTTAAGGTTTATATCAAGTGGCAGGAGAAAAAAATGGAAAATCTCCAAATGAGCTTAACTCACTCTAATGAACACATAAACATAGAAAAATAGAAAACAAGTCCAAACAATGAAATAATTGCAAAATTTTACACTGAGTGTCCAGAAGTAACATTGTAAAGATGTTATGTTCACTTTTTAAGGTTTATATCAAGTGGCAGGAGAAAAAAATGGAAAATCTCTAAATGAGCTTAACTCACTCCAATGCGCAAGTAAACATAGAAAAACAGAAAACAAGTCCAAACAATGAAATAATTGCAAAATTTTACACTGAGTGTCCAGAAGTAACATTGTAAAGATGTTAGGTTCACTTTTTAAGGTTTATATCATGTGGCAGGAGAAAAAAATGGAAAATCTCCAAATGAGCTTAACTCACTTTAATGTACACATAAAAATGGAAAAACAGAAAACAAGTCCAAACAATGAAATAATTGCAACATTTTACACTGAGTGTCCAGAAGTAACATTGTTAAGATGTTATGTTCACTTTTTAAGGTTTATATCATGTGGCAGGAGAAAAAAATGGAAAATCTCCAAATGAGCTTAACTCACTTTAATGTACACATAAAAATGGAAAAACAGAAAACAAGTCCAAACAATGAAATAATTGCAACATTTTACACTGAGTGTCCAGAAGTAACATTGTAAAGAAGTTAGGTTCACTTTTTAAGGTTTATATCATGTGGCAGGAGAAAAAAATGGAAAATCTCCAAATGAGCTTAACTCACTCTAATGAACACATAAACATAGAAAAATAGAAAACAAGTCCAAACAATGAAATAATTGCAACATTTTACACTGAGTGTCCAGAAGTAACATTGTAAAGATGTTATGTTCACTTTTTAAGGTTTATATCATGTGGCAGGAGAAAAAAATGGAAAATCTCCAAATGAGCTTAACTCACTCTAATGAACACATAAACATAGCAAAATAGAAAACAAGTCCAAACAATGAAATAATTGCAAAATTTTACACTGAGTGTCCAGAATTAACATTGTAAAGATGTTATGTTCACTTTATAAGGTTTATATCAAGTGGCACGAGAAAAAAATGGAAAATCTCCAAATGAGCTTAACTCACTCTAATGAACACATAAACATAGAAAAATAGAAAACAAGTCCAAACAATGAAATAATTGCAAAATTTTACACTGAGTGTCCAGAAGTAACATTGTAAAGATGTTATGTACACTTTTTAAGGTTTATATCATGTGGCAGGAGAAAAAAATGGAAAATCTCCAAATGAGCTTAACTCACTCTAATGAACACATAAACATAGCAAAATAGAAAACAAGTCCAAACAATGAAATAATTGCAAAATTTTACACTGAGTGTCCAGAAGTAACATTGTTAAGATGTTATGTTCACTTTTTAAGGTTTATATCATGTGGCAGGAAAAAAAAAGGGAAAATCTCCAAATGAGCTTAACTCACTTTAATGTACACATAAAAATGGTAAAACAGAAAACAAGTCCAAACAATGAAATAATTGCAACATTTTACACTGAGTGTCCAGAAGTAACATTGTAAAGATGTTATGTTCACTTTCTAAGGTTTATATCATGTGGCAGGAGAAAAAAATGGAAAATCTCCAAATGAGCTTAACTCACTCTAATGAACACATAAACATAGAAAAATAGAAAACAAGTCCAAACAATGAAATAATTGCAACATTTTACACTGAGTGTCCAGAAGTAACATTGTAAAGATGTTATGTTCACTTTTTAAGGTTTATATCATGTGGCAGGAGAAAAAAATGGAAAATCTCCAAATGAGCTTAACTCACTCTAATGAACACATAAACATAGCAAAATAGAAAACAAGTCCAAACAATGAAATAATTGCAAAATTTTACACTGAGTGTCCAGAAGTAACATTGTAAAGATGTTATGTTCACTTTTTAAGGTTTATATCAAGTGGCAGGAGAAAAAAATTGAAAATCTCTAAATGAGCTTAACTCACTCCAATGCGCAAGTAAACATAGAAAAACAGAAAACAAGTCCAAACAATGAAATAATTGCAAAATTTTACACTGAGTGTCCAGAAGTAACATTGTTAAGATGTTATGTTCACTTTTTAAGGTTTATATCATGTGGCAGGAAAAAAAAATGGAAAATCTCCAAATGAGCTTAACTCACTTTAATGTACACATAAAAATGGTAAAACAGAAAACAAGTCCAAACAATGAAATAATTGCAACATTTTACACTGAGTGTCCAGAAGTAACATTGTAAAGATGTTATGTTCACTTTCTAAGGTTTATATCATGTGGCAGGAGAAAAAAATGGAAAATCTCTAAATGAGCTTAACTCACTCCAATGCGCAAGTAAACATAGAAAAACAGAAAACAAGTCCAAACAATGAAATAATTGCAACATTTTACACTGAGTGTCCAGAAGTAACATTGTAAAGATGTTAGGTTCACTTTTTAAGGTTTATATCATGTGGCAGGAGAAAAAAATGGAAAATCTCCAAATGAGCTTAACTCACTCTAATGAACACATAAACATAGAAAAATAGAAAACAAGTCCAAACAATGAAATAATTGCAACATTTTACACTGAGTGTCCAGAAGTAACATTGTTAAGATGTTATGTTCACTTTTTAAGGTTTATATCATGTGGCAGGAGAAAAAAATGGAAAATCTCCAAATGAGCTTAACTCACTTTAATGTACACATAAAAATGGAAAAACAGAAAACAAGTCCAAACAATGAAATAATTGCAAAATTTTACACTGAGTGTCCAGAAGTAACATTGTAAAGAAGTTAGGTTCACTTTTTAAGGTTTATATCATGTGGCAGGAGAAAAAAATGGAAAATCTCCAAATGAGCTTAACTCTCTCTAATGAACACATAAACATAGAAAAATAGAAAACAAGTCCAAACAATGAAATAATTGCAACATTTTACACTGAGTGTCCAGAAGTAACATTGTAAAGATGTTATGTTCACTTTTTAAGGTTTATATCAAGTGGCAGGAGAAAAAAATGGAAAATCTCCAAATGAGCTTAACTCACTCTAATGAACACATAAACATAGAAAAATAGAAAACAAGTCCAAACAATGAAATAATTGCAAAATTTTACACTGAGTGTCCAGAAGTAACATTGTAAAGATGTTATGTACACTGTTTAAGGTTTATATCATGTGGCAGGAGAAAAAAATGGAAAATCTCCAAATGAGCTTAACTCACTCTAATGAACACATAAACATAGCAAAATAGAAAACAAGTCCAAACAATGAAATAATTGCAAAATTTTACACTGAGTGTCCAGAAGTAACATTGTTAAGATGTTATGTTCACTTTTTAAGGTTTATATCATGTGGCAGGAGAAAAAAATGGAAAATCTCCAAATGAGCTTAACTCACTCTAATGAACACATAAACATAGCAAAATAGAAAACAAGTCCAAACAATGAAATAATTGCAAAATTTTACACTGAGTGTCCAGAAGTAACATTGTAAAGATGTTATGTTCACTTTTTAAGGTTTATATCAAGTGGCAGGAGAAAAAAATGGAAAATCTCCAAATGAGCTTAACTCACTCTAATGAACACATAAACATAGAAAAATAGAAAACAAGTCCAAACAATGAAATAATTGCAAAATTTTACACTGAGTGTCCAGAAGTAACATTGTAAAGATGTTATGTTCACTTTTTAAGGTTTATATCATGTGGCAGGAGAAAAAAATGGAAAATCTCCAAATGAGCTTAACTCACTTTAATGTACACATAAAAATGGAAAAACAGAAAACAAGTCCAAACAATGAAATAATTGCAAAATTTTACACTGAGTGTCCAGAAGTAACATTGTAAAGAAGTTAGGTTCACTTTTTAAGGTTTATATCATGTGGCAGGAGAAAAAAATGGAAAATCTCCAAATGAGCTTAACTCACTCTAATGAACACATAAACATAGAAAAATAGAAAACAAGTCCAAACAATGAAATAATTGCAACATTTTACACTGAGTGTCCAGAAGTAACATTGTAAAGATGTTATGTTCACTTTTTAAGGTTTATATCATGTGGCAGGAGAAAAAAATGGAAAATCTCTAAATGAGCTTAACTCACTCCAATGCGCAAGTAAACATAGAAAAACAGAAAACAAGTCCAAACAATGAAATAATTGCAACATTTTACACTGAGTGTCCAGAAGTAACATTGTAAAGATGTTAGGTTCACTTTTTAAGGTTTATATCATGTGGCAGGAGAAAAAAATGGAAAATCTCCAAATGAGCTTAACTCACTTTAATGTACACATAAAAATGGAAAAACAGAAAACAAGTCCAAACAATGAAATAATTGCAACATTTTACACTGAGTGTCCAGAAGTAACATTGTTAAGATGTTATGTTCACTTTTTAAGGTTTATATCATGTGGCAGGAGAAAAAAATGGAAAATCTCCAAATGAGCTTAACTCACTCTAATGAACACATAAACATAGCAAAATAGAAAACAAGTCCAAACAATGTAATAATTGCAAAATTTTACACTGAGTGTCCAGAAGTAACATTGTAAAGATGTTATGTTCACTTTTTAAGGTTTATATCAAGTGGCAGGAGAAAAAAATGGAAAATCTCCAAATGAGCTTAACTCACTCCAATGCGCAAGTAAACATAGAAAAACAGAAAACAAGTCCAAACAATGAAATAATTGCAAAATTTTACACTGAGTGTCCAGAAGTAACATTGTAAAGATGTTAGGTTCACTTTTTAAGGTTTATATCATGTGGCAGGAGAAAAAAATGGAAAATCTCCAAATGAGCTTAACTCACTTTAATGTACACATAAAAATGGAAAAACAGAAAACAAGTCCAAACAATGAAATAATTGCAACATTTTACACTGAGTGTCCAGAAGTAACATTGTTAAGATGTTATGTTCACTTTTTAAGGTTTATATCATGTGGCAGGAGAAAAAAATGGAAAATCTCCAAATGAGCTTAACTCACTCTAATGAACACATAAACATAGAAAAATAGAAAACAAGTCCAAACAATGAAATAATTGCAAAATTTTACACTGAGTGTCCAGAATTAACATTGTAAAGATGTTATGTTCACTTTTTAAGGTTTATATCATGTGGCAGGAGAAAAAAATGGAAAATCTCCAAATGAGCTTAACTCACTCTAATGAACACATAAACATAGAAAAATAGAAAACAAGTCCAAACAATGAAATAATTGCAACATTTTACACTGAGTGTCCAGAAGTAACATTGTAAAGATGTTATGTTCACTTTTTAAGGTTTATATCATGTGGCAGGAGAAAAAAATGGAAAATCTCTAAATGAGCTTAACTCACTCCAATGCGCAAGTAAACATAGAAAAACAGAAAACAAGTCCAAACAATGAAATAATTGCAACATTTTACACTGAGTGTCCAGAAGTAACATTGTAAAGATGTTAGGTTCACTTTTTAAGGTTTATATCATGTGGCAGGAGAAAAAAATGGAAAATCTCCAAATGAGCTTAACTCACTTTAATGTACACATAAAAATGGAAAAACAGAAAACAAGTCCAAACAATGAAATAATTGCAACATTTTACACTGAGTGTCCAGAAGTAACATTGTTAAGATGTTATGTTCACTTTTTAAGGTTTATATCATGTGGCAGGAGAAAAAAATGGAAAATCTCCAAATGAGCTTAACTCACTCTAATGAACACATAAACATAGCAAAATAGAAAACAAGTCCAAACAATGAAATAATTGCAAAATTTTACACTGAGTGTCCAGAATTAACATTGTAAAGATGTTATGTTCACTTTTTAAGGTTTATATCAAGTGGCACGAGAAAAAAATGGAAAATCTCCAAATGAGCTTAACTCACTCTAATGAACACATAAACATAGCAAAATAGAAAACAAGTCCAAACAATGAAATAATTGCAAAATTTTACACTGAGTGTCCAGAAGTAACATTGTAAAGATGTTATGTACACTTTTTAAGGTTTATATCATGTGGCAGGAGAAAAAAATGGAAAATCTCCAAATGAGCTTAACTCACTCTAATGAACACATAAACATAGCAAAATAGAAAACAAGTCCAAACAATGAAATAATTGCAAAATTTTACACTGAGTGTCCAGAAGTAACATTGTTAAGATGTTATGTTCACTTTTTAAGGTTTATATCATGTGGCAGGAAAAAAAAAGGGAAAATCTCCAAATGAGCTTAACTCACTTTAATGTACACATAAAAATGGTAAAACAGAAAACAAGTCCAAACAATGAAATAATTGCAACATTTTACACTGAGTGTCCAGAAGTAACATTGTAAAGATGTTATGTTCACTTTCTAAGGTTTATATCATGTGGCAGGAGAAAAAAATGGAAAATCTCCAAATGAGCTTAACTCACTCTAATGAACACATAAACATAGAAAAATAGAAAACAAGTCCAAACAATGAAATAATTGCAACATTTTACACTGAGTGTCCAGAAGTAACATTGTAAAGATGTTATGTTCACTTTTTAAGGTTTATATCATGTGGCAGGAGAAAAAAATGGAAAATCTCCAAATGAGCTTAACTCACTCTAATGAACACATAAACATAGCAAAATAGAAAACAAGTCCAAACAATGAAATAATTGCAAAATTTTACACTGAGTGTCCAGAAGTAACATTGTAAAGATGTTACGTTCACTTTTTAAGGTTTATATCAAGTGGCAGGAGAAAAAAATGGAAAATCTCTAAATGAGCTTAACTCACTCCAATGCGCAAGTAGACATAGAAAAACAGAAAACAAGTCCAAACAATGAAATAATTGCAAAATTTTACACTGAGTGTCCAGAAGTAACATTGTAAAGATGTTAGGTTCACTTTTTAAGGTTTATATCATGTGGCAGGAGAAAAAAATGGAAAATCTCCAAATGAGCTTAACTCACTTTAATGTACACATAAAAATGGAAAAACAGAAAACAAGTCCAAACAATGAAATAATTGCAACATTTTACACTGAGTGTCCAGAAGTAACATTGTAAAGATGTTATGTTCACTTTTTAAGGTTTATATCATGTGGCAGGAGAAAAAAATGGAAAATCTCCAAATGAGCTTAACTCACTTTAATGTACACATAAAAATGGAAAAACAGAAAACAAGTCCAAACAATGAAATAATTGCAAAATTTTACACTGAGTGTCCAGAAGTAACATTGTAAAGAAGTTAGGTTCACTTTTTAAGGTTTATATCATGTGGCAGGAGAAAAAAATGGAAAATCTCCAAATGAGCTTAACTCACTCTAATGAACACATAAACATAGAAAAATAGAAAACAAGTCCAAACAATGAAATAATTGCAACATTTTACACTGAGTGTCCAGAAGTAACATTGTAAAGATGTTATGTTCACTTTTTAAGGTTTATATCATGTGGCAGGAGAAAAAAATGGAAAATCTCTAAATGAGCTTAACTCACTCCAATGCGCAAGTAAACATAGAAAAACAGAAAACAAGTCCAAACAATGAAATAATTGCAACATTTTACACTGAGTGTCCAGAAGTAACATTGTAAAGATGTTAGGTTCACTTTTTGAGGTTTATATCATGTGGCAGGAGAAAAAAATGGAAAATCTCCAAATGAGCTTAACTCACTTTAATGTACACATAAAAATGGAAAAACAGAAAACAAGTCCAAACAATGAAATAATTGCAACATTTTACACTGAGTGTCCAGAAGTAACATTGTTAAGATGTTATGTTCACTTTTTAAGGTTTATATCATGTGGCAGGAGAAAAAAATGGAAAATCTCCAAATGAGCTTAACTCACTCTAATGAACACATAAACATAGCAAAATAGAAAACAAGTCCAAACAATGTAATAATTGCAAAATTTTACACTGAGTGTCCAGAAGTAACATTGTAAAGATGTTATGTTCACTTTTTAAGGTTTATATCAAGTGGCAGGAGAAAAAAATGGAAAATCTCCAAATGAGCTTAACTCACTCCAATGCGCAAGTAAACATAGAAAAACAGAAAACAAGTCCAAACAATGAAATAATTGCAAAATTTTACACTGAGTGTCCAGAAGTAACATTGTAAAGATGTTAGGTTCACTTTTTAAGGTTTATATCATGTGGCAGGAGAAAAAAATGGAAAATCTCCAAATGAGCTTAACTCACTTTAATGTACACATAAAAATGGAAAAACAGAAAACAAGTCCAAACAATGAAATAATTGCAACATTTTACACTGAGTGTCCAGAAGTAACATTGTTAAGATGTTATGTTCACTTTTTAAGGTTTATATCATGTGGCAGGAGAAAAAAATGGAAAATCTCCAAATGAGCTTAACTCACTCTAATGAACACATAAACATAGCAAAATAGAAAACAAGTCCAAACAATGAAATAATTGCAAAATTTTACACTGAGTGTCCAGAATTAACATTGTAAAGATGTTATGTTCACTTTTTAAGGTTTATATCATGTGGCAGGAGAAAAAAATGGAAAATCTCCAAATGAGCTTAACTCACTTTAATGTACACATAAAAATGGAAAAACAGAAAACAAGTCCAAACAATGAAATAATTGCAAAATTTTACACTGAGTGTCCAGAAGTAACATTGTAAAGAAGTTAGGTTCACTTTTTAAGGTTTATATCATGTGGCAGGAGAAAAAAATGGAAAATCTCCAAATGAGCTTAACTCACTCTAATGAACACATAAACATAGAAAAATAGAAAACAAGTCCAAACAATGAAATAATTGCAACATTTTACACTGAGTGTCCAGAAGTAACATTGTAAAGATGTTATGTTCACTTTTTAAGGTTTATATCATGTGGCAGGAGAAAAAAATGGAAAATCTCTAAATGAGCTTAACTCACTCCAATGCGCAAGTAAACATAGAAAAACAGAAAACAAGTCCAAACAATGAAATAATTGCAACATTTTACACTGAGTGTCCAGAAGTAACATTGTAAAGATGTTAGGTTCACTTTTTGAGGTTTATATCATGTGGCAGGAGAAAAAAATGGAAAATCTCCAAATGAGCTTAACTCACTTTAATGTACACATAAAAATGGAAAAACAGAAAACAAGTCCAAACAATGAAATAATTGCAACATTTTACACTGAGTGTCCAGAAGTAACATTGTTAAGATGTTATGTTCACTTTTTAAGGTTTATATCATGTGGCAGGAGAAAAAAATGGAAAATCTCCAAATGAGCTTAACTCACTCTAATGAACACATAAACATAGCAAAATAGAAAACAAGTCCAAACAATGTAATAATTGCAAAATTTTACACTGAGTGTCCAGAAGTAACATTGTAAAGATGTTATGTTCACTTTTTAAGGTTTATATCAAGTGGCAGGAGAAAAAAATGGAAAATCTCCAAATGAGCTTAACTCACTCTAATGAACACATAAACATAGCAAAATAGAAAACAAGTCCAAACAATGAAATAATTGCAAAATTTTACACTGAGTGTCCAGAAGTAACATTGTAAAGATGTTACGTTCACTTTTTAAGGTTTATATCAAGTGGCAGGAGAAAAAAATGGAAAATCTCTAAATGAGCTTAACTCACTCCAATGCGCAAGTAGACATAGAAAAACAGAAAACAAGTCCAAACAATGAAATAATTGCAAAATTTTACACTGAGTGTCCAGAAGTAACATTGTAAAGATGTTAGGTTCACTTTTTAAGGTTTATATCATGTGGCAGGAGAAAAAAATGGAAAATCTCCAAATGAGCTTAACTCACTTTAATGTACACATAAAAATGGAAAAACAGAAAACAAGTCCAAACAATGAAATAATTGCAACATTTTACACTGAGTGTCCAGAAGTAACATTGTTAAGATGTTATGTTCACTTTTTAAGGTTTATATCATGTGGCAGGAGAAAAAAATGGAAAATCTCCAAATGAGCTTAACTCACTTTAATGTACACATAAAAATGGAAAAACAGAAAACAAGTCCAAACAATGAAATAATTGCAACATTTTACACTGAGTGTCCAGAAGTAACATTGTAAAGAAGTTAGGTTCACTTTTTAAGGTTTATATCATGTGGCAGGAGAAAAAAATGGAAAATCTCCAAATGAGCTTAACTCACTCTAATGAACACATAAACATAGAAAAATAGAAAACAAGTCCAAACAATGAAATAATTGCAACATTTTACACTGAGTGTCCAGAAGTAACATTGTAAAGATGTTATGTTCACTTTTTAAGGTTTATATCATGTGGCAGGAGAAAAAAATGGAAAATCTCCAAATGAGCTTAACTCACTCTAATGAACACATAAACATAGCAAAATAGAAAACAAGTCCAAACAATGAAATAATTGCAAAATTTTACACTGAGTGTCCAGAATTAACATTGTAAAGATGTTATGTTCACTTTTTAAGGTTTATATCAAGTGGCACGAGAAAAAAATGGAAAATCTCCAAATGAGCTTAACTCACTCTAATGAACACATAAACATAGAAAAATAGAAAACAAGTCCAAACAATGAAATAATTGCAAAATTTTACACTGAGTGTCCAGAAGTAACATTGTAAAGATGTTATGTACACTTTTTAAGGTTTATATCATGTGGCAGGAGAAAAAAATGGAAAATCTCCAAATGAGCTTAACTCACTCTAATGAACACATAAACATAGCAAAATAGAAAACAAGTCCAAACAATGAAATAATTGCAAAATTTTACACTGAGTGTCCAGAAGTAACATTGTTAAGATGTTATGTTCACTTTTTAAGGTTTATATCATGTGGCAGGAAAAAAAAAGGGAAAATCTCCAAATGAGCTTAACTCACTTTAATGTACACATAAAAATGGTAAAACAGAAAACAAGTCCAAACAATGAAATAATTGCAACATTTTACACTGAGTGTCCAGAAGTAACAATTGTAAAGATGTTATGTTCACTTTCTAAGGTTTATATCATGTGGCAGGAGAAAAAAATGGAAAATCTCCAAATGAGCTTAACTCACTCCAATGCGCAAGTAAACATAGAAAAACAGAAAACAAGTCCAAACAATGAAATAATTGCAACATTTTACACTGAGTGTCCAGAAGTAACATTGTAAAGATGTTAGGTTCACTTTTTAAGGTTTATATCATGTGGCAGGAGAAAAAAATGGAAAATCTCCAAATGAGCTTAACTCACTCTAATGAACACATAAACATAGAAAAATAGAAAACAAGTCCAAACAATGAAATAATTGCAACATTTTACACTGAGTGTCCAGAAGTAACATTGTAAAGATGTTATGTTCACTTTTTAAGGTTTATATCATGTGGCAGGAGAAAAAAATGGAAAATCTCCAAATGAGCTTAACTCACTCTAATGAACACATAAACATAGCAACATAGAAAACAAGTCCAAACAATGAAATAATTGCAAAATTTTACACTGAGTGTCCAGAAGTAACATTGTAAAGATGTTATGTTCACTTTTTAAGGTTTATATCAAGTGGCAGGAGAAAAAAATGGAAAATCTCCAAATGAGCTTAACTCACTCCAATGCGCAAGTAAACATAGAAAAACAGAAAACAAGTCCAAACAATGAAATAATTGCAAAATTTTACACTGAGTGTCCAGAAGTAACATTGTAAAGATGTTAGGTTCACTTTTTAAGGTTTATATCATGTGGCAGGAGAAAAAAATGGAAAATCTCCAAATGAGCTTAACTCACTTTAATGTACACATAAAAATGGAAAAACAGAAAACAAGTCCAAACAATGAAATAATTGCAACATTTTACACTGAGTGTCCAGAAGTAACATTGTTAAGATGTTATGTTCACTTTTTAAGGTTTATATCATGTGGCAGGAGAAAAAAATGGAAAATCTCCAAATGAGCTTAACTCACTTTAATGTACACATAAAAATGGAAAAACAGAAAACAAGTCCAAACAATGAAATAATTGCAACATTTTACACTGAGTGTCCAGAAGTAACATTGTAAAGAAGTTAGGTTCACTTTTTAAGGTTTATATCATGTGGCAGGAGAAAAAAATGGAAAATCTCCAAATGAGCTTAACTCACTCTAATGAACACATAAACATAGAAAAATAGAAAACAAGTCCAAACAATGAAATAATTGCAACATTTTACACTGAGTGTCCAGAAGTAACATTGTAAAGATGTTATGTTCACTTTTTAAGGTTTATATCATGTGGCAGGAGAAAAAAATGGAAAATCTCCAAATGAGCTTAACTCACTCTAATGAACACATAAACATAGCAAAATAGAAAACAAGTCCAAACAATGAAATAATTGCAAAATTTTACACTGAGTGTCCAGAATTAACATTGTAAAGATGTTATGTTCACTTTTTAAGGTTTATATCAAGTGGCACGAGAAAAAAATGGAAAATCTCCAAATGAGCTTAACTCACTCTAATGAACACATAAACATAGAAAAATAGAAAACAAGTCCAAACAATGAAATAATTGCAAAATTTTACACTGAGTGTCCAGAAGTAACATTGTAAAGATGTTATGTACACTTTTTAAGGTTTATATCATGTGGCAGGAGAAAAAAATGGAAAATCTCCAAATGAGCTTAACTCACTCTAATGAACACATAAACATAGCAAAATAGAAAACAAGTCCAAACAATGAAATAATTGCAAAATTTTACACTGAGTGTCCAGAAGTAACATTGTTAAGATGTTATGTTCACTTTTTAAGGTTTATATCATGTGGCAGGAAAAAAATAGGGAAAATCTCCAAATGAGCTTAACTGACTTTAATGTACACATAAAAATGGTAAAACAGAAAACAAGTCCAAACAATGAAATAATTGCAACATTTTACACTGAGTGTCCAGAAGTAACATTGTAAAGATGTTATGTTCACTTTCTAAGGTTTATATCATGTGGCAGGAGAAAAAAATGGAAAATCTCCAAATGAGCTTAACTCACTCTAATGAACACATAAACATAGAAAAATAGAAAACAAGTCCAAACAATGAAATAATTGCAACATTTTACACTGAGTGTCCAGAAGTAACATTGTAAAGATGTTATGTTCACTTTTTAAGGTTTATATCATGTGGCAGGAGAAAAAAATGGAAAATCTCCAGATGAGCTTAACTCACTCTAATGAACACATAAACATAGCAAAATAGAAAACAAGTCCAAACAATGAAATAATTGCAAAATTTTACACTGAGTGTCCAGAAGTAACATTGTAAAGATGTTATGTTCACTTTTTAAGGTTTATATCAAGTGGCAGGAGAAAAAAATGGAAAATCTCTAAATGAGCTTAACTCACTCCAATGCGCAAGTAAACATAGAAAAACAGAAAACAAGTCCAAACAATGAAATAATTGCAAAATTTTACACTGAGTGTCCAGAAGTAACATTGTAAAGATGTTAGGTTCACTTTTTAAGGTTTATATCATGTGGCAGGAGAAAAAAATGGAAAATCTCCAAATGAGCTTAACTCACTTTAATGTACACATAAAAATGGAAAAACAGAAAACAAGTCCAAACAATGAAATAATTGCAACATTTTACACTGAGTGTCCAGAAGTAACATTGTTAAGATGTTATGTTCACTTTTTAAGGTTTATATCATGTGGCAGGAGAAAAAAATGGAAAATCTCCAAATGAGCTTAACTCACTTTAATGTACACATAAAAATGGAAAAACAGAAAACAAGTCCAAACAATGAAATAATTGCAACATTTTACACTGAGTGTCCAGAAGTAACATTGTAAAGAAGTTAGGTTCACTTTTTAAGGTTTATATCATGTGGCAGGAGAAAAAAATGGAAAATCTCCAAATGAGCTTAACTCACTCTAATGAACACATAAACATAGAAAAATAGAAAACAAGTCCAAACAATGAAATAATTGCAACATTTTACACTGAGTGTCCAGAAGTAACATTGTAAAGATGTTATGTTCACTTTTTAAGGTTTATATCATGTGGCAGGAGAAAAAAATGGAAAATCTCCAAATGAGCTTAACTCACTCTAATGAACACATAAACATAGCAAAATAGAAAACAAGTCCAAACAATGAAATAATTGCAAAATTTTACACTGAGTGTCCAGAATTAACATTGTAAAGATGTTATGTTCACTTTTTAAGGTTTATATCAAGTGGCACGAGAAAAAAATGGAAAATCTCCAAATGAGCTTAACTCACTCTAATGAACACATAAACATAGAAAAATAGAAAACAAGTCCAAACAATGAAATAATTGCAAAATTTTACACTGAGTGTCCAGAAGTAACATTGTTAAGATGTTATGTTCACTTTTTAAGGTTTATATCATGTGGCAGGAAAAAAAAAGGGAAAATCTCCAAATGAGCTTAACTCACTTTAATGTACACATAAAAATGGTAAAACAGAAAACAAGTCCAAACAATGAAATAATTGCAACATTTTACACTGAGTGTCCAGAAGTAACATTGTAAAGATGTTATGTTCACTTTCTAAGGTTTATATCATGTGGCAGGAGAAAAAAATGGAAAATCTCCAAATGAGCTTAACTCACTCTAATGAACACATAAACATAGAAAAATAGAAAACAAGTCCAAACAATGAAATAATTGCAACATTTTACACTGAGTGTCCAGAAGTAACATTGTAAAGATGTTATGTTCACTTTTTAAGGTTTATATCATGTGGCAGGAGAAAAAAATGGAAAATCTCCAAATGAGCTTAACTCACTCTAATGAACACATAAACATAGCAAAATAGAAAACAAGTCCAAACAATGAAATAATTGCAAAATTTAACATTGAGTGTCCAGAAGTAACATTGTAAAGATGTTATGTTCACTTTTTAAGGTTTATATCAAGTGGCAGGAGAAAAAAATGGAAAATCTCTAAATGAGCTTAACTCACTCCAATGCGCAAGTAAACATAGAAAAACAGAAAACAAGTCCAAACAATGAAATAATTGCAAAATTTTACACTGAGTGTCCAGAAGTAACATTGTTAAGATGTTATGTTCACTTTTTAAGGTTTATATCATGTGGCAGGAAAAAAAAATGGAAAATCTCCAAATGAGCTTAACTCACTTTAATGTACACATAAAAATGGTAAAACAGAAAACAAGTCCAAACAATGAAATAATTGCAACATTTTACACTGAGTGTCCAGAAGTAACATTGTAAAGATGTTATGTTCACTTTCTAAGGTTTATATCATGTGGCAGGAGAAAAAAATGGAAAATCTCTAAATGAGCTTAACTCACTCCAATGCGCAAGTAAACATAGAAAAACAGAAAACAAGTCCAAACAATGAAATAATTGCAGCATTTTACACTGAGTGTCCAGAAGTAACATTGTAAAGATGTTAGGTTCACTTTTTAAGGTTTATATCATGTGGCAGGAGAAAAAAATGGAAAATCTCCAAATGAGCTTAACTCACTCTAATGAACACATAAACATAGAAAAATAGAAAACAAGTCCAAACAATGAAATAATTGCAACATTTTACACTGAGTGTCCAGAAGTAACATTGTTAAGATGTTATGTTCACTTTTTAAGGTTTATATCATGTGGCAGGAGAAAAAAATGGAAAATCTCCAAATGAGCTTAACTCACTTTAATGTACACATAAAAATGGAAAAACAGAAAACAAGTCCAAACAATGAAATAATTGCAAAATTTTACACTGAGTGTCCAGAAGTAACATTGTAAAGAAGTTAGGTTCACTTTTTAAGGTTTATATCATGTGGCAGGAGAAAAAAATGGAAAATCTCCAAATGAGCTTAACTCACTCTAATGAACACATAAACATAGAAAAATAGAAAACAAGTCCAAACAATGAAATAATTGCAACATTTTACACTGAGTGTCCAGAAGTAACATTGTAAAGATGTTATGTTCACTTTTTAAGGTTTATATCAAGTGGCAGGAGAAAAAAATGGAAAATCTCCAAATGAGCTTAACTCACTCTAATGAACACATAAACATAGAAAAATAGAAAACAAGTCCAAACAATGAAATAATTGCAAAATTTTACACTGAGTGTCCAGAAGTAACATTGTAAAGATGTTATGTACACTGTTTAAGGTTTATATCATGTGGCAGGAGAAAAAAATGGAAAATCTCCAAATGAGCTTAACTCACTCTAATGAACACATAAACATAGCAAAATAGAAAACAAGTCCAAACAATGAAATAATTGCAAAATTTTACACTGAGTGTCCAGAAGTAACATTGTTAAGATGTTATGTTCACTTTTTAAGGTTTATATCATGTGGCAGGAGAAAAAAATGGAAAATCTCCAAATGAGCTTAACTCACTCTAATGAACACATAAACATAGCAAAATAGAAAACAAGTCCAAACAATGAAATAATTGCAAAATTTTACACTGAGTGTCCAGAAGTAACATTGTAAAGATGTTATGTTCACTTTTTAAGGTTTATATCAAGTGGCAGGAGAAAAAAATGGAAAATCTCCAAATGAGCTTAACTCACTCTAATGAACACATAAACATAGAAAAATAGAAAACAAGTCCAAACAATGAAATAATTGCAAAATTTTACACTGAGTGTCCAGAAGTAACATTGTAAAGATGTTATGTTCACTTTTTAAAGTTTATATCAAGTGGCAGGAGAAAAAAATGGAAAATCTCTAAATGAGCTTAACTCACTCCAATGCGCAAGTAAACATAGAAAAACAGAAAACAAGTCCAAACAATGAAATAATTGCAAAATTTTACACTGAGTGTCCAGAAGTAACATTGTAAAGATGTTAGGTTCACTTTTTAAGGTTTATATCATGTGGCAGGAGAAAAAAATGGAAAATCTCCAAATGAGCTTAACTCACTTTAATGTACACATAAAAATGGAAAAACAGAAAACAAGTCCAAACAATGAAATAATTGCAACATTTTACACTGAGTGTCCAGAAGTAACATTGTTAAGATGTTATGTTCACTTTTTAAGGTTTATATCATGTGGCAGGAGAAAAAAATGGAAAATCTCCAAATGAGCTTAACTCACTTTAATGTACACATAAAAATGGAAAAACAGAAAACAAGTCCAAACAATGAAATAATTGCAACATTTTACACTGAGTGTCCAGAAGTAACATTGTAAAGAAGTTAGGTTCACTTTTTAAGGTTTATATCATGTGGCAGGAGAAAAAAATGGAAAATCTCCAAATGAGCTTAACTCACTCTAATGAACACATAAACACAGCAAAATAGAAAACAAGTCCAAACAATGAAATAATTGCAAAATTTTACACTGAGTGTCCAGAAGTAACATTGTAAAGATGTTATGTTCACTTTTTAAGGTTTATATCAAGTGGCAGGAGAAAAAAATGGAAAATCTCTAAATGAGCTTAACTCACTCCAATGCGCAAGTAAACATAGAAAAACAGAAAACAAGTCCAAACAATGAAATAATTGCAAAATTTTACACTGAGTGTCCAGAAGTAACATTGTTAAGATGTTATGTTCACTTTTTAAGGTTTATATCATGTGGCAGGAAAAAAAAATGGAAAATCTCCAAATGAGCTTAACTCACTTTAATGTACACATAAAAATGGTAAAACAGAAAACAAGTCCAAACAATGAAATAATTGCAACATTTTACACTGAGTGTCCAGAAGTAACATTGTAAAGATGTTATGTTCACTTTCTAAGGTTTATATCATGTGGCAGGAGAAAAAAATGGAAAATCTCTAAATGAGCTTAACTCACTCCAATGCGCAAGTAAACATAGAAAAACAGAAAACAAGTCCAAACAATGAAATAATTGCAACATTTTACACTGAGTGTCCAGAAGTAACATTGTAAAGATGTTAGGTTCACTTTTTAAGGTTTATATCATGTGGCAGGAGAAAAAAATGGAAAATCTCCAAATGAGCTTAACTCACTCTAATGAACACATAAACATAGAAAAATAGAAAACAAGTCCAAACAATGAAATAATTGCAACATTTTACACTGAGTGTCCAGAAGTAACATTGTTAAGATGTTATGTTCACTTTTTAAGGTTTATATCATGTGGCAGGAGAAAAAAATGGAAAATCTCCAAATGAGCTTAACTCACTTTAATGTACACATAAAAATGGAAAAACAGAAAACAAGTCCAAACAATGAAATAATTGCAAAATTTTACACTGAGTGTCCAGAAGTAACATTGTAAAGAAGTTAGGTTCACTTTTTAAGGTTTATATCATGTGGCAGGAGAAAAAAATGGAAAATCTCCAAATGAGCTTAACTCACTCTAATGAACACATAAACATAGAAAAATAGAAAACAAGTCCAAACAATGAAATAATTGCAACATTTTACACTGAGTGTCCAGAAGTAACATTGTAAAGATGTTATGTTCACTTTTTAAGGTTTATATCAAGTGGCAGGAGAAAAAAATGGAAAATCTCCAAATGAGCTTAACTCACTCTAATGAACACATAAACATAGAAAAATAGAAAACAAGTCCAAACAATGAAATAATTGCAAAATTTTACACTGAGTGTCCAGAAGTAACATTGTAAAGATGTTATGTACACTGTTTAAGGTTTATATCATGTGGCAGGAGAAAAAAATGGAAAATCTCCAAATGAGCTTAACTCACTCTAATGAACACATAAACATAGCAAAATAGAAAACAAGTCCAAACAATGAAATAATTGCAAAATTTTACACTGAGTGTCCAGAAGTAACATTGTTAAGATGTTATGTTCACTTTTTAAGGTTTATATCATGTGGCAGGAGAAAAAAATGGAAAATCTCCAAATGAGCTTAATTCACTTTAATGTACACATAAAAATGGAAAAACAGAAAACAAGTCCAAACAATGAAATAATTGCAAAATTTTACACTGAGTGTCCAGAAGTAACATTGTAAAGATGTTAGGTTCACTTTTTAAGGTTTATATCAAGTGGCAGGAGAAAAAAATGGAAAATCTCTAAATGAGCTTAACTCACTCCAATGCGCAAGTAAACATAGAAAAACAGAAAACAAGTCCAAACAATGAAATAATTGCAAAATTTTACACTGAGTGTCCAGAAGTAACATTGTAAAGATGTTAGGTTCACTTTCTAAGGTTTATATCATGTGGCAGGAGAAAAAAATGGAAAATCTCCAAATGAGCTTAACTCACTTTAATGTACACATAAAAATGGAAAAACAGAAAACAAGTCCAAACAATGAAATAATTGCAACATTTTACACTGAGTGTCCAGAAGTAACATTGTTAAGATGTTATGTTCACTTTTTAAGGTTTATATCATGTGGCAGGAGAAAAAAATGGAAAATCTCCAAATGAGCTTAACTCACTTTAATGTACACATAAAAATGGAAAAACAGAAAACAAGTCCAAACAATGAAATAATTGCAACATTTTACACTGAGTGTCCAGAAGTAACATTGTAAAGAAGTTAGGTTCACTTTTTAAGGTTTATATCATGTGGCAGGAGAAAAAAATGGAAAATCTCCAAATGAGCTTAACTCACTCTAATGAACACATAAACATAGAAAAATAGAAAACAAGTCCAAACAATGAAATAATTGCAACATTTTACACTGAGTGTCCAGAAGTAACATTGTAAAGATGTTATGTTCACTTTTTAAGGTTTATATCATGTGGCAGGAGAAAAAAATGGAAAATCTCCAAATGAGCTTAACTCACTCTAATGAACACATAAACATAGCAAAATAGAAAACAAGTCCAAACAATGAAATAATTGCAAAATTTTACACTGAGTGTCCAGAAGTAACATTGTAAAGATGTTATGTTCACTTTTTAAGGTTTATATCAAGTGGCAGGAGAAAAAAATGGAAAATCTCTAAATGAGCTTAACTCACTCCAATGCGCAAGTAAACATAGAAAAACAGAAAACAAGTCCAAACAATGAAATAATTGCAAAATTTTACACTGAGTGTCCAGAAGTAACATTGTTAAGATGTTATGTTCACTTTTTAAGGTTTATATCATGTGGCAGGAAAAAAAAATGGAAAATCTCCAAATGAGCTTAACTCACTTTAATGTACACATAAAAATGGTAAAACAGAAAACAAGTCCAAACAATGAAATAATTGCAACATTTTACACTGAGTGTCCAGAAGTAACATTGTAAAGATGTTATGTTCACTTTCTAAGGTTTATATCATGTGGCAGGAGAAAAAAATGGAAAATCTCTAAATGAGCTTAACTCACTCCAATGCGCAAGTAAACATAGAAAAACAGAAAACAAGTCCAAACAATGAAATAATTGCAACATTTTACACTGAGTGTCCAGAAGTAACATTGTAAAGATGTTAGGTTCACTTTTTAAGGTTTATATCATGTGGCAGGAGAAAAAAATGGAAAATCTCCAAATGAGCTTAACTCACTCTAATGAACACATAAACATAGAAAAATAGAAAACAAGTCCAAACAATGAAATAATTGCAACATTTTACACTGAGTGTCCAGAAGTAACATTGTTAAGATGTTATGTTCACTTTTTAAGGTTTATATCATGTGGCAGGAGAAAAAAATGGAAAATCTCCAAATGAGCTTAACTCACTTTAATGTACACATAAAAATGGAAAAACAGAAAACAAGTCCAAACAATGAAATAATTGCAAAATTTTACACTGAGTGTCCAGAAGTAACATTGTAAAGAAGTTAGGTTCACTTTTTAAGGTTTATATCATGTGGCAGGAGAAAAAAATGGAAAATCTCCAAATGAGCTTAACTCACTCTAATGAACACATAAACATAGAAAAATAGAAAACAAGTCCAAACAATGAAATAATTGCAACATTTTACACTGAGTGTCCAGAAGTAACATTGTTAAGATGTTATGTTCACTTTTTAAGGTTTATATCATGTGGCAGGAGAAAAAAATGGAAAATCTCCAAATGAGCTTAACTCACTTTAATGTACACATAAAAATGGAAAAACAGAAAACAAGTCCAAACAATGAAATAATTGCAACATTTTACACTGAGTGTCCAGAAGTAACATTGTAAAGAAGTTAGGTTCACTTTTTAAGGTTTATATCATGTGGCAGGAGAAAAAAATGGAAAATCTCCAAATGAGCTTAACTCACTCTAATGAACACATAAACACAGCAAAATAGAAAACAAGTCCAAACAATGAAATAATTGCAAAATTTTACACTGAGTGTCCAGAAGTAACATTGTAAAGATGTTATGTTCACTTTTTAAGGTTTATATCAAGTGGCAGGAGAAAAAAATGGAAAATCTCTAAATGAGCTTAACTCACTCCAATGCGCAAGTAAACATAGAAAAACAGAAAACAAGTCCAAACAATGAAATAATTGCAAAATTTTACACTGAGTGTCCAGAAGTAACATTGTTAAGATGTTATGTTCACTTTTTAAGGTTTATATCATGTGGCAGGAAAAAAAAATGGAAAATCTCCAAATGAGCTTAACTCACTTTAATGTACACATAAAAATGGTAAAACAGAAAACAAGTCCAAACAATGAAATAATTGCAACATTTTACACTGAGTGTCCAGAAGTAACATTGTAAAGATGTTATGTTCACTTTCTAAGGTTTATATCATGTGGCAGGAGAAAAAAATGGAAAATCTCTAAATGAGCTTAACTCACTCCAATGCGCAAGTAAACATAGAAAAACAGAAAACAAGTCCAAACAATGAAATAATTGCAACATTTTACACTGAGTGTCCAGAAGTAACATTGTAAAGATGTTAGGTTCACTTTTTAAGGTTTATATCATGTGGCAGGAGAAAAAAATGGAAAATCTCCAAATGAGCTTAACTCACTCTAATGAACACATAAACATAGAAAAATAGAAAACAAGTCCAAACAATGAAATAATTGCAACATTTTACACTGAGTGTCCAGAAGTAACATTGTTAAGATGTTATGTTCACTTTTTAAGGTTTATATCATGTGGCAGGAGAAAAAAATGGAAAATCTCCAAATGAGCTTAACTCACTTTAATGTACACATAAAAATGGAAAAACAGAAAACAAGTCCAAACAATGAAATAATTGCAAAATTTTACACTGAGTGTCCAGAAGTAACATTGTAAAGAAGTTAGGTTCACTTTTTAAGGTTTATATCATGTGGCAGGAGAAAAAAATGGAAAATCTCCAAATGAGCTTAACTCACTCTAATGAACACATAAACATAGAAAAATAGAAAACAAGTCCAAACAATGAAATAATTGCAACATTTTACACTGAGTGTCCAGAAGTAACATTGTAAAGATGTTATGTTCACTTTTTAAGGTTTATATCAAGTGGCAGGAGAAAAAAATGGAAAATCTCCAAATGAGCTTAACTCACTCTAATGAACACATAAACATAGAAAAATAGAAAACAAGTCCAAACAATGAAATAATTGCAAAATTATACACTGAGTGTCCAGAAGTAACATTGTAAAGATGTTATGTACACTGTTTAAGGTTTATATCATGTGGCAGGAGAAAAAAATGGAAAATCTCCAAATGAGCTTAACTCACTCTAATGAACACATAAACATAGCAAAATAGAAAACAAGTCCAAACAATGAAATAATTGCAAAATTTTACACTGAGTGTCCAGAAGTAACATTGTTAAGATGTTATGTTCACTTTTTAAGGTTTATATCATGTGGCAGGAGAAAAAAATGGAAAATCTCCAAATGAGCTTAATTCACTTTAATGTACACATAAAAATGGAAAAACAGAAAACAAGTCCAAACAATGAAATAATTGCAAAATTTTACACTGAGTGTCCAGAAGTAACATTGTAAAGATGTTAGGTTCACTTTTTAAGGTTTATATCAAGTGGCAGGAGAAAAAAATGGAAAATCTCTAAATGAGCTTAACTCACTCCAATGCGCAAGTAAACATAGAAAAACAGAAAACAAGTCCAAACAATGAAATAATTGCAAAATTTTACACTGAGTGTCCAGAAGTAACATTGTAAAGATGTTAGGTTCACTTTCTAAGGTTTATATCATGTGGCAGGAGAAAAAAATGGAAAATCTCCAAATGAGCTTAACTCACTTTAATGTACACATAAAAATGGAAAAACAGAAAACAAGTCCAAACAATGAAATAATTGCAACATTTTACACTGAGTGTCCAGAAGTAACATTGTTAAGATGTTATGTTCACTTTTTAAGGTTTATATCATGTGGCAGGAGAAAAAAATGGAAAATCTCCAAATGAGCTTAACTCACTTTAATGTACACATAAAAATGGAAAAACAGAAAACAAGTCCAAACAATGAAATAATTGCAACATTTTACACTGAGTGTCCAGAAGTAACATTGTAAAGAAGTTAGGTTCACTTTTTAAGGTTTATATCATGTGGCAGGAGAAAAAAATGGAAAATCTCCAAATGAGCTTAACTCACTCTAATGAACACATAAACATAGAAAAATAGAAAACAAGTCCAAACAATGAAATAATTGCAACATTTTACACTGAGTGTCCAGAAGTAACATTGTAAAGATGTTATGTTCACTTTTTAAGGTTTATATCATGTGGCAGGAGAAAAAAATGGAAAATCTCCAAATGAGCTTAACTCACTTTAATGTACACATAAAAATGGTAAAACAGAAAACAAGTCCAAACAATGAAATAATTGCAACATTTTACACTGAGTGTCCAGAAGTAACATTGTAAAGATGTTATGTTCACTTTTTAAGGTTTATATCATGTGGCAGGAGAAAAAAATGGAAAATCTCCAAATGAGCTTAACTCACTCTAATGAACACATAAACATAGCAAAATAGAAAACAAGTCCAAACAATGAAATAATTGCAAAATTTTACACTGAGTGTCCAGAAGTAACATTGTTAAGATGTTATGTTCACTTTTTAAGGTTTATATCATGTGGCAGGAAAAAAAAATGGAAAATCTCCAAATGAGCTTAACTCACTTTAATGTACACATAAAAATGGTAAAACAGAAAACAAGTCCAAACAATGAAATAATTGCAACATTTTACACTGAGTGTCCAGAAGTAACATTGTAAAGATGTTATGTTCACTTTCTAAGGTTTATATCATGTGGCAGGAGAAAAAAATGGAAAATCTCTAAATGAGCTTAACTCACTCCAATGCGCAAGTAAACATAGAAAAACAGAAAACAAGTCCAAACAATGAAATAATTGCAACATTTTACACTGAGTGTCCAGAAGTAACATTGTAAAGATGTTAGGTTCACTTTTTAAGGTTTATATCATGTGGCAGGAGAAAAAAATGGAAAATCTCCAAATGAGCTTAACTCACTCTAATGAACACATAAACATAGAAAAATAGAAAACAAGTCCAAACAATGAAATAATTGCAACATTTTACACTGAGTGTCCAGAAGTAACATTGTTAAGATGTTATGTTCACTTTTTAAGGTTTATATCATGTGGCAGGAGAAAAAAATGGAAAATCTCCAAATGAGCTTAACTCACTTTAATGTACACATAAAAATGGAAAAACAGAAAACAAGTCCAAACAATGAAATAATTGCAAAATTTTACACTGAGTGTCCAGAAGTAACATTGTAAAGAAGTTAGGTTCACTTTTTAAGGTTTATATCATGTGGCAGGAGAAAAAAATGGAAAATCTCCAAATGAGCTTAACTCACTCTAATGAACACATAAACATAGAAAAATAGAAAACAAGTCCAAACAATGAAATAATTGCAACATTTTACACTGAGTGTCCAGAAGTAACATTGTAAAGATGTTATGTTCACTTTTTAAGGTTTATATCAAGTGGCAGGAGAAAAAAATGGAAAATCTCCAAATGAGCTTAACTCACTCTAATGAACACATAAACATAGAAAAATAGAAAACAAGTCCAAACAATGAAATAATTGCAAAATTTTACACTGAGTGTCCAGAAGTAACATTGTTAAGATGTTATGTACACTGTTTAAGGTTTATATCATGTGGCAGGAGAAAAAAATGGAAAATCTCCAAATGAGCTTAACTCACTCTAATGAACACATAAACATAGCAAAATAGAAAACAAGTCCAAACAATGAAATAATTGCAAAATTTTACACTGAGTGTCCAGAAGTAACATTGTTAAGATGTTATGTTCACTTTTTAAGGTTTATATCATGTGGCAGGAGAAAAAAATGGAAAATCTCCAAATGAGCTTAACTCACTCTAATGAACACATAAACATAGCAAAATAGAAAACAAGTCCAAACAATGAAATAATTGCAAAATTTTACACTGAGTGTCCAGAAGTAACATTGTAAAGATGTTATGTTCACTTTTTAAGGTTTATATCAAGTGGCAGGAGAAAAAAATGGAAAATCTCCAAATGAGCTTAACTCACTCTAATGAACACATAAACATAGAAAAATAGAAGACAAGTCCAAACAATGAAATAATTGCAAAATTTTACACTGAGTGTCCAGAAGTAACATTGTAAAGATGTTATGTTCACTTTTTAAGGTTTATATCATGTGGCAGGAGAAAAAAATGGAAAATCTCCAAATGAGCTTAACTCACTTTAATGTACACATAAAAATGGAAAAACAGAAAACAAGTCCAAACAATGAAATAATTGCAAAATTTTACACTGAGTGTCCAGAAGTAACATTGTAAAGAAGTTAGGTTCACTTTTTAAGGTTTATATCATGTGGCAGGAGAAAAAAATGGAAAATCTCCAAATGAGCTTAACTCACTCTAATGAACACATAAACATAGAAAAATAGAAAACAAGTCCAAACAATGAAATAATTGCAACATTTTACACTGAGTGTCCAGAAGTAACATTGTAAAGATGTTATGTTCACTTTTTAAGGTTTATATCATGTGGCAGGAGAAAAAAATGGAAAATCTCTAAATGAGCTTAACTCACTCCAATGCGCAAGTAAACATAGAAAAACAGAAAACAAGTCCAAACAATGAAATAATTGCAACATTTTACACTGAGTGTCCAGAAGTAACATTGTAAAGATGTTAGGTTCACTTTTTAAGGTTTATATCATGTGGCAGGAGAAAAAAATGGAAAATCTCCAAATGAGCTTAACTCACTTTAATGTACACATAAAAATGGAAAAACAGAAAACAAGTCCAAACAATGAAATAATTGCAACATTTTACACTGAGTGTCCAGAAGTAACATTGTTAAGATGTTATGTTCACTTTTTAAGGTTTATATCATGTGGCAGGAGAAAAAAATGGAAAATCTCCAAATGAGCTTAACTCACTCTAATGAACACATAAACATAGCAAAATAGAAAACAAGTCCAAACAATGTAATAATTGCAAAATTTTACACTGAGTGTCCAGAAGTAACATTGTAAAGATGTTATGTTCACTTTTTAAGGTTTATATCAAGTGGCAGGAGAAAAAAATGGAAAATCTCCAAATGAGCTTAACTCACTCCAATGCGCAAGTAAACATAGAAAAACAGAAAACAAGTCCAAACAATGAAATAATTGCAAAATTTTACACTGAGTGTCCAGAAGTAACATTGTAAAGATGTTAGGTTCACTTTTTAAGGTTTATATCATGTGGCAGGAGAAAAAAATGGAAAATCTCCAAATGAGCTTAACTCACTTTAATGTACACATAAAAATGGAAAAACAGAAAACAAGTCCAAACAATGAAATAATTGCAACATTTTACACTGAGTGTCCAGAAGTAACATTGTTAAGATGTTATGTTCACTTTTTAAGGTTTATATCATGTGGCAGGAGAAAAAAATGGAAAATCTCCAAATGAGCTTAACTCACTCTAATGAACACATAAACATAGCAAAATAGAAAACAAGTCCAAACAATGAAATAATTGCAAAATTTTACACTGAGTGTCCAGAATTAACATTGTAAAGATGTTATGTTCACTTTTTAAGGTTTATATCAAGTGGCACGAGAAAAAAATGGAAAATCTCCAAATGAGCTTAACTCACTCTAATGAACACATAAACATAGCAAAATAGAAAACAAGTCCAAACAATGAAATAATTGCAAAATTTTACACTGAGTGTCCAGAAGTAAC
The DNA here is from genome assembly GCF_963457635.1 of Microchirus variegatus. Classification (NCBI taxonomy): domain Eukaryota; kingdom Metazoa; phylum Chordata; class Actinopteri; order Pleuronectiformes; family Soleidae; genus Microchirus; species Microchirus variegatus. The sequence continues at coordinate 24,265,027 of NC_139809.1, forward strand.
ATTGTAAAGATGTTATGTTCACTTTTTAAGGTTTATATCATGTGGCAGGAGAAAAAAATGGAAAATCTCCAAATGAGCTTAACTCACTTTAATGTACACATAAAAATGGAAAAACAGAAAACAAGTCCAAACAATGAAATAATTGCAACATTTTACACTGAGTGTCCAGAAGTAACATTGTAAAGAAGTTAGGTTCACTTTTTAAGGTTTATATCATGTGGCAGGAGAAAAAAATGGAAAATCTCCAAATGAGCTTAACTCACTCTAATGAACACATAAACATAGAAAAATAGAAAACAAGTCCAAACAATGAAATAATTGCAACATTTTACACTGAGTGTCCAGAAGTAACATTGTAAAGATGTTATGTTCACTTTTTAAGGTTTATATCATGTGGCAGGAGAAAAAAATGGAAAATCTCCAAATGAGCTTAACTCACTCTAATGAACACATAAACATAGCAAAATAGAAAACAAGTCCAAACAATGAAATAATTGCAAAATTTTACACTGAGTGTCCAGAAGTAACATTGTAAAGATGTTATGTTCACTTTTTAAGGTTTATATCAAGTGGCAGGAGAAAAAAATGGAAAATCTCTAAATGAGCTTAACTCACTCCAATGCGCAAGTAAACATAGAAAAACAGAAAACAAGTCCAAACAATGAAATAATTGCAAAATTTTACACTGAGTGTCCAGAAGTAACATTGTTAAGATGTTATGTTCACTTTTTAAGGTTTATATCATGTGGCAGGAAAAAAAAATGGAAAATCTCCAAATGAGCTTAACTCACTTTAATGTACACATAAAAATGGTAAAACAGAAAACAAGTCCAAACAATGAAATAATTGCAACATTTTACACTGAGTGTCCAGAAGTAACATTGTAAAGATGTTATGTTCACTTTCTAAGGTTTATATCATGTGGCAGGAGAAAAAAATGGAAAATCTCTAAATGAGCTTAACTCACTCCAATGCGCAAGTAAACATAGAAAAACAGAAAACAAGTCCAAACAATGAAATAATTGCAACATTTTACACTGAGTGTCCAGAAGTAACATTGTAAAGATGTTAGGTTCACTTTTTAAGGTTTATATCATGTGGCAGGAGAAAAAAATGGAAAATCTCCAAATGAGCTTAACTCACTCTAATGAACACATAAACATAGAAAAACAGAAAACAAGTCCAAACAATGAAATAATTGCAACATTTTACACTGAGTGTCCAGAAGTAACATTGTTAAGATGTTATGTTCACTTTTTAAGGTTTATATCATGTGGCAGGAGAAAAAAATGGAAAATCTCCAAATGAGCTTAACTCACTTTAATGTACACATAAAAATGGAAAAACAGAAAACAAGTCCAAACAATGAAATAATTGCAAAATTTTACACTGAGTGTCCAGAAGTAACATTGTAAAGAAGTTAGGTTCACTTTTTAAGGTTTATATCATGTGGCAGGAGAAAAAAATGGAAAATCTCCAAATGAGCTTAACTCACTCTAATGAACACATAAACATAGAAAAATAGAAAACAAGTCCAAACAATGAAATAATTGCAACATTTTACACTGAGTGTCCAGAAGTAACATTGTAAAGATGTTATGTTCACTTTTTAAGGTTTATATCAAGTGGCAGGAGAAAAAAATGGAAAATCTCCAAATGAGCTTAACTCACTCTAATGAACACATAAACATAGAAAAATAGAAAACAAGTCCAAACAATGAAATAATTGCAAAATTTTACACTGAGTGTCCAGAAGTAACATTGTAAAGATGTTATGTACACTGTTTAAGGTTTATATCATGTGGCAGGAGAAAAAAATGGAAAATCTCCAAATGAGCTTAACTCACTCTAATGAACACATAAACATAGCAAAATAGAAAACAAGTCCAAACAATGAAATAATTGCAAAATTTTACACTGAGTGTCCAGAAGTAACATTGTTAAGATGTTATGTTCACTTTTTAAGGTTTATATCATGTGGCAGGAGAAAAAAATGGAAAATCTCCAAATGAGCTTAACTCACTCTAATGAACACATAAACATAGCAAAATAGAAAACAAGTCCAAACAATGAAATAATTGCAAAATTTTACACTGAGTGTCCAGAAGTAACATTGTAAAGATGTTATGTTCACTTTTTAAGGTTTATATCAAGTGGCAGGAGAAAAAAATGGAAAATCTCCAAATGAGCTTAACTCACTCTAATGAACACATAAACATAGAAAAATAGAAAACAAGTCCAAACAATGAAATAATTGCAAAATTTTACACTGAGTGTCCAGAAGTAACATTGTAAAGATGTTATGTTCACTTTTTAAGGTTTATATCATGTGGCAGGAGAAAAAAATGGAAAATCTCCAAATGAGCTTAACTCACTTTAATGTACACATAAAAATGGAAAAACAGAAAACAAGTCCAAACAATGAAATAATTGCAAAATTTTACACTGAGTGTCCAGAAGTAACATTGTAAAGAAGTTAGGTTCACTTTTTAAGGTTTATATCATGTGGCAGGAGAAAAAAATGGAAAATCTCCAAATGAGCTTAACTCACTCTAATGAACACATAAACATAGAAAAATAGAAAACAAGTCCAAACAATGAAATAATTGCAACATTTTACACTGAGTGTCCAGAAGTAACATTGTAAAGATGTTATGTTCACTTTTTAAGGTTTATATCATGTGGCAGGAGAAAAAAATGGAAAATCTCTAAATGAGCTTAACTCACTCCAATGCGCAAGTAAACATAGAAAAACAGAAAACAAGTCCAAACAATGAAATAATTGCAACATTTTACACTGAGTGTCCAGAAGTAACATTGTAAAGATGTTAGGTTCACTTTTTAAGGTTTATATCATGTGGCAGGAGAAAAAAATGGAAAATCTCCAAATGAGCTTAACTCACTTTAATGTACACATAAAAATGGAAAAACAGAAAACAAGTCCAAACAATGAAATAATTGCAACATTTTACACTGAGTGTCCAGAAGTAACATTGTTAAGATGTTATGTTCACTTTTTAAGGTTTATATCATGTGGCAGGAGAAAAAAATGGAAAATCTCCAAATGAGCTTAACTCACTCTAATGAACACATAAACATAGCAAAATAGAAAACAAGTCCAAACAATGTAATAATTGCAAAATTTTACACTGAGTGTCCAGAAGTAACATTGTAAAGATGTTATGTTCACTTTTTAAGGTTTATATCAAGTGGCAGGAGAAAAAAATGGAAAATCTCCAAATGAGCTTAACTCACTCCAATGCGCAAGTAAACATAGAAAAACAGAAAACAAGTCCAAACAATGAAATAATTGCAAAATTTTGCACTGAGTGTCCAGAAGTAACATTGTAAAGATGTTAGGTTCACTTTTTAAGGTTTATATCATGTGGCAGGAGAAAAAAATGGAAAATCTCCAAATGAGCTTAACTCACTTTAATGTACACATAAAAATGGAAAAACAGAAAACAAGTCCAAACAATGAAATAATTGCAACATTTTACACTGAGTGTCCAGAAGTAACATTGTTAAGATGTTATGTTCACTTTTTAAGGTTTATATCATGTGGCAGGAGAAAAAAATGGAAAATCTCCAAATGAGCTTAACTCACTCTAATGAACACATAAACATAGCAAAATAGAAAACAAGTCCAAACAATGAAATAATTGCAAAATTTTACACTGAGTGTCCAGAATTAACATTGTAAAGATGTTATGTTCACTTTTTAAGGTTTATATCAAGTGGCACGAGAAAAAAATGGAAAATCTCCAAATGAGCTTAACTCACTCTAATGAACACATAAACATAGCAAAATAGAAAACAAGTCCAAACAATGAAATAATTGCAAAATTTTACACTGAGTGTCCAGAAGTAACATTGTAAAGATGTTATGTACACTTTTTAAGGTTTATATCATGTGGCAGGAGAAAAAAATGGAAAATCTCCAAATGAGCTTAACTCACTCTAATGAACACATAAACATAGCAAAATAGAAAACAAGTCCAAACAATGAAATAATTGCAAAATTTTACACTGAGTGTCCAGAAGTAACATTGTTAAGATGTTATGTTCACTTTTTAAGGTTTATATCATGTGGCAGGAAAAAAAAAGGGAAAATCTCCAAATGAGCTTAACTCACTTTAATGTACACATAAAAATGGTAAAACAGAAAACAAGTCCAAACAATGAAATAATTGCAACATTTTACACTGAGTGTCCAGAAGTAACATTGTAAAGATGTTATGTTCACTTTCTAAGGTTTATATCATGTGGCAGGAGAAAAAAATGGAAAATCTCCAAATGAGCTTAACTCACTCTAATGAACACATAAACATAGAAAAATAGAAAACAAGTCCAAACAATGAAATAATTGCAACATTTTACACTGAGTGTCCAGAAGTAACATTGTAAAGATGTTATGTTCACTTTTTAAGGTTTATATCATGTGGCAGGAGAAAAAAATGGAAAATCTCCAAATGAGCTTAACTCACTCTAATGAACACATAAACATAGCAAAATAGAAAACAAGTCCAAACAATGAAATAATTGCAAAATTTTACACTGAGTGTCCAGAAGTAACATTGTAAAGATGTTACGTTCACTTTTTAAGGTTTATATCAAGTGGCAGGAGAAAAAAATGGAAAATCTCTAAATGAGCTTAACTCACTCCAATGCGCAAGTAGACATAGAAAAACAGAAAACAAGTCCAAACAATGAAATAATTGCAAAATTTTACACTGAGTGTCCAGAAGTAACATTGTAAAGATGTTAGGTTCACTTTTTAAGGTTTATATCATGTGGCAGGAGAAAAAAATGGAAAATCTCCAAATGAGCTTAACTCACTTTAATGTACACATAAAAATGGAAAAACAGAAAACAAGTCCAAACAATGAAATAATTGCAACATTTTACACTGAGTGTCCAGAAGTAACATTGTTAAGATGTTATGTTCACTTTTTAAGGTTTATATCATGTGGCAGGAGAAAAAAATGGAAAATCTCCAAATGAGCTTAACTCACTTTAATGTACACATAAAAATGGTAAAACAGAAAACAAGTCCAAACAATGAAATAATTGCAACATTTTACACTGAGTGTCCAGAAGTAACATTGTAAAGAAGTTAGGTTCACTTTTTAAGGTTTATATCATGTGGCAGGAGAAAAAAATGGAAAATCTCCAAATGAGCTTAACTCACTCTAATGAACACATAAACATAGAAAAATAGAAAACAAGTCCAAACAATGAAATAATTGCAACATTTTACACTGAGTGTCCAGAAGTAACATTGTAAAGATGTTAGGTTCACTTTTTAAGGTTTATATCATGTGGCAGGAGAAAAAAATGGAAAATCTCCAAATGAGCTTAACTCACTTTAATGTACACATAAAAATGGAAAAACAGAAAACAAGTCCAAACAATGAAATAATTGCAACATTTTACACTGAGTGTCCAGAAGTAACATTGTTAAGATGTTATGTTCACTTTTTAAGGTTTATATCATGTGGCAGGAGAAAAAAATGGAAAATCTCCAAATGAGCTTAACTCACTTTAATGTACACATAAAAATGGAAAAACAGAAAACAAGTCCAAACAATGAAATAATTGCAACATTTTACACTGAGTGTCCAGAAGTAACATTGTAAAGAAGTTAGGTTCACTTTTTAAGGTTTATATCATGTGGCAGGAGAAAAAAATGGAAAATCTCCAAATGAGCTTAACTCACTCTAATGAACACATAAACATAGAAAAATAGAAAACAAGTCCAAACAATGAAATAATTGCAACATTTTACACTGAGTGTCCAGAAGTAACATTGTAAAGATGTTATGTTCACTTTTTAAGGTTTATATCATGTGGCAGGAGAAAAAAATGGAAAATCTCCAAATGAGCTTAACTCACTCTAATGAACACATAAACATAGCAAAATAGAAAACAAGTCCAAACAATGAAATAATTGCAAAATTTTACACTGAGTGTCCAGAATTAACATTGTAAAGATGTTATGTTCACTTTTTAAGGTTTATATCAAGTGGCACGAGAAAAAAATGGAAAATCTCCAAATGAGCTTAACTCACTCTAATGAACACATAAACATAGAAAAATAGAAAACAAGTCCAAACAATGAAATAATTGCAAAATTTTACACTGAGTGTCCAGAAGTAACATTGTAAAGATGTTATGTACACTTTTTAAGGTTTATATCATGTGGCAGGAGAAAAAAATGGAAAATCTCCAAATGAGCTTAACTCACTCTAATGAACACATAAACATAGCAAAATAGAAAACAAGTCCAAACAATGAAATAATTGCAAAATTTTACACTGAGTGTCCAGAAGTAACATTGTTAAGATGTTATGTTCACTTTTTAAGGTTTATATCATGTGGCAGGAAAAAAAAAGGGAAAATCTCCAAATGAGCTTAACTCACTTTAATGTACACATAAAAATGGTAAAACAGAAAACAAGTCCAAACAATGAAATAATTGCAACATTTTACACTGAGTGTCCAGAAGTAACAATTGTAAAGATGTTATGTTCACTTTCTAAGGTTTATATCATGTGGCAGGAGAAAAAAATGGAAAATCTCCAAATGAGCTTAACTCACTCTAATGAACACATAAACATAGAAAAATAGAAAACAAGTCCAAACAATGAAATAATTGCAACATTTTACACTGAGTGTCCAGAAGTAACATTGTAAAGATGTTATGTTCACTTTTTAAGGTTTATATCATGTGGCAGGAGAAAAAAATGGAAAATCTCCAAATGAGCTTAACTCACTCTAATGAACACATAAACATAGCAAAATAGAAAACAAGTCCAAACAATGAAATAATTGCAAAATTTTACACTGAGTGTCCAGAAGTAACATTGTAAAGATGTTATGTTCACTTTTTAAGGTTTATATCAAGTGGCAGGAGAAAAAAATGGAAAATCTCTAAATGAGCTTAACTCACTCCAATGCTCAAGTAAACATAGAAAAACAGAAAACAAGTCCAAACAATGAAATAATTGCAAAATTTTACACTGAGTGTCCAGAAGTAACATTGTTAAGATGTTATGTTCACTTTTTAAGGTTTATATCATGTGGCAGGAAAAAAAAAGGGAAAATCTCCAAATGAGCTTAACTCACTTTAATGTACACATAAAAATGGTAAAACAGAAAACAAGTCCAAACTAGCCCCGCGAGCGGATCTGAACGGGTTCGAGCCGATGCGCGCTCGTCGGCGTGTGCCACGCCTCCTCGCTCGCCTCGCCCACGAACCCGTTCATTCACCGCTCGCGGGGCTAGTTATTTTCAGCGGCGTCCCCACGCATGTCGGTCTGAGGAGCCATCGCGACGTGTGCATGTAATACTATCTGCTGCCACCAGGGGGTGCTGAAAGTTGAATATTTTTATATAGACATGTTCAGGACAGGTCCCTGGTCTCACATATTAAGTTCTGTGCTTATCGGTAAATGTACAGCAAAGTTAGAGGGCACTTCCTGTTTAAAATGGCCGACTTCCTGTGGGTGAAAGTCGTGTCCGTAAAAGTGTTCAGGGAAGTTCACTTGCCTCACATTTCAATTTTCTTGCAGATCGGACAATGTTGGCCTTTAGCCACCAGGGGGCGCTGAAAGTTGAATATTTTCATATAAATGTCTTCAGGCCTGGCCTGTTATCACTCACAGCAAGTTTGATTCAGATCGGACCTTTCGTTGTAAAGTTATAAGAGTTTCGTTCTTCACTCACTTTAGCGCCCCCTATCTCGTGCGCCATACGATATTTAAAAAATCCTTCCAATTGTTTCTGTTCCTCAACTGGTCCACAGTGACCTCCCCAAGTTTGAAGGTGATCGCTCAAAAACTGTAGGAGGAGATAGATTTTGTAGCGCTGGTGTAATTTTCGTATGTTTTCTGCCACCACCAGGAGGCGCTGTTTTCAAAATTGACCGTTTCTTCATAGTCTTCTTCAGAAACCACCCATCATCACTCATCACAAGTTTGGTTTGGATCGGACCTTTCGTTGTAAAGTTATAAGAGTTTCGTTCTTCACTCACTTTAGCGCCCCCTATCTCGTGCGCCATACGATATTTAAAAAATCCTTCCAATTGTTTCTGTTCCTCAACTGGTCCACAGTGACCTCCCCAAGTTTGAAGGTGATCGCTCAAAAACTGTAGGAGGAGATAGATTTTGTAGCGCTGGTGTAATTTTCGTATGTTTTCTGCCACCACCAGGAGGCGCTGTTTTCAAAATGGACCATTTCTTCATAGTCTTCTTCAGACACCACCCATCATCACTCACAGCAAGTTTTGTTCCGATCGGACCTTTCGTTGTAAAGTTATAAGAGTTTCGTTCTCTGCGGCGAAAAACCTGAATTTTCGCCAACTTTAGCGCCCCCTATCTCGTGCGCCATACGATATTTAAAAAATCCTTCCAATTGTTTCTGTTCCTCAACTTGTCCACAGTGACCTCCCCAAGTTTGAAGGTGATCGCTCAAAAACTGTAGGAGGAGATAGATTTTGTAGCGATGGTGTAAATTCGCCAAAAACGCCGCTGTTTTCGCCTTCAATCCAAGATGGCGGCCTTCACGTAGGATTTCCAGGACGCTTGTCATCGACTTTTATTTAAAGTTCAACCTAATGAACATGTGTACCGAGTTTCGTTCATTTTCGTTAAACCCGACAGGAGATGACCTACTAGCACTTTTTTGCGTCACTCTTTAGCCCCTCCCACTTCCAATTTTCCACGCTTTTTCCCCGAACCTTTGAAATACGTAAATTTTCACCAGGCCTGACGTGGTCGCAAAAATCTGTGAGTTTTTGGGCATGGGAAAGGCCTCAAAAAGGCGATTCATTTGGCGGAATAATAATAATAAAAATAAAAATAACTAGCCCCGCGAGCGGATCTGAACGGGTTCGAGCCGATGCGCGCTCGTCGGCGTGTGCCACGCCTCCTCGCTCGCCTCGCCCACGAACCCGTTCATTCACCGCTCGCGGGGCTAGTTATTTTCAGCGGCGTCCCCACGCATGTCGGTCTGAGGAGCCATCGCGACGTGTGCATGTAATACTATCTGCTGCCACCAGGGGGCGCTGAAAGTTGAATATTTTTATATAGACATGTTCAGGACAGGTCCCTGGTCTCACATATTAAGTTCTGTGCTTATCGGTAAATGTACAGCAAAGTTAGAGGGCACTTCCTGTTTAAAATGGCCGACTTCCTGTGGGTGAAAGTCGTGTCCGTAAAAGTGTTCAGGGAAGTTCACTTGCCTCACATTTCAATTTTCTTGCAGATCGGACAATGTTGGCCTTTAGCCACCAGGGGGCGCTGAAAGTTGAATATTTTCATATAAATGTCTTCAGGCCTGGCCTGTTATCACTCACAGCAAGTTTGATTCAGATCGGACCTTTCGTTGTAAAGTTATAAGAGTTTCGTTCTTCACTCACTTTAGCGCCCCCTATCTCGTGCGCCATACGATATTTAAAAAATCCTTCCAATTGTTTCTGTTCCTCAACTGGTCCACAGTGACCTCCCCAAGTTTGAAGGTGATCGCTCAAAAACTGTAGGAGGAGATAGATTTTGTAGCGCTGGTGTAATTTTCGTATGTTTTCTGCCACCACCAGGAGGCGCTGTTTTCAAAATGGACCATTTCTTCATAGTCTTCTTCAGACACCACCCATCATCACTCACATCAAGTTTGGTTCCGATCGGACCTTTCGTTGTAAAGTTATAAGAGTTTCGTTCTTCACTCACTTTAGCGCCCCCTATCTCGTGCGCCATGCGATATTTAAAAAATCCTTCCAATTGTTTCTGTTCCTCAACTGGTCCACAGTGACCTCCCCAAGTTTGAAGGTGATCGCTCAAAAACTGTAGGAGGAGATAGATTTTGTAGCGCTGGTGTAAATTCGCCAAAAACGCCGCCGTTTTCGCGGTCAATCCAAAATGGCCACCACCAGGAGGCGCTGTTTTCAAAATGGACCATTTCTTCATAGTCTTCTTCAGAAACCACCCATCATCACTCACAGCAAGTGTGGTTCCGATCGGACCTTTCGTTGTAAAGTTATAAGAGTTTCGTTCTCTGCGGCGAAAAACCTGAATTTTCGCCAACTTTAGTGCCCCTTATCTCGTGCGCCATACGATATTTAAAAAATCCTTCCAATTGTTTCTGTTCCTCAACTTGTCCACAGTGACCTCCCCAAGTTTGAAGGTGATCGCTCAAAGACTGTAGGAGGAGATAGATTTTGTAGCGATGGTGTAAATTCGCCAAAAACGCCGCCGTTTTCGCCTTCAATCCAAGATGGCGGCCTTCACGTAGGATTCCCAGGACGCTTGTCATCGACTTTTATTTAAAGCTCAACCTAATGAACATGTGTACCGAGTTTCGTTCATTTTCGTTAAACCCGACAGGAGATGACCTACTAGCACTTTTTTGCGTCACTTTTAAGCCCCTCCCACTTCCAATTTTCCACGCTTTTTCACCGAACCTTTGAAATACGTAAATTTTCACCAGGCCTGACGTGGTCGCAAAAATCTGTGAGTTTTTGGGCATGGGAAAGGCCTCAAAAAGGCAATTCATTTGGCGGAAGAATAATAATAATAATAACTCTTACAGTTTCAATAGGTTTCTTGCACAGTCGTGCTCGAACCCTAACTAGCCCCGCGAGCGGATCTGAACGGGTTCGAGCCGATGCGCGCTCGTCGGCGTGTGCCACGCCTCCTCGCTCGCCTCGCCCACGAACCCGTTCATTCACCGCTCGCGGGGCTAGTTATTTTCAGCGGCGTCCCCACGCATGTCGGTCTGAGGAGCCATCGCGACGTGTGCATGTAATACTATCTGCTGCCACCAGGGGGTGCTGAAAGTTGAATATTTTTATATAGACATGTTCAGGACAGGTCCCTGGTCTCACATATTAAGTTCTGTGCTTATCGGTAAATGTACAGCAAAGTTAGAGGGCACTTCCTGTTTAAAATGGCCGACTTCCTGTGGGTGAAAGTCGTGTCCGTAAAAGTGTTCAGGGAAGTTCACTTGCCTCACATTTCAATTTTCTTGCAGATCGGACAATGTTGGCCTTTAGCCACCAGGGGGCGCTGAAAGTTGAATATTTTCATATAAATGTCTTCAGGCCTGGCCTGTTATCACTCACAGCAAGTTTGATTCAGATCGGACCTTTCGTTGTAAAGTTATAAGAGTTTCGTTCTTCACTCACTTTAGCGCCCCCTATCTCGTGCGCCATGCGATATTTAAAAAATCCTTCCAATTGTTTCTGTTCCTCAACTGGTCCACAGTGACTTCCCCAAGTTTGAAGGTGATCGCTCAAAAACTGTAGGAGGAGATAGATTTTGTAGCGCTGGTGTAATTTTCGTATGTTTTCTGCCACCACCAGGAGGCGCTGTTTTCAAAATGGACCATTTCTTCATAGTCTTCTTCAGAAACCACCCATCATCACTCACATCAAGTTTGGTTCCGATCGGACCTTTTGTTGTAAAGTTATAAGAGTTTCGTTCTCTGCGGCGAAAAACCTGAATTTTCGCCAACTTTAGCGCCCCCTATCTCGTGCGCCATAATATATTTAAAAAATCCTTCCAATTGTTTCTGTTCCTCAACTTGTCCACAGTGACCTCCCCAAGTTTGAAGGTGATCGCTCAAAAACTGTAGGAGGAGATAGATTTTGTAGCGATGGTGTAATTTTCGTATGTTTTCTGCCACCACCAGGAGGCGCTGTTTTCAAAATGGACCATTTCTTCATAGTCTTCTTCAGAAACCACCCATCATCACTCACATCAAGTTTGGTTCCGATCGGACCTTTTGTTGTAAAGTTATAAGAGTTTCGTTCTCTGCGGCGAAAAACCTGAATTTTCGCCAACTTTAGCGCCCCCTATCTCGTGCGCCATAATATATTTAAAAAATCCTTCCAATTGTTTCTGTTCCTCAACTTGTCCACAGTGACCTCCCCAAGTTTGAAGGTGATCGCTCAAAAACTGTAGGAGGAGATAGATTTTGTAGCGATGGTGTAAATTCGCCAAAAACGCCGCCGTTTTCGCCTTCAATCCAAGATGGCGGCCTTCACGTAGGATTCCCAGGACGCTTGTCATCGACTTTTATTTAAAGCTCAACCTAATGAACATGTGTACCGAGTTTCGTTAATTTTCGTTAAACCCGACAGGAGATGACCTACTAGCACTTTTTTGCGTCACTCTGAAGCCCCTCCCACTTCCAATTTTCCACGCTTTTTCCCCGAACCTTTTAAATACGTAAATTTTCACCAGGCCTGACGTGGTCGCAAAAATCTGTGAGTTTTTGGGCATGGGAAAGGCCTCAAAAAGGCGATTCATTTGGCGGAAGAATAAGAATAAAAATAACTAGCCCCGCGAGCGGATCTGAACGGGTTCGAGCCGATGCGCGCTCGTCGGCGTGTGCCACGCCTCCTCGCTCGCCTCGCCCACGAACCCGTTCATTCACCGCTCGCGGGGCTAGTTATTTTCAGCGGCGTCCCCACGCATGTCGGTCTGAGGAGCCATCGCGACGTGTGCATGTAATACTATCTGCTGCCACCAGGGGGTGCTGAAAGTTGAATATTTTTATATAGACATGTTCAGGACAGGTCCCTGGTCTCACATATTAAGTTCTGTGCTTATCGGTAAATGTACAGCAAAGTTAGAGGGCACTTCCTGTTTAAAATGGCCGACTTCCTGTGGGTGAAAGTCGTGTCCGTAAAAGTGTTCAGGGAAGTTCACTTGCCTCACATTTCAATTTTCTTGCAGATCGGACAATGTTGGCCTTTAGCCACCAGGGGGCGCTGAAAGTTGAATATTTTCATATAAATGTCTTCAGGCCTGGCCTGTTATCACTCACAGCAAGTTTGATTCAGATCGGATCTTTCGTTGTAAAGTTATAAGAGTTTCGTTCTTCACTCACTTTAGCGCCCCCTATCTCGTGCGCCATACGATATTTAAAAAATCCTTCCAATTGTTTCTGTTCCTCAACTGGTCCACAGTGACCTCCCCAAGTTTGAAGGTGATCGCTCAAAAACTGTAGGAGGAGATAGATTTTGTAGCGCTGGTGTAATTTTCGTATGTTTTCTGCCACCACCAGGAGGCGCTGTTTTCAAAATGGACCATTTCTTCATAGTCTTCTTCAGACACCACCCATCATCACTCACATCAAGTTTGGTTCCGATCGGACCTTTCGTTGTAAAGTTATAAGAGTTTCGTTCTTCACTCACTTTAGCGCCCCCTATCTCGTGCGCCATACGATATTTAAAAAATCCTTCCAATTGTTTCTGTTCCTCAACTGGTCCACAGTGACCTCCCCAAGTTTGAAGGTGATCGCTCAAAAACTGTAGGAGGAGATAGATTTTGTAGCGCTGGTGTAATTTTCGTATGTTTTCTGCCACCACCAGGAGGCGCTGTTTTCAAAATGGACCATTTCTTCATAGTCTTCTTCAGACACCACCCATCATCACTCACATCAAGTTTGGTTCCGATCGGACCTTTCGTTGTAAAGTTATAAGAGTTTCGTTCTCTGCGGCGAAAAACCTGAATTTTCGCCAACTTTAGCGCCCCCTATCTCGTGCGCCATACGATATTTAAAAAATCCTTCCAATTGTTTCTGTTCCTCAACTTGTCCACAGTGACCTCCCCAAGTTTGAAGGTGATCGCTCAAAAACTGTAGGAGGAGATAGATTTTGTAGCGATGGTGTATATTCGCCAAAAACGCCGCCGTTTTCGCCTTCAATCCAAGATGGCGGCCTTCCCGTAGGATTCCCAGGACGCTTGTCATCGACTTTTATTTAAAGCTCAACCTAATGAACATGTGTACCGAGTTTCGTTCATTTACGTTAAACCCGACAGGAGATGACCTACTAGCACTTTTTTGCGTCACTTTTAAGCCCCTCCCACTTCCAATTTTCCACGCTTTTTCACCGAACCTTTGAAATACGTAAATTTTCACCAGGCCTGACGTGGTCGCAAAAATCTGTGAGTTTTTGGGCATGGGAAAGGCCTCAAAAAGGCGATTCATTTGGCGGAATAATAATAATAATGAAAATAACTAGCCCCGCGAGCGGATCTGAACGGGTTCGAGCCGATGCGCGCTCGTCGGCGTGTGCCACGCCTCCTCGCTCGCCTCGCCCACGAACCCGTTCATTCACCGCTCGCGGGGCTAGTTATTTTCAGCGGCGTCCCCACGCATGTCGGTCTGAGGAGCCATCGCGACGTGTGCATGTAATACTATCTGCTGCCACCAGGGGGTGCTGAAAGTTGAATATTTTTATATAGACATGTTCAGGACAGGTCCCTGGTCTCACATATTAAGTTCTGTGCTTATCGGTAAATGTACAGCAAAGTTAGAGGGCACTTCCTGTTTAAAATGGCCGACTTCCTGTGGGTGAAAGTCTTGTCCGTAAAAGTGTTCAGGGAAGTTCACTTGCCTCACATTTCAATTTTCTTGCAGATCGGACAATGTTGGCCTTTAGCCACCAGGGGGCGCTGAAAGTTGAATATTTTCATATAAATGTCTTCAGGCCTGGCCTGTTATCACTCACAGCAAGTTTGATTCAGATCGGACCTTTCGTTGTAAAGTTATAAGAGTTTCGTTCTTCACTCACTTTAGCGCCCCCTATCTCGTGCGCCATACGATATTTAAAAAATCCTTCCAATTGTTTCTGTTCCTCAACTGGTCCACAGTAACCTCCCCAAGTTTGAAGGTGATCGCTCAAAAACTGTAGGAGGAGATAGATTTTGTAGCGCTGGTGTAATTTTCGTATGTTTTCTGCCACCACCAGGAGGCGCTGTTTTCAAAATGGACCATTTCTTCATAGTCTTCTTCAGACACCACCCATCATCACTCACATCAAGTTTGGTTCCGATCGGACCTTTCGTTGTAAAGTTATAAGAGTTTCGTTCTTCACTCACTTTAGCGCCCCCTATCTCGTGCGCCATACGATATTTAAAAAATCCTTCCAATTGTTTCTGTTCCTCAACTGGTCCACAGTGACCTCCCCAAGTTTGAAGGTGATCGCTCAAAAACTGTAGGAGGAGATAGATTTTGTAGCGCTGTTGTAATTTTCGTATGTTTTCTGCCACCACCAGGAGGCGCTGTTTTCAAAATGGACCATTTCTTCATAGTCCTCTTCAGAAACCACCCATCATCACTCAGAGCAAGTTTGGTTCCGATCGGACCTTTCGTTGTAAAGTTATAAGAGTTTCGTTCTCTGCGGCGAAACACCTGAATTTTCGCCAACTTTAGCGCCCCCTATCTCGTGCGCCATACGATATTTTAAAAATCCTTCCAATTGTTTCTGTTCCTCAACTGGTCCACAGTGACCTCCCCAAGTTTGAAGGTGATCGCTCAAAAACTGTAGGAGGAGATAGATTTTGTAGCGATGGTGTAAATTCGCCAAAATCGCCAATTAGTGAACGTTCAATCCAAGATGGCGGCTTCCCTGTTCGTTTTAGAGCATAGGTCTTCACTAGATTTTTTGACCGTCCTGACCTAAGGAACGTGTGTACCGAGTTTCGTGCATGTACGTTAAAGCTGATGTTCTGGACAAACGCTTTTGTGGGGCGGAGCAGTTATTTGCCCCTCCCACTTCCAATTTTCCACGCTTTTTCACCGAACCTTTGAAATACGTAAATTTTCACCAGGCCTGACGTGGTCGCAAAAATCTGTGAGTTTTTGGGCATGGGAAAGGCCTCAAAAAGGCGATTCATTTGGCGGAAGAATAAGAATAATAATAATAACTCTTTCAGTTTCAATAGGGTTCTTGCACAGTCGTGCTCGAACCCTAATAATGAAAATAACTAGCCCCGCGAGCGGATCTGAACGGGTTCGAGCCGATGCGCGCTCGTCGGCGTGTGCCACGCCTCCTCGCTCGCCTCGCCCACGAACCCGTTCATTCACCGCTCGCGGGGCTAGTTATTTTCAGCGGCGTCCCCACGCATGTCGGTCTGAGGAGCCATCGCGACGTGTGCATGTAATACTATCTGCTGCCACCAGGGGGTGCTGAAAGTTGAATATTTTTATATAGACATGTTCAGGACAGGTCCCTGGTCTCACATATTAAGTTCTGTGCTTATCGGTAAATGTACAGCAAAGTTAGAGGGCACTTCCTGTTTAAAATGGCCGACTTCCTGTGGGTGAAAGTCTTGTCCGTAAAAGTGTTCAGGGAAGTTCACTTGCCTCACATTTCAATTTTCTTGCAGATCGGACAATGTTGGCCTTTAGCCACCAGGGGGCGCTGAAAGTTGAATATTTTCATATAAATGTCTTCAGGCCTGGCCTGTTATCACTCACAGCAAGTTTGATTCAGATCGGACCTTTCGTTGTAAAGTTATAAGAGTTTCGTTCTTCACTCACTTTAGCGCCCCCTATCTCGTGCGCCATACGATATTTAAAAAATCCTTCCAATTGTTTCTGTTCCTCAACTGGTCCACAGTAACCTCCCCAAGTTTGAAGGTGATCGCTCAAAAACTGTAGGAGGAGATAGATTTTGTAGCGCTGGTGTAATTTTCGTATGTTTTCTGCCACCACCAGGAGGCGCTGTTTTCAAAATGGACCATTTCTTCATAGTCTTCTTCAGACACCACCCATCATCACTCACATCAAGTTTGGTTCCGATCGGACCTTTCGTTGTAAAGTTATAAGAGTTTCGTTCTTCACTCACTTTAGCGCCCCCTATCTCGTGCGCCATACGATATTTAAAAAATCCTTCCAATTGTTTCTGTTCCTCAACTGGTCCACAGTGACCTCCCCAAGTTTGAAGGTGATCGCTCAAAAACTGTAGGAGGAGATAGATTTTGTAGCGCTGTTGTAATTTTCGTATGTTTTCTGCCACCACCAGGAGGCGCTGTTTTCAAAATGGACCATTTCTTCATAGTCCTCTTCAGAAACCACCCATCATCACTCAGAGCAAGTTTGGTTCCGATCGGACCTTTCGTTGTAAAGTTATAAGAGTTTTGTTCTCTGCGGCGAAACACCTGAATTTTCGCCAACTTTAGCGCCCCCTATCTCGTGCGCCATACGATATTTTAAAAATCCTTCCAATTGTTTCTGTTCCTCAACTGGTCCACAGTGACCTCCCCAAGTTTGAAGGTGATCGCTCAAAAACTGTAGGAGGAGATAGATTTTGTAGCGATGGTGTAAATTCGCCAAAATCGCCAATTAGTGAACGTTCAATCCAAGATGGCGGCTTCCCTGTTCGTTTTAGAGCATAGGTCTTCACTAGATTTTTTGACCGTCCTGACCTAAGGAACGTGTGTACCGAGTTTCGTGCATGTACGTTAAAGCTGATGTTCTGGACAAACGCTTTTGTGGGGCGGAGCAGTTATTTGCCCCTCCCACTTCCAATTTTCCACGCTTTTTCACCGAACCTTTGAAATACGTAAATTTTCACCAGGCCTGACGTGGTCGCAAAAATCTGTGAGTTTTTGGGCATGGGAAAGGCCTCAAAAAGGCGATTCATTTGGCGGAAGAATAAGAATAATAATAATAACTCTTTCAGTTTCAATAGGGTTCTTGCACAGTCGTGCTCGAACCCTAATAACTCTTTCAGTTTCAATAGGTTTCTTGCACAGTCGTGCTCGAACCCTAATAATAACTAGCCCCGCGAGCGGATCTGAACGGGTTCGAGCCGATGCGCGCTCGTCGGCGTGTGCCACGCCTCCTCGCTCGCCTCGCCCACGAACCCGTTCATTCACCGCTCGCGGGGCTAGTTATTTTCAGCGGCGTCCCCACGCATGTCGGTCTGAGGAGCCATTGCGACGTGTGCATGTAATACTATCTGCTGCCACCAGGGGGTGCTGAAAGTTGAATATTTTTATATAGACATGTTCAGGACAGGTCCCTGGTCTCACATATTAAGTTCTGTGCTTATCGGTAAATGTACAGCAAAGTTAGAGGGCACTTCCTGTTTAAAATGGCCGACTTCCTGTGGGTGAAAGTCGTGTCCGTAAACGTGTTCAGGGAAGTTCACTTGCCTCACATTTCAATTTTCTTGCAGATCGGACAATGTTGGCCTTTAGCCACCAGGGGGCGCTGAAAGTTGAATATTTTCATATAAATGTCTTCAGGCCTGGCCTGTTATCACCCACAGCAAGTTTGGTTCCGATCGGACCTTTCGTTGTAAAGTTATAAGAGTTTCGTTCTTCACTCACTTTAGCGCCCCCTATCTCGTGCGCCATACGATATTTAAAAAATCCTTCCAATTGTTTCTGTTCCTCAACTGGTCCACAGTGACCTCCCCAAGTTTGAAGGTGATCGCTCAAAAACTGTAGGAGGAGATAGATTTTGTAGCGCTGGTGTAATTTTCGTATGTTTTCTGCCACCACCAGGAGGCGCTGTTTTCAAAATTGACCATTTCTTCATAGTCTTCTTCAGAAACCACCCATCATCACTCACAACAAGTTTGGTTCCGATCGGACCTTTCGTTGTAAAGTTATAAGAGTTTCGTTCTTCACTCACTTTAGCGCCCCCTATCTTGTGCGCCATGCGATATTTAAAAAATCCTTCCAATTGTTTCTGTTCCTCAACTGGTCCACAGTGACCTCCCCAAGTTTGAAGGTGATCGCTCAAAAACTGTAGGAGGAGATAGATTTTGTAGCGCTGGTGTAAATTCGCCAAAAACGCCGCCGTTTTCGCGGTCAATCCAAAATGGCCACCACCAGGAGGCGCTGTTTTCAAAATGGACCATTTCTTCATAGTCTTCTTCAGAAACCACCGATCATCACTCACAGCAAGCGTGGTTCCGATCGGACCTTTCGTTGTAAAGTTATAAGAGTTTCGTTCTCTGCGGCGAAAAACCTGAATTTTCGCCAACTTTAGCGCCCCCTATCTCGTGCGCCATACGATATTTAAAAAATCCTTCCAATTGTTTCTGTTCCTCAACTTGTCCACAGTGACCTCCCCAAGTTTGAAGGTGATCGCTCAAAAACTGTAGGAGGAGATAGATTTTGTAGCGATGGTGTAAATTCGCCAAAAACGCCGCCGTTTTCGCCTTCAATCCAAGATGGCGGCCTTCCCGTAGGATTCCCAGGACGCTTGTCATCGACTTTTATTTAAAGCTCAACCTAATGAACATGTGTACCGAGTTTCGTTCATTTTCGTTAAACCCGACAGGAGATGACCTACTAGCACTTTTTTGCGTCACTCTTTAGCCCCTCCCACTTCCAATTTTCCACGCTTTTTCCCCGAACCTTTGAAATACGTAAATTTTCACCAGGCCTGACGTGGTCGCAAAAATCTGTGAGTTTTTGGGCATGGGAAAGGCCTCAAAAAGGCGATTCATTTGGCGGAAGAATAATAAT
Organism: Microchirus variegatus; assembly: GCF_963457635.1. NCBI lineage: Eukaryota > Metazoa > Chordata > Actinopteri > Pleuronectiformes > Soleidae > Microchirus > Microchirus variegatus. Next base: position 24,284,304 of record NC_139809.1, read on the forward strand.
AATGAAAAAAATAACTAGCCCCGCGAGCGGATCTGAACGGGTTCGAGCCGATGCGCGCTCGTCGGCGTGTGCCACGCCTCCTCGCTCGCCTCGCCCACGAACCCGTTCATTCACCGCTCGCGGGGCTAGTTATTTTCAGCGGCGTCCCCACGCATGTCGGTCTGAGGAGCCATCGCGACGTGTGCATGTAATACTATCTGCTGCCACCAGGGGGTGCTGAAAGTTGAATATAGACATGTTCAGGACAGGTCCCTGGTCTCACATATTAAGTTCTGTGCTTATCGGTAAATGTACAGCAAAGTTAGAGGGCACTTCCTGTTTAAAATGGCCGACTTCCTGTGGGTGAAAGTCGTGTCCGTAAAAGTGTTCAGGGAAGTTCACTTGCCTCACATTTCAATTTTCTTGCAGATCGGACAATGTTGGCCTTAAGCCACCAGGGGGCGCTGAAAGTTGAATATTTTCATATAAATGTCTTCAGGCCTGGCCTGTTATCACTCACAGCAAGTTTGATTCAGATCGGACCTTTCGTTGTAAAGTTATAAGAGTTTCGTTCTTCACTCACTTTAGCGCCCCCTATCTCGTGCGCCATACGATATTTAAAAAATCCTTCCAATTGTTTCTGTTCCTCAACTGGTCCACAGTGACCTCCCCAAGTTTGAAGGTGATCGCTCAAAAACTGTAGGAGGAGATAGATTTTGTAGCGCTGGTGTAATTTTCGTATGTTTTCTGCCACCACCAGGAGGCGCTGTTTTCAAAATGGACCATTTCTTCATAGTCTTCTTCAGACACCACCCATCATCACTCACATCAAGTTTGGTTCCGATCGGACCTTTCGTTGTAAAGTTATAAGAGTTTCGTTCTTCACTCACTTTAGCGCCCCCTATCTCGTGCGCCATACGATATTTAAAAAATCCTTCCAATTGTTTCTGTTCCTCAACTGGTCCACAGTGACCTCCCCAAGTTTGAAGGTGATCGCTCAAAAACTGTAGGAGGAGATAGATTTTGTAGCGCTGGTGTAATTTTCGTATGTTTTCTGCCACCACCAGGAGGCGCTGTTTTCAAAATGGACCATTTCTTCATAGTCTTCTTCAGACACCACCCATCATCACTCACATCAAGTTTGGTTCCGATCTGACCTTTCGTTGTAAAGTTATAAGAGTTTCGTTCTCTGCGGCGAAAAACCTGAATTTTCGCCAACTTTAGCGCCCCCTATCTCGTGCGCCATACGATATTTAAAAAATCCTTCCAATTGTTTCTGTTCCTCAACTTGTCCACAGTGATCTCCCCAAGTTTGAAGGTGATCGCTCAAAAACTGTAGGAGGAGATAGATTTTGTAGCGATGGTGTATATTCGCCAAAAACGCCGCCGTTTTCGCCTTCAATCCAAGATGGCGGCCTTCCCGTAGGATTCCCAGGACGCTTGTCATCGACTTTTATTTAAAGCTCAACCTAATGAACAGATGTACCGAGTTTCGTTCATTTTCGTTAATCCCGACAGGAGATGACCTACTAGCACTTTTTTGCGTCACTTTTAAGCCCCTCCCACTTCCAATTTTCCACGCTTTTTCACCGAACCTTTTAAATACGTAAATTTTCACCAGGCCTGACGTGGTCGCAAAAATCTGTGAGTTTTTGAGCATGGGAAAGGCCTCAAAAAGGCGATTCATTTGCCGGAATAATAATAATAACTAGCCCCGCGAGCGGATCTGAACGGGTTCGAGCCGATGCGCGCTCGTCGGCGTGTGCCACGCCTCCTCGCTCGCCTCGCCCACGAACCCGTTCATTCACCGCTCGCGGGGCTAGTTATTTTCAGCGGCGTCCCCACGCATGTCGGTCTGAGGAGCCATCGCGACGTGTGCATGTAATACTATCTGCTGCCACCAGGGGGTGCTGAAAGTTGAATATTTTTATATAGACATGTTCAGGACAGGTCCCTGGTCTCACATATTAAGTTCTGTGCTTATCGGTAAATGTACAGCAAAGTTAGAGGGCACTTCCTGTTTAAAATGGCCGACTTCCTGTGGGTGAAAGTCGTGTCCGTAAACGTGTTCAGGGAAGTTCACTTGCCTCACATTTCAATTTTCTTGCAGATCGGACAATGTTGGCCTTTAGCCACCAGGGGGCGCTGAAAGTTGAATATTTTCATATAAATGTCTTCAGGCCTGGCCTGTTATCACTCACAGCAAGTTTGATTCAGATCGGACCTTTCGTTGTAAAGTTATAAGAGTTTCGTTCTTCACTCACTTTAGCGCCCCCTATCTCGTGCGCCATACGATATTTAAAAAATCCTTCCAATTGTTTCTGTTCCTCAACTGGTCCACAGTGACCTCCCCAAGTTTGAAGGTGATCGCTCAAAAACTGTAGGAGGAGATAGATTTTGTAGCGCTGGTGTAATTTTCGTATGTTTTCTGCCACCACCAGGAGGCGCTGTTTTCAAAATGGACCATTTCTTCATAGTCTTCTTCAGACACCACCCATCATCACTCACATCAAGTTTGGTTCCGATCGGACCTTTCCTTGTAAAGTTATAAGAGTTTCGTTCTTCACTCACTTTAGCGCCCCCTATCTCGTGCGCCATACGATATTTAAAAAATCCTTCCAATTGTTTCTGTTCCTCAACTGGTCCACAGTGACCTCCCCAAGTTTGAAGGTGATCGCTCAAAAACTGTAGGAGGAGATAGATTTTGTAGCGCTGGTGTAATTTTCGTATGTTTTCTGCCACCACCAGGAGGCGCTGTTTTCAAAATGGACCATTTTTTCATAGTCTTCTTCAGACACCACCCATCATCACTCACATCAAGTTTGGTTCCGATCGGACCTTTCGTTGTAAAGTTATAAGAGTTTCGTTCTCTGCGGCGAAAAACCTGAATTTTCGCCAACTTTAGCGCCCCCTATCTCGTGCGCCATACGATATTTAAAAAATCCTTCCAATTGTTTCTGTTCCTCAACTTGTCCACAGTGACCTCCCCAAGTTTGAAGGTGATCGCTCAAAAACTGTAGGAGGAGATAGATTTTGTAGCGATGGTGTATATTCGCCAAAAACGCCGCCGTTTTCGCCTTCAATCCAAGATGGCGGCCTTCCCGTAGGATTCCCAGGACGCTTGTCATCGACTTTTATTTAAAGCTCAACCTAATGAACATGTGTACCGAGTTTCGTTCATTTACGTTAAACCCGACAGGAGATGACCTACTAGCACTTTTTTGCGTCACTTTTAAGCCCCTCCCACTTCCAATTTTCCACGCTTTTTCACCGAACCTTTGAAATACGTAAATTTTCACCAGGCCTGACGTGGTCGCAAAAATCTGTGAGTTTTTGGGCATGGGAAAGGCCTCAAAAAGGCGATTCATTTGCCGGAATAATAATAATAATAATAATAATAATAACTCTTTCAGTTTCAATAGGGTTCTTGCACAGTCGTGCTCGAACCCTAATAACTAGCCCCGCGAGCGGATCTGAACGGGTTCGAGCCGATGCGCGCTCGTCGGCGTGTGCCACGCCTCCTCGCTCGCCTCGCCCACGAACCCGTTCATTCACCGCTCGCGGGGCTAGTTATTTTCAGCGGCGTCCCCACGCATGTCGGTCTGAGGAACCATCGCGACGTGTGCATGTAATACTATCTGCTGCCACCAGGGGGTGCTGAAAGTTGAATATTTTTATATAGACATGTTCAGGACAGGTCCCTGGTCTCACATATTAAGTTCTGTGCTTATCGGTAAATGTACAGCAAAGTTAGAGGGCACTTCCTGTTTAAAATGGCCGACTCCCTGTGGGTGAAAGTCGTGTCCGTAAACGTGTTCAGGGAAGTTTACTTGCCTCACATTTCAATTTTCTTACAGATCGGACAATGTTGGCCTTTAGCCACCAGGGGGCGCTGAAAGTTGAATATTTTCATATAAATGTCTTCAGGCCTGGCCTGTTATCACTCACAGCAAGTTTGATTCAGATCGGACCTTTCGTTGTAAAGTTATAAGAGTTTCGTTCTTCACTCACTTTAGCGCCCCCTATCTCGTGCGCCATACGATATTTAAAAAATCCTTCCAATTGTTTCTGTTCCTCAACTGGTCCACAGTGACCTCCCCAAGTTTGAAGGTGATCGCTCAAAAACTGTAGGAGGAGATAGATTTTGTAGCGCTGGTGTAATTTTCGTATGTTTTCTGCCACCACCAGGAGGCGCTCTTTTCAAAATTGACCATTTCTTCATAGTCTTCTTCAGAAACCACCCATCATCACTCACGGCAAGTTTGGTTCCGATCGGACCTTTCGTTGTAAAGTTATAAGAGTTTCGTTCTCTGCGGCGAAAAACCTGAATTTTCGCCAACTTTAGCGCCCCCTATCTCGTGCGCCATACGATATTTAAAAAATCCTTCCAATTGTTTCTGTTCCTCAACTTGTCCACAGTGATCTCCCCAAGTTTGAAGGTGATCGCTCAAAAACTGTAGGAGGAGATAGATTTTGTAGCGATGGTGTAAATTCGCCAAAAACGCCGCCGTTTTCGCCTTCAATCCAAGATGGCGGCCTTCACGTAGGATTCCCAGGACGCTTGTCATCGACTTTTATTTAAAGCTCAACCTAATGAACATGTGTACCGAGTTTCGTTCATTTACGTTAAACCCGACAGGAGATGACCTACTAGCACTTTTTTGCGTCACTTTTAAGCCCCTCCCACTTCCAATTTTCCACGCTTTTTCACCGAACCTTTGAAATACGTAAATTTTCACCAGGCCTGACGTGGTCGCAAAAATCTGTGAGTTTTTGGGCATGGGAAAGGCCTCAAAAAGGCGATTCATTTGCCGGAATAATAATAATAACTAGCCCCGCGAGCGGATCTGAACGGGTTCGAGCCGATGCGCGCTCGTCGGCGTGTGCCACGCCTCCTCGCTCGCCTCGCCCACGAACCCGTTCATTCACCGCTCGCGGGGCTAGTTATTTTCAGCGGCGTCCCCACGCATGTCGGTCTGAGGAGCCATCGCGACGTGTGCATGTAATACTATCTGCTGCCACCAGGGGGTGCTGAAAGTTGAATATTTTTACATAGACATGTTCAGGACAGGTCCCTGGTCTTACATATTAAGTTCTGTGCTTATCGGTAAATGTACAGCAAAGTTAGAGGGCACTTCCTGTTTAAAATGGCCGACTTCCTGTGGGTGAAAGTCGTGTCCGTAAACGTGTTCAGGGAAGTTCACTTGCCTCACATTTCAATTTTCTTGCAGATCGGACAATGTTGGCCTTTAGCCACCAGGGGGCGCTGAAAGTTGAATATTTTCATATAAATGTCTTCAGGCCTGGCCTGTTATCACTCACAGCAAGTTTGATTCAGATCGGACCTTTCGTTGTAAAGTTATAAGAGTTTCGTTCTTCACTCACTTTAGCGCCCCCTATCTCGTGCGCCATACGATATTTAAAAAATCCTTCCAATTGTTTCTGTTCCTCAACTGGTCCACAGTGACCTCCCCAAGTTTGAAGGTGATCGCTCAAAAACTGTAGGAGGAGATAGATTTTGTAGCGCTGGTGTAATTTTCGTATGTTTTCTGCCACCACCAGGAGGCGCTGTTTTCAAAATGGACCATTTCTTCATAGTCTTCTTCAGAAACCACCCATCATCACTCACAGCAAGTTTGGTTCCGATCGGACCTTTCGTTGTAAAGTTATAAGAGTTTCGTTCTCTGTGGCGAAAAACCTGAATTTTCGCCAACTTTAGCGCCCCCTATCTCGTGCGCCATATGATATTTAAAAAATCCTTCCAATTGTTTCTGTTCCTCAACTGGTCCACAGTGATCTCCCCAAGTTTGAAGGTGATCGCTCAAAAACTGTAGGAGGAGATAGATTTTGTAGCGATGGTGTAAATTCGCCAAAAACGCCGCCGTTTTCGCGTTCAATCCAAGATGGCGGCCTTCCCGTAGGATTCCCAGGACGCTTGTCATCGACTTTTATTTAAAGCTCAACCTAATGAACATGTGTACCGAGTTTCGTTCATTTACGTTAAACCCGACAGGAGATGACCTACTAGCACTTTTTTGCGTCACTTTTAAGCCCCTCCCACTTCCAATTTTCCACGCTTTTTCACCGAACCTTTGAAATACGTAAATTTTCACCAGGCCTGACGTGGTCGCAAAAATCTGTGAGTTTTTGGGCATGGGAAAGGCCTCAAAAAGGCGATTCATTTGGCGGAATAATAATAATAATAAGAAAAATAACTAGCCCCGCGAGCGGATCTGAACGGGTTCGAGCCGATGCGCGCTCGTCGGCGTGTGCCACGCCTCCTCGCTCGCCTCGCCCACGAACCCGTTCATTCACCGCTCGCGGGGCTAGTTATTTTCAGCGGCGTCCCCACGCATGTCGGTCTGAGGAGCCATCGCGACGTGTGCATGTAATACTATCTGCTGCCACCAGGGGGTGCTGAAAGTTGAATATAGACATGTTCAGGACAGGTCCCTGGTCTCACATATTAAGTTCTGTGCTTATCGGTAAATGTACAGCAAAGTTAGAGGGCACTTCCTGTTTAAAATGGCCGACTTCCTGTGGGTGAAAGTCGTGTCCGTAAAAGTGTTCAGGGAAGTTCACTTGCCTCACATTTCAATTTTCTTGCAGATCGGACAATGTTGGCCTTTAGCCACCAGGGGGCGCTGAAAGTTGAATATTTTCATATAAATGTCTTCAGGCCTGGCCTGTTATCACTCACAGCAAGTTTGGTTCCGATCGGACCTTTCGTTGTAAAGTTATAAGAGTTTCGTTCTTCACTCACTTTAGCGCCCCCTATCTCGTGCGCCATACGATATTTAAAAAATCCTTCCAATTGTTTCTGTTCCTCAACTGGTCCACAGTGACCTCCCCAAGTTTGAAGGTGATCGCTCAAAAACTGTAGGAGGAGATAGATTTTGTAGCGCTGGTGTAATTTTCGTATGTTTTCTGCCACCACCAGGAGGCGCTGTTTTCAAAATTGACCATTTCTTCATAGTCTTCTTCAGAAACCACCCATCATCACTCACAGCAAGTTTGGTTCCGATCGGACCTTTCGTTGTAAAGTTATAAGAGTTTCGTTCTTCACTCTCTTTAGCGCCCCCTATCTCGTGCGCCATGCGATATTTAAAAAATCCTTCCAATTGTTTCTGTTCCTCAACTGGTCCACAGTGACCTCCCCAAGTTTGAAGGTGATCGCTCAAAAACTGTAGGAGGAGATAGATTTTGTAGTGCTGGTGTAATTTTCGTATGTTTTCTGCCACCACCAGGAGGCGCTGTTTTCAAAATGGACCATTTTTTCATAGTCTTCTTCAGACACCACCCATCATCACTCACATCAAGTTTGGTTCCGATCGGACCTTTCGTTGTAAAGTTATAAGAGTTTCGTTCTCTGCGGCGAAAAACCTGAATTTTCGCCAACTTTAGCGCCCCCTATCTCGTGCGCCATACGATATTTAAAAAATCCTTCCAATTGTTTCTGTTCCTCAACTTGTCCACAGTGATCTCCCCAAGTTTGAAGGTGATCGCTCAAAGACTGTAGGAGGAGATAGATTTTGTAGCGATGGTGTAAATTCGCCAAAAACGCCGCCGTTTTCGCCTTCAATCCAAGATGGCGGCCTTCCCGTAGGATTCCCAGGACGCTTGTCATCGACTTTTATTTAAAGCTCAACCTAATGAACATGTGTACCGAGTTTCGTTCATTTACGTTAAACCCGACAGGAGATGACCTACTAGCACTTTTTTGCGTCACTTTTAAGCCCCTCCCACTTCCAATTTTCCACGCTTTTTCACCGAACCTTTGAAATACGTAAATTTTCACCAGGCCTGACGTGGTCGCAAAAATCTGTGAGTTTTTGGGCATGGGAAAGGCCTCAAAAAGGCGATTCATTTGGCGGAAGAATAAGAATAATAATAATAAAAATAACTAGCCCCGCGAGCGGATCTGAACGGGTTCGAGCCGATGCGCGCTCGTCGGCGTGTGCCACGCCTCCTCGCTCGCCTCGCCCACGAACCCGTTCATTCACCGCTCGCGGGGCTAGTTATTTTCAGCGGCGTCCCCACGCATGTCGGTCTGAGGAGCCATCGCGACGTGTGCATGTAATACTATCTGCTGCCACCAGGGGGTGCTGAAAGTTGAATATTTTTATATAGACGTGTTCAGGACAGGTTTATAGTCTTATATACTAAGTTTCAGGTCGATACAGCAATCCCTGTTAGAGCAGCATTAAAAACTGTAAATGTAATACTATCTGCTGCCACCAGGGGGTGCTGAAAGTTTAATATTTTTATATAGACATGTTCAGGACAGGTCCCTGGTCTCACATATTAAGTTCTGTGCTTATCGGTAAATGTACAGCAAAGTTAGAGGGCACTTCCTGTTTAAAATGGCCGACTTCCTGTGGGTGAAAGTCGTGTCCGTAAAAGTGTTCAGGGAAGTTCACTTGCCTCACATTTCAATTTTCTTGCAGATCGGACAATGTTGGCCTTTAGCCACCAGGGGGCGCTGAAAGTTGAATATTTTCATATAAATGTCTTCAGGCCTGGCCTGTTATCACTCACAGCAAGTTTGATTCAGATCGGACCAGGATTCGCAAAGTAATAACAGTTTGCTTATCTGCTGTCACTAGGGGGCGCTGAAAGTTGAATATTTTCATATAAATGTCTTCAGGCCTGGCCTGTTATCACCCACAGCAAGTTTGGTTCCGATCGGACCTTTCGTTGTAAAGTTATAAGAGTTTCGTTCTTCACTCACTTTAGCGCCCCCTATCTCGTGCGCCATACGATATTTAAAAAATCCTTCCAATTGTTTCTGTTCCTCAACTGGTCCACAGTGACCTCCCCAAGTTTGAAGGTGATCGCTCAAAAACTGTAGGAGGAGATAGATTTTGTAGCGCTGGTGTAATTTTCGTATGTTTTCTGCCACCACCAGGAGGCGCTCTTTTCAAAATTGACCGTTTCTTCATAGTCTTCTTCAGAAACCACCCATCATCACTCATCACAAGTTTGGTTTGAATCGGACCTTTCGTTGTAAAGTTATAAGAGTTTCGTTCTTCACTCACTTTAGCGCCCCCTATCTCGTGCGCCGTACGATATTTAAAAAATCCTTCCAATTGTTTCTGTTCCTCAACTGGTCCACAGTGACCTCCCCAAGTTTGAAGGTGATCGCTCAAAAACTGTAGGAGGAGATAGATTTTGTAGCGCTGGTGTAATTTTCCTATGTTTTCTGCCACCACCAGGAGGCGCTGTTTTCAAAATGGACCATTTCTTCATAGTCTTCTTCAGACACCACCCATCATCACTCACATCAAGTTTGGTTCCGATCGGACCTTTCGTTGTAAAGTTATAAGAGTTTCGTTCTCTGTGGCGAAAAACCTGAATTTTCGCCAACTTTAGCGCCCCCTATCTCGTGCGCCATACGATATTTAAAAAATCCTTCCAATTGTTTCTGTTCCTCAACTGGTCCACAGTGATCTCCCCAAGTCTGAAGGTGATCGCTCAAAAGCTGTAGGAGGAGATAGATTTTGTAGCGATGGTGTAAATTCGCCAAAAACGCCGCCGTTTTCGCGTTCAATCCAAGATGGCGGCCTTCCCGTAGGATTCCCAGGACGCTTGTCATCGACTTTTATTTAAAGCTCAACCTAATGAACATGTGTACCGAGTTTCGTTCATTTTCGTTAAACCCGACAGGAGATGACCTACTAGCACTTTTTTGCGTCACTCTGAGGCCCCTCCCACTTCCAATTTTCCACGCTTTTTCACCGAACCTTTGAAATACGTAAATTTTCACCAGGCCTGACGTGGTCGCAAAAATCTGTGAGTTTTTGGGCATGGGAAAGGCCTCAAAAAGGCGATTCATTTGGCGGAAGAATAATAATAATAATAATAAATAATAACTCTTTCAGTTTCAATAGGGTTCTTGCACAGTCGTGCTCGAACCCTAATAATAATAACTCTTTCAGTTTCAATAGGGTTCTTGCACAGTCGTGCTCGAACCCTAATAATAATAACTCTTTCAGTTTCAATAGGGTTCTTGCACAGTCGTGCTCGAACCCTAATAATAACTAGCCCCGCGAGCGGATCTGAACGGGTTCGAGCCGATGCGCGCTCGTCGGCGTGTGCCACGCCTCCTCGCTCGCCTCGCCCACGAACCCGTTCATTCACCGCTCGCGGGGCTAGTTATTTTCAGCGGCGTCCCCACGCATGTCGGTCTGAGGAGCCATCGCGACGTGTGCATGTAATACTATCTGCTGCCACCAGGGGGTGCTGAAAGTTGAATATTTTTATATAGACATGTTCAGGACAGGTCCCTGGTCTCACATATTAAGTTCTGTGCTTATCGGTAAATGTACAGCAAAGTTAGAGGGCACTTCCTGTTTAAAATGGCCGACTTCCTGTGGGTGAAAGTCGTGTCCGTAAAAGTGTTCAGGGAAGTTCACTTGCCTCACATTTCAATTTTCTTGCAGATCGGACAATGTTGGCCTTTAGCCACCAGGGGGCGCTGAAAGTTGAATATTTTCATATAAATGTCTTCAGGCCTGGCCTGTTATCACTCACAGCAAGTTTGATTCAGATCGGACCTTTCGTTGTAAAGTTATAAGAGTTTCGTTCTTCACTCACTTTAGCGCCCCCTATCTCGTGCGCCATACGATATTTAAAAAATCCTTCCAATTGTTTCTGTTCCTCAACTGGTCCACAGTGACCTCCCCAAGTTTGAAGGTGATCGCTCAAAAACTGTAGGAGGAGATAGATTTTGTAGCGCTGGTGTAATTTTCGTATGTTTTCTGCCACCACCAGGAGGCGCTGTTTTCAAAATGGACCATTTCTTCATAGTCTTCTTCAGACACCACCCATCATCACTCACATCAAGTTTGGTTCCGATCGGACCTTTCGTTGTAAAGTTATAAGAGTTTCGTTCTCTGTGGCGAAAAACCTGAATTTTCGCCAACTTTAGCGCCCCCTATCTCGTGCGCCATACTATATTTAAAAAATCCTTCCAATTGTTTCTGTTCCTCAACTTGTCCACAGTGATCTCCCCAAGTTTGAAGGTGATCGCTCAAAAACTGTAGGAGGAGATAGATTTTGTAGCGATGGTGTAAATTCGCCAAAAACGCCGCCGTTTTCGCCTTCAATCCAAGATGGCGGCCTTCACGTAGGATTCCCAGGACGCTTGTCATCGACTTTTATTTAAAGCTCAACCTAATGAACATGTGTACCGAGTTTCGTTCATTTTCGTTAAACCCGACAGGAGATGACCTACTAGCACTTTTTTGCGTCACTCTGAAGCCCCTCCCACTTCCAATTTTCTACGCTTTTTCACCGAACCTTTTAAATACGTAAATTTTCACCAGGCCTGACGTGGTCGCAAAAATCTGTGAGTTTTTGGGCATGGGAAAGGCCTCAAAAAGGCGATTCATTTGCCGGAATAATAATAATAATAATAATAATAACTCTTTCAGTTTCAATAGGGTTCTTGCACAGTCGTGCTCGAACCCTAATAAAAATAACTAGCCCCGCGAGCGGATCTGAACGGGTTCGAGCCGATGCGCGCTCGTCGGCGTGTGCCACGCCTCCTCGCTCGCCTCGCCCACGAACCCGTTCATTCACCGCTCGCGGGGCTAGTTATTTTCAGCGGCGTCCCCACGCATGTCGGTCTGAGGAGCCATCGCGAGGTGTGCATGTAATACTATCTGCTGCCACCAGGGGGTGCTGAAAGTTGAATATTTTTATATAGACGTGTTCAGGACGGGTTTATAGTCTTATATATTAAGTTTCAGGTCGATACAGCAATCCCTGTTAGAGCAGCATTAAAAAGTGTAAATGTCATACTATCTGCTGTCACTAGGGGGTGCTGAAAGTTGAATATTTTCATATAAATGTCTTCAGGCCTGGCCTGTTATTAATGTGAGCAAGTTTGATTCAGATCGGACCAGAATTGGCAAAGTAATAACAGTTTGCTTATCTGCTGTCACTAGGGGGCGCTGAAAGTTGAATATTTTCATATAAATGTCTTCAGGCCTGGCCTGTTATCACTCACAGCAAGTTTGATTCAGATCGGACCTTTCGTTGTAAAGTTATAAGAGTTTCGTTCTTCACTCACTTTAGCGCCCCCTATCTCGTGCGCCATACGATATTTAAAAAATCCTTCCAATTGTTTCTGTTCCTCAACTGGTCCACAGTGACCTCCCCAAGTTTGAAGGTGATCGCTCAAAAACTGTAGGAGGAGATAGATTTTGTAGCGCTGGTGTAATTTTCGTATGTTTTCTGCCACCACCAGGAGGCGCTCTTTTCAAAATGGACCATTTCTTCATAGTCTTCTTCAGACACCACCCATCATCACTCACATCAAGTTTGGTTCCGATCGGACCTTTCGTTGTAAAGTTATAAGAGTTTCGTTCTTCACTCACTTTAGCGCCCCCTATCTCGTGCGCCATACGATATTTAAAAAATCCTTCCAATTGTTTCTGTTCCTCAACTGGTCCACAGTGACCTCCCCAAGTTTGAAGGTGATCGCTCAAAAACTGTAGGAGGAGATAGATTTTGTAGCGCTGGTGTAATTTTCGTATGTTTTCTGCCACCACCAGGAGGCGCTGTTTTCAAAATGGACCATTTTTTCATAGTCTTCTTCAGACACCACCCATCATCACTCACAGCAAGTTTGGTTCCGATCGGACCTTTCGTTGTAAAGTTATAAGAGTTTCGTTCTCTGCGGCGAAAAACCTGAATTTTCGCCAACTTTAGCGCCCCCTATCTCGTGCGCCATACTATATTTAAAAAATCCTTCCAATTGTTTCTGTTCCTCAACTTGTCCACAATGACCTCCCCAAGTTTGAAGGTGATCGCTCGAAAACTGTAGGAGGAGATAGATTTTGTAGCGATGGTGTATATTCGCCAAAAACGCCGCCGTTTTCGCCTTCAATCCAAGATGGCGGCCTTCCCGTAGGATTCCCAGGACGCTTGTCATCGACTTTTATTTAAAGCTCAACCTAATGAACATGTGTACCGAGTTTCGTTCATTTACGTTAAACCCGACAGGAGATGACCTACTAGCACTTTTTTGCGTCACTTTTAAGCCCCTCCCACTTCCAATTTTCCACGCTTTTTTACCGAACCTTTGAAATACGTAAATTTTCACCAGGCCTGACGTGGTCGCAAAAATCTGTGAGTTTTTGGGCATGGGAAAGGCCTCAAAAAGGCGATTCATTTGGCGGAATAATAATAATAATGAAAATAACTAGCCCCGCGAGCGGATCTGAACGGGTTCGAGCCGATGCGCGCTCGTCGGCGTGTGCCACGCCTCCTCGCTCGCCTCGCCCACGAACCCGTTCATTCACCGCTCGCGGGGCTAGTTATTTTCAGCGGCGTCCCCACGCATGTCGGTCTGAGGAGCCATCGCGACGTGTGCATGTAATACTATCTGCTGCCACCAGGGGGTGCTGAAAGTTGAATATTTTTATATAGACATGTTCAGGACAGGTCCCTGGTCTCACATATTAAGTTCTGTGCTTATCGGTAAATGTACAGCAAAGTTAGAGGGCACTTCCTGTTTAAAATGGCCGACTTCCTGTGGGTGAAAGTCGTGTCCGTAAACGTGTTCAGGGAAGTTCACTTGCCTCACATTTCAATTTTCTTGCAGATCGGACAATGTTGGCTTTTAGCCACCAGGGGGCGCTGAAAGTTGAATATTTTCATATAAATGTCTTCAGGCCTGGCCTGTTATCACTCACAGCAAGTTTGATTCAGATCGGACCTTTCGTTGTAAAGTTATAAGAGTTTCGTTCTTCACTCACTTTAGCGCCCCCTATCTCGTGCGCCATACGATATTTAAAAAATCCTTCCAATTGTTTCTGTTCCTCAACTGGTCCACAGTGACCTCCCCAAGTTTGAAGGTGATCGCTCAAAAACTGTAGGAGGAGATAGATTTTGTAGCGCTGGTGTAATTTTCGTATGTTTTCTGCCACCACCAGGAGGCGCTCTTTTCAAAATTGACCATTTCTTCATAGTCTTCTTCAGAAACCACCCATCATCACTCACGGCAAGTTTGGTTCCGATCGGACCTTTCGTTGTAAAGTTATAAGAGTTTCGTTCTCTGCGGCGAAAAACCTGAATTTTCGCCAACTTTAGCGCCCCCTATCTCGTGCGCCATACGATATTTAAAAAATCCTTCCAATTGTTTCTGTTCCTCAACTTGTCCACAGTGATCTCCCCAAGTTTGAAGGTGATCGCTCAAAAACTGTAGGAGGAGATAGATTTTGTAGCGATGGTGTAAATTCGCCAAAAACGCCGCCGTTTTCGCCTTCAACCCAAGATGGCGGCCTTCCCGTAGGATTCCCAGGACGCTTGTCATCGACTTTTATTTAAAGCTCAACCTAATGAACATGTGTACCGAGTTTCGTTCATTTACGTTAAACCCGACAGGAGATGACCTACTAGCACTTTTTTGCGTCACTTTTAAGCCCCTCCCACTTCCAATTTTCCACGCTTTTTCACCGAACCTTTGAAATACGTAAATTTTCACCAGGCCTGACGTGGTCGCAAAAATCTGTGAGTTTTTGGGCATGGGAAAGGCCTCAAAAAGGCGATTCATTTGGCGGAATAATAATAATAAAAATAACTAGCCCCGCGAGCGGATCTGAACGGGTTCGAGCCGATGCGCGCTCGTCGGCGTGTGCCACGCCTCCTCGCTCGCCTCGCCCACGAACCCGTTCATTCACCGCTCGCGGGGCTAGTTATTTTCAGCGGCGTCCCCACGCATGTCGGTCTGAGGAGCCATCGCGACGTGTGCATGTAATACTATCTGCTGCCACCAGGGGGTGCTGAAAGTTGAATATTTTTATATAGACATGTTCAGGACAGGTCCCTGGTCTCACATATTAAGTTCTGTGCTTATCGGTAAATGTACAGCAAAGTTAGAGGGCACTTCCTGTTTAAAATGGCCGACTTCCTGTGGGTGAAAGTCGTGTCCGTAAAAGTGTTCAGGGAAGTTCACTTGCCTCACATTTCAATTTTCTTGCAGATCGGACAATGTTGGCCTTTAGCCACCAGGGGGCGCTGAAAGTTGAATATTTTCATATAAATGTCTTCAGGCCTGGCCTGTTATCACTCACAGCAAGTTTGATTCAGATCGGACCTTTCGTTGTAAAGTTATAAGAGTTTCGTTCTTCACTCACTTTAGCGCCCCCTATCTCGTGCGCCATACGATATTTAAAAAATCCTTCCAATTGTTTCTGTTCCTCAACTGGTCCACAGTGACCTCCCCAAGTTTGAAGGTGATCGCTCAAAAACTGTAGGAGGAGATAGATTTTGTAGCGCTGGTGTAATTTTCGTATGTTTTCTGCCACCACCAGGAGGCGCTGTTTTCAAATTGGACCATTTCTTCATAGTCTTCTTCAGACACCACCCATCATCACTCACATCAAGTTTGGTTCCGATCGGACCTTTCGTTGTAAAGTTATAAGAGTTTCGTTCTTCACTCACTTTAGCGCCCCCTATCTCGTGCGCCATGCGATATTTAAAAAATCCTTCCAATTGTTTCTGTTCCTCAACTGGTCCACAGTGACCTCCCCAAGTTTGAAGGTGATCGCTCAAAAACTGTAGGAGGAGATAGATTTTGTAGCGCTGGTGTAATTTTCGTATGTTTTCTGCCACCACCAGGAGGCGCTGTTTTCAAAATGGACCATTTCTTCATAGTCTTCTTCAGACACCATCCATCATCACTCACATCAAGTTTGGTTCCGATCGGACCTTTCGTTGTAAAGTTATAAGAGTTTCGTTCTTCACTCACTTTAGCGCCCCCTATCTTGTGCGCCATGCGATATTTAAAAAATCCTTCCAATTGTTTCTGTTCCTCAACTGGTCCACAGTGACCTCCCCAAGTTTGAAGGTGATCGCTCAAAAACTGTAGGAGGAGATAGATTTTGTAGCGCTGGTGTAAATTCGCCAAAAACGCCGCCGTTTTCGCGGTCAATCCAAAATGGCCACCACCAGGAGGCGCTGTTTTCAAAATGGACCATTTCTTCATAGTCTTCTTCAGAAACCACGGATCATCACTCACAGCAAGTGTGGTTCCGATCGGACCTTTAGTTGTAAAGTTATAAGAGTTTCGTTCTCTGCGGCGAAAAACCTGAATTTTCGCCAACTTTAGCGCCCCCTATCTCGTGCGCCATACGATATTTAAAAAATCCTTCCAATTGTTTCTGTTCCTCAACTTGTCCACAGTGATCTCCCCAAGTTTGAAGGTGATCGCTCAAAAACTGTAGGAGGAGATAGATTTTGTAGCGATGGTGTAAATTCGCCAAAAACGCCGCCGTTTTCGCCTTCAATCCAAGATGGCGGCCTTCACGAAGGATTCCCAGGACGCTTGTCATCGACTTTTATTTAAAGCTCAACCTAATGAACATGTGTACCGAGTTTCGTTCATTTACGTTAAACCCGACAGGAGATGACCTACTAGCACTTTTTTGCGTCACTCTTTAGCCCCTCCCACTTCCAATTTTCCACGCTTTTTCACCGAACCTTTGAAATACGTAAATTTTCACCAGGCCTGACGTGGTCGCAAAAATCTGTGAGTTTTTGAGCATGGGAAAGGCCTCAAAAAGGCGATTCATTTGGCGGAAGAATAAGAATAAAAATAACTAGCCCCGCGAGCGGATCTGAACGGGTTCGAGCCGATGCGCGCTCGTCGGCGTGTGCCACGCCTCCTCGCTCGCCTCGCCCACGAACCCGTTCATTCACCGCTCGCGGGGCTAGTTATTTTCAGCGGCGTCCCCACGCATGTCGGTCTGAGGAGCCATCGCGACGTGTGCATGTAATACTATCTGCTGCCACCAGGGGGTGCTGAAAGTTGAATATTTTTATATATACATGTTCAGGACATGTCCTTGGTCTCACATATTAAGTTCTGTGCTTATCGGTAAATGTACAGCAAAGTTAGAGGGCACTTCCTGTTTAAAATGGCCGACTTCCTGTGGGTGAAAGTCGTGTCCGTAAAAGTGTTCAGGGAAGTTCACTTGCCTCACATTTCAATTTTCTTGCAGATCGGACAATGTTGGCCTTTAGCCACCAGGGGGCGCTGAAAGTTGAATATTTTCATATAAATGTCTTCAGGCCTGGCCTGTTATTAATCTGACCAAGTTTGGTTCCGATCGGACCTTTCGTTGTAAAGTTATAAGAGTTTCGTTCTTCACTCACTTTAGCGCCCCCTATCTCGTGCGCCATACGATATTTAAAAAATCCTTCCAATTGTTTCTGTTCCTCAACTGGTCCACAGTAACCTCCCCAAGTTTGAAGGTGATCGCTCAAAAACTGTAGGAGGAGATAGATTTTGTAGCGCTGGTGTAATTTTCGTATGTTTTCTGCCACCACCAGGAGGCGCTCTTTTCAAAATTGACCATTTCTTCATAGTCTTCTTCAGAAACCACCCATCATCACTCACAGCAAGTTTGGTTCCGATCGGACCTTTCGTTGTAAAGTTATAAGAGTTTCGTTCTCTGCGGCGAAAAACCTGAATTTTCGCCAACTTTAGCGCCCCCTATCTCGTGCGCCATACGATATTTAAAAAATCCTTCCAATTGTTTCTGTTCCTCAACTTGTCCACAGTGATCTCCCCAAGTTTGAAGGTGATCGCTCAAAAACTGTAGGAGGAGATAGATTTTGTAGCGATGGTGTAAATTCGCCAAAAACGCCGCCGTTTTCGCCTTCAATCCAAGATGGCGGCCTTCCCGTAGGATTCCCAGGACGCTTGTCATCGACTTTTATTTAAAGCTCAACCTAATAAACATGTGTACCGAGTTTCGTTCATTTTCGTTAAACCCGACAGGAGATGACCTACTAGCACTTTTTTGCGTCACTTTTAAGCCCCTCCCACTTCCAATTTTCCACGCTTTTTCACCGAACCTTTGAAATACGTAAATTTTCACCAGGCCTGACGTGGTCGCAAAAATCTGTGAGTTTTTGGGCATGGGAAAGGCCTCAAAAAGGCGATTCATTTGGCGGAATAATAATAATAATAAGAATAATAATAACTCTTTCAGTTTCAATAGGGTTCTTGCACAGTCGTGCTCGAACCCTAATAATAACTCTTTCAGTTTCAATAGGTTTCTTGCACAGTCGTGCTCGAACCCTAATAATAATAAAAATAACTAGCCCCGCGAGCGGATCTGAACGGGTTCGAGCCGATGCGCGCTCGTCGGCGTGTGCCACGCCTCCTCGCTCGCCTCGCCCACGAACCCGTTCATTCACCGCTCGCGGGGCTAGTTATTTTCAGCGGCGTCCCCACGCATGTCGGTCTGAGGAGCCATCGCGACGTGTGCATGTAATACTATCTGCTGCCACCAGGGGGTGCTGAAAGTTGAATATAGACATGTTCAGGACAGGTCCCTGGTCTCACATATTAAGTTCTGTGCTTATCGGTAAATGTACAGCAAAGTTAGAGGGCACTTCCTGTTTAAAATGGCCGACTTCCTGTGGGTGAAAGTCGTGTCCGTAAACGTGTTCAGGGAAGTTTACTTGCCTCACATTTCAATTTTCTTGCAGATCGGACAATGTTGGCCTTTAGCCACCAGGGGGCGCTGAAAGTTGAATATTTTCATATAAATGTCTTCAGGCCTGGCCTGTTATCACTCACAGCAAGTTTGATTCAGATCGGACCTTTCGTTGTAAAGTTATAAGAGTTTCGTTCTTCACTCACTTTAGCGCCCCCTATCTCGTGCGCCATACGATATTTAAAAAATCCTTCCAATTGTTTCTGTTCCTCAACTGGTCCACAGTGACCTCCCCAAGTTTGAAGGTGATCGCTCAAAAACTGTAGGAGGAGATAGATTTTGTAGCGCTGGTGTAATTTTCGTATGTTTTCTGCCACCACCAGGAGGCGCTCTTTTCAAAATTGACCATTTCTTCATAGTCTTCTTCAGAAACCACCCATCATCACTCACGGCAAGTTTGGTTCCGATCGGACCTTTCGTTGTAAAGTTATAAGAGTTTTGTTCTCTGCGGCGAAAAACCTGAATTTTCGCCAACTTTAGCGCCCCCTATCTCGTGCGCCATACGATATTTAAAAAATCCTTCCAATTGTTTCTGTTCCTCAACTGGTCCACAGTGACCTCCCCAAGTTTGAAGGTGATCGCTCAAAAACTGTAGGAGGAGATAGATTTTGTAGCGCTGGTGTAATTTTCGTATGTTTTCTGCCACCACCAGGAGGCGCTCTTTTCAAAATTGACCATTTCTTCATAGTCTTCTTCAGAAACCACCCATCATCACTCACGGCAAGTTTGGTTCCGATCGGACCTTTCGTTGTAAAGTTATAAGAGTTTCGTTCTCTGCGGCGAAAAACCTGAATTTTCGCCAACTTTAGCGCCCCCTATCTCGTGCGCCATACGATATTTAAAAAATCCTTCCAATTGTTTCTGTTCCTCAACTTGTCCACAGTGATCTCCCCAAGTTTGAAGGTGATCGCTCAAAAACTGTAGGAGGAGATAGATTTTGTAGCGATGGTGTAAATTCGCCGAAAACGCCGCCGTTTTCGCCTTTAATCCAAGATGGCGGCCTTCACGTAGGATTCCCAGGACGCTTGTCATCGACTTTTATTTAAAGCTCAACCTAATGAACATGTGTACCGAGTTTCGTTCATTTACGTTAAACCCGACAGGAGATGACCTACTAGCACTTTTTTGCGTCACTTTTAAGCCCCTCCCACTTCCAATTTTCCACGCTTTTTCACCGAACCTTTAAAATACGTAAATTTTCACCAGGCCTGACGTGGTCGCAAAAATCTGTGAGTTTTTGGGCATGGGAAAGGCCTCAAAAAGGCGATTCATTTGGCGGAATAATAATAATAAGAATAAAAATAACTAGCCCCGCGAGCGGATCTGAACGGGTTCGAGCCGATGCGCGCTCGTCGGCGTGTGCCACGCCTCCTCGCTCGCCTCGCCCACGAACCCGTTCATTCACCGCTCGCGGGGCTAGTTATTTTCAGCGGCGTCCCCACGCATGTCGGTCTGAGGAGCCATCGCGACGTGTGCAACGAACGCATCAGAGCAGGTTCCTAGTTTTGAGGTGATATTGCGACGTACGGCAAAGTTAGAGGGCACTTCCTGTTTAAAATGGCCGACTTCCTGTGGGTGAAAGTCGTGTCCGTAAACGTGTTCAGGGAAGTTCACTTGCCTCGCATTTCAATTTTCTTGCAGATCGGACAATGTTGGCCTTTAGCCAACAGGGGGCGCTGAAAGTTGAATATTTTCATATAAATGTCTTCAGGCCTGGCCTGTTATCACTCACAGCAAGTTTGGTTCCGATCGGACCTTTCGTTGTAAAGTTATAAGAGTTTCGTTCTTCACTCACTTTAGCGCCCCCTATCTCGTGCGCCATACGATATTTAAAAAATCCTTCCAATTGTTTCTGTTCCTCAACTGGTCCACAGTGACCTCCCCAAGTTTGAAGGTGATCGCTCAAAAACTGTAGGAGGAGATAGATTTTGTAGCGCTGTTGTAATTTCCGTATGTTTTCTGCCACCACCAGGAGGCGCTGTTTTCAAAATTGACCGTTTCTTCATAGTCTTCTTCAGAAACCACCCATCATCACTCATCACAAGTTTGGTTTGGATCGGACCTTTCGTTGTAAAGTTATAAGAGTTTCGTTCTTCACTCACTTTAGCGCCCCCTATCTCGTGCGCCATACGATATTTAAAAAATCCTTCCAATTGTTTCTGTTCCTCAACTGGTCCACAGTGACCTCCCCAAGTTTGAAGGTGATCGCTCAAAAACTGTAGGAGGAGATAGATTTTGTAGCGCTGGTGTAATTTTCGTATGTTTTCTGCCACCACCAGGAGGCGCTGTTTTCAAAATTGACCGTTTCTTCATAGTCTTCTTCAGAAACCACCCATCATCACTCATCACAAGTTTGGTTTGGATCGGACCTTTCGTTGTAAAGTTATAAGAGTTTCGTTCTTCACTCACTTTAGCGCCCCCTATCTCGTGCGCCATACGATATTTAAAAAATCCTTCCAATTGTTTCTGTTCCTCAACTGGTCCACAGTGACCTCCCCAAGTTTGAAGGTGATCGCTCAAAAACTGTAGGAGGAGATAGATTTTGTAGCGCTGTTGTAATTTTCGTATGTTTTCTGCCACCACCAGGAGGCGCTGTTTTCAAAATGGACCATTTTTTCATAGTCTTCTTCAGACACCACCCATCATCACTCACATCAAGTTTGGTTCCGATCGGACCTTTCGTTGTAAAGTTATAAGAGTTTCGTTCTTCACTCACTTTAGCGCCCCCTATCTCGTGCGCCATACGATATTTAAAAAATCCTTCCAATTGTTTCTGTTCCTCAAGTGGTCCACAATGACCTCCCCAAGTTTGAAGGTGATCGCTCAAAAACTGTAGGAGGAGATAGATTTTGTAGCGCTGGTGTAAATTCGCCAAAAACGCCGCCGTTTTCGCGTTCAATCCAAAATGGCCACCACCAGGAGGCGCTGTTTTCAAAATGGACCATTTCTTCATAGTCCTCTTCAGAAACCACCCATCATCACTCACAGCAAGTTTGGTTCCGATCGGACCTTTCGTTGTAAAGTTATAAGAGTTTCGTTCTCTGCGGCGAAACACCTGAATTTTCGCCAACTTTAGCGCCCCCTATCTCGTGCGCCATACGATATTTAAAAAATCCTTCCAATTGTTTCTGTTCCTCAACTTGTCCACAGTGATCTCCCCAAGTTTGAAGGTGATCGCTCAAAAACTGTAGGAGGAGATAGATTTTGTAGCGATGGTGTAAATTCGCCAAAATCGCCAAATAGTGAACGTTCAATCCAAGATGGCGGCTTCCCTGTTCGTTTTAGAGCATAGGTGTTCGATAGATTTTTTGACCGTCCTGACCTAAGGAACGTGTGTACCAAGTTTCGTGCATGTACGTTAAAGCTGATGTTCTGGACAAACGCTTTTGGGGGGGCGGAGCAGTTATTTGCCCCTCCCACTTCCAATTTTCCACGCTTTTTCACCGAACTTTTGAAATACGTAAATTTTCACCAGGCCTGACGTGGTCGCAAAAATCTGTGAGTTTTTGAGCATGGGAAAGGCCTCAAAAAGGCGATTCATTTGGCGGAAGAATAATAATAACTCTTACAGTTTCAATAGGGTTCTTGCACAGTCGTGCTCGAACCCTAACTAGCCCCGCGAGCGGATCTGAACGGGTTCGAGCCGATGCGCGCTCGTCGGCGTGTGCCACGCCTCCTCGCGCACCTCGCCCACGAACCCGTTCATTCACCGCTCGCGGGGCTAGTTATTTTCAGCGGCGTCCCCACGCATGTCGGGCTGTGGAGCCATCGCGAAGTGTGCAACGAATGCGTCAGAGCGTTCCTGTTTCAGATGTTCCACTTCCTGTAGCGAGGTCATCTTTTTCAGATGAGACTGTGGTGTCACATCTCAAGTTTTAGGTGTATACAACTAGTGCTGCAACTATGCACTGTTTTGTAATAATGACATTGTCACAAGTATAGTTTTTTAATGAGAATGTATCAAAATGTAAACCACACAGGAGTGAACTTGATGTGGTGGCATCAGAGTCTAACCCCTTCGCAGCTGAGCTTATGGAATCAATGTTTTATCATGGTTGATATTCTTTTCAAGTCACTGAATAATACATTGTCAAAGCTGAGTTATGGATTGTACAAAATCGTATACAGCTGAATTTGAAATTTTTCAAACAAACATAATGTGATATTGTTTCTGGTGTTACAACTATTGTAAGGTTGTGTTTTATTTTATAGATTAGACTAAGCAAAAACAGCATTATGTGAAAATGGTTTTAATTTGTGTTTCATCACCTTAAAGTGGTTCAGATATTTGGAATAGATGATATAATACACCAGAAATAGTTGCTATAAAAGTAAAATAAAAAACAGTTCATTATTTTTGTTTAATTTTTTTATTTGTAAATAGTCAAAAATACTTTTCAGGAGTTGTCATTGTATTATAAGGGGAGAAAAGACACAAATAATTAACATTAGAAGTATGTCAGGTCCATGTTTTTATGTTTGGATTGATTTGCACACTGTTATACTTACTTTATTTAGGAGATTCCACTGCAAAAAAAGAGTTTGATTTATGAGTCGATGTGTTTTTCTTCAGATGAAATGTATGTTTTGTTACATTCCGTTACTTATTTCTGTCAAGATTGAGTTTTGTACTTGTCTCACCTTCCTCCCCGACTCCTGCTGCAGAAGTATTGACTGAGAATATGAAAGAGACACATATACCTAGATAAGCATCTGATAATAACAAATTTATGATTTTTTTTGTTTGTGTTTGACACAAAACTTACGGTTGACTTTTTCCTCAGCTTCTGCTAATAGGAAACATTTTGTGTCATCAATAGTGAGAATTGTCAAATACATTTATTATTGCATATTTTATGTTTTTAGTACTAACCAGCCATGGCACTGTCGTCCTCCTGGAGCCATTTCTTGGCCTCCTGGAGCTGGCGCTCAAGGAAAGCACACTTGCTTTCCTGTGCCTTGATGCGTCGCTCCAGGGCATTCACAGATGTGGCCACGATTGTGGCCACATCTATGATCCTGGATGCCACGACATTACGTGGCACCGCAGGGTCATTAGCTGAGTACTGTTGAGACAGATGCAATGATGCACATATTTTACATGTAACTGTAAAAGCATTTTGCTATTTTGCTTATTTAATGCATTCAAGTTAAATTCAAAAGTGTGTTTGTGTTTTTTATCAAATGTATTTCATGAGTTACATTGCTGTTGCTGATGTGATACTGTCTTTGCTGGAAATATCAAAAGAATGGCAGTATTTCATTGTGAATGAATCAAGGAAAGAAATTATGTGTAAACTTTAAAGTCTGTTGTCATGGGAGTACATTGTTCTAATAAAAGTCATGTCATCATTTAGTTGGAAGCAACACTAGATTATAGAGAACTGAGCACAAAACTCGAGGTAAAATAACCATGTTTCCTATTAAGGAAATGCATTTGATTTATAGGTTAAATAATAAAAAAAAGATTCAATATATGTTTTTAAAGGTAATCATTTAGTATTGATAGAATTGTTAGTTATCAAATGCACAAAACAGCTCTAGGGTAAATATAAACTGTGGTAACTGACAGTCATTGAGTTGTTTTGTGATGTATTATGTTAGTTCACCAATCATATTTATAATAAATTAGAAAGTTTTAGCAGCTCTAAAAGGGCATTATTTTTTAAATATTCTTTTTAATGTGTATTTTTTGTTTCAATAAGTACTTGTATGCCCCTGAGATGAAAATACATTCTAGTAAGAAAGTTTTGTGGTTTACTTACAGCAAGGAGCTGCAGTTTCAGCTGCAGCCCTTCATTCATTTTCCCCATGCAGGGAATTTTGCTTGGTGAAGCCATCTTAAAAACACATGCACAAAGAAGTTATGAACACACATACATTTTAAACAAGCGTTATATTTGTAGTTAATAATGTTATGTTGGTTACGGTTAATTATTAATTTTATCTGTCTTAACTACTTTGTACTTACGTCCAGTCGCTCAATCGTCTTAGTTAATTGTGTGTGACGCCAGTGATTCGGCTCAAACCGCAGATTGGCCACTCCCATATCCCTCCGCAGATAGGTTAGTCCTACATTCAGACGCTGTCTGTGGTATTGCATGACAGAATTGTGACTGTGTTCGGCTCCAGGCTCCGACTGTCAGGTGCCCGCCGCCTTGCCTGTTCATAAACTGCACGTCTACACGTAGCGCGATGAAAGTGAGAAAGTGCGTTAAAAATTAAAAATTAAATGTTCATATTTTAATTATGCAAAGCATCAGAATTAAACATTACATTTTGACATGTTGCGTTTCCTTTTGAATTCAGTATTATGTACTTAAGTTTTGACATTTTCATTGTACCTTGTTAAAAATAATATGCTGCGTTGCCTTTATTTTGACAAGTTCCGCTTCTACACGGTGTTTCCGGTATTTGATTTCATCTCATTTTCTTGGCTTTACTCGCTTTACTGGTGGAATCTTCTAGAATGACGTTCTGATTGGTCGCGCAGGTAGATATTACCCCCGGGCTACGCCCACCTCCTCAGTCGTTTGTTTACGCATACGACTACACACATTGCTATCAGCAGCTTTCAGCAGCGAATTTCAACTCTATCAGCGATTATAAACGGATTTAAAGACCTTCTTCATCGTGTGGACCGGACTTGAGCGACAGCACAGCAGAGCAGAGCAGAGCCAGAGCAGCAGCAGCAGCAGAATCCGCGGAGGACCAAAGGTAAGGGCTACAGGTGGCTAATTAGCATGCTATTAGCATAATAGCTTCATTTCGAGCCCCGTGTGCATAATGAGAAAAACAGATGGCACGATTTAATTGAACTAATTATTTAAAATAATGTTCCCATAGCTTCTGTAGATATTATTTTTCAGTTCTATTTTTGTTGAATGTAATTTAAATTCTGTGTTTTTCTTTATGGTCCTCCTGTCTGTGTAATGCTGGCCTTGATATTTAACATGCTACTAGCATATTTGCTTCAGTTCGATCTTGTGCACATTGAGAAAAACAGGTGGCACGATTAAATTGAACTAATTATTTAAAATAATGTTCCCATAGCTTCTGTAGATATTATTTTTCAGTTCTAATTTTGTTGAATGTAGTTTAAATTCCGTGTTTTTCTTTATGGTCCTCCTGTCTGTGTAATGCTGGCCTTGATATGTGTTTAGCATATTAGGTCCAATGAGATGTTTTTACACGCAGTTAAAAGCAGATACAAGTAATTTAAATAAGCCTCATAATTTTTACACACAACTACTTCTTGTGTTTTTCAGTTTTTACTTATTTATCTAGTTTGAATTAAATTCTTCACTATGGTGCATCATAATCTGATTTTCACAGAGGCCTGAACTCCATGGGGCTTTGTTTATTCCATGTTAATGACAGAAAAGAGTGATTTAAATAAACCTCATCATTTTACACACAACTACAGCTTGTAGAATGTGTGTTTTTCAGTTTTTATTTATCTAATTTGAATGAATTAATGGCGCCTCAGCTCCATGTAGTTGTTTCAACATAGATAAGAGTCATTTAAACAAGTGTTGTCATTTTTATTGTTGAATGTAGTTTAAATTCCGTGTTTTTCTTTATGGTCCTCCTGTCTGTGCAATGCTGGCCTTGATATGTGTTTAGCATATTAGGTCCAATGAGATGTTTTTACACGCAGTTAAAAGCAGATACAAGTAATTTAAATAAGCCTCATAATTTTTACACACAACTACTTCTTGTGTTTTTCAGTTTTTACTTATTTATCTAGTTTGAATTAAATTCTTCACTATGGTGCATCATAATCTGATTTTCACAGAGGCCTGAACTCCACGGGGCTTTGTTTATTCCATGTTAATGACAGAAAAGAGTGATTTAAATAAACCTCATCATTTTACACACAACTACAGCTTGTAGAATGTGTGTTTTTCAGTTTTTATTTATCTAATTTGAATGAATTAATGGCGCCTCAGCTCCATGTAGTTGTTTCAACATAGATAAGAGTCATTTAAACAAGTGTTGTCATTTTAATTGTTGAATGTAGTTTAAATTCCGTGTTTTTCTTTATGGTCCTCCTGTCTGTGTAATGCTGGCCTTGATATGTGTTTAGCATATTAGGTCCAATGAGATGTTTTTACACGCAGTTAAAAGCAGATACAAGTAATTTAAATAAGCCTCATAATTTTTACACACAACTACTTCTTGTGTTTTTCAGTTTTTACTTATTTATCTAGTTTGAATTAAATTTTTCACTATGGTGCATCATAATCTGATTTTCACAGAGGCCTGAACTCCACGGGGCTTTGTTTATTCCATGTTAATGACAGAAAAGAGTGATTTAAATAAGCCTCATCATTTTACACACAACTACAGCTTGTAGAATGTGTGTTTTTCAGTTTTTATTTATCTAATTTGAATGAATTAATGGCGCCTCAGCTCCATGTAGTTGTTTCAACATAGATAAGAGTCATTTAAATAAGTGTTTTCACTTTAAAACACAGCTACAGCTTGTACAATGGGTGTTTTTCAGTGTTTTCTTAATTAATTGTTTTATTTATTTTGTGCAGTTTCATTTTTTTTTTACTGTGGTGTAGTGGAGATATTATCACTGGGGAACTCTCAAAAATAAATAAATATAAATATAAAACCCAAGTTGCAAATGCTTAAACCATATATTGTTGCAATTAGACGGCTGTCCTCCTCTCGCTCTGTCACACACACACACATGGCACTTCTCAACACACAGATTCAAAATGATGCACATTTAGACCCCACTGCAAAAAGTGATAAATTATAGTCCTAATAATTGCGTAAATGCTTGAAGTATAGACATTTGTCATTGCAATTAGCAGACTGTGCAGTTTTGCTTGCGCCATTCCACGTTAGTAGATTTGCACACTAGAAAAAAAACGTGCGGCTGATTTGACCAGGTAAACGCGAACCACGGCTGGCTTGACCATAGTGACAAAAAGCACATGGCTTGACTTGATGTCTTTTTTTCATAATTTTCATTCTTTTTTTCATTTGTGTTATTGTTAAAGATGTTCCTGATACCTTCTTGTACTGAGTTGTTTATGCTTGTTAACAATGTTCTGCAAATAGGTCATTATAAAAACAAAAAATAACACATGCTGGGTGTATGCTGCTTTTTTAAATAATTTATTATTAAACTTTTGTTTTGTTTTTATTTAATTGTTTTGTCAATTACTAATGAATCATAATGTCAGCATTACCTCATGAGATTCCTATTGGCTAAAAATGTGTGTAGGACAGTAGAACTACACTTGCTGTATGAGACACACCTCTTTTAATGCTTTATTTGTTTTTATGAATTTTTCAATACACAAAATACAGTAAATATTTTCATCATTTTATCTCAATAGCTTCGAGGTTATTTCAGCTGCAGGCCCAAAATCAGTGCAGGATTATATTGCTTAATGAGACAAACCTCTTCATTTCTTTCTTTAAAAAAAAAAAATATTTTCATACATTCAATACCCATGTTTTATTTTGAAAACTGGAAGTTTCTACACGCTGCAGTAAGCTAGCCAACGAGCTGACACGGATAAGAGTGATTTAATTAGGCATTGTTATTTTAAAACACAGCTTCTAGAACGATATTTGTGCTTTATTTTTTTTTTGTCATGTTTTCTAAAACATTAAATCAGGGGTTTTGCTAATTGGGTTTTGTTATGCAGTGTTTTTATCATTTAATTAATTTTTGTAACTTAGTTATACATAGAAAATACATAGTAATTGTTTTTCTGAAATGTAATGAATGCGCATTTTCTAGCATTAAAGTGCGTTTTTTTTCAATTTCTAAATGTGTTGAAAGCATGTGGATTTTAATTTTTATTCTTCAATTTTGTAAAATTTTGTTGTTGATTTGAGTTTGTACAATTTCTTTTTTCTCTCCAGTGGATTGAATCACATCGACATCACAGAGCAACACCAAGGAACAGGATTTGTTTTAAATTATTTTGATTAACAAGTTCTTTTAATACAACTGCTTTCCGTAATATACTTGACTGTTTGTGCGAGTTATTATGCCCCGTCTTAAGGGCCAGAATCGCCGCACGGCTGCCAGGAAGAGGATGGAGGAGCGCCTGGCAGCGGTGGTGGAGTCTGCCCCCCAGGTTCCAACCACCAGCTTTGTGCCACCAGTTCCTCGTCCCCCACGTATGTAGTCGCCTGTGTTTTCTTTAATGTGTATGGAGAATGCTCATTTAAGTTTGTTTTTTTTGTCTACAATTTATTAGCAAAATGTGTATTTCTATTGTAATTTTCTGTATCGTTTTAACTAGGGGGTACTGGTTTTCGCCACCGTGTGAACACCTGGCCAGTGTCGTCCGTGACTGGCAAGAGTCACAAACTGGTCTACCTTGACGAGTCACCTGACAAGAAGGTATTGTTTCAGAATTTACAAACACAGTGATTGATGTGAGACATGACGATTACATTTCTTAAAACAAATATTTTCCATTGTTCCAGTTTGTTCTTCTTGTTGGGGATTCCCACCTGCGCGCCATTGCTGATCGCATCGTAGAGATTCCAGACGAGTCCCTTTCCTTTGCTGCCATGTCGACGCCGGGGGCCTGCGCCAGGGAGCTGAGACGTGAGTTGATGAAAGCAGATGTTGCTAGGCTCCCTGATATGGTTTGTCTTATTGCCCCTAGTAACGACCTGACTGGCAGAAGGACTTTGGAGCAGGTTGCAGCGGACTTCGATGAGCTCCTCATCAGTGCCTTGTCTCGGTGGCCGAAGGTAAGATTATTTAAATATTTTCACACGTGTTTTATTGTAATGAATTAATGGATGTGATTTTATAGGCTTTTATTCCAATGACTGCTTGAGATTATTATATTGTTTTTTTGTTTTTTTTTATGTGTTGTATAGGTGTTTGTCCTGGACTTCCCTCCTCGCCGGAACGTGGACCTGGATCTGCAGAAGCTCTACAACCAGGCGTTTCATCGTGTAGCGGCAAGCAGGGGTATGTCCTAAAACTATTCAATTAAGTTGAATTGTAATAGAATGAGATTGGCACAGCACCCCCGTGACCCTCATTGAGGATGAAGCAGTAGAAAATGGATGGATGGAAGTTCCATCACATTAGGCATCGTTTAAATAAAAATGATGTGGACATGGATATTTGTAACTAACGTATCTTTGTTTGTTTAGGTGTGACTTACTACGATATTGCAGCTTCTTTTCCTCTTAGTGATACTGAACTGTGGTGTTGGGATGGTGTGCACCTGAGCGACGGATACGGGATGGGGCGGCTGGTGGACTTGCTGTTGTTCTGCACCCGCCAGCAGCTAATGGCTGCTGACGTGGTGCATGATTCCAGCACGTTGCCAGCTGCTCCTTCCGTGTCTGTTCCTCGTCCGGCTCCGAGGGTGGTTGTGACGGGAGGGGACTCGCGCCCCCCACGTCCGCCACGCAACCCATTGGATTGGGTGGTTGTTGAACCTTCCAGGAAGGTAAATTTGCACGTTTTATTTATCATTTATTTATTATTTATTTTTTGAAAATTCTCCAAGCAATTCACTGCACAAATGGTCGAAATTTGCATTTTTGAAAATTTAACTTTTCATTACAGAGAAGTTCATCTCGGCTTGTGGTATGTTTGTTCTTTAATTCAGTGCTAAGATCACGGTTTACTGATTCATATATCCGTTTACTTTTTGGCAAAAAAATTGTTGCTCAAAGTCTTCCTTTTTGACTCCTGCAGGACTGCTCGATCCCCCTCACTCCTGTCTGGTTCAGCCCAACTATCCTGGAGGCGATGGACCGTATCCGCCCGGCTGATCTCGACAAGGAGCCCACTACCTCTGCCAAGGGACCAACGGTAATGTGCATGCAAATTGTGTTTATTAGCTGATTATTTTATTTTGAATATTAAACTGTCAAGACAGCTGAAATGATCCAAAGTTGTTCCCTTCAAAGCATCTCTTGTTCTTCCTTTAGCGTGCAAAACGTCCTAGGATGCCTTCTGCTCCAAAGAAGAACCGTCGGAACCAGGAGGTCTGACAAGTTATATTGATTTTCTATTTTTGCGTAATAAAGTGTGGGAATACATGGAGTTCATTTCTTTTTTTTCCTAAGGTGGAGCTCGAGGAAGAGTGGCCTCCACTCTCGAGGACTGTGCCGGTGAGGGCAGTTTGTGTGCAATATATGATTAGAGCATGCAACACCTTGTTACTTTTAAATTAGATAAAGTTGGAAGTCAAAGATAACCTTTTGTTCGATTGCTGATAAATATTATCAGTAATTGGTGTGTAGCTTTTCTTTATTGTTGTTGCTGGTAAATATGTGAAAACAAAGTTTATGTGAAGTAATTTATTTTGTATAACAATCCTCCACAGAATGTTAGACATGCCCCTCATTATTAGACACGCCCCCATCTTAGGTACACCCCTCACTACTAGACATGCCCCCTCACTGTTAGACACCCCCCTCACTGTTAGACACCCCCCATCACTGTTAGACACCCCCCCTCACTGTTAGACACCCCCCATCACTGTCCACGTTTAAAAAGCATCTTAAAACCCATTTTTACTCTTTGGCTTCCGAACCAGTATGAGACGCTGTTTTTTTTATTTTTTTGGGGTAATAAAATGTGGGAATACATGGAGTTAATTTCTTTTTTTTTTCCTAAGGTGGAGCTCGAGGAAGAGTGGCCTCCACTCTCGAGGACTGTGCCGGTGAGGGCAGTTTGTGTGCAATTTATGATTAGAGCATGCAACACCTTGTTACTTTGAAAATAAAGTTGGAAGTCAAAGATGACCTTTTGTTTCGATTGCTGATAAATATTATCAGTAATTGGTGTGTAGCTTTTCTTTATTGTTGTTGCTGGTAAATATGTGAATACAAAGTTTATGTGAAGTCATTTATTTTGTATAACAATCCTCCACAGAATGTTAGACACGCCCCTCATTATTAGATACGCCCCCATGTTAGGAACACCCCCCACTACTAGACACGCCCCCTCCCTCTTAGGCACGCCCCTCCCTCTTAGACACCCCCCATCACTGTTAGACACCCCCCATCACTGTCCATGTTTAAAAAGCATCTTAAAACCCATTTTTACTCTTTGGCTTTCGAACCAGTATGAGATGCTGTTTTTTTGTTTTTTTTATAGTTTTATTGAATGACCTGTTTATTTGTGTTTTTATATGTTCTACAGTATTTTTATTGTTTGTTCTTAGGTCTATTAGGTGACATGTTTATTTGTTTTATTGATTCATCGCTGATGTACAGCACTTGGTTTCATTTGTTGTTGTATTTAAAGTGCTGTATAAATAAAGTTGGCTCCAATGCATGGATTACTTCCATAGGAGAGGGCAGCTGCAACTGTTGTGGAAGTGATGACTGGACCATCAACTGCCAGTCCTGTGACCACCAAGGACCTTCCCTCTGCTCGGCACCGTTCCTCAAACTCCATCAAAGGTAGGACCATTCCTAATTCTTCTGGGTGCTCTTCCACTTTGCCCGTCATTTTTTGTGCAGGGTCTGTTCGTTCAGGTGTAGAGGAGATCACAGTGGTTTCTGACACAGACAGTGAGGTTGCGATTTCCTTTGGTTCCCCTGATGCGTTGCCGTTAACTTTAGGTGTGGGTTCTGTGAGGGGATCCTTTCATCAGGGGCACCGCCGTTTTAAATATGGAGGTTTGCAGTGTATGGCAGTAAGTTTGGCTGCCATGGCGAAGCATAAGACCAAGAGTGTGTTTTCTTGGCAAACGGCTGATCTGGACGATGCTGTAGTTTCTGGTGACAAGATCTACACATCTTTGCGTGACAGTAAGGCGATTTTTCGTGGGCACTCTAGGCCGTGTATTCCAGAGTTGCCAAAGCAGTTGGATAGAGATGGCCATAGTTATGAGTTTGAGTATGGTGTCACTGTGAGTGGAGATGTCGATGTGGTTGAGGGAGAGCTTATTGACGCATGTGTGCTCACAACTCTGAGGGACGGTTTTGAAAAGATCTGTAGGGAATATGACACATGCTTTTTCACATTGTCCGCCAGTACTTGTGCCATTATTAGGGTTGGTGAACAGTTTGCCGTTGTTGACTCCCATGCACGCAGTGCAGATGGGATGGTGGATCCCGAAGGGAAGAGTGTTGTTGTGTTTTTAAGTAATCTTGAACACTTGATTCAGCATTTCAGTTTCTTTGCTGCAGGATTCAGAGGGACACAGAAGTTGTTTGAGATTGTTGGTGTTCGTGTCACTCTGAAATTAGATAGTGGTCTCGGCATAGAGGATGGTGGTGTTTGCCAAGATGATGGTGGTGCTAGCCAATATGATGTTGGTGCTAGCCAGTCATATTCAGGTAAGAGAGCAAGTCAGAGACGCTGTCAGGTTGGTGCAAAGCACACTGTTCCAATGTGTACTCGGAGTTCAAAGAGGGTTAAAAGGAGTGAGCCAGTTGATCCAGATGTAGCATTTGTTAGTGAGGTTACAGTTAAGGAGTTAGTGTTTAACCCTCTTCGTAATGATGACGCTCAAAATTTATGTAACAAATTAAATGTTGAATCGGAGAAGGTTGATGTTGTCTCTCCAAAAGCAAAGCACACTGTTCCAATGTGTACTCAGAGTTCAAAGAGGGTTAAAAGGAGTGAGCCAGTTGATCCAGATGTAGCATTTGTTAGTGAGGTTACAGTTAAGGAGTTAGTGTTTAACCCTCTTCGTAATGATGAAGCTCGAACTTTATGTAACAAATTAAATGTTGAATCGGAGAAAGTTGATATTGTCTCTCCAAAAGTCGGTGGGTTGGGGGCTCCGTGTAAAAAGGACACAATCGTTGGTGATGGTAACTGTTTCTTTAGATCAGTCAGTCAAGCTGTGTGTGGTTCACAAAAGTATCATAGGAAAATTAGACTAGCTGTAGTCAAGCAATTAGAAGGTAATGCTGTAGCTTATTGTGGTATTTTGAGAAGTGAGTTCTCTTCAGTGTCAGAATATGTCAGTAAGTCAAGGATGCGTTATGTTGGCAGTTGGGCAACAGAGGTCGAAATTCAAGCAGCAGCAGATTGTTTAGGAGTTTCCATTTTTACTTACATTGGTGATCGCTGGCTTGAATATAGTTGTAAGGATAGGCAGTTGTCAGGCAGTAGTCAGGCAGTGTATTTGGAAAATGTCAATGGTAACCACTATGAGACTGTTGTTTGTGTTCATCAGCCACAGACACAGTCTTGTTATGGTTACTGCAAAGTAGGTGAGGCTACAACAGGCTACAATCTTAGACGGGACATTAAAGTAGAGGCACAGGGAACAGCCACAATTTCTGGTCCAAAAATAAACTATTGTTTTTCTAAGTATTTAAAAACAAAACGGTTCTTAAAATATAAAATGATGTATAGAACAAATATGTCAGATAAGCTAAAACGTCAGGAAAGGAGTATAGTTAAATATCAGGAAGATGAGTCGGTTATGCACAAAATTAAGAAGAGCAGTACAAGGAAATACAAGCAAAATGTCTTGCACAGAGAGAGAGTGAAAGAGATGAGTAAAAGTAAATATCAGTTAGATGTCGGGCATAAAGACAGAGTGAAAGAGATGAGTAAAACTAAATATAAGTTAGATGTCGGGCATAAAGACAGAGTGAAAGAGATGAGTAAAAGTAAATATCAGTTAGATGTCGGGCATAAAGACAGAGTGAAAGAGATGAGTAAAAGTAAATATCAGTTAGATGTCGGGCATAAAGACAAAAAGAAAGAGATGAGTAAAAGTAAATATAAGTTAGATGTCGGGCATAAAGACAGAGTGAAAGGGATGAGTAAAAGTAAATATCGTCTAGATAAATTTCACAGACTGAGCGTAAAGACCACAAGTATAACCAAGTATCATAATAATGCAGAGTTTCAGGAAAGTGTTAGAGCAGCCAGCAAAGAGAAAAGGCAGCAGTTGAAGGACAAAGCAACAGAGTTTGATTTTGTAAAGGAGAAGTATTTCGGTAAAGTTAATCATTATGGACCAGATTTTGTGTGTTCCTCTTGTCAAAGAACGTTGTTTCGATACCAGGTTTTGAGCTGTAAGAAAAGTAATTATAATAAGAGTGCAGACATGGCATCAATTGCTGATAAATGTATTTCAGAGGAGTATTTACACACATGTAACGAGAACTGTGTAAGTCCATGTCAGTTGTTGGAGTCGCCTAGAGGTCACTTGTGGATTTGTAACACTTGTAATTCCAAGATACTTAAAAAAGTGATTCCTCCTGAGTGTGTTGTTAATAATTTAGGTGTTCATCCTGTGCCTCCTGAATTAGCTTGTTTGAATAGTTTAGAGCAGCATTTGATAGCATTACATATTCCTTTTATGAAAGTGTTGGCATTGCCTAAAGGGGGCCAAAACGGGGTTCATGGGCCGGTGACATGTGTTCCAGCAAACATTGTAGAGACCAATAATTTGCTTCCTCGTTCCAATATGGAAGGATCCTTGTTGCGAGTGAAACTGAAGCGTAAGCTGACGTATAAAGGGCATTATGAGTATCAGTTTGTTGATACAATGCGTGTAAGGCAGGCTTTGTCATATTTAAAACAGAATAACAAGTACTATAAAGATGTAGATTTTAATGAAGAGTGGTTGAATGAGTTTTGTAGGGAACTGGAGCATGAGAGTGTAGTACAGGAAAGTGATGCTGATGTAGAAAAGGATGAAACCTCTGATGCCGTGGATGAAGGTGAGGATGAGCTGTTGCATGACAGGCAGCAACATTGTATGTTTCAGGACACTTGTCTCATGCCTGTAGATATAGGTCAAGAAGCTCTCGATCAGTACCTCGATGGTGTTTTGAATCTGGCTCCAGCAGAAGGTAACAGCCCTGTGAAGTTACTTTCTAATCGTGAAAATGAAGCTAAATGTTATCCAGTATTGTTTCCACAGGGACAACCTGTGTATCATGACGATAGAGAGTCTCGCTTGACATTGTCACGTTATCTTAATAATCGGATTCTTCACGCTGATGGTAGGTTTGCTCGGAATGTAGAGTATATTTTTTATGCACAGTACATGTCAGAGTTGGAGCAGGTTGTGTCAAATGTGTCCATAGCTTTGAGGAAAGGGACAGGAAGTCGGATTTCTAAGAGGGTAAGCGATTTGTTGAAAAATGAGGAGTCTTTAAGGAAGTTGTTAGAGTTTGACGATGGTTATCGTTTCCTTAAACCCATTAGGGGTACTCCGTCTTTTTGGCAAGCAGCACAGCGTGATCTACTTGCTTGTGTGCGTCAGCTTGGTGTACCCACTTGGTTTTGTTCATTTTCTGCGGCAGACATGCGCTGGACTAATTTACTCAGTAGTATTTTGAAACAGGAAGGGAGAGAGCAGACAGCTGAGGAGTTAGAGTGGGCAGACAGGTGTGACTTGTTGCGTCGTAATCCAGTTGCTGCAGCAAGAATGTTTGATTTTCGGTGGCATTGTTTTTTGAAGGAGATCCTTATGTCTTCTTCACACCCTATTGGTAAAATCAAGGACTATTTTTATCGTGTTGAATTTCAGCAGCGCGGGTCTCCACATGTACATTGCCTGTTTTGGATCGAGAATGCCCCCTTAATTGACAAAAACACAGATGAAGAGGTAGTTGACTTTATTGACAAATATGTTACATGTGAACTACCCTCTGATGATGACACTTTATTGGACATTGTGTCATCTGTGCAGATACATTCAAAGCGCCACTCTAAAACGTGTAAAAAGAACAACACAGTTTGTCGTTTTAATTTTCCGAGACCAGCATCTGCACAAACATTTGTAAGTCGTTTTAAAGAAGACGAGCCGATAGTTTCGTGTAAATGTGAAAAAACTGATTTGACTGAGCTTTTGTGTGTCACTTGTAAAAACCGTGATTTGGACGAAAGAAGGGCGCGTAAAGTGAGAGCTCATGAGATTTTGGAAGACGTTAAGAAGGCACTTTCCGATGAAAACCAGAGCTTTGATTCAGTGGAGCAGTTGTTTGAAAGCCTAGGGATAACGCAGGAAGCATTTGAAGATTCATACTGTCGGGTAACTAAGGGTACAAAAGTTGTGTTAAAGAGGCAGGTGAAAGAGGTTTGGGTTAACCAGTACAATAAGCAACTTTTAACATGTTGGAATGCTAACTTGGACATCCAGTTTGTGGTGGATGCTTATGCATGTGTGGTGTACATTATTTCTTACATTTCTAAGGCAGAAAGGGAAATGGGTTTGTTGTTGGCGAATGCACAAAAGGAAGCAGCTAAGGATGGTAATGTTAGTGCAAAAGAGGCATTGAAGAAATTAGGTGGTGTTTACTTGCACAACAGGGATGTGTGTGCTCAGGAAGCAGTGTATAGGTTGACTAACATGCATTTGAAGGAGTGTTCTAGGAAGGTCATGTTTGTACCGACAGGGAACAATGTAGTTAAGATGAGTTTGCCTTTAAATGTGTTAAAACAAAAGGCAGATTCAGATGACATCAGCACAGATGAAATGTGGATGACAAGTTTAGTTGACCGGTATAAGAACAGGCCCAATGATAGTACATTTAGTGACATGTGTATTGCAGTGTTTGTGTCTGAATACCGTGTTTTGGGTAAAAGTGAGAACAATAAGAATAAGGTTGCATTGAGTAATAATTGTGGGTATGTTGCAAAAAGAGTCAGAACAGATCCTGCTGTAGTGCGTTATGCTAGGTTTTCTGAAACAAAAAGTCCTGAATTGTTTCATCAGAGTAGGTTGCAGTTGTTCATGCCGTATCGTGTAGATGATCAGCTAAAACCGGAGGGCTTTGAAACGTTCCATCAGTTTTATGAGAACGGTAATGTTGTGTTTTCTGATGGATCAGTGTATCCAGTAAAGTCAGTTGTTGACGGGAATAGGAGCAGGTTTGAAGAAGATGCAGACATGTTGGAAAATATCCAGAATAGGATTAATGCCGATGGGGTGGCAGAAGATGCGTGGTGTGAGTTGTGTCCTGAGCGGGAGCTGGAACGTTTAGAGGCTGTGGAAGAAATTGCACAGAGACAGGAAGCAGTGGCAGAACACCAGGATAATATTCCAGATTTGGCGGTTAATCGTGAACAGGTACAACATTTAGAAAGTAGGAATAATGTAATGAGTAGAAGTGATGGTTTGTCGTTGGTTAGGTCTTTGAATCATACACAGATGCATGTTTTTTATCAGATTCGGCAGTGGTGTTTAAACAAGGTCTCAGGGAAAAATCCACCTCCTCTACATGTTTTCATTACTGGTGGTGCTGGAACTGGTAAAAGTCATTTAATCAAAGCTATTCAGTACGAGTCAATTCGGTTGTTGTCACCATTGTGCAGTCATCCTGACAACGTCAGTGTTTTAATAACTGCACCAACAGGAATTGCTGCGTTCAATTTGAATGCAGCAACAATTCACCACACATTTAGCATTGGACTTGATGTACGCTTACCGTACACTCCATTGGGTGAAGAAAAAATTAATTCTCTTCGAGCTAAATTTTGTGATCTCCAAATTTTGATTATAGATGAAATTTCTATGGTTAATCCCAATCTATTGGCGTACATTCACGCTAGATTACGTCAAATGAAGCAAAGTGGAAACCGTCCATTTGGAAATGTTTGCGTTATTGCAGTTGGAGATTTCTACCAGTTACCTCCAGTAAAAGGAAAACCTTTGTATGTTGAGGATTTGAATATTGACTTGTGGTCTTTGTTTTCAGTAGTGCAGTTGACAGAGGTAGTCAGGCAGAAGGATAGTGTATTTTCAGAGTTGCTGAACAGGGTTAGGACTCATGAAAAAAAGACACCGTTGCTAAAAAGTGATGTAGACATTTTGAAACGTTGTGAAACTGGTGAAGTCAGCTCAGCTTTACACATTTATGCAACAAATCGACAAGTAAATGAGCATAATATTCAGCGGTTGTATGATGCGTGTCCTGACTATGTGACTGTTGAAGCCCAGGACTTTAAAAACAATAGGAGAACTGGAAAATTGGAGCTAATTGAAGGCCATCACGCTAAAGCCAAGAATACCTCTTTGGCTGAGCAATTTTTGGTGGGTGTCGGGGCTCGGGTCATGTTGACTCAGAATGTTGATGTGAGTGATGGCCTGGTGAATGGAGCATGTGGTGTTGTGACATGTATAGTCCAATCAGAGGGTGTTAGGTTTCCGAAAAAAGTTTTTGTTAAATTTGATCATGAAAATGTAGGTGCAGAGAGGAGAAGACAGTCACCAAGTGTTTCAGCTGATTTAGTGGGTTCTACAGCTATTGCTCCAGAGGAGGAGAGAGCTTGTAAAAATGGTGGCTTGCGAAGACAGTTTCCCCTTAAGTTAGCTTGGGCGTGTACAATTCACAAAGTTCAGGGCATCACAGTTGATGATGTTGTTGTGTGTTTTGACAAAATATTTTCAGCTGGACAGGCATATGTTGCTTTAAGTCGAGTCAGGAGTTTGTCAGGTTTGATCATCGAAGAGTTTGATGAGGAGAAGATTTATTGTAGAGGTGACATTAAAGATGCGGTTCAGAAAATGTCTCCATTTTTAGTTGATAGTTTGACAGGGCAGCGATTGAGCACAAGCAGGTTTAGTGTTTTTTTGATGAATGTGCAGGGTTTGACTCGACATGTGCCAGATTTGATGTTGTGTACACAGCGGTTACAGCTTAACTGTATTGCTGTTACCGAGACTTGGTTAGCTGCAGCATCGTCGGTTGAATCAGTAAACATTGAGGGTTATAGTTTTCATGGTTGTTCACGCAGTTCATCCTACACTAGTGATGACCCCAGATTGGTTACATTGAGAGATCAACAACATGGTGGAGTTGGCATTTATATTGCACATAACACACAATTTGAGATGGTAAAAGTCCCTTCTTTTAATTTGGAATGCATAGTGTCCAAATTTGCTACAAACCACATACTTGTTGCTGTAATTTATCGACCACCATGTTATCCCATGACATTATTTAAGGAACATTTAGGCAGATTTCTTGATTGGCTTGATTCGGTAAATGAAACCATTGCAGTTATGGGAGATTTTAATGAGGACATTTTCAAGTCATCAACAATGTGCAAATTTTTAACAGACAAAGGATATGTTCAGGTTGTGACAGAAGCAACAACAGAGAAGGGCACTTTAATTGATCACATTTACATTAAAACAGCAGGTAATGGAGCTGAATCACTAGTGCTACCTGCATACTTTAGTGATCACGAGGCAGTCCTATGTTTGTTTAAGTGATGGCAACAAAATGTTTATGTCACCGTGTTTGATTGCTTGCTTAACCATGACAACTGTAACAATCAATTTCTGTAAGCTTTTTTTCTTCAGTTTCTTTTAGAGAATGTTGTGTGGTAGACCGCTGTGGTGTCAGTGGTACAGGTATAGTGTAGCCAGTTGAGAAGTGATTTTTTTTGTCAGAGCATTAGATTAGAAGTAGTAAAGTAAATGTCCATCTGTATTGTAACAATTTGTAAATAATGACTTGATAACTTTGTTCTTGTTCCCATATTGTGTGGTTTGTAGGTATCCTGAACTCAGAGACTCCAGATGCTGATGTTATTTCATTTAACCTCTTTTCATTGCTTTGCAGGCATTATTTGTTCTGGACTGCAGACTCCATAAAATGATCCATTTGTATTTATAGTACAATATTTGTTTTGTTACCTACCTAACCTATTTTTCTGTGCTCTGCAGGCATCCTGTGTCCTGGGCCATATCAAGTTGCGATTCAGGATTTTACGCGTTCCTGTTATTGTTCGTTAAAATAATGATCCTTAGTATAAATGTCAAATTTCGTTAAGTTAGTACAAATGTCATATTTGCTGCTTGTTTCTCTTTCTCACTCTCTCTCTAATCCATCTCTAAGCCCCCCATCCCTCACTGTCTCCTGCCCCCACTTCTCCTCGGTCCTCTATCCCAAACCCTTTCACCCCAACCAGCCTGGCAGATGGCTGCACTTTTGAGTCTGGTTCTGCCAGAGATTTCTTCCTGTTAAAAGGGAGTTTTTTTCTCTCCACTGTCGCCAAGTGCTTGCTCATTGTGTGAATTGTTGGGTTTCCCTTCCCTGTATAGTATTTTAAGTATTGAAGTTTAGTTGAAAGTATATGTTATTATGTGGCAGTATACAAATAAAAGTTTATTGTATTGCAATTCTTTCAGTTTCCTGGTTGTTTTTTTGCAAATTTCATGTAAGACCGTTTTATTGTTTTAATGCATACCTTTAAACTTTATCAAAACTATTGGCTAAATCTGCATCATCCAAGTTTTTGTTGCAAGAGTGTTTGATTTGATTATATTATACATGGTAATTATGCATGCTGTAACTTAAGTTGTACTATTTAATATTTTTAGAATCTGACAAGTCAAACAAAAGTACTTGAGTCAATTTAAATTGGTTACAAAGTCTTTGCTCAATATCACCACCAGGTGGAGTGATGATCAGTATATGGTGTTATACAAGTAAAACATTGTTTGATTTGGTTCTACATAGTGTTATTTTTCTCATTTCTATATTTGTATACATGGTAAATTTACGTAGTATATATCATAAGAGAACTATTGTATTATAGTTTTTGCAGAGGTAATCATATTAAACCAATCTAGTACGGTTCAAACTTGTACACATTTTGTTTGAATCAGTTACGATGCATTTGCTCAATGCCACCAGCAGGTAGAGCTGTGACCTTAGTTTGGCATGACAAGTAAAAAATTATTTTATTTGGCTCTCCACAGTGTAGTGATTGTTAGTAATTTCTCTATTTACATACATTGTGAATATACATAGCATTTGCATAAACTAGAAAAAAAATATGGTATTTTATAAAGATTTTACAGAATTAGACAAGTTGAGCATAAATTTAATTAGAATCTGACAAGTCAAACAAAAGTACTTGAGTCAATTTAAATTGGTTACAAAGTCTTTGCTCAATATCACCACCAGGTGGAGTGATGATCAGTATATGGTGTTATACAAGTAAAACATTGTTTGATTTGGTTCTACATAGTGTTATTTTTCTCATTTCTATATTTGTATACATGGTAAATTTACGTAGTATATATCATAAGAGAACTATTGTATTATAGTTTTTGCAGAGGTAATCATATTAAACCTATCTAGTACGGTTCAAACTTGTACACATTTTGTTTGAATCAGTTACAATGCATTTGCTCAATGCCACCAGCAGGTAGAGCTGTGACCTTAGTTTGGCATGACAAGTAAAAAATTATTTTATTTGGCTCTCCACAGTGTAGTGATTGTTAGTAATTTCTCTATTTACATACATTGTGAATATACATAGCATTTGCATAAACTAGAAAAAAAATATGGTATTTTATAAAGATTTTACAGAATTAGACAAGTTGAGCATAAATTTAAAAGTAACAAGTTTTGAGGGGATCGTGTGACATACGGCAAAGTAAGAGGGCACTTTCTGTTTAAAATGGCCGACTTTCTGAGGCTTGTCTGCAAACGTGTTCAGGGAAGTTCACTTGTCTCACATGTCAAAGGTTTGGAAAGAACAGACAATGTTAGGCTTAACTTCCTGTTATGGGTGTTCCACTTCCTGTTGGTAGGTTATTGTTTGCAGACATGTTCAGGACAGGTCCCTGGTCTCACATATTAAGTTCTGTGCTTATCGGTAAATGTACAGCAAAGTTAGAGGGCACTTCCTGTTTAAAATGGCCGACTTCCTGTGGGTGAAAGTCGTGTCCGTAAACGTGTTCAGGGAAGTTCACTTGCCTCACATTTCAATTTTCTTGCAGATCGGACAATGTTGGCCTTTAGCCAACAGGGGGCGCTGAAAGTTGAATATTTTCATATAAATGTCTTCAGGCCTGGCCTGTTATCACTCACAGCAAGTTTGATTCAGATCGGACCTTTCGTTGTAAAGTTATAAGAGTTTCGTTCTTCACTCACTTTAGCGCCCCCTATCTCGTGCGCCATACGATATTTAACAAATCCTTCCAATTGTTTCTGTTCCTCAACTGGTCCACAGTGACCTCCCCAAGTTTGAAGGTGATCGCTCAAAAACTGTAGGAGGAGATAGATTTTGTAGCGCTGTTGTAATTTTCGTATGTTTTCTGCCACCACCAGGAGGCGCTGTTTTCAAAATTGACCATTTCTTCATAGTCTTCTTCAGACACCACCCATCATCACTCACAGCAAGTTTGGTTCCGATCGGACCTTTCGTTGTAAAGTTATAAGAGTTTCGTTCTCTGCGGCGAAAAACCTGAATTTTCGCCAACTTTAGCGCCCCCTATCTCGTGCGCCATACGATATTTAAAAAATCCTTCCAATTGTTTCTGTTCCTCAACTTGTCCACAGTGATCTCCCCAAGTTTGAAGGTGATCGCTCAAAAACTGTAGGAGGAGATAGATTTTGTAGCGATGGTGTAAATTCGCCAAAAACGCCGCCGTTTTCGCCTTCAATCCAAGATGGCGGCCTTCCCGTAGGATTTTCAGGACGCTTGTCATCGACTTTTATTTAAAGCTCAACCTAATGAACATGTGTACCGAGTTTCGTTCATTTACGTTAAACCCGACAGGAGATGACCTACTAGCACTTTTTTGCGTCACTTTTAAGCCCCTCCCACTTCCAATTTTCCACGCTTTTTCACCGAACCTTTGAAATACGTAAATTTTCACCAGGCCTGACATGGTCGCAAAAATCTGTGAGTTTTTGGGCATGGGAAAGGCCTCAAAAAGGCGATTCATTTGGCGGAATAATAATAATAAAAATAACTAGCCCCGCGAGCGGATCTGAACGGGTTCGAGCCGATGCGCGCTCGTCGGCGTGTGCCACGCCTCCTCGCTCGCCTCGCCCACGAACCCGTTCATTCACCGCTCGCGGGGCTAGTTATTTTCAGCGGCGTCCCCACGCATGTCGGTCTGAGGAGCCATCGCGACGTGTGCATGTAATACTATCTGCTGCCACCAGGGGGTGCTGAAAGTTGAATATTTTTATATAGACATGTTCAGGACAGGTCCCTGGTCTCACATATTAAGTTCTGTGCTTATCGGTAAATGTACAGCAAAGTTAGAGGGCACTTCCTGTTTAAAATGGCCGACTTCCTGTGGGTGAAAGTCGTGTCCGTAAAAGTGTTCAGGGAAGTTCACTTGCCTCACATTTCAATTTTCTTGCAGATCGGACAATGTTGGCCTTTAGCCACCAGGGGGCGCTGAAAGTTGAATATTTTCATATAAATGTCTTCAGGCCTGACCTGTTATTAATCTGAGCAAGTTTGGTTCCGATCGGACCTTTCGTTGTAAAGTTATAAGAGTTTCGTTCTTCACTCACTTTAGCGCCCCCTATCTCGTGCGCCATACGATATTTAAAAAATCCTTCCAATTGTTTCTGTTCCTCAACTGGTCCACAGTGACCTCCCCAAGTTTGAAGGTGATCGCTCAAAAACTGTAGGAGGAGATAGATTTTGTAGCGCTGGTGTAATTTTCGTATGTTTTCTGCCACCACCAGGAGGCGCTGTTTTCAAAATGGACCATTTCTTCATAGTCTTCTTCAGACACCACCCATCATCACTCACATCAAGTTTGTTTCCGATCGGACCTTTCGTTGTAAAGTTATAAGAGTTTCGTTCTCTGCGGCGAAAAACCTGAATTTTCGCCAACTTTAGCGCCCCCTATCTCGTGCGCCATACGATATTTAAAAAATCCTTCCAATTGTTTCTGTTCCTCAACTTGTCCACAGTGATCTCCCCAAGTTTGAAGGTGATCGCTCAAAAACTGTAGGAGGAGATAGATTTTGTAGCGATGGTGTATATTCGCCAAAAACGCCGCCGTTTTCGCCTTCAATCCAAGATGGCGGCCTTCCCGTAGGATTCCCAGGACGCTTGTCATCGACTTTTATTTAAAGCTCAACCTTATGAACATGTGTACCGAGTTTCGTTCATTTTCGTTAAACCCGACAGGAGATGACCTACTAGCACTTTTTTGCGTCACTCTTTAGCCCCTCCCACTTCCAATTTTCCACGCTTTTTCCCCGAACCTTTGAAATAGGTAAATTTTCACCAGGCCTGACGTGGTCGCAAAAATCTGTGAGTTTTTGGGCATGGGAAAGGCCTCAAAAAGGCGATTCATTTGCCGGAATAATAATAATAAAAATGAAAAAAATAACTAGCCCCGCGAGCGGATCTGAACGGGTTCGAGCCGATGCGCGCTCGTCG
This sequence comes from Microchirus variegatus, assembly GCF_963457635.1. NCBI lineage: Eukaryota > Metazoa > Chordata > Actinopteri > Pleuronectiformes > Soleidae > Microchirus > Microchirus variegatus. Next base: position 24,328,908 of record NC_139809.1, read on the forward strand.
GCGTGTGCCACGCCTCCTCGCTCGCCTCGCCCACGAACCCGTTCATTCACCGCTCGCGGGGCTAGTTATTTTCAGCGGCGTCCCCACGCATGTCGGTCTGAGGAGCCATCGCGACGTGTGCATGTAATACTATCTGCTGCCACCAGGGGGTGCTGAAAGTTGAATATTTTTATATAGACATGTTCAGGACAGGTCCCGGGTCTCACATGTTAAGTTCTGTGCTTATCGGTAAATGTACAGCAAAGTTAGAGGGCACTTCCTGTTTAAAATGGCCGACTTCCTGTGGGTGAAAGTCGTGTCCGTAAACGTGTTCAGGGAAGTTCACTTGCCTCACATTTCAATTTTCTTGCAGATCGGACAATGTTGGCCTTAAGCCACCAGGGGGCGCTGAAAGTTGAATATTTTCATATAAATGTCTTCAGGCCTGGCCTGTTATCACTCACAGCAAGTTTGGTTCCGATCGGACCTTTCGTTGTAAAGTTATAAGAGTTTCGTTCTTCACTCACTTTAGCGCCCCCTATCTCGTGCGCCATACGATATTTAAAAAATCCTTCCAATTGTTTCTGTTCCTCAACTGGTCCACAGTGACCTCCCCAAGTTTGAAGGTGATCGCTCAAAAACTGTAGGAGGAGATAGATTTTGTAGCGCTGGTGTAATTTTCGTATGTTTTCTGCCACCACCAGGAGGCGCTGTTTTCAAAATGGACCATTTCTTCATAGTCTTCTTCAGACACCACCCATCATCACTCACAGCAAGTTTGGTTCCGATCGGACCTTTCGTTGTAAAGTTATAAGAGTTTCGTTCTCTGCGGCGAAAAACCTGAATTTTCGCCAACTTTAGCGCCCCCTATCTCGTGCGCCATACGATATTTTAAAAATCCTTCCAATTGTTTCTGTTCCTCAACTTGTCCACAGTGATCTCCCCAAGTTTGAAGGTGATCGCTCAAAAACTGTAGGAGGAGATAGATTTTGTAGCGATGGTGTAAATTCGCCAAAAACGCCGCCGTTTTCGCCTTCAATCCAAGATGGCGGCCTTCACGTAGGATTCCCAGGACGCTTGTCATCGACTTTTATTTAAAGCTCAACCTAATGAACATGTGTACCGAGTTTCGTTCATTTTCGTTAAACCCGACAGGAGATGACCTACTAGCACTTTTTTGCGTCACTCTGAAGCCCCTCCCACTTCCAATTTTCCACGCTTTTTCACCGAACCTTTTAAATACGTAAATTTTCACCAGGCCTGACGTGGTCGCAAAAATCTGTGAGTTTTTGGGCATGGGAAAGGCCTCAAAAAGGCGATTCATTTGGCGGAAGAATAAGAATAATAATAATAAAAATAACTAGCCCCGCGAGCGGATCTGAACGGGTTCGAGCCGATGCGCGCTCGTCGGCGTGTGCCACGCCTCCTCGCTCGCCTCGCCCACGAACCCGTTCATTCACCGCTCGCGGGGCTAGTTATTTTCAGCGGCGTCCCCACGCATGTCGGTCTGAGGAGCCATCGCGACGTGTGCATGTAATACTATCTGCTGCCACCAGGGGGTGCTGAAAGTTGAATATAGACATGTTCAGGACAGGTCCCTGGTCTCACTTATTAAGTTCTGTGCTTATCTGTAAATGTACAGCAAAGTTAGAGGGCACTTCCTGTTTAAAATGGCCGACTTCCTGTGGGTGAAAGTCGTGTCCGTAAAAGTGTTCAGGGAAGTTCACTTGCCTCACATTTCAATTTTCTTGCAGATCGGACAATGTTGGCCTTTAGCCACCAGGGGGCGCTGAAAGTTGAATATTTTCATATAAATGTCTTCAGGCCTGGCCTGTTATCACTCACAGCAAGTTTGATTCAGATCGGACCTTTCGTTGTAAAGTTATAAGAGTTTCGTTCTTCACTCACTTTAGCGCCCCCTATCTCGTGCGCCATACGATATTTAAAAAATCCTTCCAATTGTTTCTGTTCCTCAACTGGTCCACAGTGACCTCCCCAAGTTTGAAGGTGATCGCTCAAAAACTGTAGGAGGAGATAGATTTTGTAGCGCTGGTGTAATTTTCGTATGTTTTCTGCCACCACCAGGAGGCGCTGTTTTCAAAATGAACCATTTCTTCATAGTCTTCTTCAGACACCACCCATCATCACTCACATCAAGTTTGGTTCCGATCGGACCTTTCGTTGTAAAGTTATAAGAGTTTCGTTCTCTGCGGCGAAAAACCTGAATTTTCGCCAACTTTAGCGCCCCCTATCTCGTGCGCCATACGATATTTAAAAAATCCTTCCAATTGTTTCTGTTCCTCAACTTGTCCACAGTGATCTCCCCAAGTTTGAAGGTGATCGCTCAAAAACTGTAGGAGGAGATAGATTTTGTAGCGATGGTGTATATTCGCCAAAAACGCCGCCGTTTTCGCCTTCAATCCAAAATGGCGGCCTTCACGTAGGATTCCCAGGACGCTTGTCATCGACTTTTATTTAAAGCTCAACCTAATGAACATGTGTACCGAGTTTCGTTCATTTTCGTTAAACCCGACAGGAGATGACCTACTAGCACTTTTTTTCGTCACTCTGAAGCCCCTCCCACTTTCAATTTTCCACGCTTTTTCACCGAACCTTTGAAATACGTAAATTTTCACCAGGCCTGACGTGGTCGCAAAAATCTGTGAGTTTTTGAGCATGGGAAAGGCCTCAAAAAGGCGATTCATTTGCCGGAATAATAATAATAATAATAATAACTAGCCCCGCGAGCGGATCTGAACGGGTTCGAGCCGATGCGCGCTCGTCGGCGTGTGCCACGCCTCCTCGCTCGCCTCGCCCACGAACCCGTTCATTCACCGCTCGCGGGGCTAGTTATTTTCAGCGGCGTCCCCACGCATGTCGGTCTGAGGAGCCATCGCGACGTGTGCATGTAATACTATCTGCTGCCACCAGGGGGTGCTGAAAGTTGAATATTTTTATATAGACATGTTCAGGACAGGTCCCTGGTCTCACATATTAAGTTCTGTGCTTATCGCTAAATGTACAGCAAAGTTAGAGGGCACTTCCTGTTTAAAATGGCCGACTTCCTGTGGGTGAAAGTCGTGTCCGTAAAAGTGTTCAGGGAAGTTCACTTGCCTCACATTTCAATTTTCTTGCAGATCGGACAATGTTGGCCTTTAGCCACCAGGGGGCGCTGAAAGTTGAATATTTTCATATAAATGTCTTCAGGCCTGGCCTGTTATCACTCACAGCAAGTTTGATTCAGATCGGACCTTTCGTTGTAAAGTTATAAGAGTTTCGTTCTTCACTCACTTTAGCGCCCCCTATCTCGTGCGCCATACGATATTTAAAAAATCCTTCCAATTGTTTCTGTTCCTCAACTGGTCCACAGTGACCTCCCCAAGTTTGAAGGTGATCGCTCAAAAACTGTAGGAGGAGATAGATTTTGTAGCGCTGGTGTAATTTTCGTATGTTTTCTGCCACCACCAGGAGGCGCTCTTTTCAAAATTGACCATTTCTTCATAGTCTTCTTCAGAAACCACCCATTATCACTCACAGCAAGTTTGGTTCCGATCGGACCTTTCGTTGTAAAGTTATAAGAGTTTCGTTCTTCACTCACTTTAGCGCCCCCTATCTCATGCGCCATACGATATTTAAAAAATCCTTCCAATTGTTTCTGTTCCTCAACTGGTCCACAGTGACCTCCCCAACTTTGAAGGTGATCGCTCAAAAACTGTAGGAGGAGATAGATTTTGTAGCGCTGGTGTAATTTTCGTATGTTTTCTGCCACCACCAGGAGGCGCTGTTTTCAAAATGGACCATTTCTTCATAGTCTTCTTCAGAAACCACCCATCATCACTCATCACAAGTTTGGTTCCGATCGGACCTTTCGTTGTAAAGTTATAAGAGTTTCGTTCTCTGCGGCGAAAAACCTGAATTTTCGCCAACTTTAGCGCCCCCTATCTCGTGCGCCATACGATATTTAAAAAATCCTTCCAATTGTTTCTGTTCCTCAACTTGTCCACAGTGATCTCCCCAAGTTTGAAGGTGATCGCTCAAAAACTGTAGGAGGAGATAGATTTTGTAGCGATGGTGTAAATTCGCCAAAAACGGCGCCGTTTTCGCCTTCAATCCAAGATGGCGGCCTTCCCGTAGGATTCCCAGGACGCTTGTCATCGACTTTTATTTAAAGCTCAACCTAATGAACATGTGTACCGAGTTTCGTTCATTTTCGTTAAACCCGACAGGAGATGACCTACTAGCACTTTTTTGCGTCACTCTGAAGCCCCTCCCACTTCCAATTTTCCACGCTTTTTCACCGAACCTTTTAAATACGTAAATTTTCACCAGGCCTGACGTGGTCGCAAAAATCTGTGAGTTTTTGGGCATGGGAAAGGCCTCAAAAAGGCGATTCATTTGGCGGAAGAATAAGAATAAGAATAATAATAATAACTCTTTCAGTTTCAATAGGGTTCTTGCACAGTCGTGCTCGAACCCTAATAATAATAACTCTTTCAGTTTCAATAGGGTTCTTGCACAGTCGTGCTCGAACCCTAATTAAACAGGAAGTGCCCTCTAACTTTGCTGTACATTTACCGATAAGCACACAACTTAATATGTGAGACCAGGGACCTGTCCTGAACATGTCTATATAAAAATATTCAACTTTCAGCACCCCCTGGTGGCAGCAGATAGTATTACATGCACACGTCGCGATGGCTCCTCAGACCGACATGCGTGGGGACGCCGCTGAAAATAACTAGCCCCGCGAGCGGATCTGAACGGGTTCGAGCCGATGCGCGCTCGTCGGCGTGTGCCACGCCTCCTCGCTCGCCTCGCCCACGAACCCGTTCATTCACCGCTCGCGGGGCTAGTTATTTTCAGCGGCGTCCCCACGCATGTCGGTCTGAGGAGCCATCGCGACGTGTGCATGTAATACTATCTGCTGCCACCAGGGGGTGCTGAAAGTTGAATATTTTTATATAGACATGTTCAGGACAGGTCCCTGGTCTCACATATTAAGTTGTGTGCTTATCGGTAAATGTACAGCAAAGTTAGAGGGCACTTCCTGTTTAAAAAGGCCGACTTCCTGTGGGTGAAAGTCGTGTCCGTAAACGTGTTCAGGCTAGTTCACTTGCCTCACATTTCAATTTTCTTGCAGATCGGACAATGTTGGCCTTTAGCCACCAGGGGGCGCTGAAAGTTGAATATTTTCATATAAATGTCTTCAGGCCTGGCCTGTTATCACCCACAGCAAGTTTGGTTTGGATCGGACCTTTCGTTGTAAAGTTATAAGAGTTTCGTTCTTCACTCACTTTAGCGCCCCCTATCTCGTGCGCCATGCGATATTTAAAAAATCCTTCCAATTGTTTCTGTTCCTCAACTGGTCCACAGTGACCTCCCCAAGTTTGAAGGTGATCGCTCAAAAACTGTAGGAGGAGATAGATTTTGTAGCGCTGGTGTAATTTTCGTATGTTTTCTGCCACCACCAGGAGGCGCTCTTTTCAAAATGGACCATTTCTTCATAGTCTTCTTCAGAAACCACCCATCATCACTCACAGCAAGTTTGGTTCCGATCGGACCTTTCGTTGTAAAGTTATAAGAGTTTCGTTCTCTGCGGCGAAAAACCTGAATTTTCGCCAACTTTAGCGCCCCCTATCTCGTGCGCCATACAATATTTAAAAAATCCTTCCAATTGTTTCTGTTCCTCAACTTGTCCACAATGACCTCCCCAAGTTTGAAGGTGATCGCTCAAAAACTGTAGGAGGAGATAGATTTTGTAGCGATGGTGTAAATTCGCCAAAAACGCCGCCGTTTTCGCCTTCAATCCAAGATGGCGGCCTTCCCGTAGGATTCCCAGGACGCTTGTCATCTACTTTTATTTAAAACTCAACCTAATGAACATGTGTACCGAGTTTCGTTCATTTTCGTTAAACCCGACAGGAGATGACCTACTAGCACTTTTTTGCGTCACTCTGAAGCCCCTCCCACTTCCAATTTTCCACGCTTTTTCACCGAACCTTTGAAATACGTAAATTTTCACCAGGCCTGACGTGGTCGCAAAAATCTGTGAGTTTTTGGGCATGGGAAAGGCCTCAAAAAGGCGATTCATTTGGCGGAAGAATAAGAATAATAATAATAATAATGAAAATAACTAGCCCCGCGAGCGGATCTGAACGGGTTCGAGCCGATGCGCGCTCGTCGGCGTGTGCCACGCCTCCTCGCTCGCCTCGCCCACGAACCCGTTCATTCACCGCTCGCGGGGCTAGTTATTTTCAGCGGCGTCCCCACGCATGTCGGTCTGAGGAGCCATCGCGACGTGTGCATGTAATACTATCTGCTGCCACCAGGGGGTGCTGAAAGTTGAATATTTTTATATAGACATGTTCAGGACAGGTCCCTGGTCTCACATATTAAGTTCTGTGCTTATCGCTAAATGTACAGCAAAGTTAGAGGGCACTTCCTGTTTAAAATGGCCGACTTCCTGTGGGTGAAAGTCGTGTCCGTAAAAGTGTTCAGGGAAGTTCACTTGCCTCACATTTCAATTTTCTTGCAGATCGGACAATGTTGGCCTTTAGCCACCAGGGGGCGCTGAAAGTTGAATATTTTCATATAAATGTCTTCAGGCCTGGCCTGTTATCACTCACAGCAAGTTTGATTCAGATCGGACCTTTCGTTGTAAAGTTATAAGAGTTTCGTTCTTCACTCACTTTAGCGCCCCCTATCTCGTGCGCCATACGATATTTAAAAAATCCTTCCAATTGTTTCTGTTCCTCAACTGGTCCACAGTGACCTCCCCAAGTTTGAAGGTGATCGCTCAAAAACTGTAGGAGGAGATAGATTTTGTAGCGCTGGTGTAATTTTCGTATGTTTTCTGCCACCACCAGGAGGCGCTCTTTTCAAAATTGACCATTTCTTCATAGTCTTCTTCAGAAACCACCCATTATCACTCACAGCAAGTTTGGTTCCGATCGGACCTTTCGTTGTAAAGTTATAAGAGTTTCGTTCTTCACTCACTTTAGCGCCCCCTATCTCATGCGCCATACGATATTTAAAAAATCCTTCCAATTGTTTCTGTTCCTCAACTGGTCCACAGTGACCTCCCCAACTTTGAAGGTGATCGCTCAAAAACTGTAGGAGGAGATAGATTTTGTAGCGCTGGTGTAATTTTCGTATGTTTTCTGCCACCACCAGGAGGCGCTGTTTTCAAAATGGACCATTTCTTCATAGTCTTCTTCAGAAACCACCCATCATCACTCATCACAAGTTTGGTTCCGATCGGACCTTTCGTTGTAAAGTTATAAGAGTTTCGTTCTCTGCGGCGAAAAACCTGAATTTTCGCCAACTTTAGCGCCCCCTATCTCGTGCGCCATACGATATTTAAAAAATCCTTCCAATTGTTTCTGTTCCTCAACTTGTCCACAGTGATCTCCCCAAGTTTGAAGGTGATCGCTCAAAAACTGTAGGAGGAGATAGATTTTGTAGCGATGGTGTAAATTCGCCAAAAACGGCGCCGTTTTCGCCTTCAATCCAAGATGGCGGCCTTCCCGTAGGATTCCCAGGACGCTTGTCATCGACTTTTATTTAAAGCTCAACCTAATGAACATGTGTACCGAGTTTCGTTCATTTTCGTTAAACCCGACAGGAGATGACCTACTAGCACTTTTTTGCGTCACTCTGAAGCCCCTCCCACTTCCAATTTTCCACGCTTTTTCACCGAACCTTTTAAATACGTAAATTTTCACCAGGCCTGACGTGGTCGCAAAAATCTGTGAGTTTTTGGGCATGGGAAAGGCCTCAAAAAGGCGATTCATTTGGCGGAAGAATAAGAATAAGAATAATAATAATAACTCTTTCAGTTTCAATAGGGTTCTTGCACAGTCGTGCTCGAACCCTAATAATAACTCTTTCAGTTTCAATAGGGTTCTTGCACAGTCGTGCTCGAACCCTAAAAATAACTAGCCCCGCGAGCGGATCTGAACGGGTTCGAGCCGATGCGCGCTCGTCGGCGTGTGCCACGCCTCCTCGCTCGCCTCGCCCACGAACCCGTTCATTCACCGCTCGCGGGGCTAGTTATTTTCAGCGGCGTCCCCACGCATGTCGGTCTGAGGAGCCATCGCGACGTGTGCATGTAATACTATCTGCTGCCACCAGGGGGTGCTGAAAGTTGAATATTTTCATATAGATGTGTTCAGGACGGATTTCTAGTCTTATATGTTAAGTTTCATGTGGAAACAGCAATCCCTGTTAGAGCAGCATTAAAAACTGTAAATGTAATACTATCTGCTGCCACCAGGGGGTGCTGAAAGTTCAATATTTTTATATAGACATGTTCAGGACAGGTCCCTGGTCTCACATATTAAGTTCTGTGCTTATCGGTAAATGTACAGCAAAGTTAGAGGGCACTTCCTGTTTAAAATGGCCGACTTCCTGTGGGTGAAAGTCGTGTCCGTAAAAGTGTTCAGGGAAGTTCACTTGCCTCACATTTCAATTTTCTTGCAGATCGGACAATGTTGGCCTTTAGCCACCAGGGGGCGCTGAAAGTTGAATATTTTCATATAAATGTCTTCAGGCCTGGCCTGTTATCACTCACAGCAAGTTTGATTCAGATCGGACCTTTCGTTGTAAAGTTATAAGAGTTTCGTTCTTCACTCACTTTAGCGCCCCCTATCTCGTGCGCCATACGATATTTAAAAAATCCTTCCAATTGTTTCTGTTCCTCAACTGGTCCACAGTGACCTCCCCAAGTTTGAAGGTGATCGCTCAAAAACTGTAGGAGGAGATAGATTTTGTAGCGCTGGTGTAATTTTCGTATGTTTTCTGCCACCACCAGGAGGCGCTGTTTTCAAAATGGACCATTTCTTCATAGTCTTCTTCAGACACCACCCATCATCACTCACATCAAGTTTGGTTCCGATCGGACCTTTCGTTGTAAAGTTATAAGAGTTTCGTTCTCTGCGGCGAAAAACCTGAATTTTCGCCAACTTTAGCGCCCCCTATCTCGTGCGCCATACGATATTTTAAAAATCCTTCCAATTGTTTCTGTTCCTCAACTGGTCCACAGTGATCTCCCCAAGTTTGAAGGTGATCGCTCAAAAACTGTAGGAGGAGATAGATTTTGTAGCGATGGTGTAAATTCGCCAAAAACGCCGCCATTTTCGCCTTCAATCCAAAATGGCGGCCTTCACGTAGGATTCCCAGGACGCTTGTCATCGACTTTTATTTAAAGCTCAACCTAATGAACATGTGTACCGAGTTTCGTTCATTTTCGTTAAACACGACAGGAGATGACCTACTAGCACTTTTTTGCGTCACTCTGAAGCCCCTCCCACTTCCAATTTTCCACGCTTTTTCCCCGAACCTTTGAAATACGTAAATTTTCACCAGGCCTGACGTGGTCGCAAAAATCTGTGAGTTTTTGGGCATGGGAAAGGCCTCAAAAAGGCGATTCATTTGGCGGAAGAATAATAATAATAATAATAATAATAACTCTTTCAGTTTCAATAGGGTTCTTGCACAGTCGTGCTCGAACCCTAATAATAATAATAACTCTTTCAGTTTCAATAGGGTTCTTGCACAGTCGTGCTCGAACCCTAATAAGAATAATAATAACTCTTTCAGTTTCAATAGGGTTCTTGCACAGTCGTGCTCGAACCCTAATAACTCTTACAGTTTCAATAGGGTTCTTGCACAGTCGTGCTCGAACCCTAATAATGAAAATAACTAGCCCCGCGAGCGGATCTGAACGGGTTCGAGCCGATGCGCGCTCGTCGGCGTGTGCCACGCCTCCTCGCTCGCCTCGCCCACGAACCCGTTCATTCACCGCTCGCGGGGCTAGTTATTTTCAGCGGCGTCCCCACGCATGTCGGTCTGAGGAGCCATCGCGACGTGTGCATGTAATACTATCTGCTGCCACCAGGGGGTGCTGAAAGTTGAATATTTTTATATAGACATGTTCAGGACAGGTCCCTGGTCTCACATATTAAGTTCTGTGCTTATCGGTAAATGTACAGCAAAGTTAGAGGGCACTTCCTGTTTAAAATGGCCGACTTCCTGTGGGTGAAAGTCGTGTCCGTAAAAGTGTTCAGGGAAGTTCACTTGCCTCACATTTCAATTTTCTTGCAGATCGGACAATGTTGGCCTTTAGCCACCAGGGGGCGCTGAAAGTTGAATATTTTCATATAAATGTCTTCAGGCCTGGCCTGTTATCACTCACAGCAAGTTTGATTCAGATCGGACCTTTCGTTGTAAAGTTATAAGAGTTTCGTTCTTCACTCACTTTAGCGCCCCCTATCTCGTGCGCCATACGATATTTAAAAAATCCTTCCAATTGTTTCTGTTCCTCAACTGGTCCACAGTGACCTCCCCAAGTTTGAAGGTGATCGCTCAAAAACTGTAGGAGGAGATAGATTTTGTAGCGCTGGTGTAATTTTCGTATGTTTTCTGCCACCACCAGGAGGCGCTGTTTTCAAAATGGACCATTTCTTCATAGTCTTCTTCAGACACCACCCATCATCACTCACAACAAGTTTGGTTCCGATCGGACCTTTCGTTGTAAAGTTATAAGAGTTTCGTTCTTCACTCACTTTAGCGCCCCCTATCTCGTGCGCCATGCGATATTTAAAAAATCCTTCCAATTGTTTCTGTTCCTCAACTGGTCCACAGTGACCTCCCCAAGTTTGAAGGTGATCGCTCAAAAACTGTAGGAGGAGATAGATTTTGTAGCGCTGGTGTAAATTCGCCAAAAACGCCGCCCTTTTCGCGGTCAATCCAAAATGGCCACCACCAGGAGGCGCTGTTTTCAAAATGGACCATTTCTTCATAGTCTTCTTCAGAAACCACCGATCATCACTCACAGCAAGTGTGGTTCCGATCGGACCTTTCGTTGTAAAGTTATAAGAGTTTCGTTCTCTGCGGCGAAAAACCTGAATTTTCGCCAACTTTAGCGCCCCCTATCTCGTGCGCCATACTATATTTAAAAAATCCTTCCAATTGTTTCTGTTCCTCAACTTGTCCACAGTGATCTCCCCAAGTTTGAAGGTGATCGCTCAAAAACTGTAGGAGGAGATAGATTTTGTAGCGATGGTGTAAATTCGCCAAAAACGCCGCCGTTTTCGCCTTCAGTCCAAGATGGCGGCCTTCACGTAGGATTCCCAGGACGCTTGTCATCGACTTTTATTTAAAGCTCAACCTAATGAACATGTGTACCGAGTTTCGTTCATTTTCATTAAACCCGACAGGAGATGACCTACTAGCACTTTTTTGCGTCACTTTTAAGCCCCTCCCACTTCCAATTTTCCACGCTTTTTCACCGAACCTTTGAAATACGTAAATTTTCACCAGGCCTGACGTGGTCGCAAAAATCTGTGAGTTTTTGGGCATGGGAAAGGCCTCAAAAAGGCAATTCATTTGGCGGAAGAATAATAATAATGAAAATAACTAGCCCCGCGAGCGGATCTGAACGGGTTCGAGCCGATGCGCGCTCGTCGGCGTGTGCCACGCCTCCTCGCTCGCCTCGCCCACGAACCCGTTCATTCACCGCTCGCGGGGCTAGTTATTTTCAGCGGCGTCCCCACGCATGTCGGTCTGAGGAGCCATCGCGACGTGTGCATGTAATACTATCTGCTGCCACCAGGGGGTGCTGAAAGTTGAATATTTTTACATAGACATGTTCAGGACAGGTCCCTGGTCTCACATATTAAGTTCTGTGCTTATCGGTAAATGTACAGCAAAGTTAGAGGGCACTTCCTGTTTAAAATGGCCGACTTCCTGTGGGTGAAAGTCGTGTCCGTAAAAGTGTTCAGGGAAGTTCACTTGCCTCACATTTCAATTTTCTTGCAGATCGGACAATGTTGGCCTTTAACCACCAGGGGGCGCTGAAAGTTGAATATTTTCATATAAATGTCTTCAGGCCTTACCTGTTATTAATCTGAGCAAGTTTGGTTCCGATCGGACCTTTCGTTGTAAAGTTATAAGAGTTTCGTTCTTCACTCACTTTAGCGCCCCCTATCTCGTGCGCCATGCGATATTTAAAAAATCCTTCCAATTGTTTCTGTTCCTCAACTGGTCCACAGTGACCTCCCCAAGTTTGAAGGTGATCGCTCAAAAACTGTAGGAGGAGATAGATTTTGTAGCGCTGGTGTAATTTTCGTATGTTTTCTGCCACCACCAGGAGGCGCTCTTTTCAAAATTGACCATTTCTTCATAGTCTTCTTCAAAAACCACCCATCATCACTCACAGCAAGTTTGGTTCCGATCGGACCTTTCGTTGTAAAGTTATAAGAGTTTCGTTCTCTGCGGCGAAAAACCTGAATTTTCGCCAACTTTAGCGCCCCCTATCTCGTGCGCCATACGATATTTAAAAAATCCTTCCAATTGTTTCTGTTCCTCAACTTGTCCACAGTGACCTCCCCAAGTTTGAAGGTGATCGCTCAAAAACTGTAGGAGGAGATAGATTTTGTAGCGATGGTGTAAATTTGCCAAAAACGCCGCCGTTTTCGCCTTCAATCCAAGATGGCGGCCTTCACGTAGGATTCCCAGGACGCTTGTCATCGACTTTTATTTAAAGCTCAACCTAATGAACATGTGTACCGAGTTTCGTTCATTTACGTTAAACCCGACAGGAGATGACCTACTAGCACTTTTTTGCGTCACTTTTAAGCCCCTCCCACTTCCAATTTTCCACGCTGTTTCACCGAACCTTTGAAATACGTAAATTTTCACCAGGCCTGACGTGGTCGCAAAAATCTGTGAGTTTTTGGGCATGGGAAAGGCCTCAAAAAGGCGATTCATTTGGCGGAAGAATAAGAATAATAATAATAAAAACTAGCCCCGCGAGCGGATCTGAACGGGTTCGAGCCGATGCGCGCTCGTTGGCGTGTGCCACGCCTCCTCGCTCGCCTCGCCCACGAACCCGTTCATTCACCGCTCGCGGGGCTAGTTATTTTCAGCGGCGTCCCCACGCATGTCGGTCTGAGGAGCCATCGCGACGTGTGCATGTAATACTATCTGCTGCCACCAGGGGGTGCTGAAAGTTGAATATTTTTATATAGACATGTTCAGGACAGGTCCCTGGTCTCACATATTAAGTTCTGTGCTTATCGGTAAATGTACAGCAAAGTTAGAGGGCACTTCCTGTTTAAAATGGCCGACTTCCTGTGGGTGAAAGTCGTGTCCGTTAAAGTGTTCAGGGAAGTTCACTTGCCTCACATTTCAATTTTCTTGCAGATCGGACAATGTTGGCCTTTAGCCACCAGGGGGCGCTGAAAGTTGAATATTTTCATATAAATGTCTTCAGGCCTGGCCTGTTATCACTCACAGCAAGTTTGATTCAGATCGGACCTTTCGTTGTAAAGTTATAAGAGTTTCGTTCTTCACTCACTTTAGCGCCCCCTATCTCGTGCGCCATACGATATTTAAAAAATCCTTCCAATTGTTTCTGTTCCTCAACTGGTCCACAGTGACCTCCCCAAGTTTGAAGGTGATCGCTCAAAAACTGTAGGAGGAGATAGATTTTGTAGCGCTGGTGTAATTTTCGTATGTTTTCTGCCACCACCAGGAGGCGCTGTTTTCAAAATGGACCATTTCTTCATAGTCTTCTTCAGACACCACCCATCATCACTCACATCAAGTTTGGTTCCGATCGGACCTTTCGTTGTAAAGTTATAAGAGTTTCGTTCTTCACTCACTTTAGCGCCCCCTATCTCGTGCGCCATACGATATTTAAAAAATCCTTCCAATTGTTTCTGTTCCTCAACTGGTCCACAGTGACCTCCCCAAGTTTGAAGGTGATCGCTCAAAAACTGTAGGAGGAGATAGATTTTGTAGCGCTGTTGTAATTTTCGTATGTTTTCTGCCACCACCAGGAGGCGCTGTTTTCAAAATTGACCATTTCTTCATAGTCTTATTCAGAATCCACCCATCATCACTCACAGTAAGTTTGGTTCCGATCGGACCTTTCGTTGTAAAGTTATAAGAGTTTCGTTCTTCACTCACTTTAGCGCCCCCTATCTCGTGCGCCATGCGATATTTAAAAAATCCTTCCAATTGTTTCTGTTCCTCAACTGGTCCACAATGACCTCCCCAAGTTTGAAGGTGATCGCTCAAAAACTGTAGGAGGAGATAGATTTTGTAGCGCTGGTGTAAATTCGCCAAAAACGCCGCCGTTTTCGCGGTCAATCCAAAATGGCCACCACCAGGAGGCGCTGTTTTCTAATTGGACCATTTCTTCATAGTCTTCTTCAGAAACCACCCATCATCACTCACAGCAAGTGTGGTTCCGATCGGACCTTTCGTTGTAAAGTTATAAGAGTTTCGTTCTCTGCGGCGAAAAACCTGAATTTTCGCCAACTTTAGCGCCCCCTATCTCGTGCGCCATACGATATTTAAAAAATCCTTCCAATTGTTTCTGTTCCTCAACTTGTCCACAGTGACCTCCCCAAGTTTGAAGGTCATCGCTCAAAAACTGTAGGAGGAGATAGATTTTGTAGCGATGGTGTAAATTCGCCAAAAACGCCGCCGTTTTCGCCTTCAATCCAAGATGGCGGCCTTCACGTAGGATTCCCAGGACGCTTGTCATCGACTTTTATTTAAAGCTCAACCTAATGAACATGTGTACCGAGTTTCGTTCATTTTCGTTAAACCCGACAGGAGATGACCTACTAGCACTTTTTTGCGTCACTCTTTAGCCCCTCCCACTTCCAATTTTCCACGCTTTTTCACCGAACCTTTGAAATACGTAAATTTTCACCAGGCCTGACGTGGTCGCAAAAATCTGTGAGTTTTTGAGCATGGGAAAGGCCTCAAAAAGGCGATTCATTTGGCGGAAGAATAAGAATAATAACTCTTACAGTTTCAATAGGGTTCTTGCACAGTCGTGCTCGAACCCTAATAACTAGCCCCGCGAGCGGATCTGAACGGGTTCGAGCCGATGCGCGCTCGTCGGCGTGTGCCACGCCTCCTCGCTCGCCTCGCCCACGAACCCGTTCATTCACCGCTCGCGGGGCTAGTTATTTTCAGCGGCGTCCCCACGCATGTCGGTCTGAGGAGCCATCGCGACGTGTGCATGTAATACTATCTGCTGCCACCAGGGGGTGCTGAAAGTTGAATATTTTTATATAGACATGTTCAGGACAGGTCCCTGGTCTCACATATTAAGTTCTGTGCTTATCGGTAAATGTACAGCAAAGTTAGAGGGCACTTCCTGTTTAAAATGGCCGACTTCCTGTGGGTGAAAGTCTTGTCCGTAAAAGTGTTCAGGGAAGTTCACTTGCCTCACATTTCAATTTTCTTGCAGATCGGACAATGTTGGCCTTTAGCCACCAGGGGGCGCTGAAAGTTGAATATTTTCATATAAATGTCTTCAGGCCTGGCCTGTTATTAATGTGAGCAAGTTTGATTCAGATCGGACCAGAATTGGCAAAGTAATAACAGTTTGCTTATCTGCTGTCACTAGGGGGCGCTGAAAGTTGAATATTTTCATATAAATGTCTTCAGGCCTGGCCTGTTATCACTCACAGCAAGTTTGGTTCCGATCGGACCTTTCGTTGTAAAGTTATAAGAGTTTCGTTCTTCACTCACTTTAGCGCCCCCTATCTCGTGCGCCATACGATATTTAAAAAATCCTTCCAATTGTTTCTGTTCCTCAACTGGTCCACAGTGACCTCCCCAAGTTTGAAGGTGATCGCCCAAAAACTGTAGGAGGAGATAGATTTTGTAGCGCTGGTGTAATTTTCGTATGTTTTCTGCCACCACCAGGAGGCGCTGTTTTCAAAATGGACCATTTCTTCATAGTCTTCTTCAGAAACCACCCATCATCACTCACAGCAAGTTTGGTTCCGATCGGACCTTTCGTTGTAAAGTTATAAGAGTTTCGTTCTCTGTGGCGAAAAACCTGAATTTTCGCCAACTTTAGCGCCCCCTATCTCGTGCGCCATACGATATTTAAAAAATCCTTCCAATTGTTTCTGTTCCTCAACTTGTCCACAGTGACCTCCCCAAGTTTGAAGGTGATCGCTCAAAAACTGTAGGAGGAGATAGATTTTGTAGCGATGGTGTAAATTCGCCAAAAACGCCGCCGTTTTCGCGTTCAATCCAAGATGGCGGCCTTCCCGTAGGATTCCCAGGACGCTTGTCATCGACTTTTATTTAAAGCTCAACCTAATGAACATGTGTACCGAGTTTCGTTCATTTTCGTTAAACCCGACAGGAGATGACCTACTAGCACTTTTTTGCGTCACTCTGAGGCCCCTCCCACTTCCAATTTTCCACGCTTTTTCACCGAACCTTTGAAATACGTAAATTTTCACCAGGCCTGACGTGGTCGCAAAAATCTGTGAGTTTTTGGGCATGGGAAAGGCCTCAAAAAGGCGATTCATTTGGCGGAAGAATAAGAATAATAATAATAATGAAAATGAAAATAACTAGCCCCGCGAGCGGATCTGAACGGGTTCGAGCCGATGCGCGCTCGTCGGCGTGTGCCACGCCTCCTCGCTCGCCTCGCCCACGAACCCGTTCATTCACCGCTCGCGGGGCTAGTTATTTTCAGCGGCGTCCCCACGCATGTCGGTCTGAGGAGCCATCGCGACGTGTGCATGTAATACTATCTGCTGCCACCAGGGGGTGCTGAAAGTTGAATATAGACATGTTCAGGACAGGTCCCTGGTCTCACATATTAAGTTCTGTGCTTATCGGTAAATGTACAGCAAAGTTAGAGGGCACTTCCTGTTTAAAATGGCCGACTTCCTGTGGGTGAAAGTCGTGTCCGTAAAAGTGTTCAGGGAAGTTCACTTGCCTCACATTTCAATTTTCTTGCAGATCGGACAATGTTGGCCTTTAGCCACCAGGGGGCGCTGAAAGTTGAATATTTTCATATAAATGTCTTCAGGCCTGGCCTGTTATCACTCACAGCAAGTTTGATTCAGATCGGACCTTTCGTTGTAAAGTTATAAGAGTTTCGTTCTTCACCCACTTTAGCGCCCCCTATCTCGTGCGCCATACGATATTTAAAAAATCCTTCCAATTGTTTCTGTTCCTCAACTGGTCCACAGTGACCTCCCCAAGTTTGAAGGTGATCGCTCAAAAACTGTAGGAGGAGATAGATTTTGTAGCGCTGGTGTAATTTTCGTATGTTTTCTGCCACCACCAGGAGGCGCTGTTTTCAAAATGGACCATTTCTTCATAGTCTTCTTCAGACACCACCCATCATCACTCACAACAAGTTTGGTTCCGATCGGACCTTTCGTTGTAAAGTTATAAGAGTTTCGTTCTTCACTCACTTTAGCGCCCCCTATCTCGTGCGCCATGCGATATTTAAAAAATCCTTCCAATTGTTTCTGTTCCTCAACTGGTCCACAGTGATCTCCCCAAGTTTGAAGGTGATCGCTCAAAAACTGTAGGAGGAGATAGATTTTGTAGCGCTGGTGTAAATTCGCCAAAAACGCCGCCGTTTTCGCGGTCAATCCAAAATGGCCACCACCAGGAGGCGCTGTTTTCAAAATGGACCATTTCTTCATAGTCTTCTTCAGAAACCACCGATCATCACTCACAGCAAGTGTGGTTCCGATCGGACCTTTCGTTGTAAAGTTATAAGAGTTTCGTTCTCTGCGGCGAAACACCAGAATTTTCGCCAACTTTAGCGCCCCCTATCTCGTGCGCCATACGATATTTAAAAAATCCTTCCAATTGTTTCTGTTCCTCAACTGGTCCACAGTGACCTCCCCAAGTTTGAAGGTGATCGCTCAAAAACTGTAGGAGGAGATAGATTTTGTAGCGATGGTGTAAATTCGCCAAAATCGCCAAATAGTGAACGTTCAATCCAAGATGGCGGCTTCCCTGTTCGTTTTAGAGCATAGGTCTTCACTGGATTTTTTGACCGTCCTGACCTAAGGAACGTGTGTACCAAGTTTCGTGCATGTACGTTAAAGCTGATGTTCTGGGCAAACGCTTTTGTGGGGCGGAGCAGTTATTTGCCCCTCCCACTTCCAATTTTCCACGCTTTTTCCCCGAACCTTTGAAATACGTAAATTTTCACCAGGCCTGACGTGGTCGCAAAAATCTGTGAGTTTTTGAGCATGGGAAAGGCCTCAAAAAGGCGATTCATTTGGCGGAATAATAATAATAATAATAATAACTCTTACAGTTTCAATAGGGTTCTTGCACAGTCGTGCTCGAACCCTAATAATAATAATAAAAATAACTAGCCCCGCGAGCGGATCTGAACGGGTTCGAGCCGATGCGCGCTCGTCGGCGTGTGCCACGCCTCCTCGCTCGCCTCGCCCACGAACCCGTTCATTCACCGCTCGCGGGGCTAGTTATTTTCAGCGGCGTCCCCACGCATGTCGGTCTGAGGAGCCATCGCGACGTGTGCATGTAATACTATCTGCTGCCACCAGGGGGTGCTGAAAGTTGAATATTTTTATATAGACATGTTCAGGACAGGTCCCTGGTCTCACATATTCAGTTCTGTGCTTATCGGTAAATGTACAGCAAAGTTAGAGGGCACTTCCTGTTTAAAATGGCCGACTTCCTGTGGGTGAAAGTCGTGTCCGTAAAAGTGTTCAGGGAAGTTCACTTGCCTCACATTTCAATTTTCTTGCAGATCGGACAATGTTGGCCTTTAGCCACCAGGGGGCGCTGAAAGTTGAATATTTTCATATAAATGTCTTCAGGCCTGGCCTGTTATCACTCACAGCAAGTTTGATTCAGATCGGACCTTTCGTTGTAAAGTTATAAGAGTTTCGTTCTTCACTCACTTTAGCGCCCCCTATCTCGTGCGCGATACGATATTTAAAAAATCCTTCCAATTGTTTCTGTTCCTCAACTGGTCCACAGTGACCTCCCCAAGTTTGAAGGTGATCGCTCAAAAACTGTAGGAGGAGATAGATTTTGTAGCGCTGGTGTAATTTTCGTATGTTTTCTGCCACCACCAGGAGGCGCTGTTTTCAAAATGGACCATTTCTTCATAGTCTTCTTCAGACACCACCCATCATCACTCACATCAAGTTTGGTTCCGATCGGACCTTTCGTTGTAAAGTTATAAGAGTTTCGTTCTCTGCGGCGAAAAACCTGAATTTTCGCCAACTTTAGCGCCCCCTATCTCGTGCGCCATACGATATTTAAAAAATCCTTCCAATTGTTTCTGTTCCTCAACTGGTCCACAGTGACCTCCCCAAGTTTGAAGGTGATCGCTCAAAAACTGTAGGAGGAGATAGATTTTGTAGCGATGGTGTAAATTCGCCAAAAACGCCGCCATTTTCGCCTTCAATCCAAAATGGCGGCCTTCACGTAGGATTCCCAGGACGCTTGTCATCGACTTTTATTTAAAGCTCAACCTAATGAACATGTGTACCGAGTTTCGTTCATTTTCGTTAAACCCGACAGGAGATGACCTACTAGCACTTTTTTGCGTCACTCTGAAGCCCCTCCCACTTCCAATTTTCCACGCTTTTTCACCGAACCTTTGAAATACGTAAATTTTCACCAGGCCTGACGTGGTCGCAAAAATCTGTGAGTTTTTGAGCATGGGAAAGGCCTCAAAAAGGCGATTCATTTGGCGGAAGAATAAGAATAATAATAATAACTAGGACCGCTCGCGTACTCGCTGTCATGAAAGGGCCCTCGCCCCCCGCGCAACTCGGGGAGCGCAGCCTTTCCCCGACCCGGCCGTCTCGCTTACTCGACGGTAGGCTTGCTTTATTTTCGTTCAGGGACACACTCTGTGCCACATTCCATGAATGCATTTACGTGTCAAGTTTTTCGTAAGTGCGACTTTTCAGTCTAGAACAGGTGTGCTAAGTTTGGCGGGGCTAGCTCAAATGTGCTAGGACTAGTTTGTTGAAAAGTAAAAGTTAGTCATTATTTTGTTATACCAGTAATTAGTATAACATCAACAGCATATGATTATTAATCTGAAACAATCACCAAAAATACACAAATTAAGTTTGACTCAAACATCCTGTGTTGATGACAGTCTCACAGCATCTGAATTGCTCTAAACACATCAAACCTGAGTCACTTCACAGTATTTCATGGTCAATGTCGCCATCTAGCGGGCAAAATAAATCACTGCAGTACTCTTGACGAACAGATGGCATTTAACAGTGACACAGAGAGAGAAAAAAAACCTGCATTCAATGTAACGCTTACTTCAGATTGTCCTATATTTGTTAAAAAATTTGCTTCAGAGCGTCCTTTATTTTTTCAAAATGAGATAAAATTCTCCAACACGCCTGATGCATACCTTGCACAGAGAACTCAGAAAGCTGCTCCCGCCGGGATTCGAACTTGTTTGTGTTTGAGCTCTCAGGCTTGAATCGCAGGGAGTTACCCCTTAAGCTATGTGCCCAGCTCGGTCAAAGCACTGGCGTTACCGAGCCACAATGACTCTGTTCTGCATCCAACCAAAAAAAGAAAAAACTGCTCCCGCCGGGATTCGAACCTGTTTGGTTGAGCATTCGGCCTGGAGGGTTATTTAAAGGTCAACTTTATTGGACCACTGAGGCCACCCCTTTTGAGGTAGAGAAAATCTTTTGATAACTTTTAATCATTAACTTGTCTAGAACGCGTGTGCTAAGTTTGGCGGGGCTAGGTCAAACGTGCTAGGAGGAGTTCGTTCAAATGCATCGATAGGTCATTTTTGGTTTTTCCAAAATGGCCGACTTCTGGGTGGGCGGGGCTAATGGAAGTAAATTAGAAATTTGTTTGGAATCACGAGAGCAACACACTGGACCAAGTTTGATTCAAATTGGAACAACTATGTTTGACTTAGACCTAAAAAACTAACATTTTAGCTGAAATTTAAGGTAAACTTTGTTGGACCACTGAGGCCACGCCTTTTGAGTTAGAGAAATTCTTTTGATAACTTTTGATCATCAACTTGTCTAGAACACGTGTGCTAAGTTTGGCGGGGCTAGGTCAAACGTGCTAGGAGGAGTTCGTTCAAATGCATAGACTAGTCATTTTCGTTTTTCCAAAATGGCCGACTTCTGGGTGGGCGGAGCTAATGGAAGTAAATTAGAAAATTGTTTGGAATCATAAGAGCTACATCTGTACCAAATTTGGTTTGAATTGGAACAACTATGTGTGACTTAGACACAAAAAATAAAAAAAATTAGCATGTTAGCATTTCAAAAATTCCAAAAAATTCCTCAAGAAAATTCGGACTAAGCCTAATACACTCACCAAATTTCATCCCGATCGGACTACGTTTGTCTCACCATAACCCGACTTCTGGGGGCGCTGTGGTTTTTCCAAAATGGCCGACTTATGGGTGGGCGGAGCTAATGGAAGTACATTAGAAATTTGTTTGGAATCATAAGAGCAACAACTGTCCCAAGTTTGGTTCAGATTGGAACAACTATATGTGACTTAAACACAAAAGAAAAAATGAAAAAATTTGCATTTTATGCAAATTTGAGCACTTTATCTCGCGTCAAAAAATCCCAAAATATTCCTCAAGAAAATTTGGACTATGCTTAACACACTCATTAAATTTCGTCCAAATCGGGCTACTTTTGTGTCATCCTAACCCGACTTCTGGGGGCGCTGTCGAGCCCTGGGGCTAGGCACGGGTTAGGGCCCTATGCCACTATCGCATTTTTTGCATACCCGACCTCCATGCCAAATTTCAAGAGAATTCATCCATGGGAACCCCCTCAAAATTGACCGCAACGTCGGAGAAAATAATAATAATAATAATAATAATCTCAACAATAACAATAGGTTCCTCGCACTTCGTGCCAGGAGCCGTTGGCCCTGGCACATTCGTGCTCGGGCCCTAACTAGGACCGCTCGCGTACTCGCTGTCATGAAAGGGCCCTCGCCCCCCGCGCAACTCGGGGAGCGCAGCCTTTCCCCGACCCGGCCGTCTCCCTCACTCGACGGTAGGCTTGCTTTATTTTCGTTCAGGGACACACTCTGTGCCACATTCCATGAATGCATTTACGTGTCAAGTTTTTCGTAAGTGCGACTTTTCAGTCTAGAACAGGTGTGCTAAGTTTGGCGGGGCTAGCTCAAATGTGCTAGGACTAGTTTGTTGAAAAGTAAAAGTTAGTCATTATTTTGTTATACCAGTAATTAGTATAACATTAACAGCATATGATTATTATTCTGAAACAATCACCAAAAATACACAAATTAAGTTTGACACAAACATCCTGTGTTGATGACAGTCTCACAGCATCTGAATTGCTCTAAACACATCATTGCTGAGTCACTTCACAGTATTTCATGGTCAATGTCGCCATCTAGCGGGCAAAATAAATCACTGCAGTACTCTTGACGAACAGATGGCATTTAACAGTGACACAGTGAGAGAAAAAAAACCTGCATTCAATGTAACGCTTACTTCAGATTGTCCTATATTTGTTAAAAAATTTGCTTCAGAGCGTCCTTTATTTTTTCAAAATGAGATAAAATTCTCCAACACGCCTGATGCATACCTTGCACAGAGAACTCAGAAAGCTGCTCCCGCCGGGATTCGAACTTGTTTGTGTTTGAGCTCTCAGGCTTGAATCGCAGGGAGTTACCCCTTAAGCTATGTGCCCAGCTCGGTCAAAGCACTGGCGTTACCGAGCTACAATGACTCTGTTCTGCATCCAACCAAAAAAAAAGAAAAAACTGCTCCCGCCGGGATTCGAACCTGTTTGGTTGAGCATTCGGCCTGGAGGGTTATTTAAAGGTCAACTTTATTGGACCACTGAGGCCACCCCTTTTGAGGTAGAGAAAATCTTTTGATAACTTTTAATCATTAACTTGTCTAGAACGCGTGTGCTAAGTTTGGCGGGGCTAGGTCAAACGTGCTAGGAGGAGTTCGTTCAAATGCATAGATAGGTCATTTTTGATTTTTCCAAAATGGCTGACTTCTGGGAGGGCGGGGCTAATGGAAGTAAATTAGAAATTTGTTTGGAATCACGAGAGCAACACACTGGACCAAGTTTGATTCAAATTGGAACAACTATGTTTGACTTAGAACTAAAAAACTAACATTTTAGCTGAAATGTAAGGTAAACTTTGTTGGACCACTGAGGCCACGCCTTTTGAGTTAGAGAAATTCTTTTGATAACTTTTGATCATCAACTTGTCTAGAACACGTGTGTTAAGTTTGGCCGGGCTAGGTCAAACGTGCTAGGAGGAGTTCGTTCAAATGCATAGACTAGTCATTTTCGTTTTTCCAAAATGGCCGACTTCTGGGTGGGCGGAGCTAATGGAAGTAAATTAGAAAATTGTTTGGAATCATAAGAGCTACATCTGTACCAAGTTTGGTTTGAATTGGAACAACTATGTGTGACTTAGACACAAAAAATAAAAAAAATTAGCATGTTAGCATTTCAAAAATTCCCAAAAATTCCTCAAGAAAATTCGGACTAAGCCTAACACACTCACCAAATTTCATCCCGATCGGACTACGTTTGTCTCACCATAACCCGACTTCTGGGGGCGCTGTGGTTTTTCCAAAATGGCCGACTTATGGGTGGGCGGAGCTAATGGAAGTACATTAGAAATTTGTTTGGAATCCTAAGAGCAACAAGTGTCCCAAGTTTGGTTCTGATTGGAACAACTATATGTGACTTAAACACAAAAGAAAAAATGAAAAAATTTGCATTTTATGCAAATTTGAGCACTTTATCTCGCGTCAAAAAATCCCAAAATATTCCTCAAGAAAATTTGGACTATGCTTAACACACTCATTAAATTTCGTCCAAATCGGGCTACTTTTGTGTCATCCTAACCCGACTTCTGGGGGCGCTGTCGAGCCCTGGGGCTAGGCACGGGTTAGGGCCCTATGCCACTATCGCATTTTTTGCATACCCGACGTCCATGCCAAATTTCAAGAGAATTCATCCATGGGAACCCCCTCAAAATTGACCGCAACGTCGGAGAAAATAATAATAATAACTAGGACCGCTCGCGTACTCGCTGTCATGAAAGGGCCCTCGCCCCCCGCGCAACTCGGGGAGCGCAGCCTTTCCCCGACCCGGCCGTCTCGCTCACTCGACGGTAGGCTTGCTTTATTTTCGTTCAGGGACACACTCTGTGCCACATTCCATGAATGCATTTACGTGTCAAGTTTTTCGTAAGTGCGACTTTTCAGTCTAGAACAGGTGTGCTAAGTTTGGCGGGGCTAGCTCAAATGTGCTAGGACTAGTTTGTTGAAAAGTAAAAGTTAGTCATTATTTTGTTATACCAGTAATTAGTATAACATTAACAGCATATGATTATTAATCTGAAACAATCACCAAAAATACACAAATTAAGTTTGACTCAAACATCCTGTGTTGATGACAGTCTCACAGCATCTGAATTGCTCTAAACACATCAAACCTGATTCACTTCACAGTATTTCATGGTCAATGTCGCCATCTAGCGGGCAAAATAAATCACTGCAGTACTCTTGACGAACAGATGGCATTTAACAGTGACACAGTGAGAGAAAAAAAACCTGCATTCAATGTAACGCTTACTTCAGATTGTCCTATATTTGTTAAAAAATTTGCTTCAGAGCGTCCTTTATTTTTTCAAAATGAGATAAAATTCTCCAACACGCCTGATGCATACCTTGCACAGAGAACTCAGAAAGCTGCTCCCGCCGGGATTCGAACTTGTTTGTGTTTGAGCTCTCAGGCTTGAATCGCAGGGAGTTACCCCTTAAGCTATGTGCCCAGCTCGGTCAAAGCACTGGCGTTACCGAGCTACAATGACTCTGTTCTGCATCCAACCAAAAAAAAAGAAAAAACTGCTCCCGCCGGGATTCGAACCTGTTTGGTTGAGCATTCGGCCTGGAGGGTTATTTAAAGGTCAACTTTATTGGACCACTGAGGCCACCCCTTTTGAGGTAGAGAAAATCTTTTGATAACTTTTAATCATTAACTTGTCTAGAACGCGTGTGCTAAGTTTGGCGGGGCTAGGTCAAACGTGCTAGGAGGAGTTCGTTCAAATGCATAGATAGGTCATTTTTGATTTTTCCAAAATGGCTGACTTCTGGGAGGGCGGGGCTAATGGAAGTAAATTAGAAATTTGTTTGGAATCACGAGAGCAACACACTGGACCAAGTTTGATTCAAATTGGAACAACTATGTTTGACTTAGAACTAAAAAACTAACATTTTAGCTGAAATGTAAGGTAAACTTTGTTGGACCACTGAGGCCACGCCTTTTGAGTTAGAGAAATTCTTTTGATAACTTTTGATCATCAACTTGTCTAGAACACGTGTGTTAAGTTTGGCCGGGCTAGGTCAAACGTGCTAGGAGGAGTTCGTTCAAATGCATAGACTAGTCATTTTCGTTTTTCCAAAATGGCCGACTTCTGGGTGGGCGGAGCTAATGGAAGTAAATTAGAAAATTGTTTGGAATCATAAGAGCTACATCTGTACCAAGTTTGGTTTGAATTGGAACAACTATGTGTGACTTAGACACAAAAAATAAAAAAAATTAGCATGTTAGCATTTCAAAAATTCCAAAAAATTCCTCAAGAAAATTCGGACTAAGCCTAACACACTCACCAAATTTCATCCCGATCGGACTACGTTTGTCTCACCATAACCCGACTTCTGGGGGCGCTGTGGTTTTTCCAAAATGGCCGACTTATGGGTGGGCGGAGCTAATGGAAGTACATTAGAAATTTGTTTGGAATCCTAAGAGCAACAAGTGTCCCAAGTTTGGTTCTGATTGGAACAACTATATGTGACTTAAACACAAAAGAAAAAATGAAAAAATTTGCATTTTATGCAAATTTGAGCACTTTATCTCGCGTCAAAAAATCCCAAAATATTCCTCAAGAAAATTTGGACTATGCTTAACACACTCATTAAATTTCGTCCAAATCGGGCTACTTTTGTGTCATCCTAACCCGACTTCTGGGGGCGCTGTCGAGCCCTGGGGCTAGGCACGGGTTAGGGCCCTATGCCACTATCGCATTTTTTGCATACCCGACCTCCATGCCAAATTTCAAGAGAATTCATCCATGGGAACCCCCTCAAAATTGACCGCAACGTCGGAGAAAATAATAATAATAATAATAATAATAATAATAATAACTAGGACCGCTCGCGTACTCGCTGTCATGAAAGGGCCCTCGCCCCCCGCGCAACTCGGGGAGCGCAGCCTTTCCCCGACCCGGCCGTCTCGCTCACTCGACGGTAGGCTTGCTTTATTTTCGTTCAGGGACACACTCTGTGCCACATTCCATGAATGCATTTACGTGTCAAGTTTTTCGTAAGTGCGACTTTTCAGTCTAGAACAGGTGTGCTAAGTTTGGCGGGGCTAGCTCAAATGTGCTAGGACTAGTTTGTTGAAAAGTAAAAGTTAGTCATTATTTTGTTATACCAGTAATTAGTATAACATTAACAGCATATGATTATTAATCTGAAACAATCACCAAAAATACACAAATTAAGTTTGACTCAAACATCCTGTGTTGATGACAGTCTCACAGCATCTGAATTGCTCTAAACACATCAAACCTGAGTCACTTCACAGTATTTCATGGTCAATGTCGCCATCTAGCGGGCAAAATAAATCACTGCAGTACTCTTGACGAACAGATGGCATTTAACAGTGACACAGAGAGAGAAAAAAAACCTGCATTCAATGTAACGCTTACTTCAGATTGTCCTATATTTGTTAAAAAATTTGCTTCAGAGCGTCCTTAATTTTTTCAAAATGAGATAAAATTCTCCAACACGCCTGATGCATACCTTGCACAGAGAACTCAGAAAGCTGCTCCCGCCGGGATTCGAACTTGTTTGTGTTTGAGCTCTCAGGCTTGAATCGCAGGGAGTTACCCCTTAAGCTATGTGCCCAGCTCGGTCAGAGCACTGGCGTTACCGAGCCACAATGACTCTGTTCTGCATCCAACCAAAAAAAAAGAAAAAACTGCTCCCGCCGGGATTCGAACCTGTTTGGTTGAGCATTCGGCCTGGAGGGTTATTTAAAGGTCAACTTTATTGGACCACTGAGGCCACCCCTTTTGAGGTAGAGAAAATCTTTTGATAACTTTTAATCATTAACTTGTCTAGAACGCGTGTGCTAAGTTTGGGGGGGCTAGGTCAAACGTGCTAGGAGGAGTTCGTTCAAATGCATAGATAGGTCATTTTTGGTTTTTCCAAAATGGCCGACTTCTAGGTGGGCGGGGCTAATGGAAGTAAATTAGAAATTTGTTTGGAATCACGAGAGCAACACACTGGACCAAGTTTGATTCAAATTGGAACAACTATGTTTGACTTAGACCTAAAAAACTAACATTTTAGCTGAAATTTAAGGTAAACTTTGTTGGACCACTGAGGCCACGCCTTTTGAGTTAGAGAAATTCTTTTGATAACTTTTGATCATCAACTTGTCTAGAACACGTGTGCTAAGTTTGGCGGGGCTAGGTCAAACGTGCTAGGAGGAGTTCGTTCAAATGCATAGACTAGTCATTTTAGTTTTTCCAAAATGGCCGACTTCTGGGTGGGCGGAGCTAATGGAAGTAAATTAGAAAATTGTTTGAAATCATAAGAGCAAGAACTGTACCAAGTTTGGTTTGAATTGGAACAACTACGTGTGACTTAGACACAAAAAAAAAAAAAAATTAGCATGTTAGCATTTCAAAAATTCCAAAAAATTCCTCAAGAAAATTCGGACTAAGCCTAACACACTCACCAAATTTCATCCTGATCGGACTACGTTTGTCTCACCATAACCCGACTTCTGGGGGCGCTGTCGAGCCCTGGGGCTAGGCACGGGTTAGAGTTCTATGCTAATATCTTAGTCTTTGCCTACCCCACGTTCATGCCAAATTTCAAGAGTTTTTATGCACGTTAACCCACTCAAAAATGAGAACAAATTTGTATAAAAGTGCAATTTTAAGGTCAAATTTGTTGGACCACTGAGGCCACCCCTTTTGAGTTAGAGAAACTCTTTTGATAACTTTTGATCATCAACTTGTCTAGAACATGTGTGCTAAGTTTGGTGGGGCTATCTCATACGTGCTAGGAGGAGTTCGTTCAAAAGTAAACACTAGTCATTTTCGTTTTTCCAAAATGGCCGACTTCTGGGTGGGCGGAGCTAATGGAAGTACATTAGAAATTTGTTTGGAATCATAAGAGCAACAACTGTCCCAAGTTTGGTTCAGATTGCAACAACTATATGTGACTTAAACACAAAAGAAAAAATGAAAAAATTTGCATTTTATGCAAATTTGAGCACTTTATCTCGCGTCAAAAAATCCCAAAATATTCCTCAAGAAAATTTGGACTATGCTTAACACACTCATTAAATTTCGTCCAAATCGGGCTACTTTTGTGTCATCCTAACCCGACTTCTGGGGGCGCTGTCGAGCCCTGGGGCTAGGCACGGGTTAGGGCCCTATGCCACTATCGCATTTTTTGCATACCCGACGTTCATGCCAAATTTCAAGAGAATTCATCCATGGGAACCCCCTCAAAATTGACCGCAACGTCGGAGAAAATAATAATAATAATAATCTTAACAGGAACAATAGGTTCCTCGCACTTCGTGCCAGGAGCCGTTGGCCCTGGCACATTCGTGCTCGGGCCCTAATAATAATCTCAACAATAACAATAGGTTCCTCGCACTTCGTGCCAGGAGCCGTTGGCCCTGGCACATTCGTGCTCGGGCCCTAATAATAACTAGGACCGCTCGCGTACTCGCTGTCATGAAAGGGCCCTCGCCCCCCGCGCAACTCGGGGAGCGCAGCCTTTCCCCGACCCGGCCGTCTCGCTCACTCGACGGTAGGCTTGCTTTATTTTCGTTCAGGGACACACTCTGTGCCACATTCCATGAATGCATTTACGTGTCAAGTTTTTCGTAAGTGCGACTTTTCAGTCTAGAACAGGTGTGCTAAGTTTGGCGGGGCTAGCTCAAATGTGCTAGGACTAGTTTGTTGAAAAGTAAAAGTTAGTCATTATTTTGTTATACCAGTAATTAGTATAACATCAACAGCATATGATTATTAATCTGAAACAATCACCAAAAATACACAAATTAAGTTTGACTCAAACATCCTGTGTTGATGACAGTCTCACAGCATCTGAATTGCTCTAAACACATCATTGCTGAGTCACTTCACAGTATTTCATGGTCAATGTCGCCATCTAGCGGGCAAAATAAATCACTGCAGTACTCTTGACGAACAGATGGCATTTAACAGTGACACAGAGAGAGAAAAAAAACCTGAATTCAATGTAACGCTTACTTCAGATTGTCCTATATTTGTTAAAAAATTTGCTTCAGAGCGTCCTTTATTTTTTCAAAATGAGATAAAATTCTCCAACACGCCTGATGCATACCTTGCACAGAGAACTCAGAAAGCTGCTCCCGCCGGGATTCGAACTTGTTTGTGTTTGAGCTCTCAGGCTTGAATCGCAGGGAGTTACCCCTTAAGCTATGTGCCCAGCTCGGTCAAAGCACTGGCGTTACCGAGCCACAATGACTCTGTTCTGCATCCAACCAAAAAAAGAAAAAACTGCTCCCGCCGGGATTCGAACCTGTTTGGTTGAGCATTCGGCCTGGAGGGTTATTTAAAGGTCAACTTTATTGGACCACTGAGGCCACCCCTTTTGAGGTAGAGAAAATCTTTTGATAACTTTTAATCATTAACTTGTCTAGAACGCGTGTGCTAAGTTTGGCGGGGCTAGGTCAAACGTGCTAGGAGGAGTTCGTTCAAATGCATCGATAGGTCATTTTTGGTTTTTCCAAAATGGCCGACTTCTGGGTGGGCGGGGCTAATGGAAGTAAATTAGAAATTTGTTTGGAATCACGAGAGCAACACACTGGACCAAGTTTGATTCAAATTGGAACAACTATGTTTGACTTAGACCTAAAAAACTAACATTTTAGCTGAAATTTAAGGTAAACTTTGTTGGACCACTGAGGCCACGCCTTTTGAGTTAGAGAAATTCTTTTGATAACTTTTGATCATCAACTTGTCTAGAACACGTGTGCTAAGTTTGGCGGGGCTAGGTCAAACGTGCTAGGAGGAGTTCGTTCAAATGCATAGACTAGTCATTTTCGTTTTTCCAAAATGGCCGACTTCTGGGTGGGCGGAGCTAATGGAAGTAAATTAGAAAATTGTTTGGAATCATAAGAGCTACATCTGTACCAAATTTGGTTTGAATTGGAACAACTATGTGTGACTTAGACACAAAAAATAAAAAAAATTAGCATGTTAGCATTTCAAAAATTCCAAAAAATTCCTCAAGAAAATTCGGACTAAGCCTAATACACTCACCAAATTTCATCCCGATCGGACTACGTTTGTCTCACCATAACCCGACTTCTGGGGGCGCTGTGGTTTTTCCAAAATGGCCGACTTATGGGTGGGCGGAGCTAATGGAAGTACATTAGAAATTTGTTTGGAATCATAAGAGCAACAACTGTCCCAAGTTTGGTTCAGATTGGAACAACTATATGTGACTTAAACACAAAAGAAAAAATGAAAAAATTTGCATTTTATGCAAATTTGAGCACTTTATCTCGCGTCAAAAAATCCCAAAATATTCCTCAAGAAAATTTGGACTATGCTTAACACACTCATTAAATTTCGTCCAAATCGGGCTACTTTTGTGTCATCCTAACCCGACTTCTGGGGGCGCTGTCGAGCCCTGGGGCTAGGCACGGGTTAGGGCCCTATGCCACTATCGCATTTTTTGCATACCCGACCTCCATGCCAAATTTCAAGAGAATTCATCCATGGGAACCCCCTCAAAATTGACCGCAACGTCGGAGAAAATAATAATAATAACTAGGACCGCTCGCGTACTCGCTGTCATGAAAGGGCCCTCGCCCCCCGCGCAACTCGGGGAGCGCAGCCTTTCCCCGACCCGGCCGTCTCGCTCACTCGACGGTAGGCTTGCTTTATTTTCGTTCAGGGACACACTCTGTGCCACATTCCATGAATGCATTTACGTGTCAAGTTTTTCGTAAGTGCGACTTTTCAGTCTAGAACAGGTGTGCTAAGTTTGGCGGGGCTAGCTCAAATGTGCTCGGACTAGTTTGTTGAAAAGTAAAAGTTAGTCATTATTTTGTTATACCAGTAATTAGTATAACATTAACAGCATATGATTATTAATCTGAAACAATCACCAAAAATACACAAATTAAGTTTGACTCAAACATCCTGTGTTGATGACAGTCTCACAGCATCTGAATTGCTCTAAACACATCATTGCTGAGTCACTTCACAGTATTTCATGGTCAATGTCGCCATCTAGCGGGCAAAATAAATCACTGCAGTACTCTTGACGAACAGATGGCATTTAACAGTGACACAGAGAGAGAAAAAAAACCTGCATTCAATGTAACGCTTACTTCAGATTGTCCTATATTTGTTAAAAAATTTGCTTCAGAGTGTCCTTTATTTTTTCAAAATGAGATAAAATTCTCCAACACGCCTGATGCATACCTTGCACAGAGAACTCAGAAAGCTGCTCCCGCCGGGATTCGAACTTGTTTGTGTTTGAGCTCTCAGGCTTGAATCGCAGGGAGTTACCCCTTAAGCTATGTGCCCAGCTCGGTCAAAGCACTGGCGTTACCGAGCCACAATGACTCTGTTCTGCATCCAACCAAAAAAAGAAAAAACTGCTCCCGCCGGGATTCGAACCTGTTTGGTTGAGCATTCGGCCTGGAGGGTTATTTAAAGGTCAACTTTATTGGACCACTGAGGCCACCCCTTTTGAGGTAGAGAAAATCTTTTGATAACTTTTAATCATTAACTTGTCTAGAACGCGTGTGCTAAGTTTGGCGGGGCTAGGTCAAACGTGCTAGGAGGAGTTCGTTCAAATGCATCGATAGGTCATTTTTGGTTTTTCCAAAATGGCCGACTTCTGGGTGGGCGGGGCTAATGGAAGTAAATTAGAAATTTGTTTGGAATCACGAGAGCAACACACTGGACCAAGTTTGATTCAAATTGGAACAACTATGTTTGACTTAGACCTAAAAAACTAACATTTTATCTGAAATTTAAGGTAAACTTTGTTGGACCACTGAGGCCACGCCTTTTGAGTTAGAGAAATTCTTTTGATAACTTTTGATCATCAACTTGTCTAGAACACGTGTGCTAAGTTTGGCGGGGCTAGGTCAAACGTGCTAGGAGGAGTTCGTTCAAATGCATAGACTAGTCATTTTCGTTTTTCCAAAATGGCCGACTTCTGGGTGGGCGGAGCTAATGGAAGTAAATTAGAAAATTGTTTGAAATCATAAGAGCAAGAACTGTACCAAGTTTGGTTTGAATTGGAACAACTACGTGTGACTTAGACACAAAAAATAAAAAAAATTAGCATGTTAGCATTTCAAAAATTCCAAAAAATTCCTAAAGAAAATTCGGACTAAGCCTAACACACTCACCAAATTTCATCCCGATCGGACTACTTTTGTCTCACCATAACCCGACTTCTGGGGGCGCTGTCGAGCCCTGGGGCTAGGCACGGGTTAGAGTTCTATGCTAATATCTTAGTCTTTGCCTACCCCACGTTCATGCCAAATTTCAAGAGTTTTTATGCACGTTAACCCACTCAAAAATGAGAACAAATTTGTATAAAAGTGCAATTTTAAGGTCAAATTTGTTGGACCACTGAGGCCACCCCTTTTGAGTTAGAGAAACTCTTTTGATAACTTTTGATCATCAACTTGTCTAGAACATGTGTGCTAAGTTTTGGTGGGGCTATCTCATACGTGCTAGGAGGAGTTCGTTCAAAAGTAAACACTAGTCATTTTCGTTTTTCCAAAATGGCCGACTTCTGGGTGGGCGGAGCTAATGGAAGTACATTAGAAATTTGTTTGGAATCATAAGAGCAACAACTGTCCCAAGTTTGGTTCAGATTGGAACAACTATATGTGACTTAAACACAAAAGAAAAAATGAAAAAATTTGCATTTTATGCAAATTTGAACACTTTATCTCGCGTCAAAAAATCCCAAAATATTCCTCAAGAAAATTTGGACTATGCTTAACACACTCATTAAATTTCGTCCAAATCGGGCTACTTTTGTGTCATCCTAACCCGACTTCTGGGGGCGCTGTCGAGCCCTGGGGCTAGGCACGGGTTAGGGCCCTATGCCACTATCGCATTTTTTGCATACCCGACCTCCATGCCAAATTTCAAGAGAATTCATCCATGGGAACCCCCTCAAAATTGACCGCAACGTCGGAGAAAATAATAATAATAATAATCTCAACAATAACAATAGGTTCCTCGCACTTCGTGCCAGGAGCCGTTGGCCCTGGCACATTCGTGCTCGGGCCCTAATAATAATAATCTCAACAATAACAATAGGTTCCTCGCACTTCGTGCCAGGAGCCGTTGGCCCTGGCACATTCGTGCTCGGGCCCTAATAATAATAATAACTAGGACCGCTCGCGTACTCGCTGTCATGAAAGGGCCCTCGCCCCCCGCGCAACTCGGGGAGCGCAGCCTTTCCCCGACCCGGCCGTCTCGCTCACTCGACGGTAGGCTTGCTTTATTTTCGTTCAGGGACACACTCTGTGCCACATTCCATGAATGCATTTACGTGTCAAGTTTTTCGTAAGTGCGACTTTTCAGTCTAGAACAGGTGTGCTAAGTTTGGCGGGGCTAGCTCAAATGTGCTAGGACTAGTTTGTTGAAAAGTAAAAGTTAGTCATTATTTTGTTATACCAGTAATTAGTATAACATTAACAGCATATGATTATTAATCTGAAACAATCACCAAAAATACACAAATTAAGTTTGACTCAAACATCCTGTGTTGATGACAGTCTCACAGCATCTGAATTGCTCTAAACACATCATTGCTGAGTCACTTCACAGTATTTCATGGTCAATGTCGCCATCTAGCGGGCAAAATAAATCACTGCAGTACTCTTGACGAACAGATGGCATTTAACAGTGACACAGTGAGAGAAAAAAAACCTGCATTCAATGTAACGCTTACTTCAGATTGTCCTATATTTGTTAAAAAATTTGCTTCAGAGCGTCCTTAATTTTTTCAAAATGAGATAAAATTCTCCAACACACCTGATGCATACCTTGCACAGAGAACTCAGAAAGCTGCTCCCGCCGGGATTCGAACTTGTTTGTGTTTGAGCTCTCAGGCTTGAATCGCAGGGAGTTACCCCTTAAGCTATGTGCCCAGCTCGGTCAAAGCACTGGCGTTACCGAGCTACAATGACTCTGTTCTGCATCCAACCAAAAAAAAAGAAAAAACTGCTCCCGCCGGGATTCGAACCTGTTTGGTTGAGCATTCGGCCTGGAGGGTTATTTAAAGGTCAACTTTATTGGACCACTGAGGCCACCCCTTTTGAGGTAGAGAAAATCTTTTGATAACTTTTAATCATTAACTTGTCTAGAACGCGTGTGCTAAGTTTGGCGGGGCTAGGTCAAACGTGCTAGGAGGAGTTCGTTCAAATGCATAGATAGGTCATTTTTGATTTTTCCAAAATGGCTGACTTCTGGGAGGGCGGGGCTAATGGAAGTAAATTAGAAATTTGTTTGGAATCACGAGAGCAACACACTGGACCAAGTTTGATTCAAATTGGAACAACTATGTTTGACTTAGAACTAAAAAACTAACATTTTAGCTGAAATGTAAGGTAAACTTTGTTGGACCACTGAGGCCACGCCTTTTGAGTTAGAGAAATTCTTTTGATAACTTTTGATCATCAACTTGTCTAGAACACGTGTGCTAAGTTTGGCGGGGCTAGGTCAAACGTGCTAGGAGGAGTTCGTTCAAATGCATAGACTAGTCATTTTCGTTTTTCCAAAATGGCCGACTTCTGGGTGGGCGGAGCTAATGGAAGTAAATTAGAAAATTGTTTGGAATCATAAGAGCTACATCTGTACCAAGTTTGGTTTGAATTGGAACAACTATGTGTGACTTAGACACAAAAAATAAAAAAAATTAGCATGTTAGCATTTCAAAAATTCCAAAAAATTCCTCAAGAAAATTCGGACTAAGCCTAACACACTCACCAAATTTCATCCCGATCGGACTACGTTTGTCTCACCATAACCCGACTTCTGGGGGCGCTGTGGTTTTTCCAAAATGGCGGACTTATGGGTGGGCGGAGCTAATGGAAGTACATTAGAAATTTGTTTGGAATCCTAAGAGCAACAACTGTCCCAAGTTTGGTTCAGATTGGAACAACTATATGTGACTTAAACACAAAAGAAAAAATGAAAAAATTTGCATTTTATGCAAATTTGAGCACTTTATCTCGCGTCAAAAAATCCCAAAATATTCCTCAAGAAAATTTGGACTATGCTCAACACACTCATTAAATTTCGTCCAAATCGGGCTACTTTTGTGTCATCCTAACCCGACTTCTGGGGGCGCTGTCAAGCCCTGGGGCTAGGCACGGGTTAGGGCCCTATGCCACTATCGCATTTTTTGCATACCCGACCTCCATGCCAAATTTCAAGAGAATTCATCCATGGGAACCCCCCCCTCAAAATTGACCGCAACGTCGGAGAAAATAATAATAATAATAATAATAATAATAATAATAATAATCTCAACAATAACAATAGGTTCCTCGCACTTCGTGCCAGGAGCCGTTGGCCCTGGCACATTCGTGCTCGGGCCCTAATAATAATCTCAACAGGAACAATAGGTTCCTCGCACTTCGTGCCAGGAGCCGTTGGCCCTGGCACATTCGTGCTCGGGCCCTAATAATCTCAACAATAACAATAGGTTCCTCGCACTTCGTGCCAGGAGCCGTTGGCCCTGGCACATTCGTGCTCGGGCCCTAATAATCTCAACAATAACAATAGGTTCCTCGCACTTCGTGCCAGGAGCCGTTGGCCCTGGCACATTCGTGCTCGGGCCCTAATAATAATAACTCTTTCAGTTTCAATAGGGTTCTTGCACAGTCGTGCTCGAACCCTAATAATAATAATAACTCTTTCAGTTTCAATAGGGTTCTTGCACAGTCGTGCTCGAACCCTAATAATAATAATAATAACTCTTTCAGTTTCAATAGGGTTCTTGCACAGTCGTGCTCGAACCCTAATAATAATAATAACTCTTCCGATTACAATAGGGTTCTTGCACAGTCGTGCTCGAACCCTAATAACTCTTACGATTACAATAGGGTTCTTGCACAGTCGTGCTCGAACCCTAACAAGCGGTGGTAACGGGTTCGAGCTTGACGCTTCGTCGCGACCCGCGCCCACCTCGTCGCTTGCGCCCTGATCTCGTCTCTCGTTCATTCGCTGCTTGCTGTCGTAGTTCTAATTGGCGCCGTCCGTGCGGATGTTGGGCTGTGGAGTAAAGTCATATATTATTTCCTGTTAAGTGCGTTACACTTTCTGTCGGGAGGACATTGTTTGCGTGTTCAGGATAGGTCCCTAACCTCACATACCAAGTTCCATGCAGAGCGGTCAATGTACAGTAAAGTTAGAGGGCACTTCCTGTTAAAATGGCTGACTTCCTGTTGGGTCAGAGCGTGTCTATTAACATGTTCAGGGAAGTTCCCTTGACACACATATAATGTTTCGTGGCGATCGGGCAATGTATGGCAAAGTTACATTCTACTTCCTGTTGCGGCGGATCCACTTCCTGTCAGGAAGTCATCTGTTGCTGACATGGTCGGAGCGGTTTTGTGGTCCCACATATCACGTATGAGGATTATACAACAATCCCTGTTATAGCAGCATAAAAAAGTGTGATATGTAATGTTATATCCAGCAACCAGGGGGCGCTGTTTTATAAATTGAAGATTTTCATATAGACTGCTTCAGGGTTGGACTGTAATCAATCCAAGAAAATTTGGTTCAGATTGGAACAGGATTTACAAAGTTATACCAGTTTCTTTAGTGTTGCACAGTAGATGGCAAAGTCTGCTGCCACCAGGGGGCGTCGTTAAGACATTGAATATTGTCTTATAGACTACTTCAAGGCATCAATCCAGGGAAGGACATTGGATCCTCCATCGCAAAGTTATAAGCGTTTTGTTGTCTGTTTTTACAAATCAGAATGTTTGCCAACTTTAGCGCCCCCTATCTTGTACGCCATGCGACATTTTAAAAAACCTTCACTAACTTTTGATCCTCAACTCGTCCACATTGACCTCGCCAAGTTTGAAGGTGATAGCACAAAAGCTCTAGGACAAGATAGATTTAATAGCAAATAAAATTCTTTCTGTTGCCACCAGGGGGCGCTGTTTTCGAAATTAAATATTTTCAGGTAGACTTGTTCAGGGTCGGACTGTCATCAATCCAAGGAAGTTTGGTTCAAATCGGAACAGGATTCACAAAGTTATCATCATACATGTACTTTTTTTGGGTAATATTCCTCTCACCACTAGAGGCGCTGTTTTCGAACGTGACCGTTTTTTCATATTCATCTTTAAGAACTATCGATCATGAACCACGGCAAGTTTGGTTCATATCTGACCTTCCAATGCAAAGTTATAAGAGATTTGGTCAACATCATAATGATCGCCAACTTTAGCGCCCCCTATCTCGTACGCCGTGCGACATTTTAGAAAGCTTTCACTAACTTTTGATCCTCAACTCGTCCACATTAACCTCGCCAAGTTTGAAGGTGATAGCACAAAAGCTCTAGGACAAGATAGATTTAATAGCAAATAAAATTCTTTCTGTTGCCACCAGGGGGCGCTGTTTTCGAAATTGAATATTTTCATGTAGACGTCGTCAGGACTGGAGGAACATCAATCCAAGGAAGTTTGGTTCAGTTTGGACCAGGACTCGCAAAGTTATAAGAGTTTGTTTTTTTGTCGCAAAAATCCGACTTTGCTCCGCCCACGCTGCTACACCGTTAAAGAATGCGCTATCATATTCAACACGCATCATCTACCATGTGTTTTCAATGTTTCAGTGTCATTTTGAGTGACACTTTTACAAACTCTGTAAAAGTTATTACCGAAATCGTAAATAAACTTTTTTTTTGTATATTCTCTTCCACCACCAGGAGGCGATGGTTTCAAACGTGATCATTTTTGCATAGGTGTCTTCAGCAACTACCCATCATCAATCATGGCAAGTTTGGCACCGACGTGACCTTCCATCGCAAAGTTATAAGCGTTTCGTTGAGTGTTGGGAAAATTTTGAATTTTCGCCAACTTTGGCGCCCCCTATCTCGTGCGCCATGCAATATTTCAAAAAACTTGTAAGATTAGATCGTACCTCAACTGGTCCACATCAACCACGCCAAGTTTGAAGGTGATTGCTCAAAAACTGTAGATTTTGGTATCTACGGCAAGTTATGCTGTAAATTCGCCAAAAACGCCTCCGTTTTCGCCTTCAATCCAAAATGGCAGCCTTCCTGTAGCTTTCACAGAAAACTTGTGATTGACTTTTGCCCATGGCACAACCTAATGAACGTGTGTACCAAGTTTCGTTCATGTACGTTATTCCCGACAGGAGTTGACCTAGTAGCACATTTTTGCGTCAGTCTGAAGCCCCGCCCACTTCCATTTTTTGACGCACATTCACCGAACCACTTTGGTTCGGCGATTTAAGTTAGGTCTGATGTTGTCCCAAAAATTCGCGAGGTTTGGGATACGTTTAGGCCTTCAAAAATGCACATTCCTCGTGTGAAGAATAATAATAATAACAAGCGGTGGTAACGGGTTCGAGCTTGACGCTACGTCGCGACCCGCGCCCACCTCGTCGCTTGCGCCCTGATCTCGTCTCTCGTTCATTCGCTGCTTGCTGTCGTAGTTCTAATTGGCGCCGTCCGTGCGGATGTTGGGCTGTGGAGTAAAGTCATATATTATTTCCTGTTAAGTGCGTTACACTTTCTGTCGGGAGGACATTGTTTGCGTGTTCAGGATAGGTCCCTGGCCTCACATACAAAGTTCCATGCAGAGCGGTCAATGTACAGTAAAGTTAGAGGGCACTTCCTGTTAAAATGGCTGACTTCCTGTTGGGTCAGAGCGTGTCTATTAACATGTTCAGGGAAGTTCCCTTGACACACATATAATGTTTCGTGGAGATAGGGCAACGTACGGCAAAGTTAAATTCTACTTCCTGTTTTGGCGTTCCACTTCCTGTTTGGAGTTTAGCTTTTGCAGACATGTCCAGGATAGGTTCCTGGTCTCACGTGTCAAGTTCCGTGCAGATTGATCAATGTACGGTAAAGTTACAGGGGACTTCCTGTTTAAAATGGCTGACTTCCTGTTTGGTCAAAGGCGTGTCCATTAACATGTTCAGGGAAGTTCTATTGACTCACATATCATGTTTCGTGGCGATCGGGCAATGTATGGCAAAGTTACATTCTACTTCCTGTTGCGGCGGATCCACTTCCTGTCAGGAAGTCGTCTGTTGCTGACATGGTCGGAGCGGTTTTGTGGTCCCACATATCACGTATGAGGATGATACAACAATCCCTGTTATAGCAGCATAAAAAAGTGTGATATGTAATGTTATATCCAGCAACCAGGGGGCGCTGTTTTTTAAATTGAAGATTTTCATATAGACTTTTTCAGGGTCAGACTGTCATCAATCCAAGGAAGTTTGGTTCTGATTGGAACAGGATTTATAAAGTTATACCAGTTTTTTTTGTGTTGCACAGTAGATGGCATAGTCTGCTGCCACCAGGGGGCGTCGTTAAGACATTGAATATTGTCTTATAGACTACTTCAAGGCATCAATCCAGGGAAGGACATTGGATCCTCCATCGCAAAGTTATAAGTGTTTCGTTGTCTGTTTTTACAAATCAGAATGTTTGCCAACTTTAGCGCCCCCTATCTCGTACGCCGTGCGACATTTACGAAAGCTTTCAATAACATTTGATCCTCAACTCGTCCACATTGACCTCGCCAAGTTTGAAGGTGATAGCACAAAAGCTCTAGGACAAGATAGATTTTATAGCAAATAAAATTCTTTCTGTTTCCACCAGGGGGCGCTGTTTTCGAAATTAAATATTTTCATCTAGACTTGTTCAGGGTCGGACTGTCATCGATCCAAGGAAGTTTGGTTCAAATCGGAACAGGATTCACAAAGTTATCATCATAAATGTACTTTTTTTGGGTAATAATCCTCTCACCACTAGAGGCGCTGTTTCCGAACGTGACAGTTTTTTTATATTCATCTTTAAGAACTATCGATCATGAACCACGGCAAGTTTGGTTCATATCTGACCTTCCAATGCAAAGTTATAAGAGATTTGGTCAACATCAGAATGTTTGCCAACTTTAGCGCCCCCTATCTCGTACGCCGTGCGACATTTTAGAAAGCTTTCAATAACATTTGATCCTCAACTCGTCCACATTGACCTCGCCAAGTTTGAAGGTGATAGCACAAAAGCTCTAGGACAAGATAGATTTTATAGCAAATAAAATTCTTTCTGTTGCCACCAGGGGGCGCTGTTTTCGAAATTGAATATTTTCATGTAGACGTCGTCAGGACTGGAGGAACATCAATCCAAGGAAGTTTGGTTCAGTTTGGACCAGGACTCGCAAAGTTATAAGAGTTTGTTTTTTTGTCGCAAAAATCCGACTTTGCTCCGCCCACGCTGCTACACCGTTAAAGAATGCGCTATCATATTCAACACGCATTATCTACCATGTGTTTTCAATGTTTCAGTGTCATTTTGAGTGACACTTTTACAAACTCTGTAAAAGTTATTACCGAAATCGTAAATTAACTTTTTTTTTGTATATTCTCTTCCACCACCAGGAGGCGATGGTTTCAAACGTGATCATTTTTGCATAGGTGTCTTCAGCAACTACCCATCATCAATCATGGCAAGTTTGGCTCCGACTTGACCTTCCATCGCAAAGTTATAAGCGTTTCGTTGCGTGTTGGGAAAATTTGGAATTTTCGCCAACTTTGGCGCCACCTATCTCGTGCGCCATGCAATATTTCAAAAAACTTTTCAGATTAGATCGTACCTCAACTGGTCCACATCGACCTCGCCAAGTTTGAAGGTGATTGCTCAAAAACTGTAGATTTTGGTATCTACGGCAAGTTATGCTGTAAATTCGCCAAAAACGCCTCCGTTTTCGCCTTCAATCCAAAATGGCGGCCTTCCTGTAGGTTTCACAGAAAACTTGTGATTGACTTTTGCCCATGGCACAACCTAATGAACGTGTGTACCAAGTTTCGTTCATGTACGTTATTCCCGACAGGAATTGACCTAGTAGCACTTTTTTGCGTCAGTCTGAAGCCCCGCCCACTTCCATTTTTTGACGCACATTCACCGAACCACTTTTTTACAAAATTTTCAGCGAGGTCTGATGTTGTCCCGAAAATTCGTGAGGTTTGGGATACGTTTAGGCCTTCAAAAAGGCACTTTTTTTGTGTGAAGAATAATAATAATAACTAGCACCGCAAGCGGTGGTAACGGGTTCGAGCTTGACGCTACGTCGCGACCCGCGCCCACCTCGTCGCTTGCGCCCTGATCTCGTCTCTCGTTCATTCGCTGCTTGCTGTCGTAGTTCTAATTGGCGCCGTCCTTGCGGATGTTGGGCTGTGGAGTAAAGTCATATATTATTTCCTGTTAAGTGCGTTACACTTTCTGTCGGGAGGACATTGTTTGCGTGTTCAGGATAGGTCCCTGGCCTCACATACCAAGTTCCGTGCAGAGCGGTCAATGTACAGTAAAGTTAGAGGGCACTTCCTGTTAAAATGGCTGACTTCCTGTTGGGTCAGAGCGTGTCTATTAACATGTTCAGGGAAGTTCCCTTGACACACATATAATGTTTCGTGGAGATAGGGCAACGTACGGCAAAGTTAAATTCTACTTCCTGTTTTGGCGTTCCACTTCCTGTTTGGAGTTTAGCTTTTGCAGACATGTCCAGGATAGGTTCCTGGCCTCACATGTCAAGTTCCGTGCAGATTGATCAATGTACGGTAAAGTTACAGGGCACTTCCTGTTTAAAATGGCTGACTTCCTGTTGGGTCAAAGGCGTGTCCATTAACATGTTCAGGGAAGTTCTATTGACTCACATACCATGTTTCGTGGCGATCGGGCAATGTATGGCAAAGTTACATTCTACTTCCTGTTGCGGCGGATCCACTTCCTGTCAGGAAGTCGTCTGTTGCTGACATGGTCGGAGCGGTTTTGTGGTCCCACATATCACGTATGAGGAGGATGCAACAATCCCTGTTATAGCAGCATAAAAAAGTTTGATATGTAATGTTATATCCAGCAACCAGGGGGCGCTGTTTTTTAAATTGAAGATTTTCATATAGACTTTTTCAGGGTCATACTGTCAATAATCCAAGGAAGTTTGGTTTAGATTGGAACAGGATTTACAAAGTTATACCAGTTTCTTTTGTGTTGCACAGTAGATGGCATAGTCTGCTGCCACCAGGGGGCGTCGTTAAGACATTGAATATTGTCTTATAGACTACTTCAAGGCATCAATCCAGGGAAGGACATTGGATCCTCCATCGCAAAGTTATAAGCGTTTTGTTGTCTGTTTTTACAAATCAGAATGTTTGCCAACTTTAGCGCCCCCTATCTCGTACGCCGTGCGACATTTAAAAAAACTTTCAATAACATTTGATCCTCAACTCGTCCACATTGACCTCGCCAAGTTTGAAGGTGATAGCACAAAAGCTCTAGGACAAGATAGATTTTATAGCAAATAAAATTCTTTCTGTGTCCACCAGGGGGCGCTGTTTTCGAAATTAAATATTTTCATGTAGAGTTGTTCAGGGTCGGACTGTCATTTTTCCAAGGAAGTTTGGTTCAAATTGGAACAGGATTCACAAAGTTATCATCATAAATGTACTTTTTTTGGGTAATAATCCTCTCACCACTAGAGGCGCTGTTTCTGAACGTGACCGTTTTTTCATATTCATCTTTAAGAACTATCGATCATGAACCATGGCAAGTTTGGTTCATATCTGACCTTCCAATGCAAAGTTATAAGAGATTTGATCAACATCAGAATGATCGCCAACTTTAGCGCCCCCTATCTCGTACGCCGTGCGACATTTTAGAAAGCTTTCACTAACTTTTGATCCTCAACTCGTCCACATTAACCTCGCCAAGTTTGAAGGTGATAGCACAAAAGCTCTAGGACAAGATAGATTTAATAGCAAATAAAATTCTTTCTGTTGCCACCAGGGGGCGCTGTTTTCGAAGTTGAATATTTTCATGTAGACGTCGTCAGGGCTGGAGGAACATCAATCCAAGGAAGTTTGGTTCAGTTTGGACCAGGACTCGCAAAGTTATAAGAGTTTGTTTTTTTGTCGCAAAAATCCGACTTTGCACCGCCCACGCTGCTACACCGTTAAAGAATGCGCTGTCATATTCAACACGCATCATCTACCATGTGTTTTCAATGTTTCAGTGTCATTTTGAGTGACACTTTTACAAACTCTGTAAAAGTTATTACCGAAATCGTAAATTAACTTTTTTTTTGTATATTCTCTTCCACCACCAGGAGGCGATGGTTTCAAACGTGATCATTTTTGCATAGGTGTCTTCAGCAACTACCCATCATCAATCATGGCAAGTTTGGCTCCGACTTGACCTTCCATCGCAAAGTTATAAGCGTTTCGTTGCGTGTTGGGAAAATTTGGAATTTTCGCCAACTTTGGCGCCACCAAATACGTCCGCTATGCGATATTTCAAAAAAAATTTCAGATTAGATCGTACCTCAACTGGTCCACATCAACCTCGCCAAGTTTGAAGGTGATTGCTCAAAAACTGTAGATTTTGGTATCTACGGCAAGTTATGCTGTAAATTCGCCAAAAACGCCTCCGTTTTCGCCTTCAATCCAAAATGGCGGCCTTACTGTAGGTTTCACAGAAAACTTGTGATTGACTTTTGCCCATGGCACAACCTAATGAACGTGTGTACCAAGTTTCGTTCATGTACGTTATTCCCGACAGGAGTTGACCTAGTAGCACTTTTTTGCGTCAGTCTAGAGCCCCGCCCACTTCCATTTTTTGACGCACATTCACCGAACCACTGTTTTACAAAATTTTCAGCGAGGTCTGATGTTGTCCCGAAAATTCGCGAGGTTTGGGATACGTTTAGGCCTTCAAAAAGGCACTTTTTTTGTGTGAAGAATAATAATAATAATAACTAGCACCGCAAGCGGTGGTAACGGGTTCGAGCTTGACGCTACGTCGCGACCCGCGCCCACCTCGTCGCTTGCGCCCTGATCTCGTCTCTCGTTCATTCGCTGCTTGCTGTCGTAGTTCTAATTGGCGCCATCCGTGCGGATGTTGGGCT
This sequence comes from Microchirus variegatus, assembly GCF_963457635.1. Lineage (NCBI taxonomy): Eukaryota > Metazoa > Chordata > Actinopteri > Pleuronectiformes > Soleidae > Microchirus > Microchirus variegatus. The sequence continues at coordinate 24,372,998 of NC_139809.1, forward strand.
GTGGAGTAAAGTCATATATTATTTCCTGTTAAGTAAGTTACACTTTCTGTCGGGAGGACATTGTTTGCGTGTTCAGGATAGGTCCCTGCCCTCACATACCAAGTTCCATGCAGAGCGGTCAATGTACAGTAAAGTTAGAGGGCACTTCCTGTTAAAATGGCTGACTTCCTGTTGGGTCAGAGCGTGTCTATTAACATGTTCAGGGAAGTTCCCTTGACACACATATAATGTTTCGTGGAGATAGGGCAACGTACGGCAAAGTTAAATTCTATTTCCTGTTTTGGCGTTCCACTTCCTGTTTGGAGTTTAGCTTTTGCAGACATGTCCAGGATAGGTTCCTGGTCTCACGTGTCAAGTTCCGTGCAGATTGATCAATGTACGGTAAAGTTACAGGGGACTTCCTGTTTAAAATGGCTGACTTCCTGTTTGGTCAAAGGCGTGTCCATTAACATGTTCAGGGAAGTTCTATTGACTCACATATCATGTTTCGTGGCGATCGGGCAATGTATGGCAAAGTTACATTCTACTTCCTGTTGCGGCGGATCCACTTCCTGTCAGGAAGTCATCTGTTGCTGACATGGTCGGAGCGGTTTTGTGGTCCCACATATCACGTATGAGGATGATACAACAATCCCTGTTATAGCAGCATAAAAAAGTGTGATATGTAATGTTATATCCAGCAACCAGGGGGCGCTGTTTTTTAAATTGAAGATTTTCATACAGACTTTTTCAGGGTCAGACTGTCATCAATCCAAGGAAGTTTGGTTCAGATTGGAACAGGATTTACAAAGTTATAGCAGTTTCTTTAGTGTTGCACAGTAGATGGCATAGTCTGCTGCCACCAGGGGGCGTCTTTAAGACATTGAATATTGTCATATAGACTACTCCAAGGCATCAATCCAGGGAAGGACATTGGATCCTCCATCGCAAAGTTATAAGCGTTTCGTTGTCTGTTTTTACAAATCAGAATGTTTGCCAACTTTAGCGCCCCCTATCTTGTACGCCATGCGACATTTTAAAAAGCCTTCACTAACTTTTGACCCTCAACTCGTCCACATTGACCTCACCAAATTTGAAGGTAATAGCACAAAAGCTCTAGGACAAGTACAGTCAAATGCCAAATGTAGTTATATCTGCTATCACCAGGGGGCACTGTTTTCTAAAGTGAATATTTACATGTAGACTTGTTCAGGGTCGGACTGTCATCGAACCAAGGAAGTTTGGTTCAAATCGGAACATGTTCCACAAAGTTATCATCATAAATGTACTTTTTTTGGGTAATAATACTCTCACCACTAGAGGCGCTGTTTCCGAACGTGACCGTTTTTTCATATTCATCTTTAAGACCTATCGATCATGAACCACGGCAAGTTTGGTTCATATCTGACCTTCCAATGCAAAGTTATAAGAGATTTGGTCAACATCAGAATGATCGCCAACTTTAGCGCCCCCTATCTCGTACGCCGTGCGACATTTTAGAAAGCTTTCACTAACTTTTGATCCTCAACTCGTCCACATTGACCTCGCCAAGTTTGAAGGTGATAGCACAAAAGCTCTAGGACAAGATAGATTTAATAGCAAATAAAATTCTTTCTGTTGCCACCAGGGGGCGCTGTTTTCGAAATTAAATATTTTCATGTAGACATTGTCAGGGCTGGAGGAACATCAATCCAAGGAAGTTTGGTTCAGTTTGGACCAGGACTCGCAAAGTTATAAGAGTTTGTTTTTTTGTCGCAAAAATCCGACTTTGCACCGCCCACGCTGCTACACCGTTAAAGAATGCGCTGTCATATTCAACACGCATCATCTACCATGTGTTTTCAATGTTTCAGTGTCATTTTGAGTGACACTTTTACAAACTCTGTAAAAGTTATTACCGAAATCGTAAATTAACTTTTTTTTTGTATATTCTCTTCCACCACCAGGAGGCGATGGTTTCAAACGTGATCATTTTTGCATAGGTGTCTTCAGCAACTACCCATCATCAATCATGGCAAGTTTGGCTCCGACTTGACCTTCCATCGCAAAGTTATAAGCGTTTCGTTGCGTGTTGGGAAAATTTGGAATTTTCGCCAACTTTGGCGCCACCAAATACGTCCGCTATGCGATATTTCAAAAAAAATTTCAGATTAGATCGTACCTCAACTGGTCCACATCGACCTCGCCAAGTTTGAAGGTGATTGCTCAAAAACTGTAGATTTTGGTATCTACGGCAAGTTATGCTGTAAATTCGCCAAAAACGCCTCCGTTTTCGCCTTCAATCCAAAATGGCGGCCTTACTGTAGGTTTCACAGAAAACTTGTGATTGACTTTTGCCCATGGCACAACCTAATGAACGTGTGTACCAAGTTTCGTTCATGTACGTTATTCCCGACAGGAGTTGACCTAGTAGCACTTTTTTGCGTCAGTCTAGAGCCCCGCCCACTTCCATTTTTTGACGCACATTCACCGAACCACTGTTTTACAAAATTTTCAGCGAGGTCTGATGTTGTCCCGAAAATTCGCGAGGTTTGGGATACGTTTAGGCCTTCAAAAAGGCACTTTTTTTGTGTGAAGAATAATAATAATAATAATAATAACTAGCACCGCAAGCGGTGGTAACGGGTTCGAGCTTGACGCTACGTCGCGACCCGCGCCCACCTCGTCGCTTGCGCCCTGATCTCGTCTCTCGTTCATTCGCTGCTTGCTGTCGTAGTTCTAATTGGCGCCGTCCGTGTGGATGTTGGGCTGTGGAGTAAAGTCATATATTATTTCCTGTTAAGTGCGTTACACTTTCTGTCGGGAGGACATTGTTTGCGTGTTCAGTATAGGTCCCTGGCCTCACATACCAAGTTCCGTGCAGAGCGGTCAATGTACGGTAAAGTTAGAGGGCACTTCCTGTTTAAAATGGCTGACTTCCTGTTGGGTCAGAGCGTGTCCATTAACATGTTCAGGGAAGTTCCCTTGACTCACATATAATGTTTCGTGGAGATATGGCAACGTACGGCAAAGTTAAATTCTACTTCCTGTTTTGGCGTTCCACTTCCTGTTTGGAGTTTAGCTTTTGCAGACATGTCCAGGATAGGTTCCTGGTCTCACGTGTCAAGTTCCGTGCAGATTGATCAATGTACGGTAAAGTTACAGGGGACTTCCTGTTTAAAATGGCTGACTTCCTGTTTGGTCAAAGGCGTGTCCATTAACATGTTCAGGGAAGTTCTATTGACTCACATATCATGTTTCGTGGCGATCGGGCAATGTATGGCAAAGTTACATTCTACTTCCTGTTGTGGCGGATCCACTTCCTGTCAGGAAGTCATCTGTTGCTGACATGGTCGGAGCGGTTTTGTGGTCCCACATATCACGTATGAGGATGATACAACAATCCCTGTTATAGCAGCATAAAAAAGTGTGATATGTAATGTTATATCCAGAAACCAGGGGGCGCTGTTTTTTAAATTGAAGATTTTCATACAGACTTTTTCAGGGTCAGACTGTCATCAATCCAAGGAAGTTTGGTTTAGATTGGAACAGGATTTACAAAGTTATACCAGTTTCTTTTGTGTTGCACAGTAGATGGCATAGTCTGCTGCCACCAGGGGGCGTCGTTAAGACATTGAATATTGTCATATAGACTACTCCAAGGCATCGATCCAGGGAAGGACATTGGATCCTCCATCGCAAAGTTATAAGTGTTTCGTTGTCTGTCTTTACAAATCAGAATGTTTGCCAACTTTAGCGCCCCCTATCTCGTACGCCGTGCGACATTTTAGAAAGCTTTCAATAACATTTGATCCTCAACTCGTCCACATTGACCTCGCCAAGTTTGAAGGTGATAGCATAAAAGCTCTAGGACAAGATAGATTTTATAGCAAATAAAATTCTTTCTGTTTCCACCAGGGGGCGCTGTTTTCGAAATTAAATATTTTCATGTAGACTTGTTCAGGGTCGGACTGTCATCGATCCAAGGAAGTTTGGTTCAAATCGGAACAGGATTCACAAAGTTATCATCATAAATGTACTTTTTTTGGGTAATAATCCTCTCACCACTAGAGGCGCTGTTTCCGAACGTGACCGTTTTTTCATATTCGTCTTTAAGAACTATCGATCATGAACCACGGCAAGTTTGGTTCATATCTGACCTTCCAATGCAAAGTTATAAGAGATTTGGTCAACATCAGAATGATCGCCAACTTTAGCGCCCCCTATCTTGTACGCCGTGCGACATTTTAGAAAGCTTTCACTAACTTTTGATCCTCAACTCGTCCACATTAACCTCGCCAAGTTTGAAGGTGATAGCACAAAAGCTCTAGGACAAGATAGATTTAATAGCAAAGAAAATTATTTCTGTTGCCACCAGGAGGCGCTGTTTTCGAAATTGAATATTTTCATGTAGACGTCGTCAGGGCTGGAGGAACATCAATCCAAGGAAGTTTGGTTCAGTTTGGACCAGGACTCGCAAAGTTATAAGAGTTTGTTTTTTTGTCGCAAAAATCCGACTTTGCTCCGCCCACGCTGCTACACCGTTAAAGAATGCGCTATCATATTCAACACGCATCATCTACCATGTGTTTTCAATGTTTCAGTGTCATTTTGAGTGACACTTTTACAAACTCTGTAAAAGTTATTACCGAAATCGTAAATAATCTTTTTTTTTGTATATTCTCTTCCACCACCAGGAGGCGATGGTTTCAAACGTGATCATTTTTGCATAGGTGTCTTCAGCAACTACCCATCATCAATCATGGCAAGTTTGGCACCGACTTGACCTTCCATCGCAAAGTTATAAGCGTTTCGTTGAGTGTTGGGAAAATTTTGAATTTTCGCCAACTTTGGCGCCCCCTATCTCGTGCGCCATGCAATATTTCAAAAAACTTGTCAGATTAGATCGTACCTCAACTGGTCCACATCAACCTCGCCAAGTTTGAAGGTGATTGCTCAAAAACTGTAGATTTTGGTATCTACGGCAAGTTATGCTGTAAATTCGCCAAAAACGCCTCCGTTTTCGCCTTCCATCCAAAATGGCGGCCTTCCTGTAGGTTTCACAGAAAACTTGTCCACGACTTTTATTTAAAGCTCAACCTAATGAACGTGTGTCCCAAGTTTCGTTCATGTACGTTATACCTGACAGGAGTTGACCTAGTAGAAGTGTTTTGCATCAGTCTTTAGCCCCGCCCACTTCCATTTTTTGACGCACATTCACCGAACCACTTTCGTTCGGCGATTTAAGCCAGGTCTGATGTTGTCCCGAAATTTCGTGAGGTTTGGGATCCGTTTAGGCCTTCAAAAAGGCACATTCCTCGTGTGAAGAATAATAATAATAATAAATATATTATTTCCTGTTAAGTGCGTTACACTTTCTGTCGGGAGGTCATTGTTTGCGTGTTCAGGATAGGTCCCTGGCCTCACATACCAAGTTCCATGCAGAGCGGTCAATGTACAGTAAAGTTAGAGGGCACTTCCTGTTAAAATGGCTGACTTCCTGTTGGGTCAGAGCGTGTCTATTAACATGTTCAGGGAAGTTCCCTTGACACACATATAATGTTTCGTGGAGATAGGGCAACGTACGGCAAAGTTAAATTCTACTTCCTGTTTTGGCGTTCCACTTCCTGTTTGGAGTTTAGCTTTTGCAGACATGTCCAGGATAGGTTCCTGGTCTCACGTGTCAAGTTCCGTGCAGATTGATCAATGTACGGTAAAGTTACAGGGGACTTCCTGTTTAAAATGGCTGACTTCCTGTTTGGTCAAAGGCGTGTCCATTAACATGTTCAGGGAAGTTCTATTGACTCACATATCATGTTTCGTGGCGATCGGGCAATGTATGGCAAAGTTACATTCTACTTCCTGTTGCGGCGGATCCACTTCCTGTCAGGAAGTCATCTGTTGCTGACATGGTCGGAGCGGTTTTGTGGTCCCACATATCACGTATGAGGATGATACAACAATCCCTGTTATAGCAGCATAAAAAAGTGTGATATGTAATGTTATATCCAGCAACCAGGGGGCGCTGTTTTTTAAATTGAAGATTTTCATACAGACTTTTTCAGGGTCAGACTGTCATCAATCCAAGGAAGTTTGGTTCAGATTGGAACAGGATTTACAAAGTTATACCAGTTTCTTTTGTGTTGCACAGTAGATGGCATAGTCTGCTGCCACCAGGGGGCGTCGTTAAGACATTGAATATTGTCATATAGACTACTCCAAGGCATCATTCCAGGGAAGGACATTGGATCCTCCATCGCAAAGTTATAAGTGTTTCGTTGTCTGTCTTTACAAATCAGAATGTTTGCCAACTTTAGCGCCCCCTATATCGTACGCCGTGCGACATTTTAGAAAGCTTTCAATAACATTTGATCCTCAACTCGTCCACATTGACCTCGCCAAGTTTGAAGGTGATAGCATAAAAGCTCTAGGACAAGATAGATTTTATAGCAAATAAAATTCTTTCTGTTTCCACCAGGGGGCGCTGTTTTCGAAATTAAATATTTTCATGTAGACTTGTTCAGGGTCGGACTGTCATCGATCCAAGGAAGTTTGGTTCAAATCGGAACAGGATTCACAAAGTTATCATCATAAATGTACTTTTTTTGGGTAATATTCCTCTCACCACTAGAGGCGCTGTTTTCGAACGTGACCGTTTTTTCATATTCATCTTTAAGAACTATCGATCATGAACCACGGCAAGTTTGGTTCATATCTGACCTTCCAATGCAAAGTTATAAGAGATTTGGTCAACATCAGAATGATCGCCAACTTTAGCGCCCCCTAGCTCGTATGCCGTGCGACATTTTAGAAAGCTTTCACTAACTTTTGATCCTCAACTCGTCCACATTAACCTCGCCAAGTTTGAAGGTGATAGCACAAAAGCTCTAGGACAAGATAGATTTAATATCAAATAAAATTCTTTCTGTTGCCACCAGGGGGCGCTGTTTTCGATATTGAATATTTTCATGTAGACGTCGTCAGGGCTGGAGGAACATCAATCCAAGGAAGTTTGGTTCAGTTTGGACCAGGTTTCGCAAAGTTATAAGAGTTTGTTTTTTTGTCGCAAAAATCCGACTTTGCACCGCCCACGCTGCTACACCGTTAAACAATGCGCTATCATATTCAACACGCATCATCTACCATGTGTTTTCAATGTTTCAGTGTCATTTTGAGTGACACTTTTACAATCGCTGTAAAAGTTATTACCGAAATCGTAAATAAACTTTTTTTTTGTATATTCTCTTCCACCACCAGGAGGCGATGGTTTCAAACGTGATCATTTTTGCATAGGTGTCTTCAGCAACTACCCATCATCAATCATGGCAAGTTTGGCTCCGACTTGACCTTCCATCGCAAAGTTATAAGCGTTTCGTTGCGTGTTGGGAAAATTTGGAATTTTTGCCAACTTTGGCGCCACCTATCTCGTGCGCCATGCAAGATTTCAAAAAACTTTTCAGATTAGATCGTACCTCAACTGGTCCACATCGACCTCGCCAAGTTTGAAGGTGATTGCTCAAAAACTGTAGATTTTGGTATCTACGGCAAGTTATGCTGTAAATTCGCCAAAAACGCCTCCGTTTTCGCCTTCAATCCAAGATGGCGGCCTTCCTGTAGGTTTCACAGAAAACTTGTGATTGACTTTTGCCCATGGCACAACCTAATGAACGTGTGTACCAAGTTTCGTTCATGTACGTTATTCCCGACAGGAATTGACCTAGTAGCACTTTTTTGCGTCAGTCTGAAGCCCCGCCCACTTCCATTTTTTGACGCACATTCACCGAACCACTTTTTTACAAAATTTTCAGCAAGGTCTGATGTTGTCCCGAAAATTCGTGAGGTTTGGGATACGTTTAGGCCTTCAAAAATGCACTTTTTTTGTGTGAAGAATAATAATAATAATAACTAGCACCGCAAGCGGTGGTAACGGGTTCGAGCTTGACGCTACGTCGCGACCCGCGCCCACCTCGTCGCTTGCGCCCTGATCTCGTCTCTCGTTCATTCGCTGCTTGCTGTCGTAGTTCTAATTGGCGCCGTCCGTGCGGATGTTGGGCTGTGGAGTAAAGTCATATATTATTTCCTGTTAAGTGCGTTACACTTTCTGTCGGGAGGACATTGTTTGCGTGTTCAGGATAGGTCCCTGGCCTCACATACCAAGTTCCATGCAGAGCGGTCAATGTACAGTAAAGTTAGAGGGCACTTCCTGTTAAAATGGCTGACTTCCTGTTGGGTCAGAGCGTGTCTATTAACATGTTCAGGGAAGTTCCCTTGACACACATATAATGTTTCGTGGAGATAGGGCAACGTACGGCAAAGTTAAATTCTACTTCCTGTTTTGGCGTTCCACTTCCTGTTTGGAGTTTAGCTTTTGCAGACATGTCCAGGATAGGTTCCTGGTCTCACGTGTCAAGTTCCGTGCAGATCGATCAATGTACGGTAAAGTTACAGGGGACTTCCTGTTTAAAATGGCTGACTTCCTGTTTGGTCAAAGGCGTGTCCATTAACATGTTCAGGGAAGTTCTATTGACTCACATATCATGTTTCGTGGCGATCGGGCAATGTATGGCAAAGTTACATTCTACTTCCTGTTGCGGCGGATCCACTTCCTGTCAGGAAGTCATCTGTTGCTGACATGGTCGGAGCGGTTTTGTGGTCCCACATATCACGTATGAGGATGATACAACAATCCCTGTTTTAGCAGCATAAAAAAGTGTGATATGTAATGTTATATCCAGCAACCAGGGGGCGCTGTTTTTTAAATTGAAGATTTTCATACAGACTTTTTCAGGGTCAGACTGTCATCAATCCAAGGAAGTTTGGTTCAGATTGGAACAGGATTTACAAAGTTATACCAGTTTCTTTTGTGTTGCACAGTAGATGGCATAGTCTGCTGCCACCAGGGGGCGTCGTTAAGACATTGAATATTGTCATATAGACTACTCCAAGGCATCAATCCAGGGAAGGACATTGGATCCTCCATCGCAAAGTTATAAGTGTTTCGTTGTCTGTCTTTACAAATCAGAATGTTTGCCAACTTTAGCGCCCCCTATCTCGTACGCCGTGCGACATTTTAGAAAGCTTTCAATAATATTTGATCCTCAACTCGTCCACATTGACCTCGCCAAGTTTGAAGGTGATAGCACAAAAGCTCTAGGACAAGATAGATTTTATAGCAAATAAAATTATTTCTGTTTCCACCAGGGGGCGCTGTTTTCGAAATTAAATATTTTCATCTAGACTTGTTCAGGGTTGGACTGTCATCGATCCAAGGAAGTTTGGTTCAAATCGGAACAGGATTCACAAAGTTATCATCATAAATGTACTTTTTTTGGGTAATAATCCTCTCACCACCAGAGGCGCTGTTTCCGAACGTGACCGTTTTTTTATATTCATCTTTAAGAACTATCGATCATGAACCACGGCAAGTTTGGTTCATATCTGACCTTCCAATGCAAAGTTATAAGAGATTTGGTCAACATCAGAATGATCGCCAACTTTAGCGCCCCCTATCTTGTACGCCGTGCGACATTTTAGAAAGCTTTCACTAACTTTTGATCCTCAACTCGTCCAAATTAACCTCGCCAAGTTTGAAGGTGATAGCACAAAAGCTCTAGGACAAGATAGATTTAATAGCAAAGAAAATTATTTCTGTTGCCACCAGGAGGCGCTGTTTTCGAAATTGAATATTTTCATGTAGACGTCGTCAGGGCTGGAGGAACATCAATCCAAGGAAGTTTGGTTCAGTTTGGACCAGGACTCGCAAAGTTATAAGAATTTGTTTTTTTGTCGCAAAAATTTGACTTTGCACCGCCCACGCTGCTACACCGTTAAAGAATGCGCTATCATATTCAACACGCATCATCTACCATGTGTTTTCAATGTTTCAGTGTCATTTTGAGTGACACTTTTACAATCGCTGTAAAAGTTATTACCGAAATCGTAAATAAACTTTTTTTTTGTATATTCTCTTCCACCACCAGGAGGCGATGGTTTCAAACGTGATCATTTTTGCATAGGTGTCTTCAGCAACTACCCATCATCAATCATGGCAAGTTTGGCTCCGACTTGACCTTCCATCGCAAAGTTATAAGCGTTTCGTTGCGTGTTGGGAAAATTTGGAATTTTCGCCAACTTTGGCGCCACCTAATACGTCCGCCATGCAAGATTTCAAAAAACTTTTCAGATTAGATCGTACCTCAACTGGTCCACATCGACCTCGCCAAGTTTGAAGGTGATTGCTCAAAAACTGTAGATTTTGGTATCTACGGCAAGTTATGCTGTAAATTCGCCAAAAACGCCTCCGTTTTCGCCTTCCATCCAAAATGGCGGCCTTCCTGTAGGTTTCACAGAAAACTTGTCCACGACTTTTATTTAAAGCTCAACCTAATGAACGTGTGTCCCAAGTTTCGTTCATGTACGTTATACCTGACAGGAGTTGACCTAGTAGAAGTGTTTTGCGTCAGTCTTTAGCCCCGCCCACTTCCATTTTTTGACGCACATTCACCGAACCACTTTCGTTCGGCGATTTAAGCCAGGTCTGATGTTGTCCCGAAATTTCGTGAGGTTTGGGATCCGTTTAGGCCTTCAAAAAGGCACATTCCTCGTGTGAAGAATAATAATAATAATAATAACTCTTTCAATTACAATAGGGTTCTTGCACAGTCGTGCTCGAACCCTAATAATAATAATAACTCCTTCAATAACAATAGGGTTCTTGCACAGTCGTGCTCGAACCCTAATAATAATAATAATAATAATAATAACTCTTCCGATTACAATAGGGTTCTTGCACAGTCGTGCTCGAACCCTAATAATAATAACTCCTTCAATAACAATAGGGTTCTTGCACAGTCGTGCTCGAACCCTAATAACTCTTTCAATTACAATAGGGTTCTTGCACAGTCGTGCTCGAACCCTAATAACTCTTTCAATTACAATAGGGTTCTTGCACAGTCGTGCTCGAACCCTAATAACAAGCGGTGGTAACGGGTTCGAGCTTGACGCTACGTCGCGACCCGCGCCCACCTCGTCGCTTGCGCCCTGATCTCGTCTCTCGTTCATTCGCTGCTTGCTGTCGTAGTTCTAATTGGCGCCGTCCGTGCGGATGTTGGGCTGTGGAGTAAAGTCATATATTATTTCCTGTTAAGTGCGTTACACTTTCTGTCGGGAGGTCATTGTTTGCGTGTTCAGGATAGGTCCCTGGCCTCACATACCAAGTTCCGTGCAGAGCGGTCAATGTACTGTAAAGTTAGAGGGCACTTCCTGTTAAAATGGCTGACTTCCTGTTGGGTCAGAGCGTGTCTATTAACATGTTCAGGGAAGTTCCCTTGACACACATATAATGTTTTGTGGAGATAGGGCAACGTACGGCAAAGTTAAATTCTACTTCCTGTTTTGGCGTTCCACTTCCTGTTTGGAGTTTAGCTTTTGCAGACATGTCCAGGATAGGTTCCTGGTGTCACGTGTCAAGTTCCGTGCAGATTGATCAATGTACGGTAAAGTTACAGGGGACTTCCTGTTTAAAATGGCTGACTTCCTGTTTGGTCAAAGGCGTGTCCATTAACATGTTCAGGGAAGTTCTATTGACTCACATATCATGTTTTGTGGTGATCGGGCAATGGATGGCAAAGTTACATTCTACTTCCTGTTGCGGCGGATCCACTTCCTGTCAGGAAGTAATCTGTTGCTGACATGGTCGGAGCGGTTTTGTGGTCCCACATATCATGTATGAGGATGATACAACAATCCCTGTTATAGCAGCATAAAAAAGTGTGATATGTAATGTTATATCCAGCAACCAGGGGGCGCTGTTTTTTAAATTGAAGATTTTCATATAGACTTTTTCAGGGTAAGACTGTCATCAATCCAAGGAAGTTTGGTTCAGATTGGAACAGGATTTACAAAGTTATACCAGTTTCTTTTGTGTTGCACAGTAGATGGCATAGTCTGCTGCCACCAGGGGGCGTCGTTAAGACATTGAATATTGTCATATAGACTACTCCAAGGCATCAATCCAGGGAAGGACATTGGATCCTCCATCGCAAAGTTATAAGTGTTTCGTTGTCTGTCTTTACAAATCAGAATGATCGCCAACTTTAGCGCCCCCTATCTCGTACGCCGTGGAACATTTTAGAAAGCTTTCAATAACATTTGATCCTCAACTCGTCCACATTGACCTCGCCAAGTTTGAAGGTGATAGCAGAAAAGCTCTAGGACAAGATAGATTTTATAGCAAATAAAATTCTTTCTGTTTCCACCAGGGGGCGCTGTTTTCGAAATTAAATATTTTCATGTAGACTTGTTCAGGGTCGGACTGTCATCGATCCAAGGAAGTTTGGTTCAAATCGGAACAGGATTCACAAAGTTATCATCATAAATGTACTTTTTTTGGGTAATAATCCTCTCACCACTAGAGGCGCTGTTTCCGAACGTGACCGTTTTTTCATATTCGTCTTTAAGAACTATCGATCATGAACCACGGTAAGTTTGGTTCATATCTGACCTTCCATCGCAAAGATATAAGAGATTTGGTCAACATCATAATGATCGCCAACTTTAGCGCCCCCTATCTCGTACGCCGTGCGACATTTTAAAACAGTTTCAATAACATTTGATCCAAAACTCGTCCACATTGACCTCGCCAAGTTTGAAGGTGATAGCACAAAAGCTCTAGGACTAGATAGATTTTATAGCAAATAAAATTATTTCTGTTGCCACCAGGGGGCGCTGTTTTCGAAATTAAATATTTTCATATAGACATTGTCAGGGCTGGAGGAACATCAATCCAAGGAAGTTTGGTTCAGTTTGGACCAGGACTCGCAAAGTTATAAGAGTTTGTTTTTTTGTCGCAAAAATCCGACTTTGCACCGCCCACGCTGCTACACCGTTAAAGAATGCGCTATCATATTCAACACGCATCATCTACCATGTGTTTTCAATGTTTCAGTGTCATTTTGAGTGACACTTTTACAATCGCTGTAAAAGTTATTACCGAAATCGTAAATAAACTTTTTTTTTGTATATTCTCTTCCACCACCAGGAGGCGATGGTTTCAAACGTGATCATTTTTGCATAGGTGTCTTCAGCAACTACCCATCAACAATCATGGCAAGTTTGGCTCCGACTTGACCTTCCATCGCAAAGTTATAAGCGTTTCGTTGCGTGTTCGGAAAATTTGGAATTTTCGCCAACTTTGGCGCCACCAAATACGTCCGCTATGCGATATTTCAAAAAAAATTTCAGATTAGATCGTACCTCAACTGGTCCACATCGACCTCGCCAAGTTTGAAGGTGATTGCTCAAAAACTGTAGATTTTGGTATCTACGGCAAGTTATGCTGTAAATTCGCCAAAAACGCCTCCGTTTTCGCCTTCAATCCAAAATGGCGGCCTTCCTGTAGGTTTCACAGAAAACTTGTGATTGACTTTTGCCCATGGCACAACCTAATGAACGTGTGTACCAAGTTTCGTTCATGTACGTTATTCCCGACAGTAGTTGACCTAGTAGCACTTTTTTGCGTCAGTATTTAGCCCCGCCCACTTCCATTTTTTGACGCACATTCACCGAACCACTGTGGTTCGGCGATTTAAGTTAGGTCTGATGTTGTCCCAAAAATTCGCGAGGTTTGAGATCCGTTTAGGCCTTCAAAAAGGCACTTTCTTCGTGGGAAAAATAATAATAATAATAACTCTTACGATTACAATAGGGTTCTTGCACAGTCGTGCTCGAACCCTAATAACTCTTTCAATTACAATAGGGTTCTTGCACAGTCGTGCTCGAACCCTAATAACTCTTTCAATTACAATAGGGTTCTTGCACAGTCGTGCTCGAACCCTAATAACTCTTTCAATTACAATAGGGTTCTTGCACAGTCGTGCTCGAACCCTAATAACTAGCACCGCAAGCGGTGGTAACGGGTTCGAGCTTGACGCTACATCGCGACCCGCGCCCACCTCGTCGCTTGCGCCCTGATCTCGTCTCTCGTTCATTCGCTGCTTGCTGTCGTAGTTCTAATTGGCGCCGTCCGTGCGGATGTTGGGCTGTGGAGTAAAGTCATATATTATTTCCTGTTAAGTGCGTTACACTTTCTGTCGGGAGGACATTGTTTGCGTGTTCAGGATAGGTCCCTGGCCTCACATACCAAGTTCCGTGCAGAGCGGTCAATGTACAGTAAAGTTAGAGGGCACTTCCTGTTAAAATGGCTGACTTCCTGTTGGGTCAGAGCGTGTCTATTAACATGTTCAGGGAAGTTCCCTTGACACACATATAATGTTTCGTGGAGATAGGGCAACGTACGGCAAAGTTAAATTCTACTTCCTGTTTTGGCGTTCCACTTCCTGTTTGGAGTTTAGCTTTTGCAGACATGTCCAGGATAGGTTCCTGGTCTCACGTGTCAAGTTCCGTGCAGATTGATCAATGTACGGTAAAGTTACAGGGGACTTCCTGTTTAAAATGGCTGACTTCCTGTTTGGTCAAAGGCGTGTCCATTAACATGTTCAGGGAAGTTCTATTGACTCACATATCATGTTTCGTGGCGATCGGGCAATGTATGGCAAAGTTACATTCTACTTCCTGTTGCGGCGGATCCACTTCCTGTCAGGAAGTCATCTGTTGCTGACATGGTCGGAGCGGTTTTGTGGTCCCACATATCACGTATGAGGATGATACAACAATCCCTGTTATAGCAGCATAAAAAAGTGTGATATGTAATGTTATATCCAGCAACCAGGGGGCGCTGTCTTTTAAATTGAAGATTTTCATATAGACTTTTTCAGGGTCAGACTGTCATCAATCCAAGGAAGTTTGGTTCAGATTGGAACAGGATTTACAAAGTTATACCAGTTTCTTTTGTGTTGCACAGTAGATGGCATAGTCTGCTGCCACCAGGGGGCGTCGATAAGACATTGAATATTGTCATATAGACTACTCCAAGGCATCAATCCAGGGAAGGACATTGGATCCTCCATCGCAAAGTTATAAGTGTTTCGTTGTCTGTCTTTACAAATCAGAATGTTTGCCAACTTTAGCGCCCCCTATCTCGTACGCCGTGCAACATTTTAGAAAGCTTTCAATAACATTTGATCCTCAACTCGTCCACATTGACCTCGCCAAGTTTGAAGGTGATAGCAGAAAAGCTCTAGGACAAGATAGATTTTATAGCAAGTAAAATTCTTTCTGTTTCCACCAGGGGGCGCTGTTTTCGAAATTAAATATTTTCATGTAGACTTGTTCAGGGTCGGACTGTCATCGATCCAAGGAAGTTTGGTTCAAATCGGAACAGGACTCACAAAGTTATCATCATAAATGTACTTTTTTTGGGTAATAATCCTCTCACCACTAGAGGCGCTGTTTCCGAACGTGACCGTTTTTTCGTATTCGTCTTTAAGAACTATCGATCATGAACCACGGTAAGTTTGGTTCATATCTGACCTTCCATTGCAAAGATATAAGAGATTTGGTCAACATCATAATGATCGCCAACTTTAGCGCCCCCTATCTCGTACGCCGTGCGACATTTTAAAACAGTTTCAATAACATTTGATCCAAAACTCGTCCACATTGACCTCGCCAAGTTTGAAGGTGATAGCACAAAAGCTCTAGGACTAGATAGATTTTATAGCAAATAAAATTCTTTCTGTTGCCACCAGGGGGCGCTGTTTTCGAAATTAAATATTTTCATATAGACATTGTCAGGGCTGGAGGAACATCAATCCAAGGAAGTTTGGTTCAGTTTGGACCAGGACTCGCAAAGTTATAAGAGTTTGTTTTTTTGTCGCAAAAATCCGACTTTGCACCTCGCACCTCGCTACACCGTTAAAGAATGTGCTGTCATATTCAACACGCATCATCTACCATGTGTTTTCAATGTTTCAGTGTCATTTTGAGTCGGATACGACAATCTCTGTAAAAGTTATTACCGAAATCGTAAATTAACTTTTTTTTTGTATATTCTCTTCCACCACCAGGAGGCGATGGTTTCAAATGTGATCATTTTTGCATAGGTGTCTTCAGCAACTACCCATCATCAATCATGGCAAGTTTGGCTCCGACTTGACCTTCCATCGCAAAGTTATAAGCGTTTCGTTGCGTGTTGGGAAAATTTGGAATTTTCGCCAACTTTGGCGCCACCTATCTCGTGCGCCATGCAAGATTTCAAAAAACTTTTCAGATTAGATCGTACCTCAACTGGTCCACATCGACCTCGCCAAGTTTGAAGGTGATTGCTCAAAAACTGTAGATTTTGGTATCTACGGCAAGTTATGCTGTAAATTCGCCAAAAACGCCTCCGTTTTCGCCTTCAATCCAAGATGGCGGCCTTCCTGTAGGTTTCACAGAAAACTTGTGATTGACTTTTGCCCATGGCACAACCTAATGAACGTGTGTACCAAGTTTCGTTCATGTACGTTGTTCCCGACAGGAATTGACCTAGTAGCACTTTTTTGCGTCAGTCTGAAGCCCCGCCCACTTCCATTTTTTGACGCACATTCACCGAACCACTTTGGTTCGGCGATTTAAGTTAGGTCTGATGTTGTCCCAAAAATTCACGAGGTTTGAGATCCGTTTAGGCCTTCAAAAAGGCACTTTCTTCGTGTGAAGAATAATAATAACTAGCACCGCAAGCGGTATTAACGGGTTCGAGCTTGACGCTACGTCGCGATCTGCGCCCATCTTGTCGCTTGCGCCCTGATCTCGTCTCTCGTTCATTCGCTGCTTGCTGTCGTAGTTCTAATTGGTGCCGTCCGTGCGGATGTTGGGCTGTGGAGTAAAGTCATATATTATTTCCTGTTAAGTGCGTTACACTTTCTGTCGGGAGGACATTGTTTGCGTGTTCAGGATAGGTCCCTGGCCTCACATACCAAGTTCCGTGCAGAGCGGTCAATGTACGGTAAAGTTAGAGGGCACTTCCTGTTAAAATGGCTGACTTCCTGTTGGGTCAGAGCGTGTCTATTAACATGTTCAGGGAAGTTCCCTTGACACACATATAATGTTTCGTGGAGATAGGGCAACGTACGGCAAAGTTACATTCTACTTCCTGTTTTGGCGTTCCACTTCCTGTTTGGAGTTTAGCTTTTGCAGACATGTCCAGGATAGGTTCCTGGTCTCACGTGTCAAGTTCCGTGCAGATTGATCAATGTACGGTAAAGTTACAGGGCACTTCCTGTTTAAAATGGCTGACTTCCTGTTTGGTCAAAGGCGTGTCCATTAACATGTTCAGGGAAGTTCTATTGACTCACATATCATGTTTCGTGGCGATCGGGCAATGTATGGCAAAGTTACATTCTACTTCCTGTTGCGGCGGATCCACTTCCTGTCAGGAAGTCGTCTGTTGCTGACAAGGTCGGAGCGGTTTTGTGGTCCCACATATTACGTATGAGGATGATACAACAATCCCTGTCATAGCAGCATAAAAAAGTGTGATATGTAATGTTATATCCAGCAACCAGGGGGCGCTGTTTTTTAAATTGAAGATTTTCATATAGACTTTTTCAGGGTCAGACTGTCATCAATCCAAGGAAGTTTGGTTCAGATTGGAACAGGATTTACAAAGTTATAGCAGTTTCTTTTGTGTTGCACAGTAGATGGCATAGTCTGCTGCCACCATGGGGCGTCGTTAAGACATTGAATATTGTCTTATAGACTACTCCAAGGCATCAATCCAGGGAAGGACATTGGATCCTCCATCGCAAAGTTATAAGTGTTTCGTTGTCTGTTTTTACAAATCAGAATGTTTGCCAACTTTAGCGCCCCCTATCTCGTACGCCGTGCGACATTTTAGAAAGCTTTCAATAACATTTGATCCTCAACTCGTCCACATTGACCTCGCCAAGTTTGAAGGTGATAGCACAAAAGCTCTAGGACAAGATAGATTTTATAGCAAATAAAATTCTTTCTGTTTCCACCAGGGGGCGCTGTTTTCGAAATTAAATATTTTCATCTAGACTTGTTCAGGGTCGGACTGTCATCGATCCAAGGAAGTTTGGTTCAAATCGGAACAGGATTCACAAAGTTATCATCATAAATGTACTTTTTTTGGGTAATAATCCTCTCACCACTAGAGGCGCTGTTTCCGAACGTGACCGTTTTTTCATATTCGTCTTTAAGAACTATCGATCATGAACCACGGCAAGTTTGGTTCATATCTGACCTTCCAATGCAAAGTTATAAGAGATTTGGTCAACATCAGAATGTTTGCCAACTTTAGCGCCCCCTATCTCGTACGCCGTGCGACATTTTAGAAAGCTTTCAATAACATTTGATCCTCAACTCGTCCACATTGACCTCGCCAAGTTTGAAGGTGATAGCACAAAAGCTCTAGGACAAGATAGATTTTATAGCAAAGAAAATTATTTCTGTTGCCACCAGGAGGCGCTGTTTTCGAAATTGAATATTTTCATGTAGACGTCGTCAGGGCTGGAGGAACATCAATCCAAGGAAGTTTGGTTCAGTTTGGACCAGGACTCGCAAAGTTATAAGAGTTTGTTTTTTTGTCGCAAAAATCCGACTTTGCACCGCCCACGCTGCTACACCGTTAAAGAATGCGCTGTCATATTCAACACGCATCATCATCCATGTGTTTTCAATGTTTCAGTGTCATTTTGAGTGTCACTTTTACAATCGCTGTAAAAGTTATTACCGAAATCGTAAATAAACTTTTTTTTTGTATATTCTCTTCCACCACCAGGAGGCGATGGTTTCAAACGTGATCATTTTTGCATAGGTGTCTTCAGCAACTACCCATCATCAATCATGGCAAGTTTGGCTCCGACTTGACCTTCCATCGCAAAGTTATAAGCGTTTCGTTGCGTGTTGGGAAAATTTGGAATTTTCGGCAACTTTGGCGCCACCTAATACGTCCGCCATGCAAGATTTCAAAAAACTTTTCGGATTAGATCGTACCTCAACTGGTCCACATCGACCTCGCCAAGTTTGAAGGTGATTGCTCAAAAACTGTAGATTTTGGTATCTACGGCAAGTTATGCTGTAAATTCGCCAAAAACGCCTCCGTTTTCGCCTTCAATCCAAAATGGCGGCCTTCCTGTAGGTTTCACAGAAAACTTGTGATTGACTTTTGCCCATGGCAGAACCTAATGAACGTGTGTACCAAGTTTCGTTCATGTACGTTATTCCCGACAGGAGTTGACCTAGTAGCACTTTTTTGCGTCAGTCTGAAGCCCCGCCCACTTCCATTTTTTGACGCACATTCACCGAACCACTGTTTTACAAAATTTTCAGCGAGGTCTGATGTTGTCCCGAAAATTCGCGAGGTTTGAGATACGTTTAGGCCTTCAAAAAGGCACTTTTTTTGTGTGAAGAATAATAATAATAACTCTTACGATTACAATAGGGTTCTTGCACAGTCGTGCTCGAACCCTAATAATAATAATAATAATAATAATAATAACTCCTTCAATTACAATAGGGTTCTTGCACAGTCGTGCTCGAACCCTAATAACAAGTTCCGTGCAGAGCGGTCAATGAACAGTAAAGTTAGAGGGCACTTCCTGTTTAAAATGGCTGACTTCCTGTTGGGTCAGAGCGTGTCTATTAACATGTTCAGGGAAGTTCCCTTGACTCACATATAATGTTTCGTGGAGATAGGGCAACGTACGGCAAAGTTACATTCTACTTCCTGTTTTGGCGTTCCACTTCCTGTTTGGAGTTTTGCTTTTGCAGACATGTCCAGGATAGGTTCCTGATCTCACGTGTCAAGTTCCGTGCAGATTGATCAATGTACGGTAAAGTTACAGGGCACTTCCTGTTTAAAATGGCTGACTTCCTGTTGGGTCAAAGGCGTGTCCATTAACATGTTCAGGGAAGTTCTATTGACTCACATATCATGTTTCGTGGCGATCGGGCTATGTATGGCAAAGTTACATTCTACTTCCTGTTGCGACGGATCCACTTCCTGTCAGGAAGTCATCTGTTGCTGACATGGTCGGAGCGGTTTTGTGGTCCCACATATCACGTATGAGGAGGATACAACAATCCCTGTTATAGCAGCATAAAAAAGTTTGATATGTAATGTTATATCCAGCATCCAGGGGGCGCTGTTTTTTAAATTGAAGATTTTCATATAGACTTTTTCAGGGTCATACTGTCATCAATCCAAGGAAGTTTGGTTCAGATTGGAACAGGATTTACAAAGTTATAGCAGTTTCTTTAGTGTTGCACAGTAGATGGCATAGTCTGCTGCCACCAGGGGGCGTCTTTAAGACATTGAATATTGTCATATAGACTACTCCAAGGCATCAATCCAGGGAAGGACATTGGATCCTCCATCGCAAAGTTATAAGCGTTTCGTTGTCTGTTTTTACAAATCAGAATGTTTGCCAACTTTAGCGCCCCCTATCTTGTACGCCATGCGACATTTTAGAAAGCCTTCACTAACTTTTGACCCTCAACTCGTCCACATTGACCTCACCAAATTTGAAGGTAATAGCACAAAAGCTCTAGGACAAGTACAGTCAAATGCCAAATGTAGTTATATCTGCTATCACCAGGGGGCACTGTTTTCTAAAGTGAATATTTACATGTAGACTTGTTCAGGGTCGGACTGTCATCGAACCAAGGAAGTTTGGTTCAAATCGGAACATGTTCCACAAAGTTATCATCATAAATGTACTTTTTTTGGGTAATAATCCTCTCACCACTAGAGGCGCTGTTTCCGAACGTGACCGTTTTTTCATATTCATCTTTAAGACCTATCGATCATGAACCACGGCAAGTTTGGTTCATATCTGACCTTCCAATGCAAAGTTATAAGAGATTTGGTCAACATCAGAATGATCGCCAACTTTAGCTCCCCCTATCTCGTACGCCGTGCGACATTTTAGAAAGCTTTCACTAACTTTTGATCCTCAACTCGTCCACATTGACCTCGCCAAGTTTGAAGGTGATAGCACAAAAGCTCTAGGACAAGATAGATTTAATAGCAAATAAAATTCTTTCTGTTGCCACCAGGGGGCGCTGTTTTCGAAATTAAATATTTTCATGTAGACATTGTCAGGGCTGGAGGAACATCAATCCAAGGAAGTTTGGTTCAGTTTGGACCAGGACTCGCAAAGTTATAAGAGTTTGTTTTTTTGTCGCAAAAATCCGACTTTGCACCGCCCACGCTGCTACACCGTTAAAGAATGCGCTGTCATATTCAACACGCATCATCTACCATGTGTTTTCAATGTTTCAGTGTCATTTTGAGTGACACTTTTACAAACTCTGTAAAAGTTATTACCGAAATCGTAAATTAACTTTTTTTTTGTATATTCTCTTCCACCACCAGGAGGCGATGGTTTCAAACGTGATCATTTTTGCATAGGTGTCTTCAGCAACTACCCATCATCAATCATGGCAAGTTTGGCTCCGACTTGACCTTCCATCGCAAAGTTATAAGCGTTTCGTTGCGTGTTGGGAAAATTTGGAATTTTCGCCAACTTTGGCGCCACCAAATACGTCCGCTATGCGATATTTCAAAAAAAATTTCAGATTAGATCGTACCTCAACTGGTCCACATCGACCTCGCCAAGTTTGAAGGTGATTGCTCAAAAACTGTAGATTTTGGTATCTACGGCAAGTTATGCTGTAAATTCGCCAAAAACGCCTCCGTTTTCGCCTTCAATCCAAAATGGCGGCCTTACTGTAGGTTTCACAGAAAACTTGTGATTGACTTTTGCCCATGGCACAACCTAATGAACGTGTGTACCAAGTTTCGTTCATGTACGTTATTCCCGACAGGAGTTGACCTAGTAGCACTTTTTTGCGTCAGTCTAGAGCCCCGCCCACTTCCATTTTTTGACGCACATTCACCGAACCACTGTTTTACAAAATTTTCAGCGAGGTCTGATGTTGTCCCGAAAATTCGCGAGGTTTGGGATACGTTTAGGCCTTCAAAAAGGCACTTTTTTTGTGTGAAGAATAATAATAATAATAATAATAACTAGCACCGCAAGCGGTGGTAACGGGTTCGAGCTTGACGCTACGTCGCGACCCGCGCCCACCTCGTCGCTTGCGCCCTGATCTCGTCTCTCGTTCATTCGCTGCTTGCTGTCGTAGTTCTAATTGGCGCCGTCCGTGCGGATGTTGGGCTGTGGAGTAAAGTCATATATTATTTCCTGTTAAGTGCGTTACACTTTCTGTCGGGAGGTCATTGTTTGCGTGTTCAGGATAGGTCCCTGGCCTCACATACCAAGTTCCGTGCAGAGCGGTCAATGTACAGTAAAGTTAGAGGGCACTTCCTGTTAAAATGGCTGACTTCCTGTTGGGTCAGAGCGTGTCTATTAACATGTTCAGGGAAGTTCCCTTGACACACATATAATGTTTCGTGGAGATAGGGCAACGTACGGCAAAGTTAAATTCTACTTCCTGTTTTGGCGTTCCACTTCCTGTTTGGAGTTTAGCTTTTGCAGACATGTCCAGGATAGGTTCCTGGTCTCACGTGTCAAGTTCCGTGCAGATTGATCAATGTACGGTAAAGTTACAGGGGACTTCCTGTTTAAAATGGCTGACTTCCTGTTTGGTCAAAGGCGTGTCCATTAACATGTTCAGGGAAGTTCTATTGACTCACATATCATGTTTTGTGGTGATCGGGCAATGGATGGCAAAGTTACATTCTACTTCCTGTTGCGGCGGATCCACTTCCTGTCAGGAAGTAATCTGTTGCTGACATGGTCGGAGCGGTTTTGTGGTCCCACATATCATGTATGAGGATGATACAACAATCCCTGTTATAGCAGCATAAAAAAGTGTGATATGTAATGTTATATCCAGCAACCAGGGGGCGCTGTTTTTTAAATTGAAGATTTTCATATAGACTTTTTCAGGGTAAGACTGTCATCAATCCAAGGAAGTTTGGTTCAGATTGGAACAGGATTTACAAAGTTATACCAGTTTCTTTTGTGTTGCACAGTAGATGGCATAGTCTGCTGCCACCAGGGGGCGTCGTTAAGACATTGAATATTGTCATATAGACTACTCCAAGGCATCAATCCAGGGAAGGACATTGGATCCTCCATCGCAAAGTTATAAGTGTTTCGTTGTCTGTCTTTACAAATCAGAATGTTTGCCAACTTTAGCGCCCCCTATCTCGTACGCCGTGGAACATTTTAGAAAGCTTTCAATAACATTTGATCCTCAACTCGTCCACATTGACCTCGCCAAGTTTGAAGGTGATAGCAGAAAAGCTCTAGGACAAGATAGATTTTATAGCAAATAAAATTCTTTCTGTTTCCACCAGGGGGCGCTGTTTTCGAAATTAAATATTTTCATGTAGACTTGTTCAGGGTCGGACTGTCATCGATCCAAGGAAGTTTGGTTCAAATCGGAACAGGATTCACAAAGTTATCATCATAAATGTACTTTTTTTGGGTAATAATCCTCTCACCACTAGAGGCGCTGTTTCCGAACGTGACCGTTTTTTTATAATCATCTTTAAGAACTATCGATCATGAACCACGGCAAGTTTGGTTCATATCTGACCTTCCAATGCAAAGTTATAAGAGATTTGGTCAACATCAGAATGATCGCCAACTTTAGCGCCCCCTATCTCGTACGCCGTGCGACATTTTAAAACAGTTTGAATAACATTTGATCCTCAACTCGTCCACATTGACCTCGCCAAGTTTGAAGGTGATAGCACAAAAGCTCTAGGACAAGATAGATTTTATAGCAAATAAAATTCTTTCTGTTGCCACCAGGGGGCACTGTTTTCGAAATTAAATATTTTCATATAGACATTGTCAGGGCTGGAGGAACATCAATCCAAGGAAGTTTGGTTCAGTTTGGACCAGGACTCGCAAAGTTATAAGAGTTTGTTTTTTTGTCGCAAAAATCCGACTTTGCACCTCGCACCTCGCTACACCGTTAAAGAATGCGCTGTCATATTCAACACGCATCATCTACCATGTGTTTTCAATGTTTCAGTGTCATTTTGAGTCGGATACGACAATCTCTGTAAAAGTTATTACCGAAATTGTAAATTAACTTTTTTTTTGTATATTCTCTTCCACCACCAGGAGGCGATGGTTTCAAACGTGATCATTTTTGCATAGGTGTCTTCAGCAACTACCCATCATCAATCATGGCAAGTTTGGCTCCGACTTGACCTTCCATCGCAAAGTTATAAGCGTTTCGTTGCGTGTTGGGAAAATTTGGAATTTTCGCCAACTTTGGCGCCACCTATCTCGTGCGCCATGCAATATTTCAAAAAACTTTTCAGATTAGATCGTACCTCAACTGGTCCACATCAAACTCGCCAAGTTTGAGGGTGATTGCTCAAAAACTGTAGATTTTGGTATCTACGGCAAGTTATGCTGTAAATTCGCCAAAAACGCCTCCGTTTTCGCCTTCAATCCAAGATGGCGGCCTTCCTGTAGGTTTCACAGAAAACTTGTGATTGACTTTTGCCCATGGCACAACCTAATGAACGTGTGTACCAAGTTTCGTTCATGTACGTTATTCCCGACAGGAGTTGACCTAGTAGCACATTTTTGCGTCATTCTGAAGCCCCGCCCACTTCCATTTTTTGACGCACATTCACCGAACCACTTTGGTTCGGCGATTTAAGTTAGGTCTGATGTTGTCCTAAAAATTCGCGAGGTTTGGGATCCGTTTAGGCCTTCAAAAAGGCACATTCCTCGTGTGAAGAATAATAATAATAATAATAATAATAACTCTTTCAATTACAATAGGGTTCTTGCACAGTCGTGCTCGAACCCTAATAAAAAAAATGGAAAATCTCTAAATGAGCTTAACTCACTCCAATGCGCAAGTAAACATAGAAAAACAGAAAACAAGTCCAAACAATGAAATAATTGCAACATTTTACACTGAGTGTCCAGAAGTAACATTGTAAAGATGTTAGGTTCACTTTTTAAGGTTTATATCATGTGGCAGGAGAAAAAAATGGAAAATCTCCAAATGAGCTTAACTCACTCTAATGAACACATAAACATAGAAAAATAGAAAACAAGTCCAAACAATGAAATAATTGCAACATTTTACACTGAGTGTCCAGAAGTAACATTGTTAAGATGTTATGTTCACTTTTTAAGGTTTATATCATGTGGCAGGAGAAAAAAATGGAAAATCTCCAAATGAGCTTAACTCACTTTAATGTACACATAAAAATGGAAAAACAGAAAACAAGTCCAAACAATGAAATAATTGCAAAATTTTACACTGAGTGTCCAGAAGTAACATTGTAAAGAAGTTAGGTTCACTTTTTAAGGTTTATATCATGTGGCAGGAGAAAAAAATGGAAAATCTCCAAATGAGCTTAACTCACTCTAATGAACACATAAACATAGAAAAATAGAAAACAAGTCCAAACAATGAAATAATTGCAACATTTTACACTGAGTGTCCAGAAGTAACATTGTAAAGATGTTATGTTCACTTTTTAAGGTTTATATCAAGTGGCAGGAGAAAAAAATGGAAAATCTCCAAATGAGCTTAACTCACTCTAATGAACACATAAACATAGAAAAATAGAAAACAAGTCCAAACAATGAAATAATTGCAAAATTTTACACTGAGTGTCCAGAAGTAACATTGTAAAGATGTTATGTACACTTTTTAAGGTTTATATCATGTGGCAGGAGAAAAAAATGGAAAATCTCCAAATGAGCTTAACTCACTCTAATGAACACATAAACATAGCAAAATAGAAAACAAGTCCAAACAATGAAATAATTGCAAAATTTTACACTGAGTGTCCAGAAGTAACATTGTTAAGATGTTATGTTCACTTTTTAAGGTTTATATCATGTGGCAGGAGAAAAAAATGGAAAATCTCCAAATGAGCTTAACTCACTCTAATGAACACATAAACATAGCAAAATAGAAAACAAGTCCAAACAATGAAATAATTGCAAAATTTTACACTGAGTGTCCAGAAGTAACATTGTAAAGATGTTATGTTCACTTTTTAAGGTTTATATCATGTGGCAGGAGAAAAAAATGGAAAATCTCTAAATGAGCTTAACTCACTCCAATGCGCAAGTAAACATAGAAAAACAGAAAACAAGTCCAAACAATGAAATAATTGCAAAATTTTACACTGAGTGTCCAGAAGTAACATTGTAAAGAAGTTAGGTTCACTTTTTAAGGTTTATATCATGTGGCAGGAGAAAAAAATGGAAAATCTCCAAATAAGCTTAACTCACTCTAATGAACACATAAACATAGAAAAATAGAAAACAAGTCCAAACAATGAAATAATTGCAACATTTTACACTGAGTGTCCAGAAGTAACATTGTAAAGATGTTAGGTTCACTTTTTAAGGTTTATATCATGTGGCAGGAGAAAAAAATGGAAAATCTCCAAATGAGCTTAACTCACTCTAATGAACACATAAACATAGAAAAATAGAAAACAAGTCCAAACAATGAAATAATTGCAAAATTTTACACTGAGTGTCCAGAAGTAACATTGTTAAGATGTTATGTTCACTTTTTAAGGTTTATATCAAGTGGCAGGAGAAAAAAATGGAAAATCTCTAAATGAGCTTAACTCACTCCAATGCGCAAGTAAACATAGAAAAACAGAAAACAAGTCCAAACAATGAAATAATTGCAAAATTTTACACTGAGTGTCCAGAAGTAACATTGTAAAGATGTTAGGTTCACTTTTTAAGGTTTATATCATGTGGCAGGAGAAAAAAATGGAAAATCTCCAAATGAGCTTAACTCACTTTAATGTACACATAAAAATGGAAAAACAGAAAACAAGTCCAAACAATGAAATAATTGCAACATTTTACACTGAGTGTCCAGAAGTAACATTGTTAAGATGTTATGTTCACTTTTTAAGGTTTATATCATGTGGCAGGAGAAAAAAATGGAAAATCTCCAAATGAGCTTAACTCACTTTAATGTACACATAAAAATGGAAAAACAGAAAACAAGTCCAAACAATGAAATAATTGCAACATTTTACACTGAGTGTCCAGAAGTAACATTGTAAAGAAGTTAGGTTCACTTTTTAAGGTTTATATCATGTGGCAGGAGAAAAAAATGGAAAATCTCCAAATGAGCTTAACTCACTCTAATGAACACATAAACATAGCAAAATAGAAAACAAGTCCAAACAATGAAATAATTGCAAAATTTTACACTGAGTGTCCAGAAGAAACATTGTTAAGATGTTATGTTCACTTTTTAAGGTTTATATCATGTGGCAGGAAAAAAAAAGGGAAAACTCCAAATGAGCTTAACTCACTTTAATGTACACATAAAAATGGTAAAACAGAAAACAAGTCCAAACAATGAAATAATTGCAACATTTTACACTGAGTGTCCAGAAGTAACATTGTAAAGATGTTATGTTCACTTTCTAAGGTTTATATCATGTGGCAGGAGAAAAAAATGGAAAATCTCCAAATGAGCTTAACTCACTCTAATGAACACATAAACATAGAAAAATAGAAAACAAGTCCAAACAATGAAATAATTGCAACATTTTACACTGAGTGTCCAGAAGTAACATTGTAAAGATGTTATGTTCACTTTTTAAGGTTTATATCATGTGGCAGGAGAAAAAAATGGAAAATCTCCAAATGAGCTTAACTCACTCTAATGAACACATAAACATAGCAAAATAGAAAACAAGTCCAAACAATGAAATAATTGCAAAATTTTACACTGAGTGTCCAGAAGTAACATTGTAAAGATGTTATGTTCACTTTTTAAGGTTTATATCAAGTGGCAGGAGAAAAAAATGGAAAATCTCTAAATGAGCTTAACTCACTCCAATGCGCAAGTAAACATAGAAAAACAGAAAACAAGTCCAAACAATGAAATAATTGCAAAATTTTACACTGAGTGTCCAGAAGTAACATTGTTAAGATGTTATGTTCACTTTTTAAGGTTTATATCATGTGGCAGGAAAAAAAAAGGGAAAATCTCCAAATGAGCTTAACTCACTTTAATGTACACATAAAAATGGTAAAACAGAAAACAAGTCCAAACAATGAAATAATTGCAACATTTTACACTGAGTGTCCAGAAGTAACATTGTAAAGATGTTATGTTCACTTTCTAAGGTTTATATCATGTGGCAGGAGAAAAAAATGGAAAATCTCTAAATGAGCTTAACTCACTCCAATGCGCAAGTAAACATAGAAAAACAGAAAACAAGTCCAAACAATGAAATAATTGCAACATTTTACACTGAGTGTCCAGAAGTAACATTGTAAAGATGTTAGGTTCACTTTTTAAGGTTTATATCATGTGGCAGGAGAAAAAAATGGAAAATCTCCAAATGAGCTTAACTCACTCTAATGAACACATAAACATAGCAAAATAGAAAACAAGTCCAAACAATGCAATAATTGCAACATTTTACACTGAGTGTCCAGAAGTAACATTGTTAAGATGTTATGTTCACTTTTTAAGGTTTATATCATGTGGCAGGAGAAAAAAATGGAAAATCTCCAAATGAGCTTAACTCACTTTAATGTACACATAAAAATGGAAAAACAGAAAACAAGTCCAAACAATGAAATAATTGCAACATTTTACACTGAGTGTCCAGAAGTAACATTGTAAAGATGTTATGTTCACTTTCTAAGGTTTATATCATGTGGCAGGAGAAAAAAATGGAAAATCTCTAAATGAGCTTAACTCACTCCAATGCGCAAGTAAACAGAAAAACAGAAAACAAGTCCAAACAATGAAATAATTGCAACATTTTACACTGAGTGTCCAGAAGTAACATTGTAAAGATGTTAGGTTCACTTTTTAAGGTTTATATCATGTGGCAGGAGAAAAAAATGGAAAATCTCCAAATGAGCTTAACTCACTCTAATGAACACATAAACATAGAAAAATAGAAAACAAGTCCAAACAATGAAATAATTGCAAAATTTTACACTGAGTGTCCAGAAGTAACATTGTAAAGATGTTATGTTCACTTTTTAAGGTTTATATCATGTGGCAGGAGAAAAAAATGGAAAATCTCCAAATGAGCTTAACTCACTCTAATGAACACATAAACATAACAAAATAGAAAACAAGTCCAAACAATGAAATAATTGCAAAATTTTACACTGAGTGTCCAGAAGTAACATTGTAAAGATGTTATGTTCACTTTTTAAGGTTTATATCAAGTGGCAGGAGAAAAAAATGGAAAATCTCTGAATGAGCTTAACTCACTCCAATGCGCAAGTAAACATAGAAAAACAGAAAACAAGTCCAAACAATGAAATAATTGCAAAATTTTACACTGAGTGTCCAGAAGTAACATTGTAAAGATGTTAGGTTCACTTTTTAAGGTTTATATCATGTGGCAGGAGAAAAAAATGGAAAATCTCCAAATGAGCTTAACTCACTTTAATGTACACATAAAAATGGAAAAACAGAAAACAAGTCCAAACAATGAAATAATTGCAACATTTTACACTGAGTGTCCAGAAGTAACATTGTTAAGATGTTATGTTCACTTTTTAAGGTTTATATCATGTGGCGGGAGAAAAAAATGGAAAATCTCCAAATGAGCTTAACTCACTTTAATGTACACATAAAAATGGAAAAACAGAAAACAAGTCCAAACAATGAAATAATTGCAACATTTTACACTGAGTGTCCAGAAGTAACATTGTAAAGAAGTTAGGTTCACTTTTTAAGGTTTATATCATGTGGCAGGAGAAAAAAATGGAAAATCTCCAAATGAGCTTAACTCACTCTAATGAACACATAAACATAGAAAAATAGAAAACAAGTCCAAACAATGAAATAATTGCAACATTTTACACTGAGTGTCCAGAAGTAACATTGTAAAGATGTTATGTTCACTTTTTAAGGTTTATATCATGTGGCAGGAGAAAAAAATGGAAAATCTCCAAATGAGCTTAACTCACTCTAATGAACACATAAAAATGGAAAAACAGAAAACAAGTCCAAACAATGAAATAATTGCAACATTTTACACTGAGTGTCCAGAAGTAACATTGTAAAGAAGTTAGGTTCACTTTTTAAGGTTTATATCATGTGGCAGGAGAAAAAAATTGGAAAATCTCCAAATGAGCTTAACTCACTCTAATGAACACATAAACATAGAAAAATAGAAAAAAAGTCCAAACAATGAAATAATTGCAACATTTTACACTGAGTGTCCAGAAGTAACATTGTAAAGATGTTATGTTCACTTTTTAAGGTTTATATCATGTGGCAGGAGAAAAAAATGGAAAATCTCCAGATGAGCTTAACTCACTCTAATGAACACATAAACATAGCAAAATAGAAAACAAGTCCAAACAATGAAATAATTGCAAAATTTTACACTGAGTGTCCAGAAGTAACATTGTAAAGATGTTATGTTCACTTTTTAAGGTTTATATCAAGTGGCAGGAGAAAAAAATGGAAAATCTCCAAATGAGCTTAACTCACTCTAATGAACACATAAACATAGCAAAATAGAAAACAAGTCCAAACAATGAAATAATTGCAAAATTTTACACTGAGTGTCCAGAAGTAACATTGTAAAGATGTTATGTTCACTTTCTAAGGTTTATATCATGTGGCAGGAGAAAAAAATGGAAAATCTCTAAATGAGCTTAACTCACTCCAATGCGCAAGTAAACATAGAAAAACAGAAAACAAGTCCAAACAATGAAATAATTGCAACATTTTACACTGAGTGTCCAGAAGTAACATTGTAAAGATATTATGTTCACTTTCTAAGGTTTATATCATGTGGCAGGAGAAAAAAATGGAAAATCTCCAAATGAGCTTAACTCACTCTAATGAACACATAAACATAGAAAAATAGAAAACAAGTCCAAACAATGAAATAATTGCAACATTTTACACTGAGTGTCCAGAAGTAACATTGTAAAGATGTTATGTTCACTTTTTAAGGTTTATATCATGTGGCAGGAGAAAAAAATGGAAAATCTCCAAATGAGCTTAACTCACTCTAATGAACACATAAACATAGCAAAATAGAAAACAAGTCCAAACAATGAAATAATTGCAAAATTTTACAGAGTGTCCAGAAGTAACATTGTAAAGATGTTATGTTCACTTTTTAAGGTTTATATCAAGTGGCAGGAGAAAAAAATGGAAAATCTCCAAATGAGCTTAACTCACTCTAATGAACACATAAACATAGAAAAATAGAAAACAAGTCCAAACAATGAAATAATTGCAACATTTTACACTGAGTGTCCAGAAGTAACATTGTAAAGATGTTATGTACACTTTTTAAGGTTTATATCATGTGGCAGGACAAAAAAATGGAAAATCTCCAAATGAGCTTAACTCACTCTAATGAACACATAAACATAGCAAAATAGAAAACAAGTCCAAACAATGAAATAATTGCAAAATTTTACACTGAGTGTCCAGAAGTAACATTGTTAAGATGTTATGTTCACTTTTTAAGGTTTATATCATGTGGCAGGAAAAAAAAAGGGAAAATCTCCAAATGAGCTTAACTCACTTTAATGTACACATAAAAATGGTAAAACAGAAAACAAGTCCAAACAATGAAATAATTGCAACATTTTACACTGAGTGTCCAGAAGTAACATTGTAAAGATGTTATGTTCACTTTCTAAGGTTTATATCATGTGGCAGGAGAAAAAAATGGAAAATCTCTAAATGAGCTTAACTCACTCCAATGCGCAAGTAAACATAGAAAAACAGAAAACAAGTCCAAACAATGAAATAATTGCAACATTTTACATTGAGTGTCCAGAAGTAACATTGTAAAGATGTTAGGTTCACTTTTTAAGGTTTATATCATGTGGCAGGAGAAAAAAATTGAAAATCTCCAAATGAGCTTAACTCACTCTAATGAACACATAAACAAAGAAAATAGAAAACAAGTCCAAACAATGAAATAATTGCAACATTTTACACTGAGTGTCCAGAAGTAACATTGTAAAGATGTTATGTTCACTTTTTAAGGTTTATATCAAGTGGCAGGAGAAAAAAATGGAAAATCTCCAAATGAGCTTAACTCACTCTAATGAACACATAAACATAGAAAAATAGAAAACAAGTCCAAACAATGAAATAATTGCAAAATTTTACACTGAGTGTCCAGAAGTAACATTGTAAAGATGTTATGTACACTTTTTAAGGTTTATATCATGTGGCAGGAGAAAAAAATGGAAAATCTCCAAATGAGCTTAACTCACTCTAATGAACACATAAACATAGCAAAATAGAAAACAAGTCCAAACAATGAAATAATTGCAAAATTTTACACTGAGTGTCCAGAAGTAACATTGTTAAGATGTTATGTTCACTTTTTAAGGTTTATATCATGTGGCAGGAGAAAAAAATGGAAAATCTCCAAATGAGCTTAACTCACTTTAATGTACACATAAAAATGGAAAAACAGAAAACAAGTCCAAACAATGAAATAATTGCAACATTTTACACTGAGTGTCCAGAAGTAACATTGTAAAGAAGTTAGGTTCACTTTTTAAGGTTTATATCATGTGGCAGGAGAAAAAAATGGAAAATCTCCAAATGAGCTTAACTCACTCTAATGAACACATAAACATAGAAAAATAGAAAAAAAGTCCAAACAATGAAATAATTGCAACATTTTACACTGAGTGTCCAGAAGTAACATTGTAAAGATGTTATGTTCACTTTTTAAGGTTTATATCATGTGGCAGGAGAAAAAAATGGAAAATCTCCAGATGAGCTTAACTCACTCTAATGAACACATAAACATAGCAAAATAGAAAACAAGTCCAAACAATGAAATAATTGCAAAATTTTACACTGAGTGTCCAGAAGTAACATTGTTAAGATGTTATGTTCACTTTTTAAGGTTTATATCATGTGGCAGGAGAAAAAAATGGAAAATCTCCAAATGAGCTTAACTCACTTTAATGTACACATAAAAATGGAAAAACAGAAAACAAGTCCAAACAATGAAATAATTGCAACATTTTACACTGAGTGTCCAGAAGTAACATTGTAAAGAAGTTAGGTTCACTTTTTAAGGTTTATATCATGTGGCAGGAGAAAAAATGGAAAATCTCCAAATGAGCTTAACTCACTCTAATGAACACATAAACATAGCAAAATAGAAAACAAGTCCAAACAATGAAATAATTGCAAAATTTTACACTGAGTGTCCAGAAGTAACATTGTAAAGATGTCATGTTCACTTTTTAAGGTTTATATCAAGTGGCAGGAGAAAAAAATGGAAAATCTCCAAATGAGCTTAACTCACTTTAATGTACACATAAAAATGGAAAAACAGAAAAAAAGTCCAAACAATGAAATAATTGCAACATTTTACACTGAGTGTCCAGAAGTAACATTGTAAAGATGTTATGTTCACTTTTTAAGGTTTATATCATGTGGCAGGAGAAAAAAATGGAAAATCTCCAGATGAGCTTAACTCACTCTAATGAACACATAAACATAGCAAAATAGAAAACAAGTCCAAACAATGAAATAATTGCAAAATTTTACACTGAGTGTCCAGAAGTAACATTGTAAAGATGTTATGTTCACTTTTTAAGGTTTATATCAAGTGGCAGGAGAAAAAAATGGAAAATCTCCAAATGAGCTTAACTCACTCTAATGAACACATAAACATAGCAAAATAGAAAACAAGTCCAAACAATGAAATAATTGCAAAATTTTACACTGAGTGTCCAGAAGTAACATTGTAAAGATGTTATGTTCACTTTCTAAGGTTTATATCATGTGGCAGGAGAAAAAAATGGAAAATCTCTAAATGAGCTTAACTCACTCCAATGCGCAAGTAAACATAGAAAAACAGAAAACAAGTCCAAACAATGAAATAATTGCAACATTTTACATTGAGTGTCCAGAAGTAACATTGTAAAGATGTTATGTTCACTTTTTAAGGTTTATATCATGTGGCAGGAGAAAAAAATGGAAAATCTGCAAATGAGCTTAACTCACTCTAATGAACACATAAACATAGCAAAATAGAAAACAAGTCCAAACAATGAAATAATTGCAAAATTTTACACTGAGTGTCCAGAAGTAACATTGTAAAGATGTCATGTTCACTTTTTAAGGTTTATATCAAGTGGCAGGAGAAAAAAATGGAAAATCTCTAAATGAGCTTAACTCACTCCAATGCGCAAGTAAACATAGAAAAACAGAAAACAAGTCCAAACAATGAAATAATTGCAACATTTTACACTGAGTGTCCAGAAGTAACATTGTAAAGATGTTAGGTTCACTTTTTAAGGTTTATATCATGTGGCAGGAGAAAAAAAAGGAAAATCTCCAAATGAGCTTAACTCACTTTAATGTACACATAAAAATGGAAAAACAGAAAACAAGTCCAAACAATGAAATAATTGCAACATTTTACACTGAGTGTCCAGAAGTAACATTGTTAAGATGTTATGTTCACTTTTTTAGGTTTATATCATGTGGCAGGAGAAAAAAATGGAAAATCTCCAAATGAGCTTAACTCACTTTAATGTACACATAAAAATGGAAAAACAGAAAACAAGTCCAAACAATGAAATAATTGCAACATTTTACACTGAGTGTCCAGAAGTAACATTGTAAAGAAGTTAGGTTCACTTTTTAAGGTTTATATCATGTGGCAGGAGAAAAAAATGGAAAATCTCTAAATGAGCTTAACTCACTCCAATGCGCAAGTAAACATAGAAAAACAGAAAACAAGTCCAAACAATGAAATAATTGCAACATTTTACACTGAGTGTCCAGAAGTAACATTGTAAAGATATTATGTTCACTTTTTAAGGTTTATATCATGTGGCAGGAGAAAAAAATGGAAAATCTCCAAATGAGCTTAACTCACTCTAATGAACACATAAACATAGAAAAATAGAAAACAAGTCCAAACAATGAAATAATTGCAACATTTTACACTGAGTGTCCAGAAGTAACATTGTAAAGATGTTATGTTCACTTTTTAAGGTTTATATCAAGTGGCAGGAGAAAAAAATGGAAAATCTCCAAATGAGCTTAACTCACTCTAATGAACACATAAACATAGCAAAATAGAAAACAAGTCCAAACAATGAAATAATTGCAAAATTTTACACTGAGTGTCCAGAAGTAACATTGTTAAGATGTTATGTTCACTTTTTAAGGTTTATATCATGTGGCAGGAGAAAAAAATGGAAAATCTCCAAATGAGCTTAACTCACTTTAATGTACACATAAAAATGGAAAAACAGAAAACAAGTCCAAACAATGAAATAATTGCAACATTTTACACTGAGTGTCCAGAAGTAACATTGTAAAGAAGTTAGGTTCACTTTTTAAGGTTTATATCATGTGGCAGGAGAAAAAAATTGGAAAATCTCCAAATGAGCTTAACTCACTCTAATGAACACATAAACATAGAAAAATAGAAAAAAAGTCCAAACAATGAAATAATTGCAAAATTTTACACTGAGTGTCCAGAAGTAACATTGTAAAGATGTTATGTTCACTTTTTAAGGTTTATATCATGTGGCAGGAGAAAAAAATGGAAAATCTCCAGATGAGCTTAACTCACTCTAATGAACACATAAACATAGCAAAATAGAAAACAAGTCCAAACAATGAAATAATTGCAAAATTTTACACTGAGTGTCCAGAAGTAACATTGTAAAGATGTTATGTTCACTTTTTAAGGTTTATATCAAGTGGCAGGAGAAAAAAATGGAAAATCTCCAAATGAGCTTAACTCACTCTAATGAACACATAAACATAGCAAAATAGAAAACAAGTCCAAACAATGAAATAATTGCAAAATTTTACACTGAGTGTCCAGAAGTAACATTGTAAAGATGTTATGTTCACTTTCTAAGGTTTATATCATGTGGCAGGAGAAAAAAATGGAAAATCTCTAAATGAGCTTAACTCACTCCAATGCGCAAGTAAACATAGAAAAACAGAAAACAAGTCCAAACAATGAAATAATTGCAACATTTTACACTGAGTGTCCAGAAGTAACATTGTAAAGATATTATGTTCACTTTTTAAGGTTTATATCATGTGGCAGGAGAAAAAAATGGAAAATCTCCAAATGAGCTTAACTCACTCTAATGAACACATAAACATAGAAAAATAGAAAACAAGTCCAAACAATGAAATAATTGCAACATTTTACACTGAGTGTCCAGAAGTAACATTGTAAAGATGTTATGTTCACTTTTTAAGGTTTATATCATGTGGCAGGAGAAAAAAATGGAAAATCTCCAAATGAGCTTAACTCACTCTAATGAACACATAAACATAGCAAAATAGAAAACAAGTCCAAACAATGAAATAATTGCAAAATTTTACACTGAGTGTCCAGAAGTAACATTGTAAAGATGTCATGTTCACTTTTTAAGGTTTATATCAAGTGGCAGGAGAAAAAAATGGAAAATCTCTAAATGAGCTTAACTCACTCCAATGCGCAAGTAAACATAGAAAAACAGAAAACAAGTCCAAACAATGAAATAATTGCAAAATTTTACACTGAGTGTCCAGAAGTAACATTGTAAAGATGTTAGGTTCACTTTTTAAGGTTTATATCATGTGGCAGGAGAAAAAAAAGGAAAATCTCCAAATGAGCTTAACTCACTTTAATGTACACATAAAAATGGAAAAACAGAAAACAAGTCCAAACAATGAAATAATTGCAACATTTTACACTGAGTGTCCAGAAGTAACATTGTTAAGATGTTATGTTCACTTTTTTAGGTTTATATCATGTGGCAGGAGAAAAAAATGGAAAATCTCCAAATGAGCTTAACTCACTTTAATGTACACATAAAAATGGAAAAACAGAAAACAAGTCCAAACAATGAAATAATTGCAACATTTTACACTGAGTGTCCAGAAGTAACATTGTAAAGAAGTTAGGTTCACTTTTTAAGGTTTATATCATG
Organism: Microchirus variegatus; assembly: GCF_963457635.1. Classification (NCBI taxonomy): domain Eukaryota; kingdom Metazoa; phylum Chordata; class Actinopteri; order Pleuronectiformes; family Soleidae; genus Microchirus; species Microchirus variegatus. Next base: position 24,409,801 of record NC_139809.1, read on the forward strand.
TGGCAGGAGAAAAAAATGGAAAATCTCCAAATGAGCTTAACTCACTTTAATGTACACATAAAAATGGAAAAACAGAAAACAAGTCCAAACAATGAAATAATTGCAACATTTTACACTGAGTGTCCAGAAGTAACATTGTAAAGAAGTTAGGTTCACTTTTTAAGGTTTATATCATGTGGCAGGAGAAAAAAATGGAAAATCTCCAAATGAGCTTAACTCACTCTAATGAACACATAAACATAGCAAAATAGAAAACAAGTCCAAACAATGAAATAATTGCAAAATTTTACACTGAGTGTCCAGAAGTAACATTGTTAAGATGTTATGTTCACTTTTTAAGGTTTATATCATGTGGCAGGAGAAAAAAATGGAAAATCTCCAAATGAGCTTAACTCACTTTAATGTACACATAAAAATGGAAAAACAGAAAACAAGTCCAAACAATGAAATAATTGCAACATTTTACACTGAGTGTCCAGAAGAAACATTGTAAAGAAGTTAGGTTCACTTTTTAAGGTTTATATCATGTGGCAGGAGAAAAAAATGGAAAATCTCCAAATGAGCTTAACTCACTCTAATGAACACATAAACATAGAAAAATAGAAAAAAAGTCCAAACAATGAAATAATTGCAACATTTTACACTGAGTGTCCAGAAGTAACATTGTAAAGATGTTATGTTCACTTTTTAAGGTTTATATCAAGTGGCAGGAGAAAAAAATGGAAAATCTCCAAATGAGCTTAACTCACTCTAATGAACACATAAACATAGCAAAATAGAAAACAAGTCCAAACAATGAAATAATTGCAAAATTTTACACTGAGTGTCCAGAAGTAACATTGTAAAGATGTTATGTTCACTTTCTAAGGTTTATATCATGTGGCAGGAGAAAAAAATGGAAAATCTCTAAATGAGCTTAACTCACTCCAATGCGCAAGTAAACATAGAAAAACAGAAAACAAGTCCAAACAATGAAATAATTGCAACATTTTACACTGAGTGTCCAGAAGTAACATTGTAAAGATATTATGTTCACTTTTTAAGGTTTATATCATGTGGCAGGAGAAAAAAATGGAAAATCTCCAAATGAGCTTAACTCACTCTAATGAACACATAAACATAGAAAAATAGAAAACAAGTCCAAACAATGAAATAATTGCAACATTTTACACTGAGTGTCCAGAAGTAACATTGTAAAGATGTTATGTTCACTTTTTAAGGTTTATATCATGTGGCAGGAGAAAAAAATGGAAAATCTCCAAATGAGCTTAACTCACTCTAATGAACACATAAACATAGCAAAATAGAAAACAAGTCCAAACAATGAAATAATTGCAAAATTTTACACTGAGTGTCCAGAAGTAACATTGTAAAGATGTTATGTTCACTTTTTAAGGTTTATATCAAGTGGCAGGAGAAAAAAATGGAAAATCTCCAAATGAGCTTAACTCACTCTAATGAACACATAAACATAGAAAAATAGAAAACAAGTCCAAACAATGAAATAATTGCAAAATTTTACACTGAGTGTCCAGAAGTAACATTGTAAAGATGTTATGTACACTTTTTAAGGTTTATATCATGTGGCAGGAGAAAAAAATGGAAAATCTCCAAATGAGCTTAACTCACTCTAATGAACACATAAACATAGCAAAATAGAAAACAAGTCCAAACAATGAAATAATTGCAAAATTTTACACTGAGTGTCCAGAAGAAACATTGTTAAGATGTTATGTTCACTTTTTTAAGGTTTATATCAAGTGGCAGGAGAAAAAAATGGAAAATCTCCAAATGAGCTTAACTCACTCTAATGAACACATAAACATAGCAAAACAGAAAACAAGTCCAAACAATGAAATAATTGCAAAATTTTACACTGAGTGTCCAGAAGTAACATTGTTAAGATGTTATGTTCACTTTTTAAGGTTTATATCATGTGGCAGGAAAAAAAAAGGGAAAATCTCCAAATGAGCTTAACTCACTTTAATGTACACATAAAAATGGTAAAACAAAAAACAAGTCCAAACAATGAAATAATTGCAACATTTTACACTGAGTGTCCAGAAGTAACATTGTAAAGATGTTAGGTTCACTTTTTAAGGTTTATATCATGTGGCAGGAGAAAAAAATGGAAAATCTCCAAATGAGCTTAACTCACTCTAATGAACACATAAACATAGAAAAATAGAAAACAAGTCCAAACAATGAAATAATTGCAACATTTTACACTGAGTGTCCAGAAGTAACATTGTAAAGATGTTATGTTCACTTTTTAAGGTTTATATCATGTGGCAGGAGAAAAAAATGGAAAATCTCCAAATGAGCTTAACTCACTCTAATGAACACATAAACATAGCAAAATAGAAAACAAGTCCAAACAATGAAATAATTGCAAAATTTTACACTGAGTGTCCAGAAGTAACATTGTAAAGATGTTATGTTCACTTTTTAAGGTTTATATCAAGTGGCAGGAGAAAAAAATGGAAAATCTCTAAATGAGCTTAACTCACTCCAATGCGCAAGTAAACATAGAAAAACAGAAAACAAGTCCAAACAATGAAATAATTGCAAAATTTTACACTGAGTGTCCAGAAGTAACATTGTAAAGATGTTAGGTTCACTTTTTAAGGTTTGTATCATGTGGCAGGAGAAAAAAAAGGAAAATCTCCAAATGAGCTTAACTCACTTTAATGTACACATAAAAATGGAAAAACAGAAAACAAGTCCAAACAATGAAATAATTGCAACATTTTACACTGAGTGTCCAGAGGTAACATTGTTAAGATGTTATGTTCACTTTTTAAGGTTTATATCATGTGGCAGGAGAAAAAAATGGAAAATCTCCAAATGAGCTTAACTCACTTTAATGTACACATACAAATGGAAAAACAGAAAACAAGTCCAAACAATGAAATAATTGCAACATTTTACACTGAGTGTCCAGAAGTAACATTGTAAAGAAGTTAGGTTCACTTTTTAAGGTTTATATCATGTGGCAGGAGAAAAAAATGGAAAATCTCCAAATGAGCTTAACTCACTCTAATGAACACATAAACATAGAAAAATAGAAAAAAAGTCCAAACAATGAAATAATTGCAACATTTTACACTGAGTGTCCAGAAGTAACATTGTAAAGATGTTATGTTCACTTTTTAAGGTTTATATCATGTGGCAGGAGAAAAAAATGGAAAATCTCCAGATGAGCTTAACTCACTCTAATGAACACATAAACATAGCAAAATAGAAAACAAGTCCAAACAATGAAATAATTGCAAAATTTTACACTGAGTGTCCAGAAGTAACATTGTAAAGATGTTATGTTCACTTTTTAAGGTTTATATCATGTGGCAGGAGAAAAAAATGGAAAATCTCCAAATGAGCTTAACTCACTCTAATGAACACATAAACATAGCAAAATAGAAAACAAGTCCAAACAATGAAATAATTGCAAAATTTTACACTGAGTGTCCAGAAGTAACATTGTAAAGATGTTATGTTCACTTTCTAAGGTTTATATCATGTGGCAGGAGAAAAAAATGGAAAATCTCTAAATGAGCTTAACTCACTCCAATGCGCAAGTAAACATAGAAAAACAGAAAACAAGTCCAAACAATGAAATAATTGCAACATTTTACACTGAGTGTCCAGAAGTAACATTGTAAAGATATTATGTTCACTTTTTAAGGTTTATATCATGTGGCAGGAGAAAAAAATGGAAAATCTCCAAATGAGCTTAACTCACTCTAATGAACACATAAACATAGAAAAATAGAAAACAAGTCCAAACAATGAAATAATTGCAACATTTTACACTGAGTGTCCAGAAGTAACATTGTAAAGATGTTATGTTCACTTTTTAAGGTTTATATCATGTGGCAGGAGAAAAAAATGGAAAATCTCCAAATGAGCTTAACTCACTCTAATGAACACATAAACATAGCAAAATAGAAAACAAGTCCAAACAATGAAATAATTGCAAAATTTTACACTGAGTGTCCAGAAGTAACATTGTAAAGATGTTATGTTCACTTTTTAAGGTTTATATCAAGTGGCAGGAGAAAAAAATGGAAAATCTCCAAATGAGCTTAACTCACTCTAATGAACACATAAACATAGAAAAATAGAAAACAAGTCCAAACAATGAAATAATTGCAAAATTTTACACTGAGTGTCCAGAAGTAACATTGTAAAGATGTTATGTACACTTTTTAAGGTTTATATCATGTGGCAGGAGAAAAAAATGGAAAATCTCCAAATGAGCTTAACTCACTCTAATGAACACATAAACATAGCAAAATAGAAAACAAGTCCAAACAATGAAATAATTGCAAAATTTTACACTGAGTGTCCAGAAGTAACATTGTTAAGATGTTATGTTCAATTTTTAAGGTTTATATCATGTGGCAGGAAAAAAAAAGGGAAAATCTCCAAATGAGCTTAACTCACTTTAATGTACACATAAAAATGGTAAAACAGAAAACAAGTCCAAACAATGAAATAATTGCAACATTTTACACTGAGTGTCCAGAAGTAACATTGTAAAGATGTTATGTTCACTTTCTAAGGTTTATATCATGTGGCAGGAGAAAAAAATGGAAAATCTCTAAATGAGCTTAACTCACTCCAATGCGCAAGTAAACATAGAAAAACAGAAAACAAGTCCAAACAATGAAATAATTGCAACATTTTACACTGAGTGTCCAGAAGTAACATTGTTAAGATGTTATGTTCACTTTTTAAGGTTTATATCATGTGGCAGGAGAAAAAAATGGAAAATCTCCAAATGAGCTTAACTCACTTTAATGTACACATAAAAATGGAAAAACAGAAAACAAGTCCAAACAATGAAATAATTGCAACATTTTACACTGAGTGTCCAGAAGTAACATTGTTAAGATGTTATGTTCACTTTTTAAGGTTTATATCATGTGGCAGGAAAAAAAAATGGAAAATCTCCAAATGAGCTTAACTCACTTTAATGTACACATAAAAATGGTAAAACAGAAAACAAGTCCAAACAATGAAATAATTTCAACATTTTACACTGAGTGTCCAGAAGTAACATTGTAAAGATGTTATGTTCACTTTTTAAGGTTTATATCAAGTGGCAGGAGAAAAAAATGGAAAATCTCTAAATGAGCTTAACTCACTCCAATGCGCAAGTAAACATAGAAAAACAGAAAACAAGTCCAAACAATGAAATAATTGCAAAATTTTACACTGAGTGTCCAGAAGTAACATTGTAAAGATGTTAGGTTCACTTTTTAAGGTTTATATCATGTGGCAGGAGAAAAAAAAGGAAAATCTCCAAATGAGCTTAACTCACTTTAATGTACACATAAAAATGGAAAAACAGAAAACAAGTCCAAACAATGAAATAATTGCAACATTTTACACTGAGTGTCCAGAAGTAACATTGTAAAGATGTTATGTTCACTTTTTAAGGTTTATATCATGTGGCAGGAGAAAAAAATGGAAAATCTCCAAATGAGCTTAACTCACTCTAATGAACACATAAACATAGAAAAATAGAAAACAAGTCCAGACAATGAAATAATTGCAACATTTTACACTGAGTGTCCAGAAGTAACATTGTAAAGATGTTATGTTCACTTTTTAAGGTTTATATCATGTGGCAGGAGAAAAAAATGGAAAATCTCCAAATGAGCTTAACTCACTCTAATGAACACATAAACATAGCAAAATAGAAAACAAGTCCAAACAATGAAATAATTGCAAAATTTTACACTGAGTGTCCAGAATTAACATTGTAAAGATGTTATGTTCACTTTTTAAGGTTTATATCAAGTGGCAGGAGAAAAAAATGGAAAATCTCCAAATGAGCTTAACTCACTCTAATGAACACATAAACATAGCAAAATAGAAAACAAGTCCAAACAATGAAATAATTGCAAAATTTTACACTGAGTGTCCAGAAGTAACATTGTAAAGATGTTATGTACACTTTTTAAGGTTTATATCATGTGGCAGGAGAAAAAAATGGAAAATCTCTAAATGAGCTTAACTCACTCCAATGCGCAAGTAAACATAGAAAAACAGAAAACAAGTCCAAACAATGAAATAATTGCAAAATTTTACACTGAGTGTCCAGAAGTAACATTGTAAAGATGTTAGGTTCACTTTTTAAGGTTTATATCATGTGGCAGGAGAAAAAAAAGGAAAATCTCCAAATGAGCTTAACTCACTTTAATGTAAACATAAAAATGGAAAAACAGAAAACAAGTCCCAACAATGAAATAATTGCAACATTTTACACTGAGTGTCCAGAAGTAACATTGTTAAGATGTTATGTTCACTTTTTAAGGTTTATATCATGTGGCAGGAGAAAAAAATGGAAAATCTCCAAATGAGCTTAACTCACTTTAATGTACACATAAAAATGGAAAAACAGAAAACAAGTCCAAACAATGAAATAATTGCAACATTTTACACTGAGTGTCCAGAAGTAACATTGTCAAGAAGTTAGGTTCACTTTTTAAGGTTTATATCATGTGGCAGGAGAAAAAAATGGAAAATCTCCAAATGAGCTTCACTCACTTTAATGTACACATAAAAATGGAAAAACAGAAAACAAGTCCAAACAATGAAATAATTGCAACATTTTACACTGAGTGTCCAGAAGTAACATTGTAAAGATGTTATGTTCACTTTTTAAGGTTTATATCATGTGGCAGGAAAAAAAAAGGGAAAATCTCCAAATGAGCTTAACTCACTTTAATGTACACATAAAAATGGTAAAACAGAAAACAAGTCCAAACAATGAAATAATTTCAACATTTTACACTGAGTGTCCAGAAGTAACATTGTAAAGATGTTATGTTCACTTTTTAAGGTTTATATCAAGTGGCAGGAGAAAAAAATGGAAAATCTCTAAATGAGCTTAACTCACTCCAATGCGCAAGTAAACATAGAAAAACAGAAAACAAGTCCAAACAATGAAATAATTGCAAAATTTTACACTGAGTGTCCAGAAGTAACATTGTAAAGATGTTAGGTTCACTTTTTAAGGTTTATATCATGTGGCAGGAGAAAAAAAAGGAAAATCTCCAAATGAGCTTAACTCACTTTAATGTACACATAAAAATGGAAAAACAGAAAACAAGTCCAAACAATGAAATAATTGCAACATTTTACACTGAGTGTCCAGAAGTAACATTGTTAAGATGTTATGTTCACTTTTTAAGGTTTATATCATGTGGCAGGAGAAAAAAATGGAAAATCTCCAAATGAGCTTAACTCACTCTAATGAACACATAAACATAGAAAAATAGAAAACAAGTCCAAACAATGAAATAATTGCAACATTTTACACTGAGTGTCCAGAAGTAACATTGTAAAGATGTTATGTTCACTTTTTAAGGTTTATATCATGTGGCAGGAGAAAAAAATGGAAAATCTCCAAATGAGCTTAACTCACTCTAATGAACACATAAACATAGCAAAATAGAAAACAAGTCCAAACAATGAAATAATTGCAAAATTTTACACTGAGTGTCCAGAATTAACATTGTAAAGATGTTATGTTCACTTTTTAAGGTTTATATCAAGTGGCAGGAGAAAAAAATGGAAAATCTCCAAATGAGCTTAACTCACTCTAATGAACACATAAACATAGAAAAATAGAAAACAAGTCCAAACAATGAAATAATTGCAAAATTTTACACTGAGTGTCCAGAAGTAACATTGTAAAGATGTTATGTACACTTTTTAAGGTTTATATCATGTGGCAGGAGAAAAAAATGGAAAATCTCCAAATGAGCTTAACTCACTCTAATGAACACATAAACATAGCAAAATAGAAAACAAGTCCAAACAATGAAATAATTGCAAAATTTTACACTGAGTGTCCAGAAGTAACATTGTTAAGATGTTATGTTCAATTTTTAAGGTTTATATCATGTGGCAGGAAAAAAAAAGGGAAAATCTCCAAATGAGCTTAACTCACTTTAATGTACACATAAAAATGGTAAAACAGAAAACAAGTCCAAACAATGAAATAATTGCAACATTTTACACTGAGTGTCCAGAAGTAACATTGTAAAGATGTTATGTTCACTTTCTAAGGTTTATATCATGTGGCAGGAGAAAAAAATGGAAAATCTCTAAATGAGCTTAACTCACTCCAATGCGCAAGTAAACATAGAAAAACAGAAAACAAGTCCAAACAATGAAATAATTGCAACATTTTACACTGAGTGTCCAGAAGTAACATTGTTAAGATGTTATGTTCACTTTTTAAGGTTTATATCATGTGGCAGGAGAAAAAAATGGAAAATCTCCAAATGAGCTTAACTCACTTTAATGTACACATAAAAATGGAAAAACAGAAAACAAGTCCAAACAATGAAATAATTGCAACATTTTACACTGAGTGTCCAGAAGTAACATTGTCAAGAAGTTAGGTTCACTTTTTAAGGTTTATATCATGTGGCAGGAGAAAAAAATGGAAAATCTCCAAATGAGCTTAACTCACTTTAATGTACACATAAAAATGGAAAAACAGAAAACAAGTCCAAACAATGAAATAATTGCAACATTTTACACTGAGTGTCCAGAAGTAACATTGTAAAGATGTTATGTTCACTTTTTAAGGTTTATATCATGTGGCAGGAAAAAAAAAGGGAAAATCTCCAAATGAGCTTAACTCACTTTAATGTACACATAAAAATGGTAAAACAGAAAACAAGTCCAAACAATGAAATAATTGCAAAATTTTACACTGAGTGTCCAGAAGAAACATTGTAAAGATGTTATGTTCACTTTTTAAGGTTTATATCAAGTGGCAGGAGAAAAAAATGGAAAATCTCTAAATGAGCTTAACTCACTCCAATGCGCAAGTAAACATAGAAAAACAGAAAACAAGTCCAAACAATGAAATAATTGCAAAATTTTACACTGAGTGTCCAGAAGTAACATTGTAAAGATGTTAGGTTCACTTTTTAAGGTTTATATCATGTGGCAGGAGAAAAAAAAGGAAAATCTCCAAATGAGCTTAACTCACTTTAATGTACACATAAAAATGGAAAAACAGAAAACAAGTCCAAACAATGAAATAATTGCAACATTTTACACTGAGTGTCCAGAAGTAACATTGTAAAGATGTTATGTTCACTTTTTAAGGTTTATATCATGTGGCAGGAGAAAAAAATGGAAAATCTCCAAATGAGCTTAACTCACTCTAATGAACACATAAACATAGAAAAATAGAAAACAAGTCCAGACAATGAAATAATTGCAACATTTTACACTGAGTGTCCAGAAGTAACATTGTAAAGATGTTATGTTCACTTTTTAAGGTTTATATCATGTGGCAGGAGAAAAAAATGGAAAATCTCCAAATGAGCTTAACTCACTCTAATGAACACATAAACATAGCAAAATAGAAAACAAGTCCAAACAATGAAATAATTGCAAAATTTTACACTGAGTGTCCAGAATTAACATTGTAAAGATGTTATGTTCACTTTTTAAGGTTTATATCAAGTGGCAGGAGAAAAAAATGGAAAATCTCCAAATGAGCTTAACTCACTCTAATGAACACATAAACATAGCAAAATAGAAAACAAGTCCAAACAATGAAATAATTGCAAAATTTTACACTGAGTGTCCAGAAGTAACATTGTAAAGATGTTATGTACACTTTTTAAGGTTTATATCATGTGGCAGGAGAAAAAAATGGAAAATCTCTAAATGAGCTTAACTCACTCCAATGCGCAAGTAAACATAGAAAAACAGAAAACAAGTCCAAACAATGAAATAATTGCAAAATTTTACACTGAGTGTCCAGAAGTAACATTGTAAAGATGTTAGGTTCACTTTTTAAGGTTTATATCATGTGGCAGGAGAAAAAAAAGGAAAATCTCCAAATGAGCTTAACTCACTTTAATGTACACATAAAAATGGAAAAACAGAAAACAAGTCCCAACAATGAAATAATTGCAACATTTTACACTGAGTGTCCAGAAGTAACATTGTTAAGATGTTATGTTCACTTTTTAAGGTTTATATCATGTGGCAGGAGAAAAAAATGGAAAATCTCCAAATGAGCTTAACTCACTTTAATGTACACATAAAAATGGAAAAACAGAAAACAAGTCCAAACAATGAAATAATTGCAACATTTTACACTGAGTGTCCAGAAGTAACATTGTCAAGAAGTTAGGTTCACTTTTTAAGGTTTATATCATGTGGCAGGAGAAAAAAATGGAAAATCTCCAAATGAGCTTCACTCACTTTAATGTACACATAAAAATGGAAAAACAGAAAACAAGTCCAAACAATGAAATAATTGCAACATTTTACACTGAGTGTCCAGAAGTAACATTGTAAAGATGTTATGTTCACTTTTTAAGGTTTATATCATGTGGCAGGAAAAAAAAAGGGAAAATCTCCAAATGAGCTTAACTCACTTTAATGTACACATAAAAATGGTAAAACAGAAAACAAGTCCAAACAATGAAATAATTTCAACATTTTACACTGAGTGTCCAGAAGTAACATTGTAAAGATGTTATGTTCACTTTTTAAGGTTTATATCAAGTGGCAGGAGAAAAAAATGGAAAATCTCTAAATGAGCTTAACTCACTCCAATGCGCAAGTAAACATAGAAAAACAGAAAACAAGTCCAAACAATGAAATAATTGCAAAATTTTACACTGAGTGTCCAGAAGTAACATTGTAAAGATGTTAGGTTCACTTTTTAAGGTTTATATCATGTGGCAGGAGAAAAAAAAGGAAAATCTCCAAATGAGCTTAACTCACTTTAATGTACACATAAAAATGGAAAAACAGAAAACAAGTCCAAACAATGAAATAATTGCAACATTTTACACTGAGTGTCCAGAAGTAACATTGTTAAGATGTTATGTTCACTTTTTAAGGTTTATATCATGTGGCAGGAGAAAAAAATGGAAAATCTCCAAATGAGCTTAACTCACTCTAATGAACACATAAACATAGAAAAATAGAAAACAAGTCCAAACAATGAAATAATTGCAACATTTTACACTGAGTGTCCAGAAGTAACATTGTAAAGATGTTATGTTCACTTTTTAAGGTTTATATCATGTGGCAGGAGAAAAAAATGGAAAATCTCCAAATGAGCTTAACTCACTCTAATGAACACATAAACATAGCAAAATAGAAAACAAGTCCAAACAATGAAATAATTGCAAAATTTTACACTGAGTGTCCAGAATTAACATTGTAAAGATGTTATGTTCACTTTTTAAGGTTTATATCAAGTGGCAGGAGAAAAAAATGGAAAATCTCCAAATGAGCTTAACTCACTCTAATGAACACATAAACATAGAAAAATAGAAAACAAGTCCAAACAATGAAATAATTGCAAAATTTTACACTGAGTGTCCAGAAGTAACATTGTAAAGATGTTATGTACACTTTTTAAGGTATATATCATGTGGCAGGAGAAAAAAATGGAAAATCTCCAAATGAGCTTAACTCACTCTAATGAACACATAAACATAGCAAAATAGAAAACAAGTCCAAACAATGAAATAATTGCAAAATTTTACACTGAGTGTCCAGAAGTAACATTGTTAAGATGTTATGTTCACTTTTTAAGGTTTATATCATGTGGCAGGAAAAAAAAAGGGAAAATCTCCAAATGAGCTTAACTCACTTTAATGTACACATAAAAATGGTAAAACAGAAAACAAGTCCAAACAATGAAATAATTGCAACATTTTACACTGAGTGTCCAGAAGTAACATTGTAAAGATGTTATGTTCACTTTCTAAGGTTTATATCATGTGGCAGGAGAAAAAAATGGAAAATCTCTAAATGAGCTTAACTCACTCCAATGCGCAAGTAAACATAGAAAAACAGAAAACAAGTCCAAACAATGAAATAATTGCAAAATTTTACACTGAGTGTCCAGAAGTAACATTGTAAAGATGTTAAGTTCACTTTTTAAGGTTTGTATCATGTGGCAGGAGAAAAAAAAGGAAAATCTCCAAATGAGCTTAACTCACTTTAATGTACACATAAAAATGGAAAAACAGAAAACAAGTCCAAACAATGAAATAATTGCAACATTTTACACTGAGTGTCCAGAAGTAACATTGTTAAGATGTTATGTTCACTTTTTAAGGTTTATATCATGTGGCAGGAGAAAAAAATGGAAAATCTCCAAATGAGCTTAACTCACTTTAATGTACACATAAAAATGGAAAAACAGAAAACAAGTCCAAACAATGAAATAATTGCAACATTTTACACTGAGTGTCCAGAAGTAACATTGTAAAGAAGTTAGGTTCACTTTTTAAGGTTTATATCATGTGGCAGGAGAAAAAAATGGAAAATCTCCAAATGAGCTTAACTCACTCTAATGAACACATAAACATAGAAAAATAGAAAACAAGTCCAAACAATGAAATAATTGCAACATTTTACACTGAGTGTCCAGAAGTAACATTGTTAAGATGTTATGTACACTTTTTAAGGTTTATATCATGTGGCAGGAGAAAAAAATGGAAAATCTCCAAATGAGCTTAACTCACTCTAATGAACACATAAACATAGCAAAATAGAAAACAAGTCCAAACAATGAAATAATTGCAAAATTTTACACTGAGTGTCCAGAAGTAACATTGTTAAGATGTTATGTTCACTTTTTAAGGTTTATATCATGTGGCAGGAAAAAAAAAGGGAAAATCTCCAAATGAGCTTAACTCACTTTAATGTACACATAAAAATGGTAAAACAGAAAACAAGTCCAAACAATGAAATAATTGCAACATTTTACACTGAGTGTCCAGAAGTAACATTGTAAAGATGTTATGTTCACTTTCTAAGGTTTATATCATGTGGCAGGAGAAAAAAATGGAAAATCTCTAAATGAGCTTAACTCACTCCAATGCGCAAGTAAACATAGAAAAACAGAAAACAAGTCCAAACAATGAAATAATTGCAACATTTTACACTGAGTGTCCAGAAGTAACATTGTAAAGATGTTAGGTTCACTTTTTAAGGTTTATATCATGTGGCAGGAGAAAAAAATGGAAAATCTCCAAATGAGCTTAACTCACTTTAATGTACACATAAAAATGGAAAAACAGAAAACAAGTCCAAACAATGAAATAATTGCAACATTTTACACTGAGTGTCCAGAAGTAACATTGTAAAGAAGTTAGGTTCACTTTTTAAGGTTTATATCATGTGGCAGGAGAAAAAAATGGAAAATCTCCAAATGAGCTTAACTCACTCTAATGAACACATAAACATAGAAAAATAGAAAAAAAGTCCAAACAATGAAATAATTGCAACATTTTACACTGAGTGTCCAGAAGTAACATTGTAAAGATGTTATGTTCACTTTTTAAGGTTTATATCATGTGGCAGGAGAAAAAAATGGAAAATCTCCAGATGAGCTTAACTCACTCTAATGAACACATAAACATAGCAAAATAGAAAACAAGTCCAAACAATGAAATAATTGCAAAATTTTACACTGAGTGTCCAGAAGTAACATTGTAAAGATGTTATGTTCACTTTTTAAGGTTTATATCATGTGGCAGGAAAAAAAAAGGGAAAATCTCCAAATGAGCTTAACTCACTTTAATGTACACATAAAAATGGTAAAACAGAAAACAAGTCCAAACAATGAAATAATTGCAACATTTTACACTGAGTGTCCAGAAGTAACATTGTAAAGATGTTATGTTCACTTTCTAAGGTTTATATCATGTGGCAGGAGAAAAAAATGGAAAATCTCTAAATGAGCTTAACTCACTCCAATGCGCAAGTAAACATAGAAAAACAGAAAACAAGTCCAAACAATGAAATAATTGCAAAATTTTACACTGAGTGTCCAGAAGTAACATTGTAAAGATGTTATGTTCACTTTCTAAGGTTTATATCATGTGGCAGGAGAAAAAAATGGAAAATCTCTAAATGAGCTTAACTCACTCCAATGCGCAAGTAAACATAGAAAAACAGAAAACAAGTCCAAACAATGAAATAATTGCAAAATTTTACACTGAGTGTCCAGAAGTAACATTGTAAAGATGTTAAGTTCACTTTTTAAGGTTTGTATCATGTGGCAGGAGAAAAAAAAGGAAAATCTCCAAATGAGCTTAACTCACTTTAATGTACACATAAAAATGGAAAAACAGAAAACAAGTCCAAACAATGAAATAATTGCAACATTTTACACTGAGTGTCCAGAAGTAACATTGTTAAGATGTTATGTTCACTTTTTAAGGTTTATATCATGTGGCAGGAGAAAAAAATGGAAAATCTCTAAATGAGCTTAACTCACTCCAATGCGCAAGTAAACATAGAAAAACAGAAAACAAGTCCAAACAATGAAATAATTGCAAAATTTTACACTGAGTGTCCAGAAGTAACATTGTAAAGATGTTAAGTTCACTTTTTAAGGTTTGTATCATGTGGCAGGAGAAAAAAAAGGAAAATCTCCAAATGAGCTTAACTCACTTTAATGTACACATAAAAATGGAAAAACAGAAAACAAGTCCAAACAATGAAATAATTGCAACATTTTACACTGAGTGTCCAGAAGTAACATTGTAAAGATGTTATGTTCACTTTTTAAGGTTTATATCATGTGGCAGGAGAAAAAAATGGAAAATCTCCAAATGAGCTTAACTCACTCTAATGAACACATAAACATAGCAAAATAGAAAAAAAGTCCAAACAATGAAATAATTGCAAAATTTTACACTGAGTGTCCAGAATTAACATTGTAAAGATGTTATGTTCACTTTTTAAGGTTTATATCAAGTGGCAGGAGAAAAAAATGGAAAATCTCCAAATGAGCTTAACTCACTCTAATGAACACATAAACATAGAAAAATAGAAAACAAGTCCAAACAATGAAATAATTGCAAAATTTTACACTGAGTGTCCAGAAGTAACATTGTAAAGATGTTATGTACACTTTTTAAGGTTTATATCATGTGGCAGGAGAAAAAAATGGAAAATCTCCAAATGAGCTTAACTCACTCTAATGAACACATAAACATAGCAAAATAGAAAACAAGTCCAAACAATGAAATAATTGCAAAATTTTACACTGAGTGTCCAGAAGTAACATTGTTAAGATGTTATGTTCACTTTTTAAGGTTTATATCATGTGGCAGGAAAAAAAAAGGGAAAATCTCCAAATGAGCTTAACTCACTTTAATGTACACATAAAAATGGTAAAACAGAAAACAAGTCCAAACAATGAAATAATTGCAACATTTTACACTGAGTGTCCAGAAGTAACATTGTAAAGATGTTATGTTCACTTTCTAAGGTTTATATCATGTGGCAGGAGAAAAAAATGGAAAATCTCTAAATGAGCTTAACTCACTCCAATGCGCAAGTAAACATAGAAAAACAGAAAACAAGTCCAAACAATGAAATAATTGCAAAATTTTACACTGAGTGTCCAGAAGTAACATTGTAAAGATGTTAAGTTCACTTTTTAAGGTTTGTATCATGTGGCAGGAGAAAAAAAAGGAAAATCTCCAAATGAGCTTAACTCACTTTAATGTACACATAAAAATGGAAAAACAGAAAACAAGTCCAAACAATGAAATAATTGCAACATTTTACACTGAGTGTCCAGAAGTAACATTGTTAAGATGTTATGTTCACTTTTTAAGGTTTATATCATGTGGCAGGAGAAAAAAATGGAAAATCTCCAAATGAGCTTAACTCACTTTAATGTACACATAAAAATGGAAAAACAGAAAACAAGTCCAAACAATGAAATAATTGCAACATTTTACACTGAGTGTCCAGAAGTAACATTGTAAAGAAGTTAGGTTCACTTTTTAAGGTTTATATCATGTGGCAGGAGAAAAAAATGGAAAATCTCCAAATGAGCTTAACTCACTCTAATGAACACATAAACATAGAAAAATAGAAAACAAGTCCAAACAATGAAATAATTGCAACATTTTACACTGAGTGTCCAGAAGTAACATTGTAAAGATGTTATGTTCACTTTTTAAGGTTTATATCATGTGGCAGGAGAAAAAAATGGAAAATCTCCAAATGAGCTTAACTCACTCTAATGAACACATAAACATAGCAAAATAGAAAACAAGTCCAAACAATGAAATAATTGCAAAATTTTACACTGAGTGTCCAGAATTAACATTGTAAAGATGTTATGTTCACTTTTTAAGGTTTATATCAAGTGGCAGGAGAAAAAAATGGAAAATCTCCAAATGAGCTTAACTCACTCTAATGAACACATAAACATAGAAAAATAGAAAACAAGTCCAAACAATGAAATAATTGCAAAATTTTACACTGAGTGTCCAGAAGTAACATTGTAAAGATGTTATGTACACTTTTTAAGGTTTATATCATGTGGCAGGAGAAAAAAATGGAAAATCTCCAAATGAGCTTAACTCACTCTAATGAACACATAAACATAGCAAAATAGAAAACAAGTCCAAACAATGAAATAATTGCAAAATTTTACACTGAGTGTCCAGAAGTAACATTGTTAAGATGTTATGTTCACTTTTTAAGGTTTATATCATGTGGCAGGAAAAAAAAAGGGAAAATCTCCAAATGAGCTTAACTCACTTTAATGTACACATAAAAATGGTAAAACAGAAAACAAGTCCAAACAATGAAATAATTGCAACATTTTACACTGAGTGTCCAGAAGTAACATTGTAAAGATGTTATGTTCACTTTCTAAGGTTTATATCATGTGGCAGGAGAAAAAAATGGAAAATCTCTAAATGAGCTTAACTCACTCCAATGCGCAAGTAAACATAGAAAAACAGAAAACAAGTCCAAACAATGAAATAATTGCAACATTTTACACTGAGTGTCCAGAAGTAACATTGTAAAGATGTTAGGTTCACTTTTTAAGGTTTATATCATGTGGCAGGAGAAAAAAATGGAAAATCTCCAAATGAGCTTAACTCACTTTAATGTACACATAAAAATGGAAAAACAGAAAACAAGTCCAAACAATGAAATAATTGCAACATTTTACACTGAGTGTCCAGAAGTAACATTGTAAAGAAGTTAGGTTCACTTTTTAAGGTTTATATCATGTGGCAGGAGAAAAAAATGGAAAATCTCCAAATGAGCTTAACTCACTCTAATGAACACATAAACATAGAAAAATAGAAAAAAAGTCCAAACAATGAAATAATTGCAACATTTTACACTGAGTGTCCAGAAGTAACATTGTAAAGATGTTATGTTCACTTTTTAAGGTTTATATCATGTGGCAGGAGAAAAAAATGGAAAATCTCCAGATGAGCTTAACTCACTCTAATGAACACATAAACATAGCAAAATAGAAAACAAGTCCAAACAATGAAATAATTGCAAAATTTTACACTGAGTGTCCAGAAGTAACATTGTAAAGATGTTATGTTCACTTTTTAAGGTTTATATCAAGTGGCAGGAGAAAAAAATGGAAAATCTCCAAATGAGCTTAACTCACTCTAATGAACACATAAACATAGCAAAATAGAAAACAAGTCCAAACAATGAAATAATTGCAAAATTTTACACTGAGTGTCCAGAAGTAACATTGTAAAGATGTTATGTTCACTTTCTAAGGTTTATATCATGTGGCAGGAGAAAAAAATGGAAAATCTCTAAATGAGCTTAACTCACTCCAATGCGCAAGTAAACATAGAAAAACAGAAAACAAGTCCAAACAATGAAATAATTGCAACATTTTACACTGAGTGTCCAGAAGTAACATTGTAAAGATATTATGTTCACTTTTTAAGGTTTATATCATGTGGCAGGAGAAAAAAATGGAAAATCTCCAAATGAGCTTAACTCACTCTAATGAACACATAAACATAGAAAAATAGAAAACAAGTCCAAACAATGAAATAATTGCAACATTTTACACTGAGTGTCCAGAAGTAACATTGTAAAGATGTTATGTTCACTTTTTAAGGTTTATATCATGTGGCAGGAGAAAAAAATGGAAAATCTCCAAATGAGCTTAACTCACTCTAATGAACACATAAACATAGCAAAATAGAAAACAAGTCCAAACAATGAAATAATTGCAAAATTTTACACTGAGTGTCCAGAAGTAACATTGTAAAGATGTTATGTTCACTTTTTAAGGTTTATATCAAGTGGCAGGAGAAAAAAATGGAAAATCTCCAAATGAGCTTAACTCACTCTAATGAACACATAAACATAGAAAAATAGAAAACAAGTCCAAACAATGAAATAATTGCAAAATTTTACACTGAGTGTCCAGAAGTAACATTGTAAAGATGTTATGTACACTTTTTAAGGTTTATATCATGTGGCAGGAGAAAAAAATGGAAAATCTCCAAATGAGCTTAACTCACTCTAATGAACACATAAACATAGCAAAATAGAAAACAAGTCCAAACAATGAAATAATTGCAAAATTTTACACTGAGTGTCCAGAAGTAACATTGTAAAGATGTTATGTTCACTTTTTAAGGTTTATATCAAGTGGCAGGAGAAAAAAATGGAAAATCTCCAAATGAGCTTAACTCACTCTAATGAACACATAAACATAGAAAAATAGAAAACAAGTCCAAACAATGAAATAATTGCAAAATTTTACACTGAGTGTCCAGAAGTAACATTGTAAAGATGTTATGTACACTTTTTAAGGTTTATATCATGTGGCAGGAGAAAAAAATGGAAAATCTCCAAATGAGCTTAACTCACTCTAATGAACACATAAAAATGGTAAAACAGAAAACAAGTCCAAACAATGAAATAATTGCAACATTTTACACTGAGTGTCCAGAAGTAACATTGTAAAGATGTTATGTTCACTTTCTAAGGTTTATATCATGTGGCAGGAGAAAAAAATGGAAAATCTCTAAATGAGCTTAACTCACTCCAATGCGCAAGTAAACATAGAAAAACAGAAAACAAGTCCAAACAATGAAATAATTGCAACATTTTACACTGAGTGTCCAGAAGTAACATTGTAAAGATGTTAGGTTCACTTTTTAAGGTTTATATCATGTGGCAGGAGAAAAAAATTGAAAATCTCCAAATGAGCTTAACTCACTCTAATGAACACATAAACAAAGAAAAATAGAAAACAAGTCCAAACAATGAAATAATTGCAACATTTTACACTGAGTGTCCAGAAGTAACATTGTAAAGATGTTATGTTCACTTTTTAAGGTTTATATCATGTGGCAGGAGAAAAAAATGGAAAATCTCCAAATGAGCTTAACTCACTCTAATGAACACATAAACATAGCAAAATAGAAAACAAGTCCAAACAATGAAATAATTGCAAAATTTTACACTGAGTGTCCAGAAGTAACATTGTAAAGATGTCATGTTCACTTTTTAAGGTTTATATCAAGTGGCAGGAGAAAAAAATGGAAAATCTCTAAATGAGCTTAACTCACTCCAATGCGCAAGTAAACATAGAAAAACAGAAAACAAGTCCAAACAATGAAATAATTGCAAAATTTTACACTGAGTGTCCAGAAGTAACATTGTAAAGATGTTAGGTTCACTTTTTAAGGTTTATATCATGTGGCAGGAGAAAAAAAAGGAAAATCTCCAAATGAGCTTAACTCACTTTAATGTACACATAAAAATGGAAAAACAGAAAACAAGTCCAAACAATGAAATAATTGCAACATTTTACACTGAGTGTCCAGAAGTAACATTGTCAAGAAGTTAGGTTCACTTTTTAAGGTTTATATCATGTGGCAGGAGAAAAAAATGGAAAATCTCCAAATGAGCTTAACTCACTTTAATGTACACATAAAAATGGAAAAACAGAAAACAAGTCCAAACAATGAAATAATTGCAACATTTTACACTGAGTGTCCAGAAGTAACATTGTAAAGAAGTTAGGTTCACTTTTTAAGGTTTATATCATGTGGCAGGAGAAAAAAATGGAAAATCTCCAAATGAGCTTAACTCACTCTAATGAACACATAAACATAGAAAAATAGAAAACAAGTCCAAACAATGAAATAATTGCAACATTTTACACTGAGTGTCCAGAAGTAACATTGTTAAGATGTTATGTTCACTTTTTAAGGTTTATATCATGTGGCAGGAAAAAAAAAGGGAAAATCTCCAAATGAGCTTAACTCACTTTAATGTACACATAAAAATGGTAAAACAGAAAACAAGTCCAAACAATGAAATAATTTCAACATTTTACACTGAGTGTCCAGAAGTTACATTGTAAAGATGTTATGTTCACTTTTTAAGGTTTATATCAAGTGGCAGGAGAAAAAAATGGAAAATCTCTAAATGAGCTTAACTCACTCCAATGCGCAAGTAAACATAGAAAAACAGAAAACAAGTCCAAACAATGAAATAATTGCAAAATTTTACACTGAGTGTCCAGAAGTAACATTGTAAAGATGTTAGGTTCACTTTTTAAGGTTTATATCATGTGGCAGGAGAAAAAAAAGGAAAATCTCCAAATGAGCTTAACTCACTTTAATGTACACATAAAAATGGAAAAACAGAAAACAAGTCCAAACAATGAAATAATTGCAACATTTTACACTGAGTGTCCAGAAGTAACATTGTTAAGATGTTATGTTCACTTTTTAAGGTTTATATCATGTGGCAGGAGAAAAAAATGGAAAATCTCCAAATGAGCTTAACTCACTCTAATGAACACATAAACATAGAAAAATAGAAAACAAGTCCAAACAATGAAATAATTGCAACATTTTACACTGAGTGTCCAGAAGTAACATTGTAAAGATGTTATGTTCACTTTTTAAGGTTTATATCATGTGGCAGGAGAAAAAAATGGAAAATCTCCAAATGAGCTTAACTCACTCTAATGAACACATAAACATAGCAAAATAGAAAACAAGTCCAAACAATGAAATAATTGCAAAATTTTACACTGAGTGTCCAGAATTAACATTGTAAAGATGTTATGTTCACTTTTTAAGGTTTATATCAAGTGGCAGGAGAAAAAAATGGAAAATCTCCAAATGAGCTTAACTCACTCTAATGAACACATAAACATAGAAAAATAGAAAACAAGTCCAAACAATGAAATAATTGCAAAATTTTACACTGAGTGTCCAGAAGTAACATTGTAAAGATGTTATGTACACTTTTTAAGGTTTATATCATGTGGCAGGAGAAAAAAATGGAAAATCTCCAAATGAGCTTAACTCACTCTAATGAACACATAAACATAGCAAAATAGAAAACAAGTCCAAACAATGAAATAATTGCAAAATTTTACACTGAGTGTCCAGAAGTAACATTGTTAAGATGTTATGTTCACTTTTTAAGGTTTATATCATGTGGCAGGAAAAAAAAAGGGAAAATCTCCAAATGAGCTTAACTCACTTTAATGTACACATAAAAATGGTAAAACAGAAAACAAGTCCAAACAATGAAATAATTGCAACATTTTACACTGAGTGTCCAGAAGTAACATTGTAAAGATGTTATGTTCACTTTCTAAGGTTTATATCATGTGGCAGGAGAAAAAAATGGAAAATCTCTAAATGAGCTTAACTCACTCCAATGCGCAAGTAAACATAGAAAAACAGAAAACAAGTCCAAACAATGAAATAATTGCAAAATTTTACACTGAGTGTCCAGAAGTAACATTGTAAAGATGTTAGGTTCACTTTTTAAGGTTTGTATCATGTGGCAGGAGAAAAAAAAGGAAAATCTCCAAATGAGCTTAACTCACTTTAATGTACACATAAAAATGGAAAAACAGAAAACAAGTCCAAACAATGAAATAATTGCAACATTTTACACTGAGTGTCCAGAAGTAACATTGTTAAGATGTTATGTTCACTTTTTAAGGTTTATATCATGTGGCAGGAGAAAAAAATGGAAAATCTCCAAATGAGCTTAACTCACTTTAATGTACACATAAAAATGGAAAAACAGAAAACAAGTCCAAACAATGAAATAATTGCAACATTTTACACTGAGTGTCCAGAAGTAACATTGTAAAGAAGTTAGGTTCACTTTTTAAGGTTTATATCATGTGGCAGGAGAAAAAAATGGAAAATCTCCAAATGAGCTTAACTCACTCTAATGAACACATAAACATAGAAAAATAGAAAACAAGTCCAAACAATGAAATAATTGCAACATTTTACACTGAGTGTCCAGAAGTAACATTGTAAAGATGTTATGTTCACTTTTTAAGGTTTATATCATGTGGCAGGAGAAAAAAATGGAAAATCTCCAAATGAGCTTAACTCACTCTAATGAACACATAAACATAGAAAAATAGAAAACAAGTCCAAACAATGAAATAATTGCAAAATTTTACACTGAGTGTCCAGAATTAACATTGTAAAGATGTTATGTTCACTTTTTAAGGTTTATATCAAGTGGCAGGAGAAAAAAATGGAAAATCTCCAAATGAGCTTAACTCACTCTAATGAACACATAAACATAGAAAAATAGAAAACAAGTCCAAACAATGAAATAATTGCAAAATTTTACACTGAGTGTCCAGAAGTAACATTGTAAAGATGTTATGTACACTTTTTAAGGTTTATATCATGTGGCAGGAGAAAAAAATGGAAAATCTCCAAATGAGCTTAACTCACTCTAATGAACACATAAACATAGCAAAATAGAAAACAAGTCCAAACAATGAAATAATTGCAAAATTTTACACTGAGTGTCCAGAAGTAACATTGTTAAGATGTTATGTTCACTTTTTAAGGTTTATATCATGTGGCAGGAAAAAAAAAGGGAAAATCTCCAAATGAGCTTAACTCACTTTAATGTACACATAAAAATGGTAAAACAGAAAACAAGTCCAAACAATGAAATAATTGCAAAATTTTACACTGAGTGTCCAGAAGTAACATTGTAAAGATGCTATGTTCACTTTTTAAGGTTTATATCAAGTGGCAGGAGAAAAAAATGGAAAATCTCCAAATGAGCTTAACTCACTCTAATGAACACATAAACATAGCAAAATAGAAAACAAGTCCAAACAATGAAATAATTGCAAAATTTTACACTGAGTGTCCAGAAGTAACATTGTAAAGATGTTATGTTCACTTTCTAAGGTTTATATCATGTGGCAGGAGAAAAAAATGGAAAATCTCTAAATGAGCTTAACTCACTCCAATGCGCAAGTAAACATAGAAAAACAGAAAACAAGTCCAAACAATGAAATAATTGCAACATTTTACACTGAGTGTCCAGAAGTAACATTGTAAAGATGTTATGTTCACTTTTTAAGGTTTATATCATGTGGCAGGAGAAAAAAATGGAAAATCTCCAAATGAGCTTAACTCACTCTAATGAACACATAAACATAGAAAAATAGAAAACAAGTCCAAACAATGAAATAATTGCAACATTTTACACTGAGTGTCCAGTAGTAACATTGTAAAGATGTTATGTTCACTTTTTAAGGTTTATATCATGTGGCAGGAGAAAAAAATGGAAAATCTCCAAATGAGCTTAACTCACTCTAATGAACACATAAACATAGCAAAATAGAAAACAAGTCCAAACAATGAAATAATTGCAAAATTTTACACTGAGTGTCCAGAAGTAACATTGTAAAGATGTTATGTTCACTTTTTAAGGTTTATATCAAGTGGCAGGAGAAAAAAATGGAAAATCTCCAAATGAGCTTAACTCACTCTAATGAACACATAAACATAGAAAAATAGAAAACAAGTCCAAACAATGAAATAATTGCAAAATTTTACACTGAGTGTCCAGAAGTAACATTGTAAAGATGTTATGTACACTTTTTAAGGTTTATATCATGTGGCAGGAGAAAAAAATGGAAAATCTCCAAATGAGCTTAACTCACTCTAATGAACACATAAACATAGCAAAATAGAAAACAAGTCCAAACAATGAAATAATTGCAAAATTTTACACTGAGTGTCCAGAAGTAACATTGTTAAGATGTTATGTTCACTTTTTAAGGTTTATATCATGTGGCAGGAAAAAAAAAGGGAAAATCTCCAAATGAGCTTAACTCACTTTAATGTACACATAAAAATGGTAAAACAGAAAACAAGTCCAAACAATGAAATAATTGCAACATTTTACACTGAGTGTCCAGAAGTAACATTGTAAAGATGTTATGTTCACTTTCTAAGGTTTATATCATGTGGCAGGAGAAAAAAATGGAAAATCTCTAAATGAGCTTAACTCACTCCAATGCGCAAGTAAACATAGAAAAACAGAAAACAAGTCCAAACAATGAAATAATTGCAACATTTTACACTGAGTGTCCAGAAGTAACATTGTAAAGATGTTAGGTTCACTTTTTAAGGTTTATATCATGTGGCAGGAGAAAAAAATGGAAAATCTCCAAATGAGCTTAACTCACTTTAATGTACACATAAAAATGGAAAAACAGAAAACAAGTCCAAACAATGAAATAATTGCAACATTTTACACTGAGTGTCCAGAAGTAACATTGTAAAGAAGTTAGGTTCACTTTTTAAGGTTTATATCATGTGGCAGGAGAAAAAAATGGAAAATCTCCAAATGAGCTTAACTCACTCTAATGAACACATAAACATAGAAAAATAGAAAAAAAGTCCAAACAATGAAATAATTGCAACATTTTACACTGAGTGTCCAGAAGTAACATTGTAAAGATGTTATGTTCACTTTTTAAGGTTTATATCATGTGGCAGGAGAAAAAAATGGAAAATCTCCAAATGAGCTTAACTCACTCTAATGAACACATAAACATAGCAAAATAGAAAACAAGTCCAAACAATGAAATAATTGCAAAATTTTACACTGAGTGTCCAGAAGTAACATTGTAAAGATGCTATGTTCACTTTTTAAGGTTTATATCAAGTGGCAGGAGAAAAAAATGGAAAATCTCCAAATGAGCTTAACTCACTCTAATGAACACATAAACATAGCAAAATAGAAAACAAGTCCAAACAATGAAATAATTGCAAAATTTTACACTGAGTGTCCAGAAGTAACATTGTAAAGATGTTATGTTCACTTTTTAAGGTTTATATCATGTGGCAGGAGAAAAAAATGGAAAATCTCCAAATGAGCTTAACTCACTCTAATGAACACATAAACATAGCAAAATAGAAAACAAGTCCAAACAATGAAATAATTGCAAAATTTTACACTGAGTGTCCAGAAGTAACATTGTTAAGATGTTATGTTCAATTTTTAAGGTTTATATCATGTGGCAGGAAAAAAAAAGGGAAAATCTCCAAATGAGCTTAACTCACTTTAATGTACACATAAAAATGGTAAAACAGAAAACAAGTCCAAACAATGAAATAATTTCAACATTTTACACTGAGTGTCCAGAAGTAACATTGTAAAGATGTTATGTTCACTTTTTAAGGTTTATATCAAGTGGCAGGAGAAAAAAATGGAAAATCTCTAAATGAGCTTAACTCACTCCAATGCGCAAGTAAACATAGAAAAACAGAAAACAAGTCCAAACAATGAAATAATTGCAAAATTTTACACTGAGTGTCCAGAAGTAACATTGTAAAGATGTTAGGTTCACTTTTTAAGGTTTATATCATGTGGCAGGAGAAAAAAAAGGAAAATCTCCAAATGAGCTTAACTCACTTTAATGTACACATAAAAATGGAAAAACAGAAAACAAGTCCAAACAATGAAATAATTGCAACATTTTACACTGAGTGTCCAGAAGTAACATTGTTAAGATGTTATGTTCACTTTTTAAGGTTTATATCATGTGGCAGGAGAAAAAAATGGAAAATCTCCAAATGAGCTTAACTCACTCTAATGAACACATAAACATAGAAAAATAGAAAACAAGTCCAAACAATGAAATAATTGCAACATTTTACACTGAGTGTCCAGAAGTAACATTGTAAAGATGTTATGTTCACTTTTTAAGGTTTATATCATGTGGCAGGAGAAAAAAATGGAAAATCTCCAAATGAGCTTAACTCACTCTAATGAACACATAAACATAGCAAAATAGAAAACAAGTCCAAACAATGAAATAATTGCAAAATTTTACACTGAGTGTCCAGAATTAACATTGTAAAGATGTTATGTTCACTTTTTAAGGTTTATATCAAGTGGCAGGAGAAAAAAATGGAAAATCTCCAAATGAGCTTAACTCACTCTAATGAACACATAAACATAGAAAAATAGAAAACAAGTCCAAACAATGAAATAATTGCAAAATTTTACACTGAGTGTCCAGAAGTAACATTGTAAAGATGTTATGTACACTTTTTAAGGTTTATATCATGTGGCAGGAGAAAAAAATGGAAAATCTCCAAATGAGCTTAACTCACTCTAATGAACACATAAACATAGCAAAATAGAAAACAAGTCCAAACAATGAAATAATTGCAAAATTTTACACTGAGTGTCCAGAAGTAACATTGTTAAGATGTTATGTTCACTTTTTAAGGTTTATATCATGTGGCAGGAAAAAAAAAGGGAAAATCTCCAAATGAGCTTAACTCACTTTAATGTACACATAAAAATGGTAAAACAGAAAACAAGTCCAAACAATGAAATAATTGCAACATTTTACACTGAGTGTCCAGAAGTAACATTGTAAAGATGTTATGTTCACTTTCTAAGGTTTATATCATGTGGCAGGAGAAAAAAATGGAAAATCTCTAAATGAGCTTAACTCACTCCAATGCGCAAGTAAACATAGAAAAACAGAAAACAAGTCCAAACAATGAAATAATTGCAACATTTTACACTGAGTGTCCAGAAGTAACATTGTAAAGATGTTAGGTTCACTTTTTAAGGTTTATATCATGTGGCAGGAGAAAAAAATGGAAAATCTCCAAATGAGCTTAACTCACTCTAATGAACACATAAACATAGAAAAATAGAAAACAAGTCCAAACAATGAAATAATTGCAACATTTTACACTGAGTGTCCAGAAGTAACATTGTAAAGATGTTATGTTCACTTTTTAAGGTTTATATCATGTGGCAGGAGAAAAAAATGGAAAATCTCCAGATGAGCTTAACTCACTCTAATGAACACATAAACATAGCAAAATAGAAAACAAGTCCAAACAATGAAATAATTGCAAAATTTTACACTGAGTGTCCAGAAGTAACATTGTAAAGATGCTATGTTCACTTTTTAAGGTTTATATCAAGTGGCAGGAGAAAAAAATGGAAAATCTCCAAATGAGCTTAACTCACTCTAATGAACACATAAACATAGCAAAATAGAAAACAAGTCCAAACAATGAAATAATTGCAAAATTTTACACTGAGTGTCCAGAAGTAACATTGTAAAGATGTTATGTTCACTTTCTAAGGTTTATATCATGTGGCAGGAGAAAAAAATGGAAAATCTCTAAATGAGCTTAACTCACTCCAATGCGCAAGTAAACATAGAAAAACAGAAAACAAGTCCAAACAATGAAATAATTGCAACATTTTACACTGAGTGTCCAGAAGTAACATTGTAAAGATGTTATGTTCACTTTTTAAGGTTTATATCATGTGGCAGGAGAAAAAAATGGAAAATCTCCAAATGAGCTTAACTCACTCTAATGAACACATAAACATAGAAAAATAGAAAACAAGTCCAAACAATGAAATAATTGCAACATTTTACACTGAGTGTCCAGTAGTAACATTGTAAAGATGTTATGTTCACTTTTTAAGGTTTATATCATGTGGCAGGAGAAAAAAATGGAAAATCTCCAAATGAGCTTAACTCACTCTAATGAACACATAAACATAGCAAAATAGAAAACAAGTCCAAACAATGAAATAATTGCAAAATTTTACACTGAGTGTCCAGAAGTAACATTGTAAAGATGTTATGTTCACTTTTTAAGGTTTATATCAAGTGGCAGGAGAAAAAAATGGAAAATCTCCAAATGAGCTTAACTCACTCTAATGAACACATAAACATAGAAAAATAGAAAACAAGTCCAAACAATGAAATAATTGCAAAATTTTACACTGAGTGTCCAGAAGTAACATTGTAAAGATGTTATGTACACTTTTTAAGGTTTATATCATGTGGCAGGAGAAAAAAATGGAAAATCTCCAAATGAGCTTAACTCACTCTAATGAACACATAAACATAGCAAAATAGAAAACAAGTCCAAACAATGAAATAATTGCAAAATTTTACACTGAGTGTCCAGAAGTAACATTGTTAAGATGTTATGTTCACTTTTTAAGGTTTATATCATGTGGCAGGAAAAAAAAAGGGAAAATCTCCAAATGAGCTTAACTCACTTTAATGTACACATAAAAATGGTAAAACAGAAAACAAGTCCAAACAATGAAATAATTGCAACATTTTACACTGAGTGTCCAGAAGTAACATTGTAAAGATGTTAGGTTCACTTTTTAAGGTTTATATCATGTGGCAGGAGAAAAAAATGGAAAATCTCCAAATGAGCTTAACTCACTCTAATGAACACATAAACATAGAAAAATAGAAAACAAGTCCAAACAATGAAATAATTGCAAAATTTTACACTGAGTGTCCAGAAGTAACATTGTAAAGATGTTATGTTCACTTTTTAAGGTTTATATCAAGTGGCAGGAGAAAAAAATGGAAAATCTCTAAATGAGCTTAACTCACTCCAATGCGCAAGTAAACATAGAAAAACAGAAAACAAGTCCAAACAATGAAATAATTGCAAAATTTTACACTGAGTGTCCAGAAGTAACATTGTAAAGATGTTAGGTTCACTTTTTAAGGTTTATATCATGTGGCAGGAGAAAAAAAAGGAAAATCTCCAAATGAGCTTAACTCACTTTAATGTACACATAAAAATGGAAAAACAGAAAACAAGTCCAAACAATGAAATAATTGCAACATTTTACACTGAGTGTCCAGAAGTAACATTGTTAAGATGTTATGTTCACTTTTTAAGGTTTATATCATGTGGCAGGAGAAAAAAATGGAAAATCTCCAAATGAGCTTAACTCACTTTAATGTACACATAAAAATGGAAAAACAGAAAACAAGTCCAAACAATGAAATAATTGCAACATTTTACACTGAGTGTCCAGAAGTAACATTGTAAAGAAGTTAGGTTCACTTTTAAGGTTTATATCATGTGGCAGGAGAAAAAAATGGAAAATCTCCAAATGAGCTTAACTCACTCTAATGAACACATAAACATAGAAAAATAGAAAACAAGTCCAAACAATGAAATAATTGCAACATTTTACACTGAGTGTCCAGAAGTAACATTGTAAAGATGTTATGTTCACTTTTTAAGGTTTATATCATGTGGCAGGAGAAAAAATGGAAAATCTCCAGATGAGCTTAACTCACTCTAATGAACACATAAACATAGCAAAATAGAAAACAAGTCCAAACAATGAAATAATTGCAAAATTTTACACTGAGTGTCCAGAAGTAACATGTAAAGATGTTATGTTCACTTTTTAAGGTTTATATCAAGTGGCAGGAGAAAAAATGGAAAATCTCCAAATGAGCTTAACTCACTCTAATGAACACATAAACATAGCAAAATAGAAAACAAGTCCAAACAATGAAATAATTGCAAAATTTTACACTGAGTGTCCAGAAGTAACATTGTAAAGATGTTATGTTCACTTTTTAAGGTTTATATCATGTGGCAGGAGAAAAAAATGGAAAATCTCCAAATGAGCTTAACTCACTCTAATGAACACATAAACATAGCAAAATAGAAACAAGTCCAAACAATGAAATAATTGCAAAATTTACACTGAGTGTCCAGAAGTAACATTGTAAAGATGTTATGTTCACTTTTTAAGGTTTATATCAAGTGGCAGGAGAAAAAAATGGAAAATCTCCAAATGAGCTTAACTCACTCTAATGAACACATAAACATAGAAAAAATAGAAAACAAGTCCAAACAATGAAATAATTGCAAAATTTTACACTGAGTGTCCAGAAGTAACATTGTAAAGATGTTATGTACACTTTTTAAGGTTTATATCATGTGGCAGGAGAAAAAAATGGAAAATCTCCAAATGAGCTTAACTCACTCTAATGAACACATAAACATAGCAAAATAGAAAACAAGTCCAAACAATGAAATAATTGCAAAATTTTACACTGAGTGTCCAGAAGTAACATTGTTAAGATGTTATGTTCACTTTTTAAGGTTTATATCATGTGGCAGGAAAAAAAAAGGAAAATCTCCAAATGAGCTTAACTCACTTAATGTACACATAAAAATGGTAAAACAGAAAACAAGTCCAAACAATGAAATAATTGCAACATTTTACACTGAGTGTCCAGAAGTAACATTGTAAAGATGTTATGTTCACTTTTTAAGGTTTATATCAAGTGGCAGGAGAAAAAAATGGAAAATCTCTAAATGAGCTTAACTCACTCCAATGCGCAAGTAAACATAGAAAAACAGAAAACAAGTCCAAACAATGAAATAATTGCAAATTTTACACTGAGTGTCCAGAAGTAACATTGTAAAGATGTTAGGTTCACTTTTTAAGGTTTATATCATGTGGCAGGAGAAAAAATGGAAAATCTCCAAATGAGCTTAACTCACTCTAATGAACACATAAACATAGAAAAATAGAAAACAAGTCCAAACAATGAAATAATTGCAACATTTTACACTGAGTGTCCAGAAGTAACATTGTAAAGATGTTATGTTCACTTTTTAAGGTTTATATCATGTGGCAGGAGAAAAAAATGGAAAATCTCCAAATGAGCTTAACTCACTCTAATGAACACATAAACATAGCAAAATAGAAAACAAGTCCAAACAATGAAATAATTGCAAAATTTTACACTGAGTGTCCAGAAGTAACATTGTAAAGATGTTATGTTCACTTTTTAAGGTTTATATCAAGTGGCAGGAGAAAAAAATGGAAAATCTCCAAATGAGCTTAACTCACTCTAATGAACACATAAACATAGCAAAATAGAAAACAAGTCCAAACAATGAAATAATTGCAAAATTTTACACTGAGTGTCCAGAAGTAACATTGTAAAGATGTTATGTTCACTTTCTAAGGTTTATATCATGTGGCAGGAGAAAAATATGGAAAATCTCTAAATGAGCTTAACTCACTCCAATGCGCAAGTAAACATAGAAAACAGAAAACAAGTCCAAACAATGAATAATTGCAACATTTTACACTGAGTGTCCAGAAGTAACATTGTTAAGATGTTATGTTCACTTTTTAAGGTTTATATCATGTGGCAGGAGAAAAAAATGGAAAATCTCCAAATGAGCTTAACTCACTTTAATGTACACATAAAAATGGAAAAACAGAAAACAAGTCCAAACAATGAAATAATTGCAACATTTTACACTGAGTGTCCAGAAGTAACATTGTAAAGAAGTTAGGTTCACTTTTTAAGGTTTATATCATGTGGCAGGAGAAAAAAATGGAAAATCTCCAAATGAGCTTAACTCACTCTAATGAACACATAAACATAGAAAAATAGAAAACAAGTCCAAACAATGAAATAATTGCAACATTTTACACTGAGTGTCCAGAAGTAACATTGTAAAGATGTTATGTTCACTTTTTAAGGTTTATATCATGTGGCAGGAGAAAAAAAAAAAAATGGAAAATCTCCAGATGAGCTTAACTCACTCTAATGAACACATAAACATAGCAAAATAGAAAACAAGTCCAAACAATGAAATAATTGCAAAATTTTACACTGAGTGTCCAGAAGTAACATTGTAAAGATGTTATGTTCACTTTTTAAGGTTTATATCAAGTGGCAGGAGAAAAAAATGGAAAATCTCCAAATGAGCTTAACTCACTCTAATGAACACATAAACATAGCAAAATAGAAAACAAGTCCAAACAATGAAATAATTGCAAAATTTTACACTGAGTGTCCAGAAGTAACATTGTAAAGATGTTATGTTCACTTTTTAAGGTTTATATCATGTGGCAGGAGAAAAAAATGGAAAATCTCCAAATGAGCTTAACTCACTCTAATGAACACATAAACATAGCAAAATAGAAAACAAGTCCAAACAATGAAATAATTGCAAAATTTTACACTGAGTGTCCAGAAGTAACATTGTAAAGATGTTATGTTCACTTTTTAAGGTTTATATCAAGTGGCAGGAGAAAAAAATGGAAAATCTCCAAATGAGCTTAACTCACTCTAATGAACACATAAACATAGAAAAATAGAAAACAAGTCCAAACAATGAAATAATTGCAAAATTTTACACTGAGTGTCCAGAAGTAACATTGTAAAGATGTTATGTACACTTTTTAAGGTTTATATCATGTGGCAGGAGAAAAAAATGGAAAATCTCCAAATGAGCTTAACTCACTCTAATGAACACATAAACATAGCAAAATAGAAAACAAGTCCAAACAATGAAATAATTGCAAAATTTTACACTGAGTGTCCAGAAGTAACATTGTTAAGATGTTATGTTCACTTTTTAAGGTTTATATCATGTGGCAGGAAAAAAAAAGGGAAAATCTCCAAATGAGCTTAACTCACTTTAATGTACACATAAAAATGGTAAAACAGAAAACAAGTCCAAACAATGAAATAATTGCAACATTTTACACTGAGTGTCCAGAAGTAACATTGTAAAGATGTTATGTTCACTTTTTAAGGTTTATATCAAGTGGCAGGAGAAAAAAATGGAAAATCTCTAAATGAGCTTAACTCACTCCAATGCGCAAGTAAACATAGAAAAACAGAAAACAAGTCCAAACAATGAAATAATTGCAAAATTTTACACTGAGTGTCCAGAAGTAACATTGTAAAGATGTTAGGTTCACTTTTTAAGGTTTATATCATGTGGCAGGAGAAAAAAAAGGAAAATCTCCAAATGAGCTTAACTCACTTTAATGTACACATAAAAATGGAAAAACAGAAAACAAGTCCAAACAATGAAATAATTGCAACATTTTACACTGAGTGTCCAGAAGTAACATTGTTAAGATGGTATGTTCACTTTTTAAGGTTTATATCATGTGGCAGGAGAAAAAAATGGAAAATCTCTAAATGAGCTTAACTCACTCCAATGCGCAAGTAAACATAGAAAAACAGAAAACAAGTCCAAACAATGAAATAATTGCAAAATTTTACACTGAGTGTCCAGAAGTAACATTGTAAAGACGTTAGGTTCACTTTTTAAGGTTTGTATCATGTGGCAGGAGAAAAAAAAGGAAAATCTCCAAATGAGCTTAACTCACTTTAATGTACACATAAAAATGGAAAAACAGAAAACAAGTCCAAACAATGAAATAATTGCAACATTTTACACTGAGTGTCCAGAAGTAACATTGTTAAGATGTTATGTGCACTTTTTAAGGTTTATATCATGTGGCAGGAGAAAAAAATGGAAAATCTCCAAATGAGCTTAACTCACTTTAATGTACACATAAAAATGGAAAAACAGAAAACAAGTCCAAACAATGAAATAATTGCAACATTTTACACTGAGTGTCCAGAAGTAACATTGTAAAGATGTTATGTTCACTTTCTAAGGTTTATATCATGTGGCAGGAGAAAAAAATGGAAAATCTCTAAATGAGCTTAACTCACTCCAATGCGCAAGTAAACATAGAAAAACAGAAAACAAGTCCAAACAATGAAATAATTGCAACATTTTACACTGAGTGTCCAGAAGTAACATTGTAAAGATGTTATGTTCACTTTTTAAGGTTTATATCATGTGGCAGGAGAAAAAAATGGAAAATCTCCAAATGAGCTTAACTCACTCTAATGAACACATAAACATAGAAAAATAGAAAACAAGTCCAAACAATGAAATAATTGCAACATTTTACACTGAGTGTCCAGTAGTAACATTGTAAAGATGTTATGTTCACTTTTTAAGGTTTATATCATGTGGCAGGAGAAAAAAATGGAAAATCTCCAAATGAGCTTAACTCACTCTAATGAACACATAAACATAGCAAAATAGAAAACAAGTCCAAACAATGAAATAATTGCAAAATTTTACACTGAGTGTCCAGAAGTAACATTGTAAAGATGTTATGTTCACTTTTTAAGGTTTATATCAAGTGGCAGGAGAAAAAAATGGAAAATCTCCAAATGAGCTTAACTCACTCTAATGAACACATAAACATAGAAAAATAGAAAACAAGTCCAAACAATGAAATAATTGCAAAATTTTACACTGAGTGTCCAGAAGTAACATTGTAAAGATGTTATGTACACTTTTTAAGGTTTATATCATGTGGCAGGAGAAAAAAATGGAAAATCTCCAAATGAGCTTAACTCACTCTAATGAACACATAAACATAGCAAAATAGAAAACAAGTCCAAACAATGAAATAATTGCAAAATTTTACACTGAGTGTCCAGAAGTAACATTGTTAAGATGTTATGTTCACTTTTTAAGGTTTATATCATGTGGCAGGAAAAAAAAAGGGAAAATCTCCAAATGAGCTTAACTCACTTTAATGTACACATAAAAATGGTAAAACAGAAAACAAGTCCAAACAATGAAATAATTGCAACATTTTACACTGAGTGTCCAGAAGTAACATTGTAAAGATGTTATGTTCACTTTCTAAGGTTTATATCATGTGGCAGGAGAAAAAAATGGAAAATCTCTAAATGAGCTTAACTCACTCCAATGCGCAAGTAAACATAGAAAAACAGAAAACAAGTCCAAACAATGAAATAATTGCAACATTTTACACTGAGTGTCCAGAAGTAACATTGTAAAGATGTTAGGTTCACTTTTTAAGGTTTATATCATGTGGCAGGAGAAAAAAAAGGAAAATCTCCAAATGAGCTTAACTCACTTTAATGTACACATAAAAATGGAAAAACAGAAAACAAGTCCAAACAATGAAATAATTGCAACATTTTACACTGAGTGTCCAGAAGTAACATTGTTAAGATGTTATGTTCACTTTTTAAGGTTTATATCATGTGGCAGGAGAAAAAAATGGAAAATCTCCAAATGAGCTTAACTCACTTTAATGTACACATAAAAATGGAAAAACAGAAAACAAGTCCAAACAATGAAATAATTGCAACATTTTACACTGAGTGTCCAGAAGTAACATTGTAAAGAAGTTAGGTTCACTTTTTAAGGTTTATATCATGTGGCAGGAGAAAAAAATGGAAAATCTCCAAATGAGCTTAACTCACTCTAATGAACACATAAACATAGCAAAATAGAAAACAAGTCCAAACAATGAAATAATTGCAAAATTTTACACTGAGTGTCCAGAAGTAACATTGTAAAGATGTTATGTTCACTTTTTAAGGTTTATATCATGTGGCAGGAGAAAAAAATGGAAAATCTCCAAATGAGCTTAACTCATTCTAATGAACACATAAACATAGCAAAATAGAAAACAAGTCCAAACAATGAAATAATTGCAAAATTTTACACTGAGTGTCCAGAAGTAACATTGTAAAGATGTTATGTTCACTTTTTAAGGTTTATATCAAGTGGCAGGAGAAAAAAATGGAAAATCTCCAAATGAGCTTAACTCACTCTAATGAACACATAAACATAGAAAAATAGAAAACAAGTCCAAACAATGAAATAATTGCACAATTTTACACTGAGTGTCCAGAAGTAACATTGTAAAGATGTTATGTACACTTTTTAAGGTTTATATCATGTGGCAGGAGAAAAAAATGGAAAATCTCCAAATGAGCTTAACTCACTCTAATGAACACATAAACATAGCAAAATAGAAAACAAGTCCAAACAATGAAATAATTGCAAAATTTTACACTGAGTGTCCAGAAGTAACATTGTTAAGATGTTATGTTCACTTTTTAAGGTTTATATCATGTGGCAGGAAAAAAAAAGGGAAAATCTCCAAATGAGCTTAACTCACTTTAATGTACACATAAAAATGGTAAAACAGAAAACAAGTCCAAACAATGAAATAATTGCAACATTTTACACTGAGTGTCCAGAAGTAACATTGTAAAGATGTTATGTTCACTTTCTAAGGTTTATATCATGTGGCAGGAGAAAAAAATGGAAAATCTCTAAATGAGCTTAACTCACTCCAATGCGCAAGTAAACATAGAAAAACAGAAAACAAGTCCAAACAATGAAATAATTGCAACATTTTACACTGAGTGTCCAGAAGTAACATTGTAAAGATGTTAGGTTCACTTTTTAAGGTTTATATCATGTGGCAGGAGAAAAAAATGGAAAATCTCCAAATGAGCTTAACTCACTCTAATGAACACATAAACATAGAAAAATAGAAAACAAGTCCAAACAATGAAATAATTGCAACATTTTACACTGAGTGTCCAGAAGTAACATTGTAAAGATGTTATGTTCACTTTTTAAGGTTTATATCAAGTGGCAGGAGAAAAAAATGGAAAATCTCTAAATGAGCTTAACTCACTCCAATGCGCAAGTAAACATAGAAAAACAGAAAACAAGTCCAAACAATGAAATAATTGCAAAATTTTACACTGAGTGTCCAGAAGTAACATTGTAAAGATGTTAGGTTCACTTTTTAAGGTTTATATCATGTGGCAGGAGAAAAAAATGGAAAATCTCCAAATGAGCTTAACTCACTCTAATGAACACATAAACATAGAAAAATAGAAAACAAGTCCAAACAATGAAATAATTGCAACATTTTACACTGAGTGTCCAGAAGTAACATTGTTAAGATGTTATGTTCACTTTTTAAGGTTTATATCATGTGGCAGGAGAAAAAAATGGAAAATCTCTAAATGAGCTTAACTCACTCCAATGCGCAAGTAAACATAGAAAAACAGAAAACAAGTCCAAACAATGAAATAATTGCAAAATTTTACACTGAGTGTCCAGAAGTAACATTGTAAAGACGTTAGGTTCACTTTTTAAGGTTTGTATCATGTGGCAGGAGAAAAAAAAGGAAAATCTCCAAATGAGCTTAACTCACTTTAATGTACACATAAAAATGGAAAAACAGAAAACAAGTCCAAACAATGAAATAATTGCAACATTTTACACTGAGTGTCCAGAAGTAACATTGTTAAGATGTTATGTTCACTTTTTAAGGTTTATATCATGTGGCAGGAGAAAAAAATGGAAAATCTCCAAATGAGCTTAACTCACTTTAATGTACACATAAAAATGGAAAAACAGAAAACAAGTCCAAACAATGAAATAATTGCAACATTTTACACTGAGTGTCCAGAAGTAACATTGTAAAGAAGTTAGGTTCACTTTTTAAGGTTTATATCATGTGGCAGGAGAAAAAAATGGAAAATCTCCAAATGAGCTTAACTCACTCTAATGAACACATAAACATAGAAAAATAGAAAACAAGTCCAAACAATGAAATAATTGCAACATTTTACACTGAGTGTCCAGAAGTAACATTGTAAAGATGTTATGTTCACTTTTTAAGGTTTATATCATGTGGCAGGAGAAAAAAATGGAAAATCTCCAAATGAGCTTAACTCACTCTAATGAACACATAAACATAGCAAAATAGAAAACAAGTCCAAACAATGAAATAATTGCAAAATTTTACACTGAGTGTCCAGAATTAACATTGTAAAGATGTTATGTTCACTTTTTAAGGTTTATATCAAGTGGCAGGAGAAAAAAATGGAAAATCTCCAAATGAGCTTAACTCACTCTAATGAACACATAAACATAGAAAAATAGAAAACAAGTCCAAACAATGAAATAATTGCAAAATTTTACACTGAGTGTCCAGAAGTAACATTGTAAAGATGTTATGTACACTTTTTAAGGTTTATATCATGTGGCAGGAGAAAAAAATGGAAAATCTCTAAATGAGCTTAACTCACTCCAATGCGCAAGTAAACATAGAAAAACAGAAAACAAGTCCAAACAATGAAATAATTGCAAAATTTTACACTGAGTGTCCAGAAGTAACATTGTAAAGACGTTAGGTTCACTTTTTAAGGTTTGTATCATGTGGCAGGAGAAAAAAAAGGAAAATCTCCAAATGAGCTTAACTCACTTTAATGTACACATAAAAATGGAAAAACAGAAAACAAGTCCAAACAATGAAATAATTGCAACATTTTACACTGAGTGTCCAGAAGTAACATTGTTAAGATGTTATGTTCACTTTTTAAGGTTTATATCATGTGGCAGGAGAAAAAAATGGAAAATCTCCAAATGAGCTTAACTCACTTTAATGTACACATAAAAATGGAAAAACAGAAAACAAGTCCAAACAATGAAATAATTGCAACATTTTACACTGAGTGTCCAGAAGTAACATTGTAAAGAAGTTAGGTTCACTTTTTAAGGTTTATATCATGTGGCAGGAGAAAAAAATGGAAAATCTCCAAATGAGCTTAACTCACTCTAATGAACACATAAACATAGAAAAATAGAAAACAAGTCCAAACAATGAAATAATTGCAACATTTTACACTGAGTGTCCAGAAGTAACATTGTAAAGATGTTATGTTCACTTTTTAAGGTTTATATCATGTGGCAGGAGAAAAAAATGGAAAATCTCCAAATGAGCTTAACTCACTCTAATGAACACATAAACATAGCAAAATAGAAAACAAGTCCAAACAATGAAATAATTGCAAAATTTTACACTGAGTGTCCAGAATTAACATTGTAAAGATGTTATGTTCACTTTTTAAGGTTTATATCAAGTGGCAGGAGAAAAAAATGGAAAATCTCCAAATGAGCTTAACTCACTCTAATGAACACATAAACATAGAAAAATAGAAAACAAGTCCAAACAATGAAATAATTGCAAAATTTTACACTGAGTGTCCAGAAGTAACATTGTAAAGATGTTATGTACACTTTTTAAGGTTTATATCATGTGGCAGGAGAAAAAAATGGAAAATCTCTAAATGAGCTTAACTCACTCCAATGCGCAAGTAAACATAGAAAAACAGAAAACAAGTCCAAACAATGAAATAATTGCAACATTTTACACTGAGTGTCCAGAAGTAACATTGTAAAGATGTTATGTTCACTTTTTAAGGTTTATATCATGTGGCAGGAGAAAAAAATGGAAAATCTCCAAATGAGCTTAACTCACTCTAATGAACACATAAACATAGCAAAATAGAAAACAAGTCCAAACAATGAAATAATTGCAAAATTTTACACTGAGTGTCCAAAAGTAACATTGTTAAGATGTTATGTTCACTTTTTAAGGTTTATATCATGTGGCAGGAAAAAAAAAGGGAAAATCTCCAAATGAGCTTAACTCACTTTAATGTACACATAAAAATGGTAAAACAGAAAACAAGTCCAAACAATGAAATAATTGCAACATTTTACACTGAGTGTCCAGAAGTAACATAGTAAAGATGTTATGTTCACTTTCTAAGGTTTATATCATGTGGCAGGAGAAAAAAATGGAAAATCTCTAAATGAGCTTAACTCACTCCAATGCGCAAGTAAACATAGAAAAACAGAAAACAAGTCCAAACAATGAAATAATTGCAAAATTTTACACTGAGTGTCCAGAAGTAACATTGTAAAGATGTTAGGTTCACTTTTTAAGGTTTATATCATGTGGCAGGAGAAAAAAAAGGAAAATCTCCAAATGAGCTTAACTCACTTTAATGTACACATAAAAATGGAAAAACAGAAAACAAGTCCAAACAATGAAATAATTGCAACATTTTACACTGAGTGTCCAGAAGTAACATTGTTAAGATGTTATGTTCACTTTTTAAGGTTTATATCATGTGGCAGGAGAAAAAAATGGAAAATCTCCAAATGAGCTTAACTCACTTTAATGTACACATAAAAATGGAAAAACAGAAAACAAGTCCAAACAATGAAATAATTGCAACATTTTACACTGAGTGTCCAGAAGTAACATTGTAAAGAAGTTAGGTTCACTTTTTAAGGTTTATATCATGTGGCAGGAGAAAAAAATGGAAAATCTCCAAATGAGCTTAACTCACTCTAATGAACACATAAACATAGCAAAATAGAAAACAAGTCCAAACAATGAAATAATTGCAAAATTTTACACTGAGTGTCCAGAAGTAACATTGTAAAGATGTTATGTTCACTTTTTAAGGTTTATATCATGTGGCAGGAGAAAAAAATGGAAAATCTCCAAATGAGCTTAACTCATTCTAATGAACACATAAACATAGCAAAATAGAAAACAAGTCCAAACAATGAAATAATTGCAAAATTTTACACTGAGTGTCCAGAAGTAACATTGTAAAGATGTTATGTTCACTTTTTAAGGTTTATATCAAGTGGCAGGAGAAAAAAATGGAAAATCTCCAAATGAGCTTAACTCACTCTAATGAACACATAAACATAGAAAAATAGAAAACAAGTCCAAACAATGAAATAATTGCACAATTTTACACTGAGTGTCCAGAAGTAACATTGTAAAGATGTTATGTACACTTTTTAAGGTTTATATCATGTGGCAGGAGAAAAAAATGGAAAATCTCCAAATGAGCTTAACTCACTCTAATGAACACATAAACATAGCAAAATAGAAAACAAGTCCAAACAATGAAATAATTGCAAAATTTTACACTGAGTGTCCAGAAGTAACATTGTTAAGATGTTATGTTCACTTTTTAAGGTTTATATCATGTGGCAGGAAAAAAAAAGGGAAAATCTCCAAATGAGCTTAACTCACTTTAATGTACACATAAAAATGGTAAAACAGAAAACAA
The DNA here is from genome assembly GCF_963457635.1 of Microchirus variegatus. NCBI lineage: Eukaryota > Metazoa > Chordata > Actinopteri > Pleuronectiformes > Soleidae > Microchirus > Microchirus variegatus. The sequence continues at coordinate 24,450,359 of NC_139809.1, forward strand.
GTCCAAACAATGAAATAATTGCAACATTTTACACTGAGTGTCCAGAAGTAACATTGTAAAGATGTTATGTTCACTTTCTAAGGTTTATATCATGTGGCAGGAGAAAAAAATGGAAAATCTCTAAATGGGCTTAACTCACTCCAATGCGCAAGTAAACATAGAAAAACAGAAAACAAGTCCAAACAATGAAATAATTGCAACATTTTACACTGAGTGTCCAGAAGTAACATTGTAAAGATGTTAGGTTCACTTTTTAAGGTTTATATCATGTGGCAGGAGAAAAAAATGGAAAATCTCCAAATGAGCTTAACTCACTCTAATGAACACATAAACATAGAAAAATAGAAAACAAGTCCAAACAATGAAATAATTGCAACATTTTACACTGAGTGTCCAGAAGTAACATTGTAAAGATGTTATGTTCACTTTTTAAGGTTTATATCAAGTGGCAGGAGAAAAAAATGGAAAATCTCTAAATGAGCTTAACTCACTCCAATGCGCAAGTAAACATAGAAAAACAGAAAACAAGTCCAAACAATGAAATAATTGCAAAATTTTACACTGAGTGTCCAGAAGTAACATTGTAAAGATGTTAGGTTCACTTTTTAAGGTTTATATCATGTGGCAGGAGAAAAAAAAGGAAAATCTCCAAATGAGCTTAACTCACTTTAATGTACACATAAAAATGGAAAAACAGAAAACAAGTCCAAACAATGAAATAATTGCAACATTTTACACTGAGTGTCCAGAAGTAACATTGTTAAGATGTTATGTTCACTTTTTAAGGTTTATATCATGTGGCAGGAGAAAAAAATGGAAAATCTCCAAATGAGCTTAACTCACTTTAATGTACACATAAAAATGGAAAAACAGAAAACAAGTCCAAACAATGAAATAATTGCAACATTTTACACTGAGTGTCCAGAAGTAACATTGTAAAGATGTTATGTACACTTTTTAAGGTTTATATCATGTGGCAGGAGAAAAAAAGGGAAAATCTCCAAATGAGCTTAACTCACTCTAATGAACACATAAACATAGCAAAATAGAAAACAAGTCCAAACAATGAAATAATTGCAAAATTTTACACTGAGTGTCCAGAAGTAAGATTGTTAAGATGTTATGTTCACTTTTTAAGGTTTATATCATGTGGCAGGAAAAAAAAAGGGAAAATCTCCAAATGAGCTTAACTCACTTTAATGTACACATAAAAATGGTAAAACAGAAAACAAGTCCAAACAATGAAATAATTGCAACATTTTACACTGAGTGTCCAGAAGTAACATTGTAAAGATGTTATGTTCACTTTCTAAGGTTTATATCATGTGGCAGGAGAAAAAAATGGAAAATCTCTAAATGAGCTTAACTCACTCCAATGCGCAAGTAAACATAGAAAAACAGAAAACAAGTCCAAACAATGAAATAATTGCAAAATTTTACACTGAGTGTCCAGAAGTAACATTGTAAAGATGTTAGGTTCACTTTTTAAGGTTTGTATCATGTGGCAGGAGAAAAAAAAGGAAAATCTCCAAATGAGCTTAACTCACTTTAATGTACACATAAAAATGGAAAAACAGAAAACAAGTCCCAACAATGAAATAATTGCAACATTTTACACTGAGTGTCCAGAAGTAACATTGTTAAGATGTTATGTTCACTTTTTAAGGTTTATATCATGTGGCAGGAGAAAAAAATGGAAAATCTCCAAATGAGCTTAACTCACTTTAATGTACACATAAAAATGGAAAAACAGAAAACAAGTCCAAACAATGAAATAATTGCAACATTTTACACTGAGTGTCCAGAAGTAACATTGTAAAGAAGTTAGGTTCACTTTTTAAGGTTTATATCATGTGGCAGGAGAAAAAAATGGAAAATCTCCAAATGAGCTTAACTCACTCTAATGAACACATAAACATAGCAAAATAGAAAACAAGTCCAAACAATGAAATAATTGCAAAATTTTACACTGAGTGTCCAGAAGTAACATTGTTAAGATGTTATGTTCACTTTTTAAGGTTTATATCATGTGGCAGGAAAAAAAAAGGGAAAATCTCCAAATGAGCTTAACTCACTTTAATGTACACATAAAAATGGTAAAACAGAAAACAAGTCCAAACAATGAAATAATTGCAACATTTTACACTGAGTGTCCAGAAGTAACATTGTAAAGATGTTATGTTCACTTTCTAAGGTTTATATCATGTGGCAGGAGAAAAAAATGGAAAATCTCTAAATGAGCTTAACTCACTCCAATGCGCAAGTAAACATAGAAAAACAGAAAACAAGTCCAAACAATGAAATAATTGCAACATTTTACACTGAGTGTCCAGAAGTAACATTGTAAAGATGTTAGGTTCACTTTTTAAGGTTTATATCATGTGGCAGGAGAAAAAAATGGAAAATCTCCAAATGAGCTTAACTCACTCTAATGAACACATAAACATAGAAAAATAGAAAACAAGTCCAAACAATGAAATAATTGCAACATTTTACACTGAGTGTCCAGAAGTAACATTGTAAAGATGTTATGTTCACTTTTTAAGGTTTATATCATGTGGCAGGAGAAAAAATGGAAAATCTCCAGATGAGCTTAACTCACTCTAATGAACACATAAACATAGCAAAATAGAAAACAAGTCCAAACAATGAAATAATTGCAAAATTTTACACTGAGTGTCCAGAAGTAACATTGTAAAGATGTTATGTTCACTTTTTAAGGTTTATATCAAGTGGCAGGAGAAAAAAATGGAAAATCTCCAAATGAGCTTAACTCACTCTAATGAACACATAAACATAGCAAAATAGAAAACAAGTCCAAACAATGAAATAATTGCAAAATTTTACACTGAGTGTCCAGAAGTAACATTGTAAAGATGTTATGTTCACTTTCTAAGGTTTATATCATGTGGCAGGAGAAAAAAATGGAAAATCTCTAAATGAGCTTAACTCACTCCAATGCGCAAGTAAACATAGAAAAACAGAAAACAAGTCCAAACAATGAAATAATTGCAACATTTTACACTGAGTGTTCAGAAGTAACATTGTAAAGATGTTATGTTCACTTTTTAAGGTTTATATCATGTGGCAGGAGAAAAAAATGGAAAATCTCCAAATGAGCTTAACTCACTCTAATGAACACATAAACATAGCAAAATAGAAAACAAGTCCAAACAATGAAATAATTGCAAAATTTTACACTGAGTGTCCAGAAGTAACATTGTTAAGATGTTATGTTCACTTTTTAAGGTTTATATCATGTGGCAGGAAAAAAAAAGGGAAAATCTCCAAATGAGCTTAACTCACTTTAATGTACACATAAAAATGATAAAACAGAAAACAAGTCCAAACAATGAAATAATTGCAACATTTTACACTGAGTGTCCAGAAGTAACATTGTAAAGATGTTATGTTCACTTTCTAAGGTTTATATCATGTGGCAGGAGAAAAAAATGGAAAATCTCTAAATGAGCTTAACTCACTCCAATGCGCAAGTAAACATAGAAAAACAGAAAACAAGTCCAAACAATGAAATAATTGCAACATTTTACACTGAGTGTCCAGAAGTAACATTGTAAAGATGTTAGGTTCACTTTTTAAGGTTTATATCATGTGGCAGGAGAAAAAAATGGAAAATCTCCAAATGAGCTTAACTCACTCTAATGAACACATAAACATAGAAAAATAGAAAACAAGTCCAAACAATGAAATAATTGCAACATTTTACACTGAGTGTCCAGAAGTAACATTGTAAAGATGTTATGTTCACTTTTTAAGGTTTATATCATGTGGCAGGAGAAAAAAATGGAAAATCTCCAAATGAGCTTAACTCACTCTAATGAACACATAAACATAGCAAAATAGAAAACAAGTCCAAACAATGAAATAATTGCAAAATTTTACACTGAGTGTCCAGAAGTAACATTGTAAAGATGTTATGTTCACTTTTTAAGATTTATATCAAGTGGCAGGAGAAAAAAATGGAAAATCTCTAAATGAGCTTAACTCACTCCAATGCGCAAGTAAACATAGAAAAACAGAAAACAAGTCCAAACAATGAAATAATTGCAACATTTTACACTGAGTGTCCAGAAGTAACATTGTAAAGATGTTATGTTCACTTTTTAAGGTTTATATCATGTGGCAGGAGAAAAAAATGGAAAATGTCCAAATGAGCTTAACTCACTCTAATGAACACATAAACATAGCAAAATAGAAAACAAGTCCAAACAATGAAATAATTGCAAAATTTTACACTGAGTGTCCAGAAGTAACATTGTAAAGATGTTATGTTCACTTTTTAAGGTTTATATCATGTGGCAGGAGAAAAAAATGGAAAATCTCCAAATGAGCTTAACTCACTCTAATGAACACATAAACATAGCAAAATAGAAAACAAGTCCAAACAATGAAATAATTGCAACATTTTACACTGAGTGTCCAGAAGTAACATTGTAAAGATGTTAGGTTCACTTTTTAAGGTTTATATCATGTGGCAGGAGAAAAAAATGGAAAATCTCCAAATGAGCTTAACTCACTCTAATGAACACATAAACATAGAAAAATAGAAAACAAGTCCAAACAATGAAATAATTGCAACATTTTACACTGAGTGTCCAGAAGTAACATTGTAAAGATGTTATGTTCACTTTTTAAGGTTTATATCAAGTGGCAGGAGAAAAAAATGGAAAATCTCCAAATGAGCTTAACTCACTCTAATGAACACATAAACATAGAAAAATAGAAAACAAGTCCAAACAATGAAATAATTGCAACATTTTACACTGAGTGTCCAGAAGTAACATTGTAAAGATGTTATGTTCACTTTTTAAGGTTTATATCATGTGGCAGGAGAAAAAAATGGAAAATCTCCAAATGAGCTTAACTCACTTTAATGTACACATAAAAATGGAAAAACAGAAAACAAGTCCAAACAATGAAATAATTGCAACATTTTACACTGAGTGTCCAGAAGTAACATTGTAAAGATGTTAGGTTCACTTTTTAAGGTTTATATCATGTGGCAGGAGAAAAAAATGGAAAATCTCCAAATGAGCTTAACTCACTCTAATGAACACATAAACATAGAAAAATAGAAAACAAGTCCAAACAATGAAATAATTGCAACATTTTACACTGAGTGTCCAGAAGTAACATTGTAAAGATGTTATGTTCACTTTTTAAGGTTTATATCATGTGGCAGGAGAAAAAAATGGAAAATCTCCAAATGAGCTTAACTCACTTTAATGTACACATAAAAATGGAAAAACAGAAAACAAGTCCAAACAATGAAATAATTGCAACATTTTACACTGAGTGTCCAGAAGTAACATTGTAAAGATGTTATGTTCACTTTTTAAGGTTTATATCATGTGGCAGGAGAAAAAAATGGAAAATCTCCAAATGAGCTTAACTCACTCTAATGAACACATAAACATAGCAAAATAGAAAACAAGTCCAAACAATGAAATAATTGCAAAATTTTACACTGAGTGTCCAGAAGTAACATTGTAAAGATGTTATGTTCACTTTTTAAGGTTTATATCATGTGGCAGGAGAAAAAAATGGAAAATCTCTAAATGAGCTTAACTCACTCTAATGAACACATAAACATAGAAAAATAGAAAACAAGTCCAAACAATGAAATAATTGCAACATTTTACACTGAGTGTCCAGAAGTAACATTGTAAAGATGTTATGTTCACTTTCTAAGGTTTATATCATGTGGCAGGAGAAAAAAATGGAAAATCTCTAAATGAGCTTAACTCACTCCAATGCGCGAGTAAACATAGAAAAACAGAAAACAAGTCCAAACAATGAAATAATTGCAACATTTTACACTGAGTGTCCAGAAGTAACATTGTAAAGATGTTATGTTCACTTTTTAAGGTTTATATCATGTGGCAGGAGAAAAAAATGGAAAATCTCCAAATGAGCTTAACTCACTTTAATGTACACATAAAAATGGAAAAACAGAAAACAAGTCCAAACAATGAAATAATTGCAACATTTTACACTGAGTGTCCAGAAGTAACATTGTAAAGATGTTATGTTCACTTTTTAAGGTTTATATCTTGTGGCAGGAGAAAAAAATGGAAAATCTCCAAATGAGCTTAAGTCACTCTAATGAACACATAAACATAGCAAAATAGAAAACAAGTCCAAACAATGAAATAATTGCAAAATTTTACACTGAGTGTCCAGAAGTAACATTGTAAAGATGTTATGTTCACTTTTTAAGGTTTATATCATGTGGCAGGAGAAAAAAATGGAAAATCTCTAAATGAGCTTAACTCACTCTAATGAACACATAAACATAGAAAAATAGAAAACAAGTCCAAACAATGAAATAATTGCAACATTTTACACTGAGTGTCCAGAAGTAACATTGTAAAGATGTTATGTTCACTTTTTAAGGTTTATATCATGTGGTAGGAGAAAAAAATGGAAAATCTCCAAATGAGCTTAACTCACTCTAATGAACACATAAACATAGCAAAATAGAAAACAAGTCCAAACAATGAAATAATTGCAAAATTTTACACTGAGTGTCCAGAAGTAACATTGTAAAGATGTTATGTTCACTTTTTAAGGTTTATATCAAGTGGCAGGAGAAAAAAATGGAAAATCTCTAAATGAGCTTAACTCACTCCAATGCGCAAGTAAACATAGAAGAACAGAAAACAAGTCCAAACAATGAAATAATTGCAACATTTTACACTGAGTGTCCAGAAGTAACATTGTAAAGATGTTAGGTTCACTTTTTAAGGTTTATATCATGTGGCAGGAGAAAAAAATGGAAAATCTCCAAATGAGCTTAACTCACTCTAATGAACACATAAACATAGAAAAATAGAAAACAAGTCCAAACAATGAAATAATTGCAACATTTTACACTGAGTGTCCAGAAGTAACATTGTAAAGATGTTATGTTCACTTTTTAAGGTTTATATCATGTGGCAGGAGAAAAAAATGGAAAATCTCTAAATGAGCTTAACTCACTCTAATGAACACATAAACATAGCAAAATAGAAAACAAGTCCAAACAATGAAATAATTGCAAAATTTTACACTGAGTGTCCAGAAGTAACATTGTAAAGATGTTATGTTCACTTTTTAAGGTTTATATCAAGTGGCAGGAGAAAAAAATGGAAAATCTCTAAATGAGCTTAACTCACTCCAATGCGCAAGTAAACATAGAAAAACAGAAAACAAGTCCAAACAATGAAATAATTGCAAAATTTTACACTGAGTGTCCAGAAGTAACATTGTAAAGATGTTAGGTTCACTTTTTAAGGTTTATATCATGTGGCAGGAGAAAAAAAAGGAAAATCTCCAAATGAGCTTAACTCACTTTAATGTACACATAAAAATGGAAAAACAGAAAACAAGTCCAAACAATGAAATAATTGCAACATTTTACACTGAGTGTCCAGAAGTAACATTGTTAAGATGTTAGGTTCACTTTTTAAGGTTTATATCATGTGGCAGGAGAAAAAAATGGAAAATCTCCAAATGAGCTTAACTCACTCTAATGAACACATAAACATAGAAAAATAGAAAACAAGTCCAAACAATGAAATAATTGCAACATTTTACACTGAGTGTCCAGAAGTAACATTGTAAAGATGTTATGTTCACTTTTTAAGGTTTATATCAAGTGGCAGGAGAAAAAAATGGAAAATCTCCAAATGAGCTTAACTCACTCTAATGAACACATAAACATAGAAAAATAGAAAACAAGTCCAAACAATGAAATAATTGCAACATTTTACACTGAGAGTCCAGAAGTAACATTGTAAAGATGTTATGTTCACTTTTTAAGGTTTATATCATGTGGCAGGAGAAAAAAATGGAAAATCTCCAAATGAGCTTAACTCACTTTAATGTACACATAAAAATGGAAAAACAGAAAACAAGTCCAAACAATGAAATAATTGCAACATTTTACACTGAGTGTCCAGAAGTAACATTGTAAAGATGTTAGGTTCACTTTTTAAGGTTTATATCATGTGGCAGGAGAAAAAAATGGAAAATCTCCAAATGAGCTTAACTCACTCTAATGAACACATAAACATAGAAAAATAGAAAACAAGTCCAAACAATGAAATAATTGCAACATTTTACACTGAGTGTCCAGAAGTAACATTGTAAAGATGTTATGTTCACTTTTTAAGGTTTATATCATGTGGCAGGAGAAAAAAATGGAAAATCTCTAAATGAGCTTAACTCACTCTAATGAACACATAAACATAGCAAAATAGAAAACAAGTCCAAACAATGAAATAATTGCAAAATTTTACACTGAGTGTCCAGAAGTAACATTGTAAAGATGTTATGTTCACTTTTTAAGGTTTATATCAAGTGGCAGGAGAAAAAAATGGAAAATCTCTAAATGAGCTTAACTCACTCCAATGCGCAAGTAAACATAGAAAAACAGAAAACAAGTCCAAACAATGAAATAATTGCAAAATTTTACACTGAGTGTCCAGAAGTAACATTGTAAAGATGTTAGGTTCACTTTTTAAGGTTTATATCATGTGGCAGGAGAAAAAAAAGGAAAATCTCCAAATGAGCTTAACTCACTTTAATGTACACATAAAAATGGAAAAACAGAAAACAAGTCCAAACAATGAAATAATTGCAACATTTTACACTGAGTGTCCAGAAGTAACATTGTTAAGATGTTAGGTTCACTTTTTAAGGTTTATATCATGTGGCAGGAGAAAAAAATGGAAAATCTCCAAATGAGCTTAACTCACTCTAATGAACACATAAACATAGAAAAATAGAAAACAAGTCCAAACAATGAAATAATTGCAACATTTTACACTGAGTGTCCAGAAGTAACATTGTAAAGATGTTATGTTCACTTTTTAAGGTTTATATCAAGTGGCAGGAGAAAAAAATGGAAAATCTCCAAATGAGCTTAACTCACTCTAATGAACACATAAACATAGAAAAATAGAAAACAAGTCCAAACAATGAAATAATTGCAACATTTTACACTGAGAGTCCAGAAGTAACATTGTAAAGATGTTATGTTCACTTTTTAAGGTTTATATCATGTGGCAGGAGAAAAAAATGGAAAATCTCCAAATGAGCTTAACTCACTTTAATGTACACATAAAAATGGAAAAACAGAAAACAAGTCCAAACAATGAAATAATTGCAACATTTTACACTGAGTGTCCAGAAGTAACATTGTAAAGATGTTAGGTTCACTTTTTAAGGTTTATATCATGTGGCAGGAGAAAAAAATGGAAAATCTCCAAATGAGCTTAACTCACTCTAATGAACACATAAACATAGAAAAATAGAAAACAAGTCCAAACAATGAAATAATTGCAACATTTTACACTGAGTGTCCAGAAGTAACATTGTAAAGATGTTATGTTCACTTTTTAAGGTTTATATCATGTGGCAGGAGAAAAAAATGGAAAATCTCCAAATGAGCTTAACTCACTTTAATGTACACATAAAAATGGAAAAACAGAAAACAAGTCCAAACAATGAAATAATTGCAACATTTTACACTGAGTGTCCAGAAGTAACATTGTAAAGATGTTATGTTCACTTTTTAAGGTTTATATCATGTGGCAGGAGAAAAAAATGGAAAATCTCCAAATGAGCTTAACTCACTCTAATGAACACATAAACTTAGCAAAATAGAAAACAAGTCCAAACAATGAAATAATTGCAAAATTTTACACTGAGTGTCCAGAAGTAACATTGTAAAGATGTTATGTTCACTTTTTAAGGTTTATATCATGTGGCAGGAGAAAAAAATGGAAAATCTCTAAATGAGCTTCACTCACTCTAATGAACACATAAACATAGAAAAATAGAAAACAAGTCCAAACAATGAAATAATTGCAACATTTTACACTGAGTGTCCAGAAGTAACATTGTAAAGATGTTATGTTCACTTTTTAAGGTTTATATCATGTGGCAGGAGAAAAAAATGGAAAATCTCCAAATGAGCTTAACTCACTCTAATGAACACATAAACATAGCAAAATAGAAAACAAGTCCAAACAATGAAATAATTGCAAAATTTTACACTGAGTGTCCAGAAGTAACATTGTAAAGATGTTATGTTCACTTTTTAAGGTTTATATCAAGTGGCAGGAGAAAAAAATGGAAAATCTCTAAATGAGCTTAACTCACTCCAATGCGCAAGTAAACATAGAAAAACAGAAAACAAGTCCAAACAATGAAATAATTGCAACATTTTACACTGAGTGTCCAGAAGTAACATTGTAAAGATGTTAGGTTCACTTTTTAAGGTTTATATCATGTGGCAGGAGAAAAAAATGGAAAATCTCCAAATGAGCTTAACTCACTCTAATGAACACATAAACATAGAAAAATAGAAAACAAGTCCAAACAATGAAATAATTGCAACATGTTACACTGAGTGTCCAGAAGTAACATTGTAAAGATGTTATGTTCACTTTTTAAGGTTTATATCAAGTGGCAGGAGAAAAAAATGGAAAATCTCCAAATGAGCTTAACTCACTCTAATGAACACATAAACATAGAAAAATAGAAAACAAGTCCAAACAATGAAATAATTGCAACATTTTACACTGAGTGTCCAGAAGTAACATTGTAAAGATGTTATGTTCACTTTTTAAGGTTTATATCATGTGGCAGGAGAAAAAAATGGAAAATCTCCAAATGAGCTTAACTCACTTTAATGTACACATAAAAATGGAAAAACAGAAAACAAGTCCAAACAATGAAATAATTGCAACATTTTACACTGAGTGTCCAGAAGTAACATTGTAAAGATGTTAGGTTCACTTTTTAAGGTTTATATCATGTGGCAGGAGAAAAAAATGGAAAATCTCCAAATGAGCTTAACTCACTCTAATGAACACATAAACATAGAAAAATAGAAAACAAGTCCAAACAATGAAATAATTGCAACATTTTACACTGAGTGTCCAGAAGTAACATTGTAAAGATGTTATGTTCACTTTTTAAGGTTTATATCATGTGGCAGGAGAAAAAAATGGAAAATCTCCAAATGAGCTTAACTCACTCTAATGAACACATAAACATAGAAAAATAGAAAACAAGTCCAAACAATGAAATAATTGCAAAATTTTACACTGAGTGTCCAGAAGTAACATTGTAAAGATGTTATGTTCACTTTTTAAGGTTTATATCAAGTGGCAGGAGAAAAAAATGGAAAATCTCTAAATGAGCTTAACTCACTCCAATGCGCAAGTAAACATAGAAAAACAGAAAACAAGTCCAAACAATGAAATAATTGCAAAATTTTACACTGAGTGTCCAGAAGTAACATTGTAAAGATGTTAGGTTCACTTTTTAAGGTTTATATCATGTGGCAGGAGAAAAAAATGGAAAATCTCCAAATGAGCTTAACTCACTTTAATGTACACATAAAAATGGAAAAACAGAAAACAAGTCCAAACAATGAAATAATTGCAACATTTTACACTGAGTGTCCAGAAGTAACATTGTAAAGATGTTAGGTTCACTTTTTAAGGTTTATATCATGTGGCAGGAGAAAAAAATGGAAAATCTCCAAATGAGCTTAACTCACTCTAATGAACACATAAACATAGCAAAATAGAAAACAAGTCCAAACAATGAAATAATTGCAAAATTTTACACTGAGTGTCCAGAAGTAACATTGTAAAGATGTTATGTTCACTTTTTAAGGTTTATATCAAGTGGCAGGAGAAAAAAATGGAAAATCTCTAAATGAGCTTAACTCACTCCAATGCGCAAGTAAACATAGAAAAACAGAAAACAAGTCCAAACAATGAAATAATTGCAAAATTTTACACTGAGTGTCCAGAAGTAACATTGTTAAGATGTTATGTTCACTTTTTAAGGTTTATATCATGTGGCAGGAGAAAAAAATGGAAAATCTCCAAATGAGCTTAACTCACTCTAATGAACACATAAACATAGAAAAATAGAAAACAAGTCCAAACAATGAAATAATTGCAACATTTTACACTGAGTGTCCAGAAGTAACATTGTAAAGATGTTATGTTCACTTTTTAAGGTTTATATCATGTGGCAGGAGAAAAAAATGGAAAATCTCCAAATGAGCTTAACTCACTCCAATGCGCAAGTAAACATAGAAAAACAGAAAACAAGTCCAAACAATGAAATAATTGCAAAATTTTACACTGAGTGTCCAGAAGTAACATTGTAAAGATGTTAGGTTCACTTTTTAAGGTTTATATCATGTGGCAGGAGAAAAAAATGGAAAATCTCCAAATGAGCTTAACTCACTTTAATGTACACATAAAAATGGAAAAACAGAAAACAAGTCCAAACAATGAAATAATTGCAACATTTTACACTGAGTGTCCAGAAGTAACATTGTAAAGATGTTATGTTCACTTTCTAAGGTTTATATCATGTGGCAGGAGAAAAAAATGGAAAATCTCTAAATGAGCTTAACTCACTCCAATGCGCAAGTAAACATAGAAAAACAGAAAACAAGTCCAAACAATGAAATAATTGCAACATTTTACACTGAGTGTCCAGAAGAAACATTGTAAAGATGTTAGGTTCACTTTTTAAGGTTTATATCATGTGGCAGGAGAAAAAAATGGAAAATCTCCAAACTCACTCTAATGAACACATAAACATAGAAAAATAGAAAACAAGTCCAAACAATGAAATAATTGCAACATTTTACACTGAGTGTCCAGAAGTAACATTGTAAAGATGTTATGTTCACTTTTTAAGGTTTATATCAAGTGGCAGGAGAAAAAAATGGAAAATCTCCAAATGAGCTTAACTCACTCTAATGAACACATAAACATAGAAAAATAGAAAACAAGTCCAAACAATAAAATAATTGCAACATTTTACACTGAGTGTCCAGAAGTAACATTGTAAAGATGTTAGGTTCACTTTTTAAGGTTTATATCATGTGGCAGGAGAAAAAAATGGAAAATCTCCAAATGAGCTTAACTCACTCTAATGAACACATAAACATAGAAAAATAGAAAACAAGTCCAAACAATGAAATAATTGCAACATTTTACACTGAGTGTCCAGAAGTAACATTGTAAAGATGTTATGTTCACTTTTTAAGGTTTATATCATGTGGCAGGAGAAAAAAATGGAAAATCTCCAAATGAGCTTAACTCACTTTAATGTACACATAAAAATGGAAAAACAGAAAACAAGTCCAAACAATGAAATAATTGCAACATTTTACACCGAGTGTCCAGAAGTAACATTGTAAAGATGTCATGTTCACTTTTTAAGGTTTATATCATGTGGCAGGAGAAAAAAATGGAAAATCTCCAAATGAGCTTAACTCACTCTAATGAACACATAAACATAGCAAAATAGAAAACAAGTCCAAACAATGAAATAATTGCAAAATTTTACACTGAGTGTCCAGAAGTAACATTGTAAAGATGTTATGTTCACTTTTTAAGGTTTATATCATGTGGCAGGAGAAAAAAATGGAAAATCTCTAAATGAGCTTAACTCACTCTAATGAACACATAAACATAGAAAAATAGAAAACAAGTCCAAACAATGAAATAATTGCAACATTTTACACTGAGTGTCCAGAAGTAACATTGTAAAGATGTTATGTTCACTTTTTAAGGTTTATATCATGTGGCAGGAGAAAAAAAAGGAAAATCTCCAAATGAGCTTAACTCACTTTAATGTACACATAAAAATGGAAAAACAGAAAACAAGTCCAAACAATGAAATAATTGCAAAATTTTACACTGAGTGTCCAGAAGTAACATTGTTAAGATGTTATGTTCACTTTTTAAGGTTTATATCATGTGGCAGGAAAAAAAAAGGGAAAATCTCCAAATGAGCTTAACTCACTTTAATGTACACATAAAAATGGTAAAACAGAAAACAAGTCCAAACAATGAAATAATTGCAACATTTTACACTGAGTGTCCAGAAGTAACATTGTAAAGATGTTATGTTCACTTTCTAAGGTTTATATCATGTGGCAGGAGAAAAAAATGGAAAATCTCTAAATGAGCTTAACTCACTCCAATGCGCAAGTAAACATAGAAAAACAGAAAACAAGTCCAAACAATGAAATAATTGCAACATTTTACACTGAGTGTCCAGAAGTAACATTGTAAAGATGTTAGGTTCACTTTTTAAGGTTTATATCATGTGGCAGGAGAAAAAAATGGAAAATCTCCAAACTCACTCTAATGAACACATAAACATAGAAAAATAGAAAACAAGTCCAAACAATGAAATAATTGCAACATTTTACACTGAGTGTCCAGAAGTAACATTGTAAAGATGTTATGTTCACTTTTTAAGGTTTATATCAAGTGGCAGGAGAAAAAAATGGAAAATCTCCAAATGAGCTTAACTCACTCTAATGAACACATAAACATAGAAAAATAGAAAACAAGTCCAAACAATGAAATAATTGCAACATTTTACACTGAGTGTCCAGAAGTAACATTGTAAAGATGTTATGTTCACTTTTTAAGGTTTATATCATGTGGCAGGAGAAAAAAATGGAAAATCTCCAAATGAGCTTAACTCACTTTAATGTACACATAAAAATGGAAAAACAGAAAACAAGTCCAAACAATGAAATAATTGCAACATTTTACACTGAGTGTCCAGAAGTAACATTGTAAAGATGTTAGGTTCACTTTTTAAGGTTTATATCATGTGGCAGGAGAAAAAAATGGAAAATCTCCAAATGAGCTTAACTCACTCTAATGAACACATAAACATAGAAAAATAGAAAACAAGTCCAAACAATGAAATAATTGCAACATTTTACACTGAGTGTCCAGAAGTAACATTGTAAAGATGTTATGTTCACTTTTTAAGGTTTATATCATGTGGCAGGAGAAAAAAATGGAAAATCTCCAAATGAGCTTAACTCACTTTAATGTACACATAAAAATGGAAAAACAGAAAACAAGTCCAAACAATGAAATAATTGCAACATTTTACACCGAGTGTCCAGAAGTAACATTGTAAAGATGTCATGTTCACTTTTTAAGGTTTATATCATGTGGCAGGAGAAAAAAATGGAAAATCTCCAAATGAGCTTAACTCACTCTAATGAACACATAAACATAGCAAAATAGAAATCAAGTCCAAACAATGAAATAATTGCAAAATTTTACACTGAGTGTCCAGAAGAAACATTGTAAAGATGTTATGTTCACTTTTTAAGGTTTATATCATGTGGCAGGAGAAAAAAATGGAAAATCTCTAAATGAGCTTAACTCACTCTAATGAACACATAAACATAGAAAAATAGAAAACAAGTCCAAACAATGAAATAATTGCAACATTTTACACTGAGTGTCCAGAAGTAACATTGTAAAGATGTTATGTTCACTTTTTAAGGTTTATATCATGTGGCAGGAGAAAAAAATGGAAAATCTCCAAATGAGCTTAACTCACTCTAATGAACACATAAACATAGCAAAATAGAAAACAAGTCCAAACAATGAAATAATTGCAAAATTTTACACTGAGTGTCCAGAAGTAACATTGTAAAGATGTTATGTTCACTTTTTAAGGTTTATATCAAGTGGCAGGAGAAAAAAATGGAAAATCTCTAAATGAGCTTAACTCACTCCAATGCGCAAGTAAACATAGAAAAACAGAAAACAAGTCCAAACAATGAAATAATTGCAACATTTTACACTGAGTGTCCAGAAGTAACATTGTAAAGATGTTATGTTCACTTTTTAAGGTTTATATCATGTGGCAGGAGAAAAAAATGGAAAATCTCCAAATGAGCTTAACTCACTCTAATGAACACATAAACATAGCAAAATAGAAAACAAGTCCAAACAATGAAATAATTGCAAAATTTTACACTGAGTGTCCAGAAGTAACATTGTTAAGATGTTATGTTCATTTTTAAGGTTTATATCATGTGGCAGGAGAAAAAAAAGGAAAATCTCCAAATGAGCTTAACTCACTTTAATGTACACATAAAAATGGAAAAACAGAAAACAAGTCCAAACAATGAAATAATTGCAAAATTTTACACTGAGTGTCCAGAAGTAACATTGTTAAGATGTTATGTTCACTTTTTAAGGTTTATATCATGTGGCAGGAAAAAAAAAGGGAAAATCTCCGAATGAGCTTAACTCACTTTAATGTACACATAAAAATGGTAAAACAGAAAACAAGTCCAAACAATGAAATAATTGCAACATTTTACACTGAGTGTCCAGAAGTAACATTGTAAAGATGTTATGTTCACTTTCTAAGGTTTATATCATGTGGCAGGAGAAAAAAATGGAAAATCTCCAAATGAGCTTAACTCACTCCAATGCGCAAGTAAACATAGAAAAACAGAAAACAAGTCCAAACAATGAAATAATTGCAACATTTTACACTGAGTGTCCAGAAGTAACATTGTAAAGATGTTAGGTTCACTTTTTAAGGTTTATATCATGTGGCAGGAGAAAAAAAGTGGAAAATCTCCAAACTCACTCTAATGAACACATAAACATAGAAAAATAGAAAACAAGTCCAAACAATGAAATAATTGCAACATTTTACACTGAGTGTCCAGAAGTAACATTGTAAAGATGTTATGTTCACTTTTTAAGGTTTATATCAAGTGGCAGGAGAAAAAAATGGAAAATCTCCAAATGAGCTTAACTCACTCTAATGTACACATAAAAATGGAAAAACAGAAAACAAGTCCAAACAATGAAATAATTGCAACATTTTACACTGAGTGTCCAGAAGTAACATTGTAAAGATGTTATGTTCACTTTTTAAGGTATATATCATGTGGCAGGAGAAAAAAATGGAAAATCTCCAAATGAGCTTAACTCACTCTAATGAACACATAAACATAGCAAAATAGAAAACAAGTCCAAACAATGAAATAATTGCAAAATTTTACACTGAGTGTCCAGAAGTAACATTGTAAAGATGTTATGTTCACTTTTTAAGGTTTATATCAAGTGGCAGGAGAAAAAAATGGAAAATCTCTAAATGAGCTTAACTCACTCCAATGCGCAAGTAAACATAGAAAAACAGAAAACAAGTCCAAACAATGAAATAATTGCAACATTTTACACTGAGTGTCCAGAAGTAACATTGTAAAGATGTTAGGTTCACTTTTTAAGGTTTATATCATGTGGCAGGAGAAAAAAATGGAAAATCTCCAAATGAGCTTAACTCACTCTAATGAACACATAAACATAGAAAAATAGAAAACAAGTCCAAACAATGAAATAATTGCAACATTTTACACTGAGTGTCCAGAAGTAACATTGTAAAGATGTTAGGTTCACTTTTTAAGGTTTATATCATGTGGCAGGAGAAAAAAATGGAAAATCTCCAAATGAGCTTAACTCACTCTAATGAACACATAAACATAGAAAAATAGAAAACAAGTCCAAACAATGAAATAATTGCAACATTTTACACTGAGTGTCCAGAAGTAACATTGTAAAGATGTTATGTTCACTTTTTAAGGTTTATATCATGTGGCAGGAGAAAAAAATGGAAAATCTCCAAATGAGCTTAACTCAATCTAATGAACACATAAACATAGAAAAACAGAAAACAAGTCCAAACAATGAAATAATTGCAACATTTTACACTGAGTGTCCAGAAGTAACATTGTAAAGATGTTAGGTTCACTTTTTAAGGTTTATATCATGTGGCAGGAGAAAAAAATGGAAAATCTCCAAACTCACTCTAATGAACACATAAACATAGAAAAATAGAAAACAAGTCCAAACAATGAAATAATTGCAACATTTTACACTGAGTGTCCAGAAGTAACATTGTAAAGATGTTATGTTCACTTTTTAAGGTTTATATCATGTGGCAGGAGAAAAAAATGGAAAATCTCCAAATGAGCTTAACTCACTTTAATGTACACATAAAAATGGAAAAACAGAAAACAAGTCCAAACAATGAAATAATTGCAACATTTTACACTGAGTGTCCAGAAGTAACATTGTAAAGATGTTATGTTCACTTTTTAAGGTTTATATCATGTGGCAGGAGAAAAAAATGGAAAATCTCCAAATGAGCTTAAGTCACTCTAATGAACACATAAACATAGCAAAATAGAAAACAAGTCCAAACAATGAAATAATTGCAAAATTTTACACTGAGTGTCCAGAAGTAACATTGTAAAGATGTTATGTTCACTTTTTAAGGTTTATATCATGTGGCAGGAGAAAAAAATGGAAAATCTCTAAATGAGCTTAACTCACTCTAATGAACACATAAACATAGAAAAATAGAAAACAAGTCCAAACAATGAAATAATTGCAACATTTTACACTGAGTGTCCAGAAGTAACATTGTAAAGATGTTATGTTCACTTTTTAAGGTTTATATCATGTGGCAGGAGAAAAAAATGGAAAATCTCCAAATGAGCTTAACTCACTTTAATGTACACATAAAAATGGAAAAACAGAAAACAAGTCCAAACAATGAAATAATTGCAACATTTTACACTGAGTGTCCAGAAGTAACATTGTAAAGATGTTAGGTTCACTTTTTAAGGTTTATATCATGTGGCAGGAGAAAAAAATGGAAAATCTCCAAATGAGCTTAACTCACTTTAATGTACACATAAAAATGGAAAAACAGAAAACAAGTCCAAACAATGAAATAATTGCAACATTTTACACTGAGTGTCCAGAAGTAACATTGTAAAGATGTTAGGTTCACTTTTTAAGGTTTATATCATGTGGCAGGAGAAAAAAATGGAAAATCTCCAAATGAGCTTAACTCACTCTAATGAACACATAAACATAGCAAAATAGAAAACAAGTCCAAACAATGAAATAATTGCAAAATTTTACACTGAGTGTCCAGAAGTAACATTGTAAAGATGTTATGTTCACTTTTTAAGGTTTATATCAAGTGGCAGGAGAAAAAAATGGAAAATCTCTAAATGAGCTTAACTCACTCCAATGCGCAAGTAAACATAGAAAAACAGAAAACAAGTCCAAACAATGAAATAATTGCAGAATTTTACACTGAGTGTCCAGAAGTAACATTGTTAAGATGTTATGTTCACTTTTTAAGGTTTATATCATGTGGCAGGAGAAAAAAATGGAAAATCTCCAAATGAGCTTAACTCACTCTAATGAACACATAAACATAGAAAAATAGAAAACAAGTCCAAACAATGAAATAATTGCAACATTTTACACTGAGTGTCCAGAAGTAACATTGTAAAGATGTTATGTTCACTTTTTAAGGTTTATATCATGTGGCAGGAGAAAAAAATGGAAAATCTCCAAATGAGCTTAACTCACTCCAATGCGCAAGTAAACATAGAAAAACAGAAAACAAGTCCAAACAATGAAATAATTGCAAAATTTTACACTGAGTGTCCAGAAGTAACATTGTAAAGATGTTAGGTTCACTTTTTAAGGTTTATATCATGTGGCAGGAGAAAAAAATGGAAAATCTCCAAATGAGCTTAACTCACTTTAATGTACACATAAAAATGGAAAAACAGAAAACAAGTCCAAACAATGAAATAATTGCAACATTTTACACTGAGTGTCCAGGAGTAACATTGTAAAGATGTTATGTTCACTTTTTAAGGTTTATATCATGTGGCAGGAGAAAAAAATGGAAAATCTCCAAATGAGCTTAACTCACTCTAATGAACACATAAACATAGCAAAATAGAAAACAAGTCCAAACAATGAAATAATTGCAAAATTTTACACTGAGTGTCCAGAAGTAACATTGTAAAGATGTTATGTTCTTTTTTTAAGGTTTATATCAAGTGGCAGGAGAAAAAAATGGAAAATCTCTAAATGAGCTTAACTCACTCCAATGCGCAAGTAAACATAGAAAAACAGAAAACAAGTCCAAACAATGAAATAATTGCAACATTTTACACTGAGTGTCCAGAAGTAACATTGTAAAGATGTTAGGTTCACTTTTTAAGGTTTATATCATGTGGCAGGAGAAAAAAATGGAAAATCTCCAAATGAGCTTAACTCACTCTAATGAACACATAAACATAGAAAAATAGAAAACAAGTCCAAGCAATGAAATAATTGCAACATTTTACACTGAGTGTCCAGAAGTAACATTGTAAAGATGTTATGTTCACTTTTTAAGGTTTATATCATGTGGCAGGAGAAAAAAATGGAAAATCTCCAAATGAGCTTAACTCACTCTAATGAACACATAAACATAGCAAAATAGAAAACAAGTCCAAACAATGAAATAATTGCAAAATTTTACACTGAGTGTCCAGAAGTAACATTGTTAAGATGTTATGTTCATTTTTAAGGTTTATATCATGTGGCAGGAGAAAAAAATGGAAAATCTCCAAATGAGCTTAACTCACTTTAATGTACACATAAAAATGGAAAAACAGAAAACAAGTCCAAACAATGAAATAATTGCAAAATTTTACACTGAGTGTCCAGAAGTAACATTGTTAAGATGTTATGTTCACTTTTTAAGGTTTATATCATGTGGCAGGAAAAAAAAAGGGAAAATCTCCAAATGAGCTTAACTCACTTTAATGTACACATAAAAATGGTAAAACAGAAAACAAGTCCAAACAATGAAATAATTGCAACATTTTACACTGAGTGTCCAGAAGTAACATTGTAAAGATGTTATGTTCACTTTCTAAGGTTTATATCATGTGGCAGGAGAAAAAAATGGAAAATCTCTAAATGAGCTTAACTCACTCCAATGCGCAAGTAAACATAGAAAAACAGAAAACAAGTCCAAACAATGAAATAATTGCAACATTTTACACTGAGTGTCCAGAAGTAACATTGTAAAGATGTTAGGTTCACTTTTTAAGGTTTATATCATGTGGCAGGAGAAAAAAATGGAAAATCTCCAAACTCACTCTAATGAACACATAAACATAGAAAAATAGAAAACAAGTCCAAACAATGAAATAATTGCAACATTTTACACTGAGTGTCCAGAAGTAACATTGTAAAGATGTTATGTTCACTTTTTAAGGTTTATATCAAGTGGCAGGAGAAAAAAATGGAAAATCTCCAAATGAGCTTAACTCACTCTAATGAACACATAAACATAGCAAAATAGAAAACAAGTCCAAACAATAAAATAATTGCAACATTTTACACTGAGTGTCCAGAAGTAACATTGTAAAGATGTTAGGTTCACTTTTTAAGGTTTATATCATGTGGCAGGAGAAAAAAATGGAAAATCTCCAAATGAGCTTAACTCACTCTAATGAACACATAAACATAGAAAAATAGAAAACAAGTCCAAACAATGAAATAATTGCAACATTTTACACTGAGTGTCCAGAAGTAACATTGTAAAGATGTTATGTTCACTTTTTAAGGTTTATATCATGTGGCAGGAGAAAAAAATGGAAAATCTCCAAATGAGCTTAACTCACTTTAATGTACACATAAAAATGGAAAAACAGAAAACAAGTCCAAACAATGAAATAATTGCAACATTTTACACCGAGTGTCCAGAAGTAACATTGTAAAGATGTCATGTTCACTTTTTAAGGTTTATATCATGTGGCAGGAGAAAAAAATGGAAAATCTCCAAATGAGCTTAACTCACTCTAATGAACACATAAACATAGCAAAATAGAAAACAAGTCCAAACAATGAAATAATTGCAAAATTTTACACTGAGTGTCCAGAAGTAACATTGTAAAGATGTTATGTTCACTTTTTAAGGTTTATATCATGTGGCAGGAGAAAAAAATGGAAAATCTCTAAATGAGCTTAACTCACTCTAATGAACACATAAACATAGAAAAATAGAAAACAAGTCCAAACAATGAAATAATTGCAACATTTTACACTGAGTGTCCAGAAGTAACATTGTAAAGATGTTATGTTCACTTTTTAAGGTTTATATCATGTGGCAGGAGAAAAAAAAGGAAAATCTCCAAATGAGCTTAACTCACTTTAATGTACACATAAAAATGGAAAAACAGAAAACAAGTCCAAACAATGAAATAATTGCAAAATTTTACACTGAGTGTCCAGAAGTAACATTGTTAAGATGTTATGTTCACTTTTTAAGGTTTATATCATGTTGCAGGAAAAAAAAAGGGAAAATCTCCAAATGAGCTTAACTCACTTTAATGTACACATAAAAATGGTAAAACAGAAAACAAGTCCAAACAATAAAATAATTGCAACATTTTACACTGAGTGTCCAGAAGTAACATTGTAAAGATGTTAGGTTCACTTTTTAAGGTTTATATCATGTGGCAGGAGAAAAAAATGGAAAATCTCCAAATGAGCTTAACTCACTCTAATGAACACATAAACATAGAAAAATAGAAAACAAGTCCAAACAATGAAATAATTGCAACATTTTACACTGAGTGTCCAGAAGTAACATTGTAAAGATGTTATGTTCACTTTTTAAGGTTTATATCATGTGGCAGGAGAAAAAAATGGAAAATCTCCAAATGAGCTTAACTCACTTTAATGTACACATAAAAATGGAAAAACAGAAAACAAGTCCAAACAATGAAATAATTGCAACATTTTACACCGAGTGTCCAGAAGTAACATTGTAAAGATGTCATGTTCACTTTTTAAGGTTTATATCATGTGGCAGGAGAAAAAAATGGAAAATCTCCAAATGAGCTTAACTCACTCTAATGAACACATAAACATAGCAAAATAGAAAACAAGTCCAAACAATGAAATAATTGCAAAATTTTACACTGAGTGTCCAGAAGTAACATTGTAAAGATGTTATGTTCACTTTTTAAGGTTTATATCATGTGGCAGGAGAAAAAAATGGAAAATCTCTAAATGAGCTTAACTCACTCTAATGAACACATAAACATAGAAAAATAGAAAACAAGTCCAAACAATGAAATAATTGCAACATTTTACACTGAGTGTCCAGAAGTAACATTGTAAAGATGTTATGTTCACTTTTTAAGGTTTATATCATGTGGCAGGAGAAAAAAAAGGAAAATCTCCAAATGAGCTTAACTCACTTTAATGTACACATAAAAATGGAAAAACAGAAAACAAGTCCAAACAATGAAATAATTGCAAAATTTTACACTGAGTGTCCAGAAGTAACATTGTTAAGATGTTATGTTCACTTTTTAAGGTTTATATCATGTTGCAGGAAAAAAAAAGGGAAAATCTCCAAATGAGCTTAACTCACTTTAATGTACACATAAAAATGGTAAAACAGAAAACAAGTCCAAACAATGAAATAATTGCAACATTTTACACTGAGTGTCCAGAAGTAACATTGTAAAGATGTTATGTTCACTTTCTAAGGTTTATTTCATGTGGCAGGAGAAAAAAATGGAAAATCTCTAAATGAGCTTAACTCACTCCAATGCGCAAGTAAACATAGAAAAACAGAAAACAAGTCCAAACAATGAAATAATTGCAACATTTTACACTGAGTGTCCAGAAGTAACATTGTAAAGATGTTAGGTTCACTTTTTAAGGTTTATATCATGTGGCAGGAGAAAAAAATGGAAAATCTCCAAACTCACTCTAATGAACACATAAACATAGAAAAATAGAAAACAAGTCCAAACAATGAAATAATTGCAACATTTTACACTGAGTGTCCAGAAGTAACATTGTAAAGATGTTATGTTCACTTTTTAAGGTTTATATCAAGTGGCAGGAGAAAAAAATGGAAAATCTCCAAATGAGCTTAACTCACTCTAATGAACACATAAACATAGAAAAATAGAAAACAAGTCCAAACAATAAAATAATTGCAACATTTTACACTGAGTGTCCAGAAGTAACATTGTAAAGATGTTATGTTCACTTTTTAAGGTTTATATCATGTGGCAGGAGAAAAAAATGGAAAATCTCCAAATGAGCTTAACTCACTTTAATGTACACATAAAAATGGAAAAACAGAAAACAAGTCCAAACAATGAAATAATTGCAACATTTTACACTGAGTGTCCAGAAGTAACATTGTAAAGATGTTAGGTTCACTTTTTAAGGTTTATATCATGTGGCAGGAGAAAAAAATGGAAAATCTCCAAATGAGCTTAACTCACTCTAATGAACACATAAACATAGAAAAATAGAAAACAAGTCCAAACAATGAAATAATTGCAACATTTTACACCGAGTGTCCAGAAGTAACATTGTAAAGATGTCATGTTCACTTTTTAAGGTTTATATCATGTGGCAGGAGAAAAAAATGGAAAATCTCCAAATGAGCTTAACTCACTCTAATGAACACATAAACATAGCAAAATAGAAAACAAGTCCAAACAATGAAATAATTGCAAAATTTTACACTGAGTGTCCAGAAGTAACATTGTAAAGATGTTATGTTCACTTTTTAAGGTTTATATCATGTGGCAGGAGAAAAAAATGGAAAATCTCTAAATGAGCTTAACTCACTCTAATGAACACATAAACATAGAAAAATAGAAAACAAGTCCAAACAATGAAATAATTGCAACATTTTACACTGAGTGTCCAGAAGTAACATTGTAAAGATGTTATGTTCACTTTTTAAGGTTTATATCATGTGGCAGGAGAAAAAAATGGAAAATCTCCAAATGAGCTTAACTCACTCTAATGAACACATAAACATAGCAAAATAGAAAACAAGTCCAAACAATTAAATAATTGCAAAATTTTACACTGAGTGTCCAGAAGTAACATTGTAAAGATGTTATGTTCACTTTTTAAGGTTTATATCAAGTGGCAGGAGAAAAAAATGGAAAATCTCTAAATGAGCTTAACTCACTCCAATGCGCAAGTAAACATAGAAAAACAGAAAACAAGTCCAAACAATGAAATAATTGCAACATTTTACACTGAGTGTCCAGAAGTAACATTGTAAAGATGTTATGTTCACTTTTTAAGGTTTATATCATGTGGCAGGAGAAAAAAATGGAAAATCTCCAAATGAGCTTAACTCACTCTAATGAACACATAAACATAGCAAAATAGAAAACAAGTCCAAACAATGAAATAATTGCAAAATTTTACACTGAGTGTCCAGAAGTAACATTGTTAAGATGTTATGTTCATTTTTAAGGTTTATATCATGTGGCAGGAGAAAAAAAAGGAAAATCTCCAAATGAGCTTAACTCACTTTAATGTACACATAAAAATGGAAAAACAGAAAACAAGTCCAAACAATGAAATAATTGCAAAATTTTACACTGAGTGTCCAGAAGTAACATTGTTAAGATGTTATGTTCACTTTTTAAGGTTTATATCATGTGGCAGGAAAAAAAAAGGGAAAATCTCCGAATGAGCTTAACTCACTTTAATGTACACATAAAAATGGTAAAACAGAAAACAAGTCCAAACAATGAAATAATTGCAACATTTTACACTGAGTGTCCAGAAGTAACATTGTAAAGATGTTATGTTCACTTTCTAAGGTTTATATCATGTGGCAGGAGAAAAAAATGGAAAATCTCCAAATGAGCTTAACTCACTCCAATGCGCAAGTAAACATAGAAAAACAGAAAACAAGTCCAAACAATGAAATAATTGCAACATTTTACACTGAGTGTCCAGAAGTAACATTGTAAAGATGTTAGGTTCACTTTTTAAGGTTTATATCATGTGGCAGGAGAAAAAAAGTGGAAAATCTCCAAACTCACTCTAATGAACACATAAACATAGAAAAATAGAAAACAAGTCCAAACAATGAAATAATTGCAACATTTTACACTGAGTGTCCAGAAGTAACATTGTAAAGATGTTATGTTCACTTTTTAAGGTTTATATCAAGTGGCAGGAGAAAAAAATGGAAAATCTCCAAATGAGCTTAACTCACTCTAATGTACACATAAAAATGGAAAAACAGAAAACAAGTCCAAACAATGAAATAATTGCAACATTTTACACTGAGTGTCCAGAAGTAACATTGTAAAGATGTTAGGTTCACTTTTTAAGGTTTATATCATGTGGCAGGAGAAAAAAATGGAAAATCTCCAAATGAGCTTAACTCACTCTAATGAACACATAAACATAGAAAAATAGAAAACAAGTCCAAACAATGAAATAATTGCAACATTTTACACTGAGTGTCCAGAAGTAACATTGTAAAGATGTTAGGTTCACTTTTTAAGGTTTATATCATGTGGCAGGAGAAAAAAATGGAAAATCTCCAAATGAGCTTAACTCACTCTAATGAACACATAAACATAGAAAAATAGAAAACAAGTCCAAACAATGAAATAATTGCAACATTTTACACTGAGTGTCCAGAAGTAACATTGTAAAGATGTTATGTTCACTTTTTAAGGTTTATATCATGTGGCAGGAGAAAAAAATGGAAAATCTCCAAATGAGCTTAACTCAATCTAATGAACACATAAACATAGAAAAACAGAAAACAAGTCCAAACAATGAAATAATTGCAACATTTTACACTGAGTGTCCAGAAGTAACATTGTAAAGATGTTAGGTTCACTTTTTAAGGTTTATATCATGTGGCAGGAGAAAAAAATGGAAAATCTCCAAACTCACTCTAATGAACACATAAACATAGAAAAATAGAAAACAAGTCCAAACAATGAAATAATTGCAACATTTTACACTGAGTGTCCAGAAGTAACATTGTAAAGATGTTATGTTCACTTTTTAAGGTTTATATCATGTGGCAGGAGAAAAAAATGGAAAATCTCCAAATGAGCTTAACTCACTTTAATGTACACATAAAAATGGAAAAACAGAAAACAAGTCCAAACAATGAAATAATTGCAACATTTTACACTGAGTGTCCAGAAGTAACATTGTAAAGATGTTATGTTCACTTTTTAAGGTTTATATCATGTGGCAGGAGAAAAAAATGGAAAATCTCCAAATGAGCTTAAGTCACTCTAATGAACACATAAACATAGCAAAATAGAAAACAAGTCCAAACAATGAAATAATTGCAAAATTTTACACTGAGTGTCCAGAAGTAACATTGTAAAGATGTTATGTTCACTTTTTAAGGTTTATATCATGTGGCAGGAGAAAAAAATGGAAAATCTCTAAATGAGCTTAACTCACTCTAATGAACACATAAACATAGAAAAATAGAAAACAAGTCCAAACAATGAAATAATTGCAACATTTTACACTGAGTGTCCAGAAGTAACATTGTAAAGATGTTATGTTCACTTTTTAAGGTTTATATCATGTGGCAGGAGAAAAAAATGGAAAATCTCCAAATGAGCTTAACTCACTTTAATGTACACATAAAAATGGAAAAACAGAAAACAAGTCCAAACAATGAAATAATTGCAACATTTTACACTGAGTGTCCAGAAGTAACATTGTAAAGATGTTAGGTTCACTTTTTAAGGTTTATATCATGTGGCAGGAGAAAAAAATGGAAAATCTCCAAATGAGCTTAACTCACTCTAATGAACACATAAACATAGAAAAATAGAAAACAAGTCCAAACAATGAAATAATTGCAACATTTTACACTGAGTGTCCAGAAGTAACATTGTAAAGATGTTATGTTCACTTTTTAAGGTTTATATCATGTGGCAGGAGAAAAAAATGGAAAATCTCCAAATGAGCTTAACTCACTTTAATGTACACATAAAAATGGAAAAACAGAAAACAAGTCCAAACAATGAAATAATTGCAACATTTTACACTGAGTGTCCAGAAGTAACATTGTAAAGATGTTATGTTCACTTTTTAAGGTTTATATCATGTGGCAGGAGAAAAAAATGGAAAATCTCCAAATGAGCTTAACTCACTCTAATGAACACATAAACATAGCAAAATAGAAAACAAGTCCAAACAATGAAATAATTGCAAAATTTTACACTGAGTGTCCAGAAGTAACATTGTAAAGATGTTATGTTCACTTTTTAAGGTTTATATCATGTGGCAGGAGAAAAAAATGGAAAATCTCTAAATGAGCTTCACTCACTCTAATGAACACATAAACATAGAAAAATAGAAAACAAGTCCAAACAATGAAATAATTGCAACATTTTACACTGAGTGTCCAGAAGTAACATTGTAAAGATGTTATGTTCACTTTTTAAGGTTTATATCATGTGGCAGGAGAAAAAAATGGAAAATCTCCAAATGAGCTTAACTCACTCTAATGAACACATAAACATAGCAAAATAGAAAACAAGTCCAAACAATGAAATAATTGCAAAATTTTACACTGAGTGTCCAGAAGTAACATTGTAAAGATGTTATGTTCACTTTTTAAGGTTTATATCAAGTGGCAGGAGAAAAAAATGGAAAATCTCTAAATGAGCTTAACTCACTCCAATGCGCAAGTAAACATAGAAAAACAGAAAACAAGTCCAAACAATGAAATAATTGCAACATTTTACACTGAGTGTCCAGAAGTAACATTGTAAAGATGTTAGGTTCACTTTTTAAGGTTTATATCATGTGGCAGGAGAAAAAAATGGAAAATCTCCAAATGAGCTTAACTCACTCTAATGAACACATAAACATAGAAAAATAGAAAACAAGTCAAAACAATGAAATAATTGCAACATTTTACACTGAGTGTCCAGAAGTAACATTGTAAAGATGTTATGTTCACTTTTTAAGGTTTATATCAAGTGGCAGGAGAAAAAAATGGAAAATCTCCAAATGAGCTTAACTCACTCTAATGAACACATAAACATAGAAAAATAGAAAACAAGTCCAAACAATGAAATAATTGCAACATTTTACACTGAGTGTCCAGAAGTAACATTGTAAAGATGTTATGTTCACTTTTTAAGGTTTATATCATGTGGCAGGAGAAAAAAATGGAAAATCTCCAAATGAGCTTAACTCACTTTAATGTACACATAAAAATGGAAAAACAGAAAACAAGTCCAAACAATGAAATAATTGCAACATTTTACACTGAGTGTCCAGAAGTAACATTGTAAAGATGTTAGGTTCACTTTTTAAGGTTTATATCATGTGGCAGGAGAAAAAAATGGAAAATCTCCAAATGAGCTTAACTCACTCTAATGAACACATAAACATAGAAAAATAGAAAACAAGTCCAAACAATGAAATAATTGCAACATTTTACACTGAGTGTCCAGAAGTAACATTGTAAAGATGTTATGTTCACTTTTTAAGGTTTATATCATGTGGCAGGAGAAAAAAATGGAAAATCTCCAAATGAGCTTAACTCACTCTAATGAACACATAAACATAGCAAAATAGAAAACAAGTCCAAACAATGAAATAATTGCAAAATTTTACACTGAGTGTCCAGAAGTAACATTGTAAAGATGTTATGTTCACTTTTTAAGGTTTATATCAAGTGGCAGGAGAAAAAAATGGAAAATCTCTAAATGAGCTTAACTCACTCCAATGCGCAAGTAAACATAGAAAAACAGAAAACAAGTCCAAACAATGAAATAATTGCAAAATTTTACACTGAGTGTCCAGAAGTAACATTGTAAAGATGTTATGTTCACTTTTTAAGGTTTATATCATGTGGCAGGAGAAAAAAATGGAAAATCTCCAAATGAGCTTAACTCACTTTAATGTACACATAAAAATGGAAAAACAGAAAACAAGTCCAAACAATGAAATAATTGCAACATTTTACACTGAGTGTCCAGAAGTAACATTGTAAAGATGTTATGTTCACTTTTTAAGGTTTATATCATGTGGCAGGAGAAAAAAATGGAAAATCTCCAAATGAGCTTAACTCACTCTAATGAACACATGAACATAGCAAAATAGAAAACAAGTCCAAACAATGAAATAATTGCAAAATTTTACACTGAGTGTCCAGAAGTAACATTGTAAAGATGTTATGTTCACTTTTTAAGGTTTATATCATGTGGCAGGAGAAAAAAATGGAAAATCTCTAAATGAGCTTAACTCACTCTAATGAACACATAAACATAGAAAAATAGAAAACAAGTCCAAACAATGAAATAATTGCAACATTTTACACTGAGTGTCCAGAAGTAACATTGTAAAGATGTTAGGTTCACTTTTTAAGGTTTATATCATGTGGCAGGAGAAAAAAATGGAAAATCTCCAAATGAGCTTAACTCACTCTAATGAACACATAAACATAGCAAAATAGAAAACAAGTCCAAACAATGAAATAATTGCAAAATTTTACACTGAGTGTCCAGAAGTAACATTGTAAAGATGTTATGTTCACTTTTTAAGGTTTATATCAAGTGGCAGGAGAAAAAAATGGAAAATCTCTAAATGAGCTTAACTCACTCCAATGCGCAAGTAAACATAGAAAAACAGAAAACAAGTCCAAACAATGAAATAATTGCAAAATTTTACACTGAGTTTCCAGAAGTAACATTGTTAAGATGTTATGTTCACTTTTTAAGGTTTATATCATGTGGCAGGAGAAAAAAATGGAAAATCTCCAAATGAGCTTAACTCACTTTAATGTACACATAAAAATGGAAAAACAGAAAACAAGTCCAAACAATGAAATAATTGCAACATTTTACACTGAGTGTCCAGAAGTAACATTGTAAAGATGTTATGTTCACTTTTTAAGGTTTATATCAAGTGGCAGGAGAAAAAAATGGAAAATCTCCAAATGAGCTTAACTCACTCTAAAGAACACATAAACATAGAAAAATAGAAAACAAGTCCAAACAATGAAATAATTGCAACATTTTACACTGAGTGTCCAGAAGTAACATTGTAAAGATGTTATGTTCACTTTTTAAGGTTTATATCATGTGGCAGGAGAAAAAAATGGAAAATCTCTAAATGAGCTTAACTCACTCTAATGAACACATAAACATAGAAAAATAGAAAACAAGTCCAAACAATGAAATAATTGCAACATTTTACACTGAGTGTCCAGAAGTAACATTGTAAAGATGTTATGTTCACTTTTTAAGGTTTATATCATGTGGCAGGAGAAAAAAAAGGAAAATCTCCAAATGAGCTTAACTCACTTTAATGTACACATAAAAATGGAAAAACAGAAAACAAGTCCAAACAATGAAATAATTGCAAAATTTTACACTGAGTGTCCAGAAGTAACATTGTTAAGATGTTATGTTCACTTTTTAAGGTTTATATCATGTGGCAGGAAAAAAAAAGGGAAAATCTCCAAATGAGCTTAACTCACTTTAATGTACACATAAAAATGGTAAAACAGAAAACAAGTCCAAACAATGAAATAATTGCAACATTTTACACTGAGTGTCCAGAAGTAACATTGTAAAGATGTTATGTTCACTTTCTAAGGTTTATATCATGTGGCAGGAGAAAAAAATGGAAAATCTCTAAATGAGCTTAACTCACTCCAATGCGCAAGTAAACATAGAAAAACAGAAAACAAGTCCAAACAATGAAATAATTGCAACATTTTACACTGAGTGTCCAGAAGTAACATTGTAAAGATGTTAGGTTCACTTTTTAAGGTTTATATCATGTGGCAGGAGAAAAAAATGGAAAATCTCCAAACTCACTCTAATGAACACATAAACATAGAAAAATAGAAAACAAGTCCAAACAATGAAATAATTGCAACATTTTACACTGAGTGTCCAGAAGTAACATTGTAAAGATGTTATGTTCACTTTTTAAGGTTTATATCAAGTGGCAGGAGAAAAAAATGGAAAATCTCTAAATGAGCTTAACTCACTCTAATGAACACATAAACATAGAAAAATAGAAAACAAGTCCAAACAATAAAATAATTGCAACATTTTACACTGAGTGTCCAGAAGTAACATTGTAAAGATGTTATGTTCACTTTTTAAGGTTTATATCATGTGGCAGGAGAAAAAAATGGAAAATCTCCAAATGAGCTTAACTCACTTTAATGTACACATAAAAATGGAAAAACAGAAAACAAGTCCAAACAATGAAATAATTGCAACATTTTACACTGAGTGTCCAGAAGTAACATTGTAAAGATGTTAGGTTCACTTTTTAAGGTTTATATCATGTGGCAGGAGAAAAAAATGGAAAATCTCCAAATGAGCTTAACTCACTCTAATGAACACATAAACATAGAAAAATAGAAAACAAGTCCAAACAATGAAATAATTGCAACATTTTACACTGAGTGTCCAGAAGTAACATTGTAAAGATGTTATGTTCACTTTTTAAGGTTTATATCATGTGGCAGGAGAAAAAAATGGAAAATCTCCAAATGAGCTTAACTCACTTTAATGTACACATAAAAATGGAAAAACAGAAAACAAGTCCAAACAATGAAATAATTGCAACATTTTACACCGAGTGTCCAGAAGTAACATTGTAAAGATGTCATGTTCACTTTTTAAGGTTTATATCATGTGGCAGGAGAAAAAAATGGAAAATCTCCAAATGAGCTTAACTCACTCTAATGAACACATAAACATAGCAAAATAGAAAACAAGTCCAAACAATGAAATAATTGCAAAATTTTACACTGAGTGTCCAGAAGTAACATTGTTAAGATGTTATGTTCATTTTTAAGGTTTATATCATGTGGCAGGAGAAAAAAAAGGAAAATCTCCAAATGAGCTTAACTCACTTTAATGTACACATAAAAATGGAAAAACAGAAAACAAGTCCAAACAATGAAATAATTGCAAAATTTTACACTGAGTGTCCAGAAGTAACATTGTTAAGATGTTATGTTCACTTTTTAAGGTTTATATCATGTGGCAGGAAAAAAAAAGGGAAAATCTCCAAATGAGCTTAACTCACTTTAATGTACACATAAAAATGGTAAAACAGAAAACAAGTCCAAACAATGAAATAATTGCAACATTTTACACTGAGTGTCCAGAAGTAACATTGTAAAGATGTTATGTTCACTTTCTAAGGTTTATATCATGTGGCAGGAGAAAAAAATGGAAAATCTCTAAATGAGCTTAACTCACTCCAATGCGCAAGTAAACATAGAAAAACAGAAAACAAGTCCAAACAATGAAATAATTGCAACATTTTACACTGAGTGTCCAGAAGTAACATTGTAAAGATGTTAGGTTCACTTTTTAAGGTTTATATCATGTGGCAGGAGAAAAAAATGGAAAATCTCCAAACTCACTCTAATGAACACATAAACATAGAAAAATAGAAAACAAGTCCAAACAATGAAATAATTGCAACATTTTACACTGAGTGTCCAGAAGTAACATTGTAAAGATGTTATGTTCACTTTTTAAGGTTTATATCAAGTGGCAGGAGAAAAAAATGGAAAATCTCCAAATGAGCTTAACTCACTCTAATGTACACATAAAAATGGAAAAACAGAAAACAAGTCCAAACAATGAAATAATTGCAACATTTTACACTGAGTGTCCAGAAGTAACATTGTAAAGATGTTAGGTTCACTTTTTAAGGTTTATATCATGTGGCAGGAGAAAAAAATGGAAAATCTCCAAATGAGCTTAACTCACTCTAATGAACACATAAACATAGAAAAATAGAAAACAAGTCCAAACAATGAAATAATTGCAAAATTTTACACTGAGTGTCCAGAAGTAACATTGTAAAGATGTTATGTTCACTTTTTAAGGTTTATATCAAGTGGCAGGAGAAAAAAATGGAAAATCTCTAAATGAGCTTAACTCACTCCAATGCGCAAGTAAACATAGAAAAACAGAAAACAAGTCCAAACAATGAAATAATTGCAACATTTTACACTGAGTGTCCAGAAGTAACATTGTAAAGATGTTATGTTCACTTTTTAAGGTTTATATCATGTGGCAGGAGAAAAAAATGGAAAATCTCCAAATGAGCTTAACTCACTCTAATGAACACATAAACATAGCAAAATAGAAAACAAGTCCAAACAATGAAATAATTGCAAAATTTTACACTGAGTGTCCAGAAGTAACATTGTAAAGATGTTATGTTCACTTTTTAAGGTTTATATCAAGTGGCAGGAGAAAAAAATGGAAAATCTCTAAATGAGCTTAACTCACTCCAATGCGCAAGTAAACATAGAAAAACAGAAAACAAGTCCAAACAATGAAATAATTGCAACATTTTACACTGAGTGTCCAGAAGTAACATTGTAAAGATGTTAGGTTCACTTTTTAAGGTTTATATCATGTGGCAGGAGAAAAAAATGGAAAATCTCCAAATGAGCTTAACTCACTCTAATGAACACATAAACATAGAAAAATAGAAAACAAGTCCAAACAATGAAATAATTGCAAAATTTTACACTGAGTGTCCAGAAGTAACATTGTAAAGATGTTAGGTTCACTTTTTAAGGTTTATATCATGTGGCAGGAGAAAAAAATGGAAAATCTCCAAATGAGCTTAACTCACTCTAATGAACACATAAACATAGAAAAATAGAAAACAAGTCCAAACAATGAAATAATTGCAACATTTTATACTGAGTGTCCAGAAGTAACATTGTAAAGATGTTATGTTCACTTTTTAAGGTTTATATCATGTGGCAGGAGAAAAAAATGGAAAATCTCCAAATGAGCTTAACTCACTCTAATGAACACATAAACATAGAAAAACAGAAAACAAGTCCAAACAATGAAATAATTGCAACATTTTACACTGAGTGTCCAGAAGTAACATTGTAAAGATGTTAGGTTCACTTTTTAAGGTTTATATCATGTGGCAGGAGAAAAAAATGGAAAATCTCCAAATGAGCTTAACTCACTTTAATGTACACATAAAAATGGAAAAACAGAAAACAAGTCCAAACAATGAAATAATTGCAACATTTTACACTGAGTGTCCAGAAGTAACATTGTAAAGATGTTATGTTCACTTTTTAAGGTTTATATCATGTGGCAGGAGAAAAAAATGGAAAATCTCCAAATGAGCTTAAGTCACTCTAATGAACACATAAACATAGCAAAATAGAAAACAAGTCCAAACAATGAAATAATTGCAAAATTTTACACTGAGTGTCCAGAAGTAACATTGTAAAGATGTTATGTTCACTTTTTAAGGTTTATATCATGTGGCAGGAGAAAAAAATGGAAAATCTCTAAATGAGCTTAACTCACTCTAATGAACACATATACATAGAAAAATAGAAAACAAGTCCAAACAATGAAATAATTGCAACATTTTACACTGAGTGTCCAGAAGTAACATTGTAAAGATGTTATGTTCACTTTTTAAGGTTTATATCATGTGGCAGGAGAAAAAAATGGAAAATCTCCAAATGAGCTTAACTCACTCTAATGAACACATAAACATAGCAAAATAGAAAACAAGTCCAAACAATGAAATAATTGCAAAATTTTACACTGAGTGTCCAGAAGTAACATTGTAAAGATGTTATGTTCACTTTTTAAGGTTTATATCAAGTGGCAGGAGAAAAAAATGGAAAATCTCTAAATGAGCTTAACTCACTCCAATGCGCAAGTAAACATAGAAAAACAGAAAACAAGTCCAAACAATGAAATAATTGCAACATTTTACACTGAGTGTCCAGAAGTAACATTGTAAAGATGTTAGGTTCACTTTTTAAGGTTTATATCATGTGGCAGGAGAAAAAAATGGAAAATCTCCAAATGAGCTTAACTCACTCTAATGAACACATAAACATAGAAAAATAGAAAACAAGTCCAAACAATGAAATAATTGCAACATTTTACACTGAGTGTCCAGAAGTAACATTGTAAAGATGTTATGTTCACTTTTTAAGGTTTATATCATGTGGCAGGAGAAAAAAATGGAAAATCTCCAAATGAGCTTAACTCACTCTAATGAACACATAAACATAGCAAAATAGAAAACAAGTCCAAACAATGAAATAATTGCAAAATTTTACACTGAGTGTCCAGAAGTAACATTGTAAAGATGTTATGTTCACTTTTTAAGGTTTATATCAAGTGGCAGGAGAAAAAAATGGAAAATCTCTAAATGAGCTTAACTCACTCCAATGCGCAAGTAAACATAGAAAAACAGAAAACAAGTCCAAACAATGAAATAATTGCAAAATTTTACACTGAGTGTCCAGAAGTAACATTGTAAAGATGTAAGGTTCACTTTTTAAGGTTTATATCATGTGGCAGGAGAAAAAAAAGGAAAATCTCCAAATGAGCTTAACTCACTTTAATGTACACATAAAAATGGAAAAACAGAAAACAAGTCCAAACAATGAAATAATTGCAACATTTTACACTGAGTGTCCAGAAGTAACATTGTTAAGATGTTAGGTTCACTTTTTAAGGTTTATATCATGTGGCAGGAGAAAAAAATGGAAAATCTCCAAATGAGCTTAACTCACTCTAATGAACACATAAACATAGAAAAATAGAAAACAAGTCCAAACAATGAAATAATTGCAACATTTTACACTGAGTGTCCAGAAGTAACATTGTAAAGATGTTATGTTCACTTTTTAAGGTTTATATCAAGTGGCAGGAGAAAAAAATGGAAAATCTCCAAATGAGCTTAACTCACTCTAATGAACACATAAACATAGAAAAATAGAAAACAAGTCCAAACAATGAAATAATTGCTACATTTTACACTGAGTGTCCAGAAGTAACATTGTAAAGATGTTATGTTCACTTTTTAAGGTTTATATCATGTGGCAGGAGAAAAAAATGGAAAATCTCCAAATGAGCTTAACTCACTTTAATGTACACATAAAAATGGAAAAACAGAAAACAAGTCCAAACAATGAAATAATTGCAACATTTTACACTGAGTGTCCAGAAGTAACATTGTAAAGATGTTAGGTTCACTTTTTAAGGTTTATATCATGTGGCAGGAGAAAAAAATGGAAAATCTCCAAATGAGCTTAACTCACTCTAATGAACACATAAACATAGAAAAATAGAAAACAAGTCCAAACAATGAAATAATTGCAACATTTTACACTGAGTGTCCAGAAGTAACATTGTAAAGATGTTATGTTCACTTTTTAAGGTTTATATCATGTGGCAGGAGAAAAAAATGGAAAATCTCCAAATGAGCTTAACTCACTCTAATGAACACATAAACATAGCAAAATAGAAAACAAGTCCAAACAATGAAATAATTGCAAAATTTTACACTGAGTGTCCAGAAGTAACATTGTAAAGATGTTATGTTCACTTTTTAAGGTTTATATCAAGTGGCAGGAGAAAAAAATGGAAAATCTCTAAATGAGCTTAACTCACTCCAATGCGCAAGTAAACATAGAAAAACAGAAAACAAGTCCAAACAATGAAATAATTGCAAAATTTTACACTGAGTGTCCAGAAGTAACATTGTAAAGATGTTAGGTTCACTTTTTAAGGTTTATATCATGTGGCAGGAGAAAAAAATGGAAAATCTCCAAATGAGCTTAACTCACTTTAATGTACACATAAAAATGGAAAAACAGAAAACAAGTCCAAACAATGAAATAATTGCAACATTTTACACTGAGTGTCCAGAAGTAACATTGTAAAGATGTTATGTTCACTTTTTAAGGTTTATATCATGTGGCAGGAGAAAAAAATGGAAAATCTCCAAATGAGCTTAACTCACTCTAATGAACACATAAACATAGAAAAATAGAAAACAAGTCCAAACAATGAAATAATTGCAAAATTTTACACTGAGTGTCCAGAAGTAACATTGTAAAGATGTTATGTTCACTTTTTAAGGTTTATATCATGTGGCAGGAGAAAAAAATGGAAAATCTCTAAATGAGCTTAACTCACTCTAATGAACACATAAACATAGAAAAATAGAAAACAAGTCCAAACAATGAAATAATTGCAACATTTTACACTGAGTGTCCAGAAGTAACATTGTAAAGATGTTAGGTTCACTTTTTAAGGTTTATATCATGTGGCAGGAGAAAAAAATGGAAAATCTCCAAATGAGCTTAACTCACTCTAATGAACACATAAACATAGAAAAATAGAAAACAAGTCCAAACAATGAAATAATTGCAAAATTTTACACTGAGTGTCCAGAAGTAACATTGTAAAGATGTTATGTTCACTTTTTAAGGTTTATATCAAGTGGCAGGAGAAAAAAATGGAAAATCTCTAAATGAGCTTAACTCACTCCAATGCGCAAGTAAACATAGAAAAACAGAAAACAAGTCCAAACAATGAAATAATTGCAAAATTTTACACTGAGTGTCCAGAAGTAACATTGTTAAGATGTTATGTTCACTTTTTAAGGTTTATATCATGTGGCAGGAGAAAAAAATGGAAAATCTCCAAATGAGCTTAACTCACTTTAATGTACACATAAAAATGGAAAAACAGAAAACAAGTCCAAACAATGAAATAATTGCAACATTTTACACTGAGTGTCCAGAAGTAACATTGTAAAGATGTTATGTTCACTTTTTAAGGTTTATATCAAGTGGCAGGAGAAAAAAATGGAAAATCTCCAAATGAGCTTAACTCACTCTAATGAACACATAAACATAGAAAAATAGAAAACAAGTCCAAACAATGAAATAATTGCAACATTTTACACTGAGTGTCCAGAAGTAACATTGTAAAGATGTTATGTTCTTTTTTTAAGGTTTATATCAAGTGGCAGGAGAAAAAAATGGAAAATCTCTAAATGAGCTTAACTCACTCCAATGCGCAAGTAAACATAGAAAAACAGAAAACAAGTCCAAACAATGAAATAATTGCAAAATTTTACACTGAGTGTCCAGAAGTAACATTGTAAAGATGTTAGGTTCACTTTTTAAGGTTTATATCATGTGGCAGGAGAAAAAAATGGAAAATCTCCAAATGAGCTTAACTCACTCTAATGAACACATAAACATAGAAAAATAGAAAACAAGTCCAAACAATGAAATAATTGCAACATTTTACACTGAGTGTCCAGAAGTAACATTGTAAAGATGTTATGTTCACTTTTTAAGGTTTATATCATGTGGCAGGAGAAAAAAATGGAAAATCTCCAAATGAGCTTAACTCACTCTAATGAACACATAAACATAGCAAAATAGAAAACAAGTCCAAACAATGAAATAATTGCAAAATTTTACACTGAGTGTCCAGAAGTAACATTGTAAAGATGTTATGTTCATTTTTAAGGTTTATATCATGTGGCAGGAGAAAAAAAAGGAAAATCTCCAAATGAGCTTAACTCACTTTAATGTACACATAAAAATAGAAAAACAGAAAACAAGTCCAAACAATGAAATAATTGCAAAATTTTACACTGAGTGTCCAGAAGTAACATTGTTAAGATGTTATGTTCACTTTTTAAGGTTTATATCATGTGGCAGGAAAAAAAAAGGGAAAATCTCCAAATGAGCTTAACTCACTTTAATGTACACATAAAAATGGTAAAACAGAAAACAAGTCCAAACAATGAAATAATTGCAACATTTTACACTGAGTGTCCAGAAGTAACATTGTAAAGATGTTATGTTCACTTTCTAAGGTTTATATCATGTGGCAGGAGAAAAAAATGGAAAATCTCTAAATGAGCTTAACTCACTCCAATGCGCAAGTAAACATAGAAAAACAGAAAACAAGTCCAAACAATGAAATAATTGCAACATTTTACACTGAGTGTCCAGAAGTAACATTGTAAAGATGTTAGGTTCACTTTTTAAGGTTTATATCATGTGGCAGGAGAAAAAAATGGAAAATCTCCAAACTCACTCTAATGAACACATAAACATAGAAAAATAGAAAACAAGTCCAAACAATGAAATAATTGCAACATTTTACACTGAGTGTCCAGAAGTAACATTGTAAAGATGTTATGTTCACTTTTTAAGGTTTATATCAAGTGGCAGGAGAAAAAAATGGAAAATCTCCAAATGAGCTTAACTCACTCTAATGAACACATAAACATAGAAAAATAGAAAACAAGTCCAAACAATAAAATAATTGCAACATTTTACACTGAGTGTCCAGAAGTAACATTGTAAAGATGTTATGTTCACTTTTTAAGGTTTATATCATGTGGCAGGAGAAAAAAATGGAAAATCTCCAAATGAGCTTAACTCACTCTAATGAACACATAAACATAGCAAAATAGAAAACAAGTCCAAACAATGAAATAATTGCAAAATTTTACACTGAGTGTCCAGAAGTAACATTGTAAAGATGTTATGTTCACTTTTTAAGGTTTATATCAAGTGGCAGGAGAAAAAAATGGAAAATCTCTAAATGAGCTTAACTCACTCCAATGCGCAAGTAAACATAGAAAAACAGAAAACAAGTCCAAACAATGAAATAATTGCAACATTTTACACTGAGTGTCCAGAAGTAACATTGTAAAGATGTTAGGTTCACTTTTTTTTTTTGTAATTATCTTTTTATTTAGAAAAGCAGATTTCCATCACATACAATAATCAAACACTTCGTCATTTCAGATCTTGTTAAAGGATGGAGACAGTAAGTTCTGATGACTTTATCCATATTGCCCTTCTGGAATTATTCCATAGATCACTACTTCAATAATGAAACAAAATATAACAAAACTGGGGGGCGCACCATCTCAAATAAACAAACCATCGCATGAAGAAAATAAGGAGGGTAGTTTCACACATAGCACCAGTACAGTCAAATGAAATCTGATCTAATTGGTTTCACATACTCAGTCCATTTGGACCACATCTTGTAAAATTTCCCTTTTTCGACTCTGAGGGAAAAAGATATCTTCTCCATAACATAAATCTCATAGACAATTTCAATCCATTCATCAATGGTGGGTGGTTCTACTTTTAACCATTTCCTTGTGATGGATTTCTTACTGGCTGCCAACAGTATAGCAAGCAGTTTTTTGTCGTTGTTGTTCCATGTGTCAAGTAATAGATCTCCCAGATACAAAGTTTCACATTTAAACGGAATCTTTACATTAAATACGTTTTGTATATGTTCGTGGATCTTTTCCCAGTAAGGTCTTATTTCTTCACATTCCCAAAAAATATGAAAATGGTTGGCTCCATTCAACCCACAGAGTCTCCAACAAGCGTCCCCGGTACCCTGATGTCTTTTCTGAATAGGTGTAATGAAAAATCTTGCAGTGTTTTTCCAACAGAACTCCCGCCATGTGTTTGAGCCAGTTGAGAACCATTGTAGCTGGCATATTTTCTCCCAGCTCTCCTGTGTGATCAACACCTTTGCTTCTTTTTCCCATTTCTTCTTTATGTATTCTGTATTCTCTTGTTTAGATAATTGTATGGCATTATATAATTTGGAGATAATTTTGTTACCTGATCTGGATTTAGATAATGATAAAAATACCTCTATGAACCCTGATTCACCTTTTCCTAACTCCTCTTTAAGATTCTTATTAAAATAATCTCTCACTTGCAGGTATCTGAAGAAATCCTCTCTTTCCAGACCATGATTCTTCTGTAGGGTTTCAAAACTCTGAAATGTCCCTTTGTGGATAAACGAATAATATGTAGTTAAACCTTTTGAGATCCATATCTTAAATCTGGTATCAGTTCTATTTGGTGCAAAGTCTGCATCATAGGCACACCATCTCATCATTTTAGATGCTTCTCCTAATCTGCAAATTTTAACTATTTCCTGCCAGGACTTCAAAAAGCTGCCTGTTATAGAGTCTTCTGGGATTTCCTGTTTTACTTGTAGTTTGTTATCACACAATAGGGCTGTTATTGGGATTCCCTTTATCGTTGTGCCTTCTATTTCCTTCCATGCTGCAGTGTATGATGGTGAACACAGACAGACTAAAGGCCTCAGCTGGGCTGCAAGGTAGTAGTCCTGCAAGCAGGGAAGGCCCATTCCACCTTTTCCTTTTCTTAATTGTAGCGTCTTAAATTTAATTCTAGCCTTTTTCCCTTGCCATAAATACCTCGCTATCAATCTGTCCCATTCTAAGAACTGTTTGGATGGTATTTTGATTGGCAAACACTGAAAAAGGTACAGCATCCGTGGAAGAATATTCATCCTAACTGATTCTATCCGGGAGCTTAAACTTAGAAAGGGAATAACATTCCATCTATGTATATCAGACTTAATTTTTGAGTTTAATGGGCCATAATTAATATCATACAATCTCGAGAAGTCTCTTGGTAGTGAAACCCCCAAATATTTGATGGACTCAGCATCCCATTTCCAATTATAAATGGTCTTAATTGAAGATGGAGGATCATAATTAAACGTTAATACTTGAGTTTTGTTAATATTAATTTTATAACCAGAAATGAAACCGAATTCCTCTAACAATTTCATCAGTTTCGGGAGTGTCTGTGTAGGTTGTGTTATACTAATCAGTAAATCGTCAGCAAATAAGGCCAGTTTTTGTTCCCCTGAATCCAATGTTACTCCCTTAAAATCTGATCTCTGCCTAATCAGTTGACTCATGGGTTCTATAAACAGAGCAAAGAGGAGTGGCGACGCACAACACCCTTGTCTTGTTCCTCTTTCCAGAGTGAATGAAGTGGTTAGATCTCCATTGATTTTAATTCTAGCTGTTGGTTTGTTGTATAATGCTGCAAATGTGTCAATTATAGTTGTATGGAAGCCAAATTTTGAAAGTACTTTATATAAGAATGACCACCTCACTGAATCGAATGCTTTCTCTGCATCTAAGCTCAATATCAATGTCTCCAGTTTTTGTTGTGTGACTTGTCTCATAACGTGTAGTGTTCTTCTGATGTTATCTTGGGTCTGTCTTTGTCTGACAAAGCCAGTCTGGTCCTTATGTATTAATACAGGTAATATCAGTTCAATTCTTTTGGCTAATATGGATGTGAATAGTTTATAATCATTATTAAGAAGACTCACAGGACGGTAGCTCCCACATTCTAATTTATCTTTACCCTCCTTAGGTATGACTGAGATCATTGCTTCTTTCCAAGAAGGGGGGATGATTTTGTTTTCCAAAACCCAATTGAACGTTTTTAATAATGTTGGAATTAGTTGATCTTGCATTGTTTTGTACCATTCTGTGGTAAAGCCATCTGTCCCTGGAGACTTCCCCCCTTTCATTCTCCCGATTGCCGATTGAATTTCTTCCTTTGTTAATTTAGATATTAATTTTTCATTTTGATCATCATTGATTTTTGGGAGATTTATCTGAGCTAGGAAAGTATCAATCTGATCATCGTTGCTTGTCTGTGGTTGGGAATATAATGTTTTGTAGTATTCTCTAAAGCACTGCTTGATTTTCTCCAGATTAGTTTCTATTTCATTTGTTGTGGAATTTTTTATTTTATGAATAGTTCTATCTGCTTGCTGTTTTCTTAACCTATATGATAGAAGTTTTAGGGATTTTCCGCCGACCTCATAGTATTGTTGCTTTGTAAAAAGGAGCTTTTTTTGAATTTCCTGAGTATTTATTTCATCTATTTCCTTTTTTAGTTTTTTAATCTTACTTCTATTGTCAATTTTGGGAGATTTTGCGTGTTCTTTCTGTAGTCCCTTCAAGTCCTCTTCTAATTGTTTGAGTTTTTGTTCCTTCATTTTCTTTTCATATGAGGAGATGGCTATTATTTTACCTCTAATCACCGCTTTTAATGCATCCCAGAGAATAGGTGGAGTTACTTCTTCATTATCGTTATTTTCCAAATACAACTGAATTTCACCTTTCAATTTATCTTTGATAATTGGGTTATTGAGAATGTTTGAATTCAGTCTCCAGAGAGTGGACTTATTCTTTCTGTTAATCAGATGAACTGACATGTAAATGGGACCATGGTCCGAAATAGTAAT
Organism: Microchirus variegatus; assembly: GCF_963457635.1. NCBI lineage: Eukaryota > Metazoa > Chordata > Actinopteri > Pleuronectiformes > Soleidae > Microchirus > Microchirus variegatus. The sequence continues at coordinate 24,493,851 of NC_139809.1, forward strand.
GGGTCTTATTTCACAATTATCAACTCGAGAAAGATCTCCTTTAAGCATAAAAAAGTAATCGATGCGTGAGTAGACATTGTGGGCGTGCGAGTAATGTGAATAGTCTCGACTCGTCGGGTTCATCTCTCTCCACACATCCACAATCCCCACTTCACGCATCCAAGTGTTTAATCTTCTAGTATTGGCTTTTGCGTCAGATCTCCCGTTCGATGAGTCAACTTTCGGATTTAAACGTATGTTGAAATCTCCGCCACATATTAACATCCCTTGACTTTTTGTTGTCATTAGATCAACTATATGTTTGTAGAAGGACCAGCCGCTTCCCGGAGGCACATACACGTTAAGGAAAGTTATCACAATCCCTTCTATTTTACCTGTAACCATGACAAATCTGCCTTCGTTATCCTTATGTTCTGATATGTGTTCGTAATTTACAGCACTGGATATCAAAGTCGCCACTCCTCTCCGCTTCCCCGATCCATGGGAACTAAAGAAAACATGTTTGAAACCTGATTTATTCAATTTAGCATGTTCAGAGTCATTGAGGTGTGTCTCCTGTAAGAAAGCTACTTGGATTTTATCTTTCTTCAATTTTGATAGGATTTTCCCCCTCTTAACTGGGTTGAGTACTCCATTTATATTAAATGATGCTATTTTCAAAGACCTGTTCTGCATCTATGTGATTCCCCCCGTCATCCCTCTCAATAATATGGTGCGCTTTCCCCTCACTGCAAGAACCGGCAGGAAATGAACAAGTAACATATTAATAAACATTAAACTGAACACAGTTTGTCCGTGTGACTCCTTATGTAGGGGTCTGTTAACCTGACCCTGTTGAGCCTCCCGAGGTGGCTCGAAGGGAAAAGTCTCCCTCCTCAAAAAGAAGGAAGAGTCCCTTACCTGCGACAGTCGCATATAGGAGAGAGAAAATAAACAAACAAATAAAATAAATCCAAGGGCCCCGAATGAACCAGTCTACTCCATAATGTATCTCCACTCCTATTTTCAGCCATATTACAGTTTAAAATACTTCACAGTTAACTCCGTCATCCACGAATTGCGGGTTAAGTCGTTTAGTTCGCGGAGGGGGTCGGTGATGGTCTCCTGAAGGCTCGGAGCTTCTCCTTGTAGTTAGAATCCTGCCCGGTCGTGCCTTTCCTCGTTCGTCTGTCCACTCTCCTCCAGGACATCCGCCGCACCTGCTCCATGAGCGTCTCCGGAGGTCTGATGGTTGTCACGGTGTAGCCTCTTCTTATCAGATCCTCTGATGCCTCCGCAATAGTATCGTAGGTTCTGGTTCCGTCGTCGTGTCTCACGCGCAGCCTGGCGGGGAAGAGGGTCTGGAACTGGACTTTATTTTCCTTCAACACTTTGCGGATCTCAGTAAATTCTCTTCTTTTTTTAAGAATAAGAGGTGGATAATCGTGATCCAGGTTTATGTGGTTTTCTTGCCAAGTGAACCCCTTCTTCTGCCATGCTTTGCGGAGTAAGGACTCTTTTGTTTTAAAACTCAAAAACTTAATTACGATGGAGCGCGGCGGCGCATCCGCCGGAGGCAGCGGACCCATCGACCGATGAGCTCTTTCAATCTGCAGGCCAGGTATTTCCTCCGTTAGCTCGAGACCTTCACGGAGTAAATTTTCCACAAATGAGACCATCGTTGCTGATTCTTTCTCGGACCCCTCCGGTACTCCGTAAATCCTTACGTTCTCGCGCCTGGAGCGGCTTTCCAGATCCAGCAGCTTGTCCTCCAAATTGGTGTGCAGCTTTAGCATAGCCGTGACGACTTCCTCTGTGTTTTGTATCCTCTCTTCTGCCTTCTCAATTCGCCCTTCCGCCTCGTCCAATCTGGTATTCACCTTCACAATTTCTTCTTTTATTGTCTCTAATTGTTCCTTATTTTCTTGGCGAAATCCTCTTAGCTCTCGCAGAATCAGCTCCAAGTCGGCCATCTCTCCGCACTGCGCAGCGTTGTTTGCTAGCGTGTGCCTGTTAGCTGCTAATATTGCTGCGCCCCGTCCTTCTCACCCACCTGTCTTCGGACGACGTTTATTGCTCAGAGCAGAGTTATGGATTTTGTCCCCTTATCTTACTGGTTTTCGTCGAGTGATTTATTTGGTTTTTATGGGGAAATTTCTCTAATTGCTCTGGCTCAGTCGGGAGCTCTCTCGCTATGCGGCCATCTCAACGGTGTTCCGACCGGAAGTCTAGGTTCACTTTTTAAGGTTTATATCATGTGGCAGGAGAAAAAAATGGAAAATCTCCAAATGAGCTTAACTCACTCTAATGAACACATAAACATAGAAAAATAGAAAACAAGTCCAAACAATGAAATAATTGCAAAATTTTACACTGAGTGTCCAGAAGTAACATTGTAAAGATGTTAGGTTCACTTTTTAAGGTTTATATCATGTGGCAGGAGAAAAAAATGGAAAATCTCCAAATGAGCTTAACTCACTCTAATGAACACATAAACATAGAAAAATAGAAAACAAGTCCAAACAATGAAATAATTGCAACATTTTACACTGAGTGTCCAGAAGTAACATTGTAAAGATGTTATGTTCACTTTTTAAGGTTTATATCATGTGGCAGGAGAAAAAAATGGAAAATCTCCAAATGAGCTTAACTCACTCTAATGAACACATAAACATAGAAAAACAGAAAACAAGTCCAAACAATGAAATAATTGCAACATTTTACACTGAGTGTCCAGAAGTAACATTGTAAAGATGTTAGGTTCACTTTTTAAGGTTTATATCATGTGGCAGGAGAAAAAAATGGAAAATCTCCAAACTCACTCTAATGAACACATAAACATAGAAAAATAGAAAACAAGTCCAAACAATGAAATAATTGCAACATTTTACACTGAGTGTCCAGAAGTAACATTGTAAAGATGTTATGTTCACTTTTTAAGGTTTATATCATGTGGCAGGAGAAAAAAATGGAAAATCTCCAAATGAGCTTAACTCACTTTAATGTACACATAAAAATGGAAAAACAGAAAACAAGTCCAAACAATGAAATAATTGCAACATTTTACACTGAGTGTCCAGAAGTAACATTGTAAAGATGTTAGGTTCACTTTTTAAGGTTTATATCATGTGGCAGGAGAAAAAAATGGAAAATCTCCAAATGAGCTTAACTCACTCTAATGAACACATAAACATAGAAAAATAGAAAACAAGTCCAAACAATGAAATAATTGCAACATTTTACACTGAGTGTCCAGAAGTAACATTGTAAATATGTTATGTTCACTTTTTAAGGTTTATATCATGTGGCAGGAGAAAAAAATGGAAAATCTCCAAATGAGCTTAACTCACTTTAATGTACACATAAAAATGGAAAAACAGAAAACAAGTCCAAACAATGAAATAATTGCAACATTTTACCCCGAGTGTCCAGAAGTAACATTGTAAAGATGTCATGTTCACTTTTTAAGGTTTATATCATGTGGCAGGAGAAAAAAATGGAATATCTCCAAATGAGCTTAACTCACTCTAATGAACACATAAACATAGCAAAATAGAAAACAAGTCCAAACAATGAAATAATTGCAAAATTTTACACTGAGTGTCCAGAAGTAACATTGTAAAGATGTTATGTTCACTTTTTAAGGTTTATATCATGTGGCAGGAGAAAAAAATGGAAAATCTCTAAATGAGCTTAACTCACTCTAATGAACACATAAACATAGAAAAATAGAAAACAAGTCCAAACAATGAAATAATTGCAACATTTTACACTGAGTGTCCAGAAGTAACATTGTAAAGATGTTATGTTCACTTTTTAAGGTTTATATCATGTGGCAGGAGAAAAAAATGGAAAATCTCCAAATGAGCTTAACTCACTCTAATGAACACATAAACATAGCAAAATAGAAAACAAGTCCAAACAATGAAATAATTGCAAAATTTTACACTGAGTGTCCAGAAGTAACATTGTAAAGATGTTATGTTCACTTTTTAAGGTTTATATCAAGTGGCAGGAGAAAAAAATGGAAAATCTCTAAATGAGCTTAACTCACTCCAATGCGCAAGTAAACATAGAAAAACAGAAAACAAGTCCAAACAATGAAATAATTGCAACATTTTACACTGAGTGTCCAGAAGTAACATTGTTAAGATGTTATGTTCACTTTTTAAGGTTTATATCATGTGGCAGGAGAAAAAAATGGAAAATCTCCAAATGAGCTTAACTCACTTTAATGTACACATAAAAATGGAAAAACAGAAAACAAGTCCAAACAATGAAATAATTGCAACATTTTACACTGAGTGTCCAGAAGTAACATTGTAAAGATGTTATGTTCACTTTTTAAGGTTTATATCAAGTGGCAGGAGAAAAAAATGGAAAATCTCCAAATGAGCTTAACTCACTCTAATGAACACATAAACATAGAAAAATAGAAAACAAGTCCAAACAATGAAATAATTGCAACATTTTACACTGAGTGTCCAGAAGTAACATTGTAAAGATGTTATGTTCACTTTTTAAGGTTTATATCATGTGGCAGGAGAAAAAAATGGAAAATCTCCAAATGAGCTTAACTCACTCTAATGAACACATAAACATAGCAAAATAGAAAACAAGTCCAAACAATGAAATAATTGCAAAATTTTACACTGAGTGACCAGAAGTAACATTGTAAAGATGTTATGTTCACTTTTTAAGGTTTATATCAAGTGGCAGGAGAAAAAAATGGAAAATCTCTAAATGAGCTTAACTCACTCCAATGCGCAAGTAAACATAGAAAAACAGAAAACAAGTCCAAACAATGAAATAATTGCAAAATGTTACACTGAGTGTCCAGAAGTAACATTGTAAAGATGTTAGGTTCACTTTTTAAGGTTTATATCATGTGGCAGGAGAAAAAAAAGGAAAATCTCCAAATGAGCTTAACTCACTTTAATGTACACATAAAAATGGAAAAACAGAAAACAAGTCCAAACAATGAAATAATTGCAACATTTTACACTGAGTGTCCAGAAGTAACATTGTTAAGATGTTATGTTCACTTTTTAAGGTTTATATCATGTGGCAGGAGAAAAAAATGGAAAATCTCCAAATGAGCTTAACTCACTTTAATGTACACATAAAAATGGAAAAACAGAAAACAAGTCCAAACAATGAAATAATTGCAACATTTTACACTGAGTGTCCAGAAGTAACATTGTAAAGATGTTAGGTTCACTTTTTAAGGTTTATATCATGTGGCAGGAGAAAAAAATGGAAAATCTCCAAATGAGCTTAACTCACTCTAATGAACACATAAACATAGCAAAATAGAAAACAAGTCCAAACAATGAAATAATTGCAAAATTTTACACTGAGTGTCCAGAAGTAACATTGTAAAGATGTTATGTTCACTTTTTAAGGTTTATATCAAGTGGCAGGAGAAAAAAATGGAAAATCTCTAAATGAGCTTAACTCACTCCAATGCGCAAGTAAACATAGAAAAACAGAAAACAAGTCCAAACAATGAAATAATTGCAAAATTTTACACTGAGTGTCCAGAAGTAACATTGTAAAGATGTTATGTTCACTTTTTAAGGTTTATATCATGTGGCAGGAGAAAAAAAAAGAAAATCTCCAAATGAGCTTAACTCACTTTAATGTACACATAAAAATGGAAAAACAGAAAACAAGTCCAAACAATGAAATAATTGCAACATTTTACACTGAGTGTCCAGAAGTAACATTGTTAAGATGTTATGTTCACTTTTTAAGGTTTATATCATGTGGCAGGAGAAAAAAATGGAAAATCTCCAAATGAGCTTAACTCACTTTAATGTACACATAAAAATGGAAAAACAGAAAACAAGTCCAAACAATGAAATAATTGCAACATTTTACACTGAGTGTCCAGAAGTAACATTGTAAAGATGTTAGGTTCACTTTTTAAGGTTTATATCATGTGGCAGGAGAAAAAAATGGAAAATCTCCAAATGAGCTTAACTCACTCTAATGTACACATAAAAATGGTAAAACAGAAAACAAGTCCAAACAATGAAATAATTGCAACATTTTACACTGAGTGTCCAGAAGTAACATTGTAAAGATGTTATGTTCACTTTCTAAGGTTTATATCATGTGGCAGGAGAAAAAAATGGAAAATCTCTAAATGAGCTTAACTCACTCCAATGCGCAAGTAAACATAGAAAAACAGAAAACAAGTCCAAACAATGAAATAATTGCAACATTTTACACTGAGTGTCCAGAAGTAACATTGTAAAGATGTTAGGTTCACTTTTTAAGGTTTATATCATGTGGCAGGAGAAAAAAATGGAAAATCTCCAAATGAGCTTAACTCACTCTAATGAACACATAAACATAGAAAAATAGAAAACAAGTCCAAACAATGAAATAATTGCAACATTTTACACTGAGTGTCCAGAAGTAACATTGTAAAGATGTTATGTTCACTTTTTAAGGTTTATATCATGTGGCAGGAGAAAAAAATGGAAAATCTCCAAATGAGCTTAACTCACTCTAATGAACACATAAACATAGCAAAATAGAAAACAAGTCCAAACAATGAAATAATTGCAAAATTTTACACTGAGTGTCCAGAAGTAACATTGTAAAGATGTTATGTTCACTTTTTAAGGTTTATATCAAGTGGCAGGAGAAAAAAATGGAAAATCTCCAAATGAGCTTAACTCACTCTAATGAACACATAAACATAGCAAAATAGAAAACAAGTCCAAACAATGAAATAATTGCAACATTTTACACTGAGTGTCCAGAAGTAACATTGTAAAGATGTTAGGTTCACTTTTTAAGGTTTATATCATGTGGCAGGAGAAAAAAATGGAAAATCTCCAAATGAGCTTAACTCACTCTAATGAACACATAAACATAGAAAAATAGAAAACAAGTCCAAACAATGAAATAATTGCAACATTTTACACTGAGTGTCCAGAAGTAACATTGTAAAGATGTTATGTTCACTTTTTAAGGTTTATATCATGTGGCAGGAGAAAAAAATGGAAAATCTCCAAATGAGCTTAACTCACTCTAATGAACACATAAACATAGCAAAATAGAAAACAAGTCCAAACAATGAAATAATTGCAAAATTTTACACTGAGTGTCCAGAAGTAACATTGTAAAGATGTTATGTTCACTTTTTAAGGTTTATATCAAGTGGCAGGAGAAAAAAATGGAAAATCTCCAAATGAGCTTAACTCACTCTAATGAACACATAAACATAGCAAAATAGAAAACAAGTCCAAACAATGAAATAATTGCAAAATTTTACACTGAGTGTCCAGAAGTAACATTGTAAAGATGTTATGTTCACTTTCTAAGGTTTATATCATGTGGCAGGAGAAAAAAATGGAAAATCTCTAAATGAGCTTAACTCACTCCAATGCGCAAGTAAACATAGAAAAACAGAAAACAAGTCCAAACAATGAAATAATTGCAACATTTTACACTGAGTGTCCAGAAGTAACATTGTAAAGATGTTAGGTTCACTTTTTAAGGTTTATATCATGTGGCAGGAGAAAAAAATGGAAAATCTCCAAATGAGCTTAACTCACTCTAATGAACACATAAACATAGAAAAATAGAAAACAAGTCCAAACAATGAAATAATTACAACATTTTACACTGAGTGTCCAGAAGTAACATTGTAAAGATGTTATGTTCACTTTTTAAGGTTTATATCATGTGGCAGGAGAAAAAAATGGAAAATCTCCAAATGAGCTTAACTCACTCTAATGAACACATAAACATAGCAAAATAGAAAACAAGTCCAAACAATGAAATAATTGCAAAATTTTACACTGAGTGTCCAGAAGTAACATTGTTAAGATGTTATGTTCACTTTTTAAGGTTTATATCATGTGGCAGGAAAAAAAAAGGGAAAATCTCCAAATGAGCTTAACTCACTTTAATGTACACATAAAAATGGTAAAACAGAAAACAAGTCCAAACAATGAAATAATTGCAACATTTTACACTGAGTGTCCAGAAGTAACATTGTAAAGATGTTAGGTTCACTTTTTAAGGTTTATATCATGTGGCAGGAGAAAAAAATGGAAAATCTCCAAATGAGCATAACTCAATCTAATGAACACATAAACATAGCAAAATAGAAAATAAGTCCAAACAATGAAATAATTGCAAAATGTTACACTGAGTGTCCAGAAGTAACATTGTAAAGATGTTATGTTCACTTTTTAAGGTTTATATCAAGTGGCAGGAGAAAAAAATGGAAAATCTCCAAATGAGCTTAACTCACTCTAATGAACACATAAACATAGCAAAATAGAAAACAAGTCCAAACAATGAAATAATTGCAAAATTTTACACTGAGTGTCCAGAAGTAACATTGTAAAGATGTTATGTTCACTTTTTAAGGTTTATATCAAGTGGCAGGAGAAAAAAAAGAGAAAATCTCCAAATGAGCTTAACTCACTCCAATGCGCAAGTAAACATAGAAAAACAGAAAACAAGTCCAAACAATGAAATAATTGCAAAATTTTACACTGAGTGTCCAGAAGTAACATTGTAAAGATGTTATGTTCACTTTCTAAGGTTTATATAATGTGGCAGGAGAAAAAAATGGAAAATCTCTAAATGAGCTTAACTCACTCCAATGCGCAAGTAAACATAGAAAAACAGAAAACAAGTCCAAACAATGAAATAATTGCAACATTTTACACTGAGTGTCCAGAAGTAACATTGTAAAGATGTTAGGTTCACTTTTTAAGGTTTATATCATGTGGCAGGAGAAAAAAATGGAAAATCTCCAAATGAGCTTAACTCACTCTAATGAACACATAAACATAGAAAAATAGAAAACAAGTCCAAACAATGAAATAATTGCAACATTTTACACTGAGTGTCCAGAAGTAACATTGTAAAGATGTTATGTTCACTTTTTAAGGTTTATATCATGTGGCAGGAGAAAAAAATGGAAAATCTCCAAATGAGCTTAACTCACTCTAATGAACACATAAACATAGCAAAATAGAAAACAAGTCCAAACAATGAAATAATTGCAAAATTTTACACTGAGTGTCCAGAAGTAACATTGTAAAGATGTTATGTTCACTTTTTAAGGTTTATATCAAGTGGCAGGAGAAAAAAATGGAAAATCTCCAAATGAGCTTAACTCACTCTAATGAACACATAAACATAGAAAAATAGAAAACAAGTCCAAACAATGAAATAATTGCAACATTTTACACTGAGTGTCCAGAAGTAACATTGTAAAGATGTTAGGTTCACTTTTTAAGGTTTATATCATGTGGCAGGAGAAAAAAATGGAAAATCTCCAAATGAGCTTAACTCACTCTAATGAACACATAAACATAGAAAAATAGAAAACAAGTCCAAACAATGAAATAATTGCAACATTTTACACTGAGTGTCCAGAAGTAACATTGTAAAGATGTTATGTTCACTTTTTAAGGTTTATATCATGTGGCAGGAGAAAAAAATGGAAAATCTCCAAATGAGCTTAACTCACTCTAATGAACACATAAACATAGCAAAATAGAAAACAAGTCCCAACAATGAAATAATTGCAAAATTTTACACTGAGTGTCCAGAAGTAACATTGTAAAGATGTTATGTTCACTTTTTAAGGTTTATATCAAGTGGCAGGAGAAAAAAATGGAAAATCTCTAAATGAGCTTAACTCACTCCAATGCGCAAGTAAACATAGAAAAACAGAAAACAAGTCCAAACAATGAAATAATTGCAAAATTTTACACTGAGTGTCCAGAAGTAACATTGTAAAGATGTTAGGTTCACTTTTTAAGGTTTATATCATGTGGCAGGAGAAAAAAATGGAAAATCTCCAAATGAGCTTAACTCACTTTAATGTACACATAAACATGGAAAAACAGAAAACAAGTCCAAACAATGAAATAATTGCAACATTTTACACTGAGTGTCCAGAAGTAACATTGTAAAGATGTTATGTTCACTTTTTAAGGTTTATATCATGTGGCAGGAGAAAAAAATGGAAAATCTCCAAATGAGCTTAACTCACTTTAATGTACACATAAAAATGGAAAAACAGAAAACAAGTCCAAACAATGAAATAATTGCAACATTTTACACTGAGTGTCCAGAAGTAACATTGTAAAGAAGTTAGGTTCACTTTTTAAGGTTTATATCATGTGGCAGGAGAAAAAAATGGAAAATCTCCAAATGAGCTTAACTCACTCTAATGAACACATAAACATAGCAAAATAGAAAACAAGTCCAAACAATGAAATAATTGCAAAATTTTACACTGAGTGTCCAGAATTAACATTGTAAAGATGTTATGTTCACTTTTTAAGGTTTATATCAAGTGGCAGGAGAAAAAAATGGAAAATCTCCAAATGAGCTTAACTCACTCTAATGAACACATAAACATAGAAAAATAGAAAACAAGTCCAAACAATGAAATAATTGCAAAATTTTACACTGAGTGTCCAGAAGTAACATTGTAAAGATGTTATGTACACTTTTTAAGGTTTATATCATGTGGCAGGAGAAAAAAATGGAAAATCTCCAAATGAGCTTAACTCACTCTAATGAACACATAAACATAGCAAAATAGAAAACAAGTCCAAACAATGAAATAATTGCAAAATTTTACACTGAGTGTCCAGAAGTAACATTGTTAAGATGTTATGTTCACTTTTTAAGGTTTATATCATGTGGCAGGAAAAAAAAAGGGAAAATCTCCAAATGAGCTTAACTCACTTTAATGTACACATAAAAATGGTAAAACAGAAAACAAGTCCAAACAATGAAATAATTGCAACATTTTACACTGAGTGTCCAGAAGTAACATTGTAAAGATGTTATGTTCACTTTCTAAGGTTTATATCATGTGGCAGGAGAAAAAAATGGAAAATCTCTAAATGAGCTTAACTCACTCCAATGCGCAAGTAAACATAGAAAAACAGAAAACAAGTCCAAACAATGAAATAATTGCAACATTTTACACTGAGTGTCCAGAAGTAACATTGTAAAGATGTTAGGTTCACTTTTTAAGGTTTATATCATGTGGCAGGAGAAAAAAATGGAAAATCTCCAAATGAGCTTAACTCACTCTAATGAACACATAAACATAGAAAAATAGAAAACAAGTCCAAACAATGAAATAATTGCAACATTTTACACTGAGTGTCCAGAAGTAACATTGTAAAGATGTTATGTTCACTTTTTAAGGTTTATATCATGTGGCAGGAGAAAAAAATGGAAAATCTCCAAATGAGCTTAACTCACTCTAATGAACACATAAACATAGCAAAATAGAAAACAAGTCCAAACAATGAAATAATTGCAAAATTTTACACTGAGTGTCCAGAAGTAACATTGTAAAGATGTTATGTTCACTTTTTAAGGTTTATATCAAGTGGCAGGAGAAAAAAATGGAAAATCTCCAAATGAGCTTAACTCACTCTAATGAACACATAAACATAGCAAAATAGAAAACAAGTCCAAACAATGAAATAATTGCAAAATTTTACACTGAGTGTCCAGAAGTAACATTGTAAAGATGTTATGTTCACTTTCTAAGGTTTATATCATGTGGCAGGAGAAAAAAATGGAAAATCTCTAAATGAGCTTAACTCACTCCAATGCGCGAGTAAACATAGAAAAACAGAAAACAAGTCCAAACAATGAAATAATTGCAACATTTTACACTGAGTGTCCAGAAGTAACATTGTAAAGATGTTAGGTTCACTTTTTAAGGTTTATATCATGTGGCAGGAGAAAAAAATGGAAAATCTCCAAATGAGCTTAACTCACTCTAATGAACACATAAACATAGAAAAATAGAAAACAAGTCCAAACAATGAAATAATTGCAACATTTTACACTGAGTGTCCAGAAGTAACATTGTAAAGATGTTATGTTCACTTTTTAAGGTTTATATCATGTGGCAGGAGAAAAAATGGAAAATCTCCAAATGAGCTTAACTCACTCTAATGAACACATAAACATAGCAAAATAGAAAACAAGTCCAAACAATGAAATAATTGCAAAATTTTACACTGAGTGTCCAGAAGAAACATTGTTAAGATGTTATGTTCACTTTTTAAGGTTTATATCAAGTGGCAGGAGAAAAAAATGGAAAATCTCTAAATGAGCTTAACTCACTCCAATGCGCAAGTAAACATAGAAAAACAGAAAACAAGTCCAAACAATGAAATAATTGCAACATTTTACACTGAGTGTCCAGAAGTAACATTGTAAAGATGTTAGGTTCACTTTTTAAGGTTTATATCATGTGGCAGGAGAAAAAAATGGAAAATCTCCAAATGAGCTTAACTCAATCTAATGAACACATAAACATAGCAAAATAGAAAATAAGTCCAAACAATGAAATAATTGCAAAATGTTACACTGAGTGTCCAGAAGTAACATTGTAAAGATGTTATGTTCACTTTTTAAGGTTTATATCAAGTGGCAGGAGAAAAAAATGGAAAATCTCCAAATGAGCTTAACTCACTCTAATGAACACATAAACATAGCAAAATAGAAAACAAGTCCAAACAATGAAATAATTGCAAAATTTTACACTGAGTGTCCAGAAGTAACATTGTAAAGATGTTATGTTCACTTTTTAAGGTTTATATCAAGTGGCAGGAGAAAAAAAAGAGAAAATCTCCAAATGAGCTTAACTCACTCCAATGCGCAAGTAAACATAGAAAAACAGAAAACAAGTCCAAACAATGAAATAATTGCAAAATTTTACACTGAGTGTCCAGAAGTAACATTGTAAAGATGTTATGTTCACTTTCTAAGGTTTATATAATGTGGCAGGAGAAAAAAATGGAAAATCTCTAAATGAGCTTAACTCACTCCAATGCGCAAGTAAACATAGAAAAACAGAAAACAAGTCCAAACAATGAAATAATTGCAACATTTTACACTGAGTGTCCAGAAGTAACATTGTAAAGATGTTAGGTTCACTTTTTAAGGTTTATATCATGTGGCAGGAGAAAAAAATGGAAAATCTCCAAATGAGCTTAACTCACTCTAATGAACACATAAACATAGAAAAATAGAAAACAAGTCCAAACAATGAAATAATTGCAACATTTTACACTGAGTGTCCAGAAGTAACATTGTAAAGATGTTATGTTCACTTTTTAAGGTTTATATCATGTGGCAGGAGAAAAAAATGGAAAATCTCCAAATGAGCTTAACTCACTCTAATGAACACATAAACATAGCAAAATAGAAAACAAGTCCAAACAATGAAATAATTGCAAAATTTTACACTGAGTGTCCAGAAGTAACATTGTAAAGATGTTATGTTCACTTTTTAAGGTTTATATCAAGTGGCAGGAGAAAAAAATGGAAAATCTCCAAATGAGCTTAACTCACTCTAATGAACACATAAACATAGCAAAATAGAAAACAAGTCCAAACAATGAAATAATTGCAAAATTTTACACTGAGTGTCCAGAAGTAACATTGTAAAGATGTTATGTTCACTTTCTAAGGTTTATATCATGTGGCAGGAGAAAAAAATGGAAAATCTCTAAATGAGCTTAACTCACTCCAATGCGCAAGTAAACATAGAAAAACAGAAAACAAGTCCAAACAATGAAATAATTGCAACATTTTACACTGAGTGTCCAGAAGTAACATTGTTAAGATGTTATGTTCACTTTTTAAGGTTTATATCATGTGGCAGGAGAAAAAAATGGAAAATCTCCAAATGAGCTTAACTCACTTTAATGTACACATAAAAATGGAAAAACAGAAAACAAGTCCAAACAATGAAATAATTGCAACATTTTACACTGAGTGTCCAGAAGTAACATTGTAAAGATGTTAGGTTCACTTTTTAAGGTTTATATCATGTGGCAGGAGAAAAAAATGGAAAATCTCCAAATGAGCTTAACTCACCCTAATGAACACATAAACATAGAAAAATAGAAAACAAGTCCAAACAATGAAATAATTGCAACATTTTACACTGAGTGTCCAGAAGTAACATTGTAAAGATGTTATGTTCACTTTTTAAGGTTTATATCATGTGGCAGGAGAAAAAAATGGAAAATCTCCAAATGAGCTTAACTCACTCTAATGAACACATAAACATAGCAAAATAGAAAACAAGTCCAAACAATGAAATAATTGCAAAATTTTACACTGAGTGTCCAGAAGTAACATTGTAAAGATGTTATGTTCACTTTTTAAGGTTTATATCATGTGGCAGGAGAAAAAAAAGGAAAATCTCCAAATGAGCTTAACTCACTTTAATGTACACATAAAAATGGAAAAACAGAAAACAAGTCCAAACAATGAAATAATTGCAACATTTTACACTGAGTGTCCAGAAGTAACATTGTAAAGATGTTAGGTTCACTTTTTAAGGTTTATATCATGTGGCAGGAGAAAAAAATGGAAAATCTCCAAATGAGCTTAACTCACTCTAATGAACACATAAACATAGCAAAATAGAAAACAAGTCCAAACAATGAAATAATTGCAAAATTTTACACTGAGTGTCCAGAAGTAACATTGTAAAGATGTTATGTTCACTTTTTAAGGTTTATATCAAGTGGCAGGAGAAAAAAATGGAAAATCTCTAAATGAGCTTAACTCACTCCAATGCGCAAGTAAACATAGAAAAACAGAAAACAAGTCCAAACAATGAAATAATTGCAACATTTTACACTGAGTGTCCAGAAGTAACATTGTAAAGATGTTAGGTTCACTTTTTAAGGTTTATATCATGTGGCAGGAGAAAAAAATGGAAAATCTCCAAATGAGCTTAACTCACTTTAATGTACACATAAAAATGGAAAAACAGAAAACAAGTCCAAACAATGAAATAATTGCAACATTTTACACTGAGTGTCCAGAAGTAACATTGTAAAGATGTTATGTTCACTTTTTAAGGTTTATATCATGTGGCAGGAGAAAAAAATGGAAAATCTCCAAATGAGCTTAACTCACTCTAATGAACACATAAACATAGCAAAATAGAAAACAAGTCCAAACAATGAAATAATTGCAAAATTTTACACTGAGTGTCCAGAAGTAACATTGTAAAGATGTTATGTTCACTTTTTAAGGTTTATATCAAGTGGCAGGAGAAAAAAATGGAAAATCTCCAAATGAGCTTAACTCACTCTAATGAACACATAAACATAGCAAAATAGAAAACAAGTCCAAACAATGAAATAATTGCAAAATTTTACACTGAGTGTCCAGAAGTAACATTGTAAAGATGTTATGTTCACTTTCTAAGGTTTATATCATGTGGCAGGAGAAAAAAATGGAAAATCTCTAAATGAGCTTAACTCACTCCAATGCGCAAGTAAACATAGAAAAACAGAAAACAAGTCCAAACAATGAAATAATTGCAACATTTTACACTGAGTGTCCAGAAGTAACATTGTAAAGATGTTAGGTTCACTTTTTAAGGTTTATATCATGTGGCAGGAGAAAAAAATGGAAAATCTCCAAATGAGCTTAACTCACTCTAATGAACACATAAACATAGCAAAATAGAAAACAAGTCCAAACAATGAAATAATTGCAAAATTTTACACTGAGTGTCCAGAAGTAACATTGTAAAGATGTTATGTTCACTTTTTAAGGTTTATATCAAGTGGCAGGAGAAAAAAATGGAAAATCTCTAAATGAGCTTAACTCACTCCAATGCGCAAGTAAACATAGAAAAACAGAAAACAAGTCCAAACAATGAAATAATTGCAAAATTTTACACTGAGTGTCCAGAAGTAACATTGTAAAGATGTTAGGTTCACTTTTTAAGGTTTATATCATGTGGCAGGAGAAAAAAAAGGAAAATCTCCAAATGAGCTTAACTCACTTTAATGTACACATAAAAATGGAAAAACAGAAAACAAGTCCAAACAATGAAATAATTGCAACATTTTACACTGAGTGTCCAGAAGTAACATTGTGAAGATGTTATGTTCACTTTTTAAGGTTTATATCATGTGGCAGGAGAAAAAAATGGAAAATCTCCAAATGAGCTTAACTCACTTTAATGTACACATAAAAATGGAAAAACAGAAAACAAGTCCAAACAATGAAATAATTGCAACATTTTACACTGAGTGTCCAGAAGTAACATTGTAAAGATGTTAGGTTCACTTTTTAAGGTTTATATCATGTGGCAGGAGAAAAAAATGGAAAATCTCCAAATGAGCTTAACTCACTCTAATGAACACATAAACATAGAAAAATAGAAAACAAGTCCAAACAATGAAATAATTGCAACATTTTACACTGAGTGTCCAGAAGTAACATTGTAAAGATGTTATGTTCACTTTTTAAGGTTTATATCAAGTGGCAGGAGAAAAAAAAGAGAAAATCTCCAAATGAGCTCACTCCAATGCGCAAGTAAAGATAGAAAAACAGAAAACAAGTCCAAACAATGAAATAATTGCAAAATTTTACACTGAGTGTCCAGAAGTAACATTGTAAAGATGTTATGTTCACTTTTTAAGGTTTATATCATGTGGCAGGAGAAAAAAATGGAAAATCTCTAAATGAGCTTAACTCACTCCAATGCGCAAGTAAACATAGAAAAACAGAAAACAAGTCCAAACAATGAAATAATTGCAACATTTTACACTGAGTGTCCAGAAGTAACATTGTAAAGATGTTAGGTTCACTTTTTAAGGTTTATATCATGTGGCAGGAGAAAAAAATGGAAAATCTCCAAATGAGCTTAACTCACTCTAATGAACACATAAACATAGAAAAATAGAAAACAAGTCCAAACAATGAAATAATTGCAACATTTTACACTGAGTGTCCAGAAGTAACATTGTAAAGATGTTATGTTCACTTTTTAAGGTTTATATCATGTGGCAGGAGAAAAAAATGGAAAATCTCCAAATGAGCTTAACTCACTCTAATGAACACATAAACATAGAAAAATAGAAAACAAGTCCAAACAATGAAATAATTGCAACATTTTACACTGAGTGTCCAGAAGTAACATTGTAAAGATGTTATGTTCACTTTTTAAGGTTTATATCATGTGGCAGGAGAAAAAAATGGAAAATCTCCAAATGAGCTTAACTCACTCTAATGAACACATAAACATAGCAAAATAGAAAACAAGTCCCAACAATGAAATAATTGCAAAATTTTACACTGAGTGTCCAGAAGTAACATTGTAAAGATGTTATGTTCACTTTTTAAGGTTTATATCAAGTGGCAGGAGAAAAAAATGGAAAATCTCTAAATGAGCTTAACTCACTCCAATGCGCAAGTAAACATAGAAAAACAGAAAACAAGTCCAAACAATGAAATAATTGCAAAATTTTACACTGAGTGTCCAGAAGTAACATTGTAAAGATGTTAGGTTCACTTTTTAAGGTTTATATCATGTGGCAGGAGAAAAAAAAAGGAAAATCTCCAAATGAGCTTAACTCACTTTAATGTACACATAAAAATGGAAAAACAGAAAACAAGTCCAAACAATGAAATAATTGCAACATTTTACACTGAGTGTCCAGAAGTAACATTGTAAAGATGTTATGTTCACTTTTTAAGGTTTATATCATGTGGCAGGAGAAAAAAATGGAAAATCTCCAAATGAGCTTAACTCACTTTAATGTACACATAAAAATGGAAAAACAGAAAACAAGTCCAAACAATGAAATAATTGCAACATTTTACACTGAGTGTCCAGAAGAAACATTGTAAAGATGTTATGTACACTTTTTAAGGTTTATATCATGTGGCAGGAGAAAAAAATGGAAAATCTCCAAATGAGCTTAACTCACTCTAATGAACACATAAACATAGCAAAATAGAAAACAAGTCCAAACAATGAAATAATTGCAAAATTTTACACTGAGTGTCCAGAAGTAACATTGTTAAGATGTTATGTTCACTTTTTAAGGTTTATATCATGTGGCAGGAAAAAAAAAGGGAAAATCTCCAAATGAGCTTAACTCACTTTAATGTACACATAAAAATGGTAAAACAGAAAACAAGTCCAAACAATGAAATAATTGCAACATTTTACACTGAGTGTCCAGAAGTAACATTGTAAAGATGTTATGTTCACTTTCTAAGGTTTATATCATGTGGCAGGAGAAAAAAATGGAAAATCTCTAAATGAGCTTAACTCACTCCAATGCGCAAGTAAACATAGAAAAACAGAAAACAAGTCCAAACAATGAAATAATTGCAACATTTTACACTGAGTGTCCAGAAGAAACATTGTAAAGATGTTAGGTTCACTTTTTAAGGTTTATATCATGTGGCAGGAGAAAAAAATGGAAAATCTCCAAATGAGCTTAACTCACTCTAATGAACACATAAACATAGAAAAATAGAAAACAAGTCCAAACAATGAAATAATTGCAACATTTTACACTGAGTGTCCAGAAGTAACATTGTAAAGATGTTATGTTCACTTTTTAAGGTTTATATCATGTGGCAGGAGAAAAAAATGGAAAATCTCCAAATGAGCTTAACTCACTCTAATGAACACATAAACATAGCAAAATAGAAAACAAGTCCAAACAATGAAATAATTGCAAAATTTTACACTGAGTGTCCAGAAGTAACATTGTAAAGATGTTATGTTCACTTTTTAAGGTTTATATCAAGTGGCAGGAGAAAAAAATGGAAAATCTCCAAATGAGCTTAACTCACTCTAATGAACACATAAACATAGCAAAATAGAAAACAAGTCCAAACAATGAAATAATTGCAAAATTTTACACTGAGTGTCCAGAAGTAACATTGTAAAGATGTTATGTTCACTTTCTAAGGTTTATATCATGTGGCAGGAGAAAAAAATGGAAAATCTCTAAATGAGCTTAACTCACTCCAATGCGCGAGTAAACATAGAAAAACAGAAAACAAGTCCAAACAATGAAATAATTGCAACATTTTACACTGAGTGTCCAGAAGTAACATTGTAAAGATGTTAGGTTCACTTTTTAAGGTTTATATCATGTGGCAGGAGAAAAAAATGGAAAATCTCCAAATGAGCTTAACTCACTCTAATGAACACATAAACATAGAAAAATAGAAAACAAGTCCAAACAATGAAATAATTGCAACATTTTACACTGAGTGTCCAGAAGTAACATTGTAAAGATGTTATGTTCACTTTTTAAGGTTTATATCATGTGGCAGGAGAAAAAATGGAAAATCTCCAAATGAGCTTAACTCACTCTAATGAACACATAAACATAGCAAAATAGAAAACAAGTCCAAACAATGAAATAATTGCAAAATTTTACACTGAGTGTCCAGAAGTAACATTGTTAAGATGTTATGTTCACTTTTTAAGGTTTATATCAAGTGGCAGGAGAAAAAAATGGAAAATCTCTAAATGAGCTTAACTCACTCCAATGCGCAAGTAAACATAGAAAAACAGAAAACAAGTCCAAACAATGAAATAATTGCAACATTTTACACTGAGTGTCCAGAAGTAACATTGTAAAGATGTTAGGTTCACTTTTTAAGGTTTATATCATGTGGCAGGAGAAAAAAATGGAAAATCTCCAAATGAGCTTAACTCAATCTAATGAACACATAAACATAGCAAAATAGAAAATAAGTCCAAACAATGAAATAATTGCAAAATTTTACACTGAGTGTCCAGAAGTAACATTGTAAAGATGTTATGTTCACTTTTTAATGTTTATATCAAGTGGCAGGAGAAAAAAATGGAAAATCTCCAAATGAGCTTAACTCACTCTAATGAACACATAAACATAGCAAAATAGAAAACAAGTCCAAACAATGAAATAATTGCAAAATTTTACACTGAGTGTCCAGAAGTAACATTGTAAAGATGTTATGTTCACTTTTTAAGGTTTATATCAAGTGGCAGGAGAAAAAAAAGAGAAAATCTCCAAATGAGCTTAACTCACTCCAATGCGCAAGTAAAGATAGAAAAACAGAAAACAAGTCCAAACAATGAAATAATTGCAAAATTTTACACCGAGTGTCCAGAAGTAACATTGTAAAGATGTTATGTTCACTTTTTAAGGTTTATATCATGTGGCAGGAGAAAAAAATGGAAAATCTCTAAATGAGCTTAACTCACTCCAATGCGCAAGTAAACATAGAAAAACAGAAAACAAGTCCAAACAATGAAATAATTGCAACATTTTACACTGAGTGTCCAGAAGTAACATTGTAAAGATGTTAGGTTCACTTTTTAAGGTTTATATCATGTGGCAGGAGAAAAAAATGGAAAATCTCCAAATGAGCTTAACTCACTCTAATGAACACATGAACATAGAAAAATAGAAAACAAGTCCAAACAATGAAATAATTGCAACATTTTACACTGAGTGTCCAGAAGTAACATTGTAAAGATGTTATGTTCACTTTTTAAGGTTTATATCATGTGGCAGGAGAAAAAAATGGAAAATCTCCAAATGAGCTTAACTCACTTTAATGTACACATAAAAATGGAAAAACAGAAAACAAGTCCAAACAATGAAATAATTGCAACATTTTACACTGAGTGTCCAGAAGTAACATTGTTAAGATGTTATGTTCACTTTTTAAGGTTTATATCATGTGGCAGGAGAAAAAAATGGAAAATCTCCAAATGAGCTTAACTCACTTTAATGTACACATAAAAATGGAAAAACAGAAAACAAGTCCAAACAATGAAATAATTGCAACATTTTACACTGAGTGTCCAGAAGTAACATTGTAAAGATGTTAGGTTCACTTTTTAAGGTTTATATCATGTGGCAGGAGAAAAAAATGGAAAATCTCCAAATGAGCTTAACTCACTCTAATGAACACATAAACATAGCAAAATAGAAAACAAGTCCAAACAATGAAATAATTGCAAAATTTTACACTGAGTGTCCAGAAGTAACATTGTAAAGATGTTATGTTCACTTTTTAAGGTTTATATCAAGTGGCAGGAGAAAAAAATGGAAAATCTCTAAATGAGCTTAACTCACTCCAATGCGCAAGTAAACATAGAAAAACAGAAAACAAATCCAAACAATGAAATAATTGCAAAATTTTACACTGAGTGTCCAGAAGTAACATTGTAAAGATGTTAGGTTCACTTTTTAAGGTTTATATCATGTGGCAGGAGAAAAAAATGGAAAATCTCCAAATGAGCTTAACTCACTCTAATGAACACATAAACATAGCAAAATAGAAAACAAGTCCAAACAATGAAATAATTGCAAAATTTTACACTGAGTGTCCAGAAGTAACATTGTAAAGATGTTATGTTCACTTTTTAAGGTTTATATCAAGTGGCAGGAGAAAAAAATGGAAAATCTCCAAATGAGCTTAACTCACTCTAATGAAAACATAAACATAGCAAAATAGAAAACAAGTCCAAACAATGAAATCATTGCAAAATTTTACACTGAGTGTCCAGAAGTAACATTGTAAAGATGTTATGTTCACTTTTTAAGGTTTATATCAAGTGGCAGGAGAAAAAAATGGAAAATCTCTAAATGAGCTTAACTCACTCCAATGCGCAAGTAAACATAGAAAAACAGAAAACAAGTCCAAACAATGAAATAATTGCAAAATTTTACACTGAGTGTCCAGAAGTAACATTGTAAAGATGTTAGGTTCACTTTTTAAGGTTTATATCATGTGGCAGGAGAAAAAAATGGAAAATCTCCAAATGAGCTTAACTCACTTTAATGTACACATAAAAATGGAAAAACAGAAAACAAGTCCAAACAATGAAATAATTGCAACATTTTACACTGAGTGTCCAGAAGTAACATTGTTAAGATGTTATGTTCACTTTTTAAGGTTTATATCATGTGGCAGGAGAAAAAAATGGAAAATCTCCAAATGAGATTAACTCACTTTAATGTACACATAAAAATGGAAAAACAGAAAACAAGTCCAAACAATGAAATAATTGCAACATTTTACACTGAGTGTCCAGAAGTAACATTGTAAAGATGTTAGGTTCACTTTTTAAGGTTTATATCATGTGGCAGGAGAAAAAAATGGAAAATCTCCAAATGAGCTTAACTCACTCTAATGAACACATAAACATAGAAAAATAGAAAACAAGTCCAAACAATGAAATAATTGCAACATTTTACACTGAGTGTCCAGAAGTAACATTGTAAAGATGTTATGTTCACTTTTTAAGGTTTATATCAAGTGGCAGGAGAAAAAAAAGAGAAAATCTCCAAATGAGCTCACTCCAATGCGCAAGTAAAGATAGAAAAACAGAAAACAAGTCCAAACAATGAAATAATTGCAACATTTTACACTGAGTGTCCAGAAGTAACATTGTAAAGATGTTATGTTCACTTTTTAAGGTTTATATCAAGTGGCAGGAGAAAAAAATGGAAAATCTCTAAATGAGCTTAACTCACTCCAATGCGCAAGTAAAGATAGAAAAACAGAAAACAAGTCCAAACAATGAAATAATTGCAACATTTTACACTGAGTGTCCAGAAGTAACATTGTAAAGATGTTATGTTCACTTTTTAAGGTTTATATCATGTGGCAGGAGAAAAAAATGGAAAATCTCTAAATGAGCTTAACTCACTCCAATGCGCAAGTAAACATAGAAAAACAGAAAACAAGTCCAAACAATGAAATAATTGCAACATTTTACACTGAGTGTCCAGAAGTAACATTGTTAAGATGTTATGTTCACTTTTTAAGGTTTATATCATGTGGCAGGAAAAAAAAAAGGGGAAAATCTCCAAATGAGCTTAACTCACTTTAATGTACACATAAAAATGGTAAAACAGAAAACAAGTCCAAACAATGAAATAATTGCAAAATTTTACACTGAGTGTCCAGAAGTAACATTGTAAAGATGTTATGTTCACTTTCTAAGGTTTATATCATGTGGCAGGAGAAAAAAATGGAAAATCTCCAAATGAGCTTAACTCACTCCAATGTGCAAGTAAACATAGAAAAACAGAAAACAAGTCCAAACAATGAAATAATTGCAACATTTTACACTGAGTGTCCAGAAGTAACATTGTAAAGATGTTATGTTCACTTTTTAAGGTTTATATCAAGTGGCAGGAGAAAAAAAAGGGAAAATCTCCAAATGAGCTTAACTCACTCTAATGAACACATAAACATAGAAAAATAGAAAACAAGTCCAAACAATGAAATAATTGCAACATTTTACACTGAGTGTCCAGAAGTAACATTGTAAAGATGTTATGTTCACTTTTTAAGGTTTACATCAAGTGGCAGGAGAAAAAAATGGAAAATCTCTAAATGAGCTTAACTCACTCCAATGCGCAAGTAAACATAGAAAAACAGAAAACAAGTCCAAACAATGAAATAATTGCAACATTTTACACTGAGTGTCCAGAAGTAACATTGTTAAGATGTTATGTTCACTTTTTAAGGTTTATATCATGTGGCAGGAGAAAAAAATGGAAAATCTCCAAATGAGCTTAACTCACTTTAATGTACACATAAAAATGGAAAAACAGAAAACAAGTCCAAACAATGAAATAATTGCAACATTTTACACTGAGTGTCCAGAAGTAACATTGTAAAGATGTTAGGTTCACTTTTTAAGGTTTATATCATGTGGCAGGAGAAAAAAATGGAAAATCTCCAAATGAGCTTAACTCACTCTAATGAACACATAAACATAGAAAAATAGAAAACAAGTCCAAACAATGAAATAATTGCAACATTTTACACTGAGTGTCCAGAAGTAACATTGTAAAGATGTTATGTTCACTTTTTAAGGTTTATATCATGTGGCAGGAGAAAAAAATGGAAAATCTCCAAATGAGCTTAACTCACTCTAATGAACACATAAACATAGAAAAACAGAAAACAAGTCCAAACAATGAAATAATTGCAACATTTTACACTGAGTGTCCAGAAGTAACATTGTAAATATGTTATGTTCACTTTTTAAGGTTTATATCATGTGGCAGGAGAAAAAAATGGAAAATCTCCAAATGAGCTTAACTCACTCTAATGAACACATAAACATAGCAAAATAGAAAACAAGTCCAAACAATGAAATAATTGCAAAATGTTACACTGAGTGTCCAGAAGTAACATTGTAAAGATGTTATGTTCACTTTTTAAGGTTTATATCAAGTGGCAGGAGAAAAAAATGGAAAATCTCTAAATGAGCTTATCTCACTCCAATGCGCAAGTAAACATAGAAAAACAGAAAACAAGTCCAAACAATGAAATAATTGCAAAATTTTACACTGAGTGTCCAGAAGTAACATTGTAAAGATGTTAGGTTCACTTTTTAAGGTTTATATCATGTGGCAGGAGAAAAAAATGGAAAATCTCCAAATGAGCTTAACTCACTTTAATGTACACATAAAAATGGAAAAACAGAAAACAAGTCCAAACAATGAAATAATTGCAACATTTTACACTGAGTGTCCAGAAGTAACATTGTAAAGATGTTATGTTCACTTTTTAAGGTTTATATCATGTGGCAGGAGAAAAAAATGGAAAATCTCCAAATGAGCTTAACTCACTCTAATGAACACATAAACATAGCAAAATAGAAAACAAGTCCAAACAATGAAATAATTGCAAAATTTTACACTGAGTGTCCAGAAGTAACATTGTAAAGATGTTATGTTCACTTTTTAAGGTTTATATCAAGTGGCAGGAGAAAAAAATGGAAAATCTCCAAATGAGCTTAACTCACTCTAATGAACACATAAACATAGCAAAATAGAAAACAAGTCCAAACAATGAAATAATTGCAACATTTTACACTGAGTGTCCAGAAGTAACATTGTAAAGATGTTAGGTTCACTTTTTAAGGTTTATATCATGTGGCAGGAGAAAAAAATGGAAAATCTCCAAATGAGCTTAACTCACTCTAATGAACACATAAACATAGAAAAATAGAAAACAAGTCCAAACAATGAAATAATTGCAACATTTTACACTGAGTGTCCAGAAGTAACATTGTAAAGATGTTATGTTCACTTTTTAAGGTTTATATCATGTGGCAGGAGAAAAAAATGGAAAATCTCCAAATGAGCTTAACTCACTCTAATGAACACATAAACATAGCAAAATAGAAAACAAGTCCAAACAATGAAATAATTGCAAAATTTTACACTGAGTGTCCAGAAGTAACATTGTAAAGATGTTATGTTCACTTTTTAAGGTTTATGTCAAGTGGCAGGAGAAAAAAATGGAAAATCTCTAAATGAGCTTAACTCACTCCAATGCGCAAGTAAACATAGAAAAACAGAAAACAAGTCCAAACAATGAAATAATTGCAACATTTTACACTGAGTGTCCAGAAGTAACATTGTGAAGATGTTATGTTCACTTTTTAAGGTTTATATCATGTGGCAGGAGAAAAAAATGGAAAATCTCCAAATGAGCTCACTCCAATGCGCAAGTAAAGATAGAAAAACAGAAAACAAGTCCAAACAATGAAATAATTGCAAAATTTTACACTGAGTGTCCAGAAGTAACATTGTAAAGATGTTATGTTCACTTTTTAAGGTTTATATCATGTGGCAGGAGAAAAAAATGGAAAATCTCTAAATGAGCTTAACTCACTCTAATGAACACATAAACATAGAAAAATAGAAAACAAGTCCAAACAATGAAATAATTGCAAAATTTTACACTGAGTGTCCAGAAGTAACATTGTAAAGATGTTATGTTCACTTTTTAAGGTTTATATCAAGTGGCAGGAGAAAAAAATGGAAAATCTCCAAATGAGCTTAACTCACTCTAATGAACACATAAACATAGAAAAATAGAAAACAAGTCCAAACAATGAAATAATTGCAACATTTTACACTGAGTGTCCAGAAGTAACATTGTAAAGATGTTATGTACACTTTTTAAGGTTTATATCATGTGGCAGGAGAAAAAAATGGAAAATCTCCAAATGAGCTTAACTCACTCTAATGAACACATAAACATAGCAAAATAGAAAACAAGTCCAAACAATGAAATAATTGCAAAATTTTACACTGAGTGTCCAGAAGTAACATTGTTAAGATGTTATGTTCACTTTTTAAGGTTTATATCATGTGGCAGGAAAAAAAAAGGGAAAATCTCCAAATGAGCTTAACTCACTTTAATGTACACATAAAAATGGTAAAACAGAAAACAAGTCCAAGCAATGAAATAATTGCAACATTTTACACTCAGTGTCCAGAAGTAACATTGTAAAGATGTTATGTACACTTTTTAAGGTTTATATCATGTGGCAGGAGAAAAAAATGGAAAATCTCCAAATGAGCTTAACTCACTCTAATGAACACATAAACATAGCAAAATAGAAAACAAGTCCAAACAATGAAATAATTGCAAAATTTTACACTGAGTGTCCAGAAGTAACATTGTAAAGATGTTATGTTCACTTTTTAAGGTTTATATCAAGTGGCAGGAGAAAAAAATGGAAAATCTCCAAATGAGCTTAACTCACTCTAATGAACACAAAAACATAGAAAAATAGAAAACAAGTCCAAACAATGAAATAATTGCAACATTTTACACTGAGTGTCCAGAAGTAACATTGTAAAGATGTTATGTACACTTTTTAAGGTTTATATCATGTGGCAGGAGAAAAAAATGGAAAATCTCCAAATGAGCTTAACTCACTCTATTGAACACATAAACATAGCAAAATAGAAAACAAGTCCAAACAATGAAATAATTGCAAAATTTTACACTGAGTGTCCAGAAGTAACATTGTTAAGATGTTATGTTCACTTTTTAAGGTTTATATCATGTGGCAGGAAAAAAAAAGGGAAAATCTCCAAATGAGCTTAACTCACTTTAATGTACACATAAAAATGGTAAAACAGAAAACAAGTCCAAACAATGAAATAATTGCAACATTTTACACTGAGTGTCCAGAAGTAACATTGTAAAGATGTTATGTTCACTTTTTAAGGTTTATATCATGTGGCAGGAGAAAAAAATGGAAAATCTCCAAATGAGCTTAACTCACTCCAATGCGCAAGTAAACATAGAAAAACAGAAAACAAGTCCAAACAATGAAATAATTGCAACATTTTACACTGAGTGTCCAGAAGTAACATTGTAAAGATGTTAGGTTCACTTTTTAAGGTTTATATCATGTGGCAGGAGAAAAAAATGGAAAATCTCCAAATGAGCTTAACTCACTCTAATGAACACATAAACATAGAAAAATAGAAAACAAGTCCAAACAATGAAATAATTGCAAAATTTTACACTGAGTGTCCAGAAGTAACATTGTAAAGATGTTATGTTCACTTTTTAAGGTTTATATCAAGTGGCAGGAGAAAAAAATGGAAAATCTCCAAATGAGCTTAACTCACTCTAATGAACACATAAACATAGAAAAATAGAAAACAAGTCCAAACAATGAAATAATTGCAACATTTTACACTGAGTGTCCAGAAGTAACATTGTAAAGATGTTATGTACACTTTTTAAGGTTTATATCATGTGGCAGGAGAAAAAAATGGAAAATCTCCAAATGAGCTTAACTCACTCTAATGAACACATAAACATAGCAAAATAGAAAACAAGTCCAAACAATGAAATAATTGCAAAATTTTACACTGAGTGTCCAGAAGTAACATTGTTAAGATGTTATGTTCACTTTTTAAGGTTTATATCATGTGGCAGGAAAAAAAAAGGGAAAATCTCCAAATGAGCTTAACTCACTTTAATGTACACATAAAAATGGTAAAACAGAAAACAAGTCCAAGCAATGAAATAATTGCAACATTTTACACTCAGTGTCCAGAAGTAACATTGTAAAGATGTTATGTACACTTTTTAAGGTTTATATCATGTGGCAGGAGAAAAAAATGGAAAATCTCCAAATGAGCTTAACTCACTCTAATGAACACATAAACATAGCAAAATAGAAAACAAGTCCAAACAATGAAATAATTGCAAAATTTTACACTGAGTGTCCAGAAGTAACATTGTAAAGATGTTATGTTCACTTTTTAAGGTTTATATCAAGTGGCAGGAGAAAAAAATGGAAAATCTCCAAATGAGCTTAACTCACTCTAATGAACACAAAAACATAGAAAAATAGAAAACAAGTCCAAACAATGAAATAATTGCAACATTTTACACTGAGTGTCCAGAAGTAACATTGTAAAGATGTTATGTACACTTTTTAAGGTTTATATCATGTGGCAGGAGAAAAAAATGGAAAATCTCCAAATGAGCTTAACTCACTCTATTGAACACATAAACATAGCAAAATAGAAAACAAGTCCAAACAATGAAATAATTGCAAAATTTTACACTGAGTGTCCAGAAGTAACATTGTTAAGATGTTATGTTCACTTTTTAAGGTTTATATCATGTGGCAGGAAAAAAAAAGGGAAAATCTCCAAATGAGCTTAACTCACTTTAATGTACACATAAAAATGGTAAAACAGAAAACAAGTCCAAACAATGAAATAATTGCAACATTTTACACTGAGTGTCCAGAAGTAACATTGTAAAGATGTTATGTTCACTTTTTAAGGTTTATATCATGTGGCAGGAGAAAAAAATGGAAAATCTCCAAATGAGCTTAACTCACTCCAATGCGCAAGTAAACATAGAAAAACAGAAAACAAGTCCAAACAATGAAATAATTGCAACATTTTACACTGAGTGTCCAGAAGTAACATTGTAAAGATGTTAGGTTCACTTTTTAAGGTTTATATCATGTGGCAGGAGAAAAAAATGGAAAATCTCCAAATGAGCTTAACTCACTCTAATGAACACATAAACATAGAAAAATAGAAAACAAGTCCAAACAATGAAATAATTGCAACATTTTACACTGAGTGTCCAGAAGTAACATTGTAAAGATGTTATGTTCACTTTTTAAGGTTTATATCATGTGGCAGGAGAAAAAAATGGAAAATCTCCAAATGAGCTTAACTCACTCTAATGAACACATAAACATAGAAAAATAGAAAACAAGTCCAAACAATGAAATAATTGCAACATTTTACACTGAGTGTCCAGAAGTAACATTGTAAATATGTTATGTTCACTTTTTAAGGTTTATATCATGTGGCAGGAGAAAAAAATGGAAAATCTCCAAATGAGCTTAACTCACTCTAATGAACACATAAACATAGCAAAATAGAAAACAAGTCCAAACAATGAAATAATTGCAAAATTTTACACTGAGTGTCCAGAAGTAACATTGTAAAGATGTTATGTTCACTTTTTAAGGTTTATATCAAGTGGCAGGAGAAAAAAATGGAAAATCTCTAAATGAGCTTAACTCACTCCAATGCGCAAGTAAACATAGAAAAACAGAAAACAAGTCCAAACAATGAAATAATTGCAAAATTTTACACTGAGTGTCCAGAAGTAACATTGTAATGATGTTATGTTCACTTTTTAAGGTTTATATCATGTGGCAGGAGAAAAAAATGGAAAATCTCCAAATGAGCTTAACTCACTTTAATGTACACATAAAAATGGAAAAACAGAAAACAAGTCCAAACAATGAAATAATTGCAACATTTTACACTGAGTGTCCAGAAGTAACATTGTAAAGATGTTATGTTCACTTTTTAAGGTTTATATCATGTGGCAGGAGAAAAAAATGGAAAATCTCCAAATGAGCTTAACTCACTCTAATGAACACATAAACATAGCAAAATAGAAAACAAGTCCAAACAATGAAATAATTGCAAAATTTTACACTGAGTGTCCAGAAGTAACATTGTAAAGATGTTATGTTCACTTTTTAAGGTTTATATCAAGTGGCAGGAGAAAAAAATGGAAAATCTCTAAATGAGCTTAACTCACTCCAATGCGCAAGTAAACATAGAAAAACAGAAAACAAGTCCAAACAATGAAATAATTGCAAAATTTTACACTGAGTGTCCAGAAGTAACATTGTAAAGATGTTAGGTTCACTTTTTAAGGTTTATATCATGTGGCAGGAGAAAAAAATGGAAAATCTCCAAATGAGCTTAACTCACTTTAATGTACACATAAAAATGGAAAAACAGAAAACAAGTCCAAACAATGAAATAATTGCAACATTTTACACTGAGTGTCCAGAAGTAACATTGTAAAGATGTTATGTTCACTTTTTAAGGTTTATATCATGTGGCAGGAGAAAAAAATGGAAAATCTCCAAATGAGCTTAACTCACTCCAATGCGCAAGTAAACATAGAAAAACAGAAAACAAGTCCAAACAATGAAATAATTGCAACATTTTACACTGAGTGTCCAGAAGTAACATTGTAAAGATGTTAGGTTCACTTTTTAAGGTTTATATCATGTGGCAGGAGAAAAAAATGGAAAATCTCCAAATGAGCTTAACTCACTCTAATGAACACATAAACATAGAAAAATAGAAAACAAGTCCAAACAATGAAATAATTGCAACATTTTACACTGAGTGTCCAGAAGTAACATTGTAAAGATGTTATGTTCACTTTTTAAGGTTTATATCATGTGGCAGGAGAAAAAAATGGAAAATCTCCAAATGAGCTTAACTCACTCTAATGAACACATAAACATAGCAAAATAGAAAACAAGTCCAAACAATGAAATAATTGCAAAATTTTACACTGAGTGTCCAGAAGTAACATTGTAAAGATGTTATGTTCACTTTTTAAGGTTTATGTCAAGTGGCAGGAGAAAAAAATGGAAAATCTCTAAATGAGCTTAACTCACTCCAATGCGCAAGTAAACATAGAAAAACAGAAAACAAGTCCAAACAATTAAATAATTGCAACATTTTACACTGAGTGTCCAGAAGTAACATTGTGAAGATGTTATGTTCACTTTTTAAGGTTTATATCATGTGGCAGGAGAAAAAAATGGAAAATCTCCAAATGAGCTTAACTCACTTTAATGTACACATAAAAATGGAAAAACAGAAAACAAGTCAAAACAATGAAATAATTGCAACATTTTACACTGAGTGTCCAGAAGTAACATTGTAAAGATGTTAGGTTCACTTTTTAAGGTTTATATCATGTGGCAGGAGAAAAAAAAGGGGAAAATCTCCAAATGAGCTTAACTCACTTTAATGTACACATAAAAATGGTAAAACAGAAAACAAGTCCAAACAATGAAATAATTGCAAAATTTTACACTGAGTGTCCAGAAGTAACATTGTAAAGATGTTATGTTCACTTTCTAAGGTTTATATCATGTGGCAGGAGAAAAAAATGGAAAATCTCTAAATGAGCTTAACTCACTCCAATGCGCAAGTAAACATAGAAAAACAGAAAACAAGTCCAAACAATGAAATAATTGCAAAATTTTACACTGAGTGTCCAGAAGTAACATTGTAAAGATGTTAGGTTCACTTTTTAAGGTTTATATCATGTGGCAGGAGAAAAAAATGGAAAATCTCCAAATGAGCTTAACTCACTTTAATGTACACATAAAAATGGAAAAACAGAAAACAAGTCCAAACAATGAAATAATTGCAACATTTTACACTGAGTGTCCAGAAGTAACATTGTAAAGATGTTATGTTCACTTTTTAAGGTTTATATCATGTGGCAGGAGAAAAAAATGGAAAATCTCCAAATGAGCTTAACTCACTCCAATGCGCAAGTAAACATAGAAAAACAGAAAACAAGTCCAAACAATGAAATAATTGCAACATTTTACACTGAGTGTCCAGAAGTAACATTGTAAAGATGTTAGGTTCACTTTTTAAGGTTTATATCATGTGGCAGGAGAAAAAAATGGAAAATCTCCAAATGAGCTTAACTCACTCTAATGAACACATAAACATAGAAAAATAGAAAACAAGTCCAAACAATGAAATAATTGCAACATTTTACACTGAGTGTCCAGAAGTAACATTGTAAAGATGTTATGTTCACTTTTTAAGGTTTATATCATGTGGCAGGAGAAAAAAATGGAAAATCTCCAAATGAGCTTAACTCACTCTAATGAACACATAAACATAGCAAAATAGAAAACAAGTCCAAACAATGAAATAATTGCAAAATTTTACACTGAGTGTCCAGAAGTAACATTGTAAAGATGTTATGTTCACTTTTTAAGGTTTATGTCAAGTGGCAGGAGAAAAAAATGGAAAATCTCTAAATGAGCTTAACTCACTCCAATGCGCAAGTAAACATAGAAAAACAGAAAACAAGTCCAAACAATTAAATAATTGCAACATTTTACACTGAGTGTCCAGAAGTAACATTGTGAAGATGTTATGTTCACTTTTTAAGGTTTATATCATGTGGCAGGAGAAAAAAATGGAAAATCTCCAAATGAGCTTAACTCACTTTAATGTACACATAAAAATGGAAAAACAGAAAACAAGTCAAAACAATGAAATAATTGCAACATTTTACACTGAGTGTCCAGAAGTAACATTGTAAAGATGTTAGGTTCACTTTTTAAGGTTTATATCATGTGGCAGGAGAAAAAAATGGAAAATCTCCAAATGAGCTTAACTCACTCTAATGAACACATAAACATAGAAAAATAGAAAACAAGTCCAAACAATGAAATAATTGCAACATTTTACACTGAGTGTCCAGAAGTAACATTGTAAAGATGTTATGTTCACTTTTTAAGGTTTATATCAAGTGGCAGGAGAAAAAAAAGAGAAAATCTCCAAATGAGCTCACTCCAATGCGCAAGTAAAGATAGAAAAACAGAAAACAAGTCCAAACAATGAAATAATTGCAAAATTTTACACTGAGTGTCCAGAAGTAACATTGTTAAGATGTTATGTTCACTTTTTAAGGTTTATATCATGTGGCAGGAAAAAAAAAGGGAAAATCTCCAAATGAGCTTAACTCACTCTAATGAACACATAAACATAGAAAAATAGAAAACAAGTCCAAACAATGAAATAATTGCAAAATTTTACACTGAGTGTCCAGAAGTAACATTGTAAAGATGTTATGTTCACTTTTTAAGGTTTATATCAAGTGGCAGGAGAAAAAAATGGAAAATCTCCAAATGAGCTTAACTCACTCTAATGAACACATAAACATAGAAAAATAGAAAACAAGTCCAAACAATGAAATAATTGCAACATTTTACACTGATTGTCCAGAAGTAACATTGTAAAGATGTTATGTACACTTTTTAAGGTTTATATCATGTGGCAGGAGAAAAAAATGGAAAATCTCCAAATGAGCTTAACTCACTCTAATGAACACATAAACATAGCAAAATAGAAAACAAGTCCAAACAATGAAATAATTGCAAAATTTTACACTGAGTGTCCAGAAGTAACATTGTTAAGATGTTATGTTCACTTTTTAAGGTTTATATCATGTGGCAGGAAAAAAAAGGGAAAATCTCCAAATGAGCTTAACTCACTTTAATGTACACATAAAAATGGTAAAACAGAAAACAAGTCCAAACAATGAAATAATTGCAACATTTTACACTGAGTGTCCAGAAGTAACATTGTAAAGATGTTATGTACACTTTTTAAGGTTTATATCATGTGGCAGGAGAAAAAAATGGAAAATCTCCAAATGAGCTTAACTCACTCTAATGAACACATAAACATAGCAAAATAGAAAACAAGTCCAAACAATGAAATAATTGCAAAATTTTACACTGAGTGTCCAGAAGTAACATTGAAAAGATGTTATGTTCACTTCTTAAGGTTTATATCAAGTGGCAGGAGAAAAAAATGGAAAATCTCCAAATGAGCTTAACTCACTCTAATGAACACATAAACATAGAAAAATAGAAAACAAGTCCAAACAATGAAATAATTGCAACATTTTACACTGAGTGTCCAGAAGTAACATTGTAAAGATGTTATGTACACTTTTTAAGGTTTATATCATGTGGCAGGAGAAAAAAATGGAAAATCTCCAAATGAGCTTAACTCACTCTAATGAACACATAAACATAGCAAAATAGAAAACAAGTCCAAACAATGAAATAATTGCAAAATTGTACACTGAGTGTCCAGAAGTAACATTGTTAAGATGTTATGTTCACTTTTTAAGGTTTATATCATGTGGCAGGAAAAAAAAAGGGAAAATCTCCAAATGAGCTTAACTCACTTTAATGTACACATAAAAATGGTAAAACAGAAAACAAGTCCAAACAATGAAATAATTGCAACATTTTACACTGAGTGTCCAGAAGTAACATTGTAAAGATGTTATTTTAACTTTCTAAGGTTTATATCATGTGGCAGGAGAAAAAAATGGAAAATCTCCAAATGAGCTTAACTCACTCCAATGCGCAAGTAAACATAGAAAAACAGAAAACAAGTCCAAACAATGAAATAATTGCAAAATTTTACACTGAGTGTCCAGAAGTAACATTGTAAAGATGTTATGTTCACTTTTTAAGGTTTATATCAAGTGGCAGGAGAAAAAAATGGAAAATCTCCAAATGAGCTTAACTCACTCTAATGAACACATAAACATAGCAAAATAGAAAACAAGTCCAAACAATGAAATAATTGCAAAATTTTACACTGAGTGTCCAGAAGTAACATTGTAAAGATGTTATGTTCACTTTCTAAGGTTTATATCATGTGGCAGGAGAAAAAAATGGAAAATCTCTAAATGAGCTTAACTCACTCCAATGCGCAAGTAAACATAGAAAAACAGAAAACAAGTCCAAACAATGAAATAATTGCAACATTTTACACTGAGTGTCCAGAAGTAACATTGTAAAGATGTTAGGTTCACTTTTTAAGGTTTATATCATGTGGCAGGAGAAAAAAATGGAAAATCTCCAAATGAGCTTAACTCACTCTAATGAACACATAAACATAGAAAAATAGAAAACAAGTCCAAACAATGAAATAATTGCAAAATTTTACACTGAGTGTCCAGAAGTAACATTGTAAAGATGTTATGTTCACTTTCTAAGGTTTATATCATGTGGCAGGAGAAAAAAATGGAAAATCTCTAAATGAGCTTAACTCACTCCAATGCGCAAGTAAACATAGAAAAACAGAAAACAAGTCCAAACAATGAAATAATTGCAACATTTTACACTGAGTGTCCAGAAGTAACATTGTTAAGATGTTATGTTCACTTTTTAAGGTTTATATCATGTGGCAGGAAAAAAAAAAGGGGAAAATCTCCAAATGAGCTTAACTCACTTTAATGTACACATAAAAATGGTAAAACAGAAAACAAGTCCAAACAATGAAATAATTGCAAAATTTTACACTGAGTGTCCAGAAGTAACATTGTAAAGATGTTATGTTCACTTTCTAAGGTTTATATCATGTGGCAGGAGAAAAAAATGGAAAATCTCTAAATGAGCTTAACTCACTCCAATGCGCAAGTAAACATAGAAAAACAGAAAACAAGTCCAAACAATGAAATAATTGCAACATTTTACACTGAGTGTCCAGAAGTAACATTGTAAAGATGTTATGTTCACTTTTTAAGGTTTATATCAAGTGGCAGGAGAAAAAAATGGAAAATCTCCAAATGAGCTTAACTCACTCTAATGAACACATAAACATAGCAAAATAGAAAACAAGTCCAAACAATGAAATAATTGCAAAATTTTACACTGAGTGTCCAGAAGTAACATTGTAAAGATGTTATGTTCACTTTCTAAGGTTTATATCATGTGGCAGGAGAAAAAAATGGAAAATCTCTAAATGAGCTTAACTCACTCCAATGCGCAAGTAAACATAGAAAAACAGAAAACTAGTCCAAACAATGAAATAATTGCAACATTTTACACTGAGTGTCCAGAAGTAACATTGTAAAGATGTTAGGTTCACTTTTTAAGGTTTATATCATGTGGCAGGAGAAAAAAATGGAAAATCTCCAAATGAGCTTAACTCACTCTAATGAACACATAAACATAGAAAAATAGAAAACAAGTCCAAACAATGAAATAATTGCAACATTTTACACTGAGTGTCCAGAAGTAACATTGTAAAGATGTTATGTTCACTTTTTAAGGTTTATATCATGTGGCAGGAGAAAAAAATGGAAAATCTCCAAATGAGCTTAACTCACTCTAATGAACACATAAACATAGCAAAATAGAAAACAAGTCCAAACAATGAAATAATTGCAAAATTTTACACTGAGTGTCCAGAAGTAACACTGTAAAGATGTTATGTTCACTTTTTAAGGTTTATATCAAGTGGGAGGAGAAAAAAATGGAAAATCTCCAAATGAGCTTAACTCACTCTAATGAACACATAAACATAGCAAAATAGAAAACAAGTCCAAACAATGAAATAATTGCAAAATTTTACACTGAGTGTCCAGAAGTAACATTGTAAAGATGTTATGTTCACTTTTTAAGGTTTATATCAAGTGGCAGGAGAAAAAAATGGAAAATCTCTAAATGAGCTTAACTCACTCCAATGCGCAAGTAAACATAGAAAAACAGAAAACAAGTCCAAACAATGAAATAATTGCAAAATTTTACACTGAGTGTCCAGAAGTAACATTGTAAAGATGTTAGGTTCACTTTTTAAGGTTTATATCATGTGGCAGGAGAAAAAAAAGGAAAATCTCCAAATGAGCTTAACTCACTTTAATGTACACATAAAAATGGAAAAACAGAAAACAAGTCCAAACAATGAAATAATTGCAACATTTTACACTGAGTGTCCAGAAATAACATTGTTAAGATGTTATGTTCACTTTTTAAGGTTTATATCATGTGGCAGGAGAAAAAAATGGAAAATCTCCAAATGAGCTTAACTCACTTTAATGTACACATAAAAATGGAAAAACAGAAAACAAGTCCAAACAATGAAATAATTGCAACATTTTACACTGAGTGTCCAGAAGTAACATTGTAAAGATGTTAGGTTCACTTTTTAAGGTTTATATCATGTGGCAGGAGAAAAAAATGGAAAATCTCCAAATGAGCTTAACTCACTCTAATGAACACATAAACATAGAAAAATAGAAAACAAGTCCAAACAATGAAATAATTGCAACATTTTACACTGAGTGTCCAGAAGTAACATTGTAAAGATGTTATGTTCACTTTTTAAGGTTTATATCAAGTGGCAGGAGAAAAAAAAGAGAAAATCTCCAAATGAGCTCACTCCAATGCGCAAGTAAACATAGAAAAACAGAAAACAAGTCCAAACAATGAAATAATTGCAAAATTTTACACTGAGTGTCCAGAAGTAACATTGTAAAGATGTTAGGTTCACTTTTTAAGGTTAATATCATGTGGCAGGAGAAAAAAATGGAAAATCTCTAAATGAGCTTAACTCACTCCAATGCGCAAGTAAACATAGAAAAACAGAAAACAAGTCCAAACAATGAAATAATTGCAACATTTTACACTGAGTGTCCAGAAGTAACATTGTTAAGATGTTATGTTCACTTTTTAAGGTTTATATCATGTGGCAGGAAAAAAAAAAGGGGAAAATCTCCCAATGAGCTTAACTCACTTTAATGTACACATAAAAATGGTAAAACAGAAAACAAGTCCAAACAATGAAATAATTGCAAAATTTTACACTGAGTGTCCAGAAGTAACATTGTAAAGATGTTATGTTCACTTTCTAAGGTTTATATCATGTGGCAGGAGAAAAAAATGGAAAATCTCCAAATGAGCTTAACTCACTCCAATGTGCAAGTAAACATAGAAAAACAGAAAACAAGTCCAAACAATGAAATAATTGCAACATTTTACACTGAGTGTCCAGAAGTAACATTGTAAAGATGATATGTTCACTTTTTAAGGTTTATATCAAGTGGCAGGAGAAAAAAAGGGAAAATCTCCAAATGAGCTTAACTCACTCTAATGAACACATAAACATAGAAAAATAGAAAACAAGTCCAAACAATGAAATAATTGCAACATTTTACACTGAGTGTCCAGAAGTAACATTGTAAAGATGTTATGTTCACTTTTTAAGGTTTATATCAAGTGGCAGGAGAAAAAAATGGAAAATCTCCAAATGAGCTTAACTCACTCTAATGAACACATAAACATAGAAAAATAGAAAACAAGTCCAAACAATGAAATAATTGCAAAATTTTACACTGAGTGTCCAGAAGTAACATTGTTAAGATGTTATGTTCACTTTTTAAGGTTTATATCATGTGGCAGGAAAAAAAAAGGGAAAATCTCCAAATGAGCTTAACTCACTTTAATGTACACATAAAAATGGTAAAACAGAAAACAAGTCCAAACAATGAAATAATTGCAACATTTTACACTGAGTGTCCAGAAGTAACATTGTAAAGATGTTATGTTCACTTTCTAAGGTTTATATCATGTGGCAGGAGAAAAAAATGGAAAATCTCTAAATGAGCTTAACTCACTCCAATGCGCAAGTAAACATAGAAAAACAGAAAACAAGTCCAAACAATGAAATAATTGCAACATTTTACACTGAGTGTCCAGAAGTAACATTGTAAAGATGTTAGGTTCACTTTTTAAGGTTTATATCATGTGGCAGGAGAAAAAAATGGAAAATCTCCAAATGAGCTTAACTCACTCTAATGAACACATAAACATAGAAAAATAGAAAACAAGTCCAAACAATGAAATAATTGCAACATTTTACACTGAGTGTCCAGAAGTAACATTGTAAATATGTTATGTTCACTTTTTAAGGTTTATATCATGTGGCAGGAGAAAAAAATGGAAAATCTCCAAATGAGCTTAACTCACTCTAATGAACACATAAACATAGCAAAATAGAAAACAAGTCCAAACAATGAAATTATTGCAAAATTTTACACTGAGTGTCCAGAAGTAACATTGTAAAGATGTTATGTTCACTTTTTAAGGTTTATATCAAGTGGCAGGAGAAAAACATGGAAAATCTCTAAATGAGCTTAACTCACTCCAATGCGCAAGTAAACATAGAAAAACAGAAAACAAGTCCAAACAATGAAATAATTGCAAAATTTTACACTGAGTGTCCAGAAGTAACATTGTAAAGATGTTAGGTTCACTTTTTAAGGTTTATATCATGTGGCAGGAGAAAAAAATGGAAAATCTCCAAATGAGCTTAACTCACTTTAATGTACACATAAAAATGGAAAAACAGAAAACAAGTCCAAACAATGAAATAATTGCAACATTTTACACTGAGTGTCCAGAAGTAACATTGTAAAGATGTTATGTTCACTTTTTAAGGTTTATATCATGTGGCAGGAGAAAAAAATGGAAAATCTCCAAATGAGCTTAACTCACTCGAATGAACACATAAACATAGCAAAATAGAAAACAAGTCCAAACAATGAAATAATTGCAAAATTTTACACTGAGTGTCCAGAAGTAACATTGTAAAGATGTTATGTTCACTTTTTAAGGTTTATATCAAGTGGCAGGAGAAAAAAATGGAAAATCTCCAAATGAGCTTAACTCACTCTAATGAACACATAAACATAGCAAAATAGAAAACAAGTCCAAACAATGAAATAATTGCAAAATTTTACACTGAGTGTCCAGAAGTAACATTGTAAAGATGTTATGTTCACTTTCTAAGGTTTATATCATGTGGCAGGAGAAAAAAATGGAAAATCTCTAAATGAGCTTAACTCACTCCAATGCGCAAGTAAACATAGAAAAACAGAAAACAAGTCCAAACAATGAAATAATTGCAACATTTTACACTGAGTGTCCAGAAGTAACATTGTAAAGATGTTAGGTTCACTTTTTAAGGTTTATATCATGTGGCAGGAGAAAAAAATGGAAAATCTCCAAATGAGCTTAACTCACTCTAATGAACACATAAACATAGAAAAATAGAAAACAAGTCCAAACAATGAAATAATTGCAACATTTTACACTGAGTGTCCAGAAGTAACATTGTAAAGATGTTATGTTCACTTTTTAAGGTTTATATCATGTGGCAGGAGAAAAAAATGGAAAATCTCCAAATGAGCTTAACTCACTCTAATGAACACATAAACATAGCAAAATAGAAAACAAGTCCAAACAATGAAATAATTGCAAAATTTTACACTGAGTGTCCAGAAGTAACATTGTAAAGATGTTATGTTCACTTTTTAAGGTTTATGTCAAGTGGCAGGAGAAAAAAATGGAAAATCTCTAAATGAGCTTAACTCACTCCAATGCGCAAGTAAACATAGAAAAACAGAAAACAAGTCCAAACAATGAAATAATTGCAAAATTTTACACTGAGTGTCCAGAAGTAACATTGTAAAGATGTTAGGTTCACTTTTTAAGGTTTATATCATGTGGCAGGAGAAAAAAAAGGAAAATCTCCAAATGAGCTTAACTCACTCCAATGCGCAAGTAAACATAGAAAAACAGAAAACAAGTCCAAACAATGAAATAATTGCAAAATTTTACACTGAGTGTCCAGAAGTAACATTGTAAAGATGTTAGGTTCACTTTTTAAGGTTTATATCATGTGGCAGGAGAAAAAAATGGAAAATCTCCAAATGAGCTTAACTCACTTTAATGTACACATAAAAATGGAAAAACAGAAAACAAGTCCAAACAATGAAATAATTGCAACATTTTACACTGAGTGTCCAGAAGTAACATTGTAAAGATGTTATGTTCACTTTTTAAGGTTTATATCATGTGGCAGGAGAAAAAAATGGAAAATCTCCAAATGAGCTTAACTCACTCTAATGAACACATAAACATAGCAAAATAGAAAACAAGTCCAAACAATGAAATAATTGCAAAATTTTACACTGAGTGTCCAGAAGTAACATTGTAAAGATGTTATGTTCACTTTTTAAGGTTTATATCAAGTGGCAGGAGAAAAAAATGGAAAATCTCCAAATGAGCTTAACTCACTCTAATGAACACATAAACATAGCAAAATAGAAAACAAGTCCAAACAATGAAATAATTGCAAAATTTTACACTGAGTGTCCAGAAGTAACATTGTAAAGATGTTATGTTCACTTTCTAAGGTTTATATCATGTGGCAGGAGAAAAAAATGGAAAATCTCTAAATGAGCTTAACTCACTCCAATGCGCAAGTAAACATAGAAAAACAGAAAACAAGTCCAAACAATGAAATAATTGCAACATTTTACACTGAGTGTCCAGAAGTAACATTGTAAAGATGTTATGTTCACTTTTTAAGGTTTATATCAAGTGGCAGGAGAAAAAAAAGAGAAAATCTCCAAATGAGCTCACTCCAATGCGCAAGTAAAGATAGAAAAACAGAAAACAAGTCCAAACAATGAAATAATTGCAAAATTTTACACTGAGTGTCCAGAAGTAACATTGTAAAGATGTTATGTTCACTTTTTAAGGTTTATATCATGTGGCAGGAGAAAAAAATGGAAAATCTCTAAATGAGCTTAACTCACTCTAATGAACACATAAACATAGAAAAATAGAAAACAAGTCCAAACAATGAAATAATTGCAAAATTTTACACTGAGTGTCCAGAAGTAACATTGTAAAGATGTTATGTTCACTTTTTAAGGTTTATATCAAGTGGCAGGAGAAAAAAATGGAAAATCTCCAAATGAGCTTAACTCACTCTAATGAACACATAAACATAGAAAAATAGAAAACAAGTCCAAACAATGAAATAATTGCAACATTTTAC